>NC_090921.1:625402436-626044583 GCF_040938575.1 Ambystoma mexicanum
TGGGTAGGGACCAGAAGTTGCGCAAAGGGGGACATGGCCAATAACAATATCCTGGCTTGTGAGTGTGGGGTGAGATAGGGGACATTGTTTGCTGACAGTATGAATTGATTGTCTAAGCATATAATCAATGAGTCCTATTTTTGGTGCTGGAACATGCAAGAACTAGCACATCGATAGCCCGTACAAAAGTTCAGCAGTGCCGAATTCTGAGGCCTTCCAGATCAAGAAGAATTAGGAGAGTCTGTTTGCAAAATATAAACTCACTGTTGGGATCCGTATGCAGCTAGCAGGTTCTTAGGTGTAAGTGTCGGCATTCTTTCATCAATTTGAGGCTGATAACATTAGTACCATGCATTTGTGTAATGATGAAACCTTTAATACTTTAATAATGTAATACTTGCAAATATCGTTTGAAGGAGTGCGAACCTCTGTTGTACCCTGGGTAAGCAATCCTCAGTGAAGTATCTGAGCAAAGGATTGGCAAAGCTACTGTAAAACATTCTTCGATGCAAGTGCCTACATGATCTTCATTTTATTTTACAAAGTGTCTCTGGTGAAGGTTGGATGAGTTTACGTCATGTCTACTGGGATTGCTTTGAATGCTTCCAGGATAGTAGAGTCTGATGTCTTGCACATGAGTTTGATGCTTTTGTTTTGTTGTATGAAGCTAAACCAGCTAGTTAATTGGGAAACATTGTGCTACTCTTTTAGACGAGCCAAACCCTTGTATAAACTAAACTATTCGGACATTATTCGTTGCGGGAAAACACTCAGAGGGCAATTTCAAGCCTTTCCGATGCACTCTTGGGCCTAAATCCTCTAACTGAATGAAGTCAATACCAGTTTATTCTCCTTTGGTTGGTTTGAATGGGGTTAGGCTCAGGGCTGCAGTAGCCCTCTCATCCTTAGACTGGAATGGTATCTCCCCCTACAAACCTATTGGCAAATTGGTATAGAAAGGAGGAACTAGCAGCCTCTGTGTGTTGTTTAGGTTTTTAGGTAACCACTGACGGCCCGTAGCCATGTTAATTATTGTGGCTACATTCCCAACTACTATCTGTCCCTCCCTACCTACCCTCAACTCCCGTGCCCTGGGCTGTCATTCAGAGTCGCCTCTATCACATAGCCCATCATAGTACATATGGTTATAGACCAAATACAAAAAAGGCACAATGTCTTTTCTTTGCTTGATTTACCAAAAGTAGCTTTAACTCAACTTAACTTTGCCTACACGTGTTTCACTAAGCAGTTTCAGCATTTAGACATCATCCTTCCCGCTGTGAGCTTATTCAGGGCTTTGTTAGCTATTAATTCAAAACACGATTTAGGATCTCCTACTGTATTTGTGATGAAGCTTAGTACAATCATGTAGTCTATTTGCTTGATTAGTATTGGACATTCACTCTTCTCTTTTTTTAAATGTATTGACTTGTGCCAACCTTAAGCCAGTTCTGTCTTTTCAGCCAGCAGCTCTTTGTATTGTGAGACTTGTAGTTTGTCCTGATTATAAGTAGCATGTGTATACTGTTTGTTAATGCATGCACTTTTGAGATCGCTTTTCACCTGAACGACATATCTATGATTGAGTATTCTGCATGCACGTGGTGGATGCAGTGAATTCAATTGGTTTGAATAATAGTTATATATGTTATGTTATGTGGCCTTGTACTGCGCACTGCTGCCACTTGCATGGTCTCTTGGCGCCCAATTTTACATTTTGCTTACATAAAATCCCACTGTGAGGGGAAAACACTGTGTGCTTTTTAGGGGCTCTAATATGTGTGCCTTTGCATATGTTCCTTGCACTGAATTCCTCTTGAAAACAAAGAGTTGGCACGTATATACGAATGCAATGGATAGGCATTTGCCATGTAGGTACATATCATGTGTCTGCTGTTGCCATCTCTTGGTCAGGTAGTACCACTATGGCATGCCTGGCAAATTCCTGTGCTGCAATAAAGCCAACGTATTTGGCTTTGTCAATGCTTGTTAGAGTATACATTCTCCTTCAGTGGAAAGCATGGCACTTGCAGAAGAGCAGGGGTAGTAAATATAGTATTACCTTAGGCTGGTATTCTCCCCAGAGTGGGAAGGGGGGTGGGTTGGGTAGAGCAGATGTTCACCTCTGGCGGTGAGCAGCTGAAACAGAAACCTTTTGTTGTATAAACCCTGTAATTACTCTACCTTGCAAATGGGCCTCTCAATTAGCAAGTTGATTGCTTGTGTATATCAAAGACAGTTACTGTTTTTTTTTTTTTTTTTACTTGGGAAAAGGGCATTGCAAGGTTTAGCACAGAGGCGCAAGCAGGTTTCTGGTAAATGTTGTACAATACAACAAAATAATTAATGTTTCCAGATATGTAGACATTACCAGTCTCTGCCCAATGGGGTCTAGTTTTGCCCTGTTTGTCGTGTACGTCTGCACTGGAGAATGGCAGTAGCTCAGAGGCTAGTGACAGAATTTCAGACCTAAGTAGCAGTCCTTACTCTGCACCATAAATGCATTCATGTATATATTACGAAACCTTTAAAATGGCAAGGCAAGTCAAAATAAAGTGATACAAGCCACTAATGTACAGTAAAACACAGCATTTTCTGCTGTATGGATAATACACGCAGCACACACAATCCACAGTCATTTACAAAACGGCTTGCTCTCAGAATCCATGCCTAATCGGTAGGTAGGTACTAGCTGCTTTCCAGTGAGAAACATTACACTTGTTCTGTTAATACGAATGGAACATAACTTTGCCCACCAAAGCCACCCTGTAGCCTTCGCACTCAAGTCATGTGCAACTGCATTGCACCCAAGAGTTCCACATCGGATGAGACTGGCTAGTAACTGCTGAACATTTTTGAGAGATGGTGTTGTTTGACTGTCAAAGAAGCATTTAAAGTGGTACCGATTTTGTATACTTGAGCATGTGACATCCAGAAGACCTCCAGTTGAGAAACTCATATACCTTTGGTCCGAAATGTGTGTGAAATGATAGAATAGAAGAACGCTGGGGAAGCACTGACTTGAACCTGAAAAGGAGCTGAGCATAGATTCTCATGCAGAGAATCCAGTGGTGTGCAACTATCAGAGGTGAATTATCTCCAGTTCTTTTGACAATAACAATGGGTTCAACTAACCAGGATCCACCAGAGGAAGTCAGTGGAGAGCACAAAGTTTGGGATGTATAGGCCTGCAGTGAGAGCAGAATTCGAGCAGCTGCGTTCTGTATAACTTGGATCTTCATCACTTAAACCAAGTGGAAGATCCCATGGACTGTCAGGTCCCAATAAAGGCATGGACCATTGACTCAGCATCCAGAGGTAACTAGGCAGGCAGCAATCTTCAGAGCTTCCGCAGATCTTAATGCCTTTTGCACCTAGACAGTCAATGAGGCCATGTTGGGTTGTTTCCAAAGGGTAATTTGTAGCTTGCACGATTCAAATACAGGAAGAGTCAGAATCATAGGGGCAAATCCTTTGCCAGAATGAATTGTGAATATCTATAGCAAAGTGATCAGCCAAACTATTAACAGAGTGGCTCCTCTCAAGACAAAAATGGTCATTTCTAATACTATTGGAAAGATATGGTACATTGACGAACATGTATACATAAAAATAGTTTTCAAAAGATAGAATGTAACTGGAGAAGTAACCCAAATCAGGAAAGCTGCCTCATTCTAGAAATGGCTTGTTCTAGGTATGAAACAGCCTTTATAGATGCTAAACAGTAAACAGTAACCTTCTGCTCAAATTTTGACTTAGTGGCAAACTCCTCTGATGCTTTATTTGCATTCCTAAATGAGCAGAACAATCCATCAGCTGAATCTAATGTATCAATAGAAATATATTGCCAGCCCATGGACATCCTGCCATCAGATCCACTATTGTTGATCAAAACGATCTTTTGACTTTCAAAACTTTAACAGTGGAAGATTCTACAAACATTATCCAAAGTCGTAACCCGACACACTGTCAACGGACCCCAGCTCCTCTACAGTTGTTGAGGAATGTGTGGATGCATTGTCACCTTTCATCACATTACTTATTAATACTTGGTTTTGCGATTCTAGCATCCCAGAAGGCCTCAAGCAAGCGTGTATTACTCCACTAATTAAGAAACCTTCTCTAGATCCTGAAAATTGTAGCAATTGCCACCTGATTGCCAATCTACCATACCTATGAAAGATTCCGAATAATGCAGCTGGGATACAACTCCAAGCTCACCTGTAGACTTTGAAATGACAGCGTGATCAAAAATTGGGCTTTCACCCTAAAAAGACACTGAATTGGCCCTGTTAGATATAAAGGATAGTCTGCTTCAGATGATTGATGACGGCAACACTGGTCTGTTGAAGATGACAGAATAATCCGGGGATTTGGCACCCTAGACCACCCTATCCTTGTACAGCATATCATCAGTGTTGTATAGTAGGGACAACTGGGTAAATTCCTTTCTTGCTAACAGAACATACAGGGATGAGCTGGGTGAGTTTTTGGAGTTCGGTGTCGTTTTTCGGAGTCCTTCTGAAGACACTCTGATTGACTTCCAATTGGAAGGCAACTACCATGACAATGTCTCTCATCTTGATATCATTGTTATGGTAGTTGAAGAATAGATGACCCAGAACTGGTTAGGTCAAAATCTGGACAAGTCAGCACTTTTGCTGATTCTGCCCCGACTACTCTGCCTAAGGAGATATATATATTTTCTGAACTCACCCTTACCAGCTGTGCTTTCCCAAATGCAAATGTCTTGGATAATTCCTGATTCATCTTTATCAATGGAATCTCAGATTAGAAGTATATTTACTTCTACTAACTATTATTGCATGATACTGAAGCAGTTGAAGGCCTTGTTATCAGAGCTTCACACCGCAACCATTGCTCCTGCCAGTGTCAGATTTAAAATCGATTATTGTAATGCCTAATGTGCTTGATCTACTAAATTCATTATAAAACGCTTAGAGGTACTTCAAAACATGTCAGCCCACACTGGGACCAATACTTATAGATAAGACCCTGAGAACACCACAATAAAGTTTAAGCTCTGGCCCTTAAAGCCCTTTCTGGCTGTGTCCCTATTTACTAAAACAGTGTTTCTCATGGCACGCGTTGCCTCCTCCTCCTCAACGCTCTGTAACAGGCAAACAGCGACTCCTTCCTTTCGTAAAAGCAGAGAATTTGGTAGATCATGCTCCGTTCTGGCCCAAAGATTTGGGACAGCCTAACGCAAAACATCTATAGAGTTTGAGATCTCTTTTGATTTAGGAAGAAGATTTAGGAAGAAGATTAAAACTATTTCTTTCTGTGACGTGTGGCTCTTTCTCTCCTGCTTCTGCATGGTAGAATGCATGCGGGGATGCCCAAGGACAGACGCACCTTCCGTACAACAAATCAAAGCAGCTCTACAACCAATTGAAAACTGGCCTCTCGTCTGCCGAGCCAGCACCACAATTAGTACAGCAACCCATCAGGATCAAACTTCTGCATGTCTGTGAATCACCAGCATAGTGATGGTGGTTGAGGCTGGACTGGCACTTTTGGAGTAAGATCAAGTCTGATTTGCATATTGTTTTCCGCCTTTTTGTGGGGAGAAGGCAGGCATCAGATTGCCTTTGGATGTTATCCCCCACTGAACGTACACATTCCTTGGCCAACATGGGAACAGCACTCCTAGGATAAGGTGACCAGGTTTTTAAAATATATAAATAACAGAACATTCTACCAACATCAACGTCGGACTATAATTTGACAGTGGTTGCTACGAGTATTTATTTATTTGCATGTTTAAAGCGCTTTTTTAGTTGCGCAATTATAACGTGCTTAAATACCCAGAGGTTTCTAAGCGTGGACCCGTGGGATCGGACCTGTGCTGCTCTTTGTTGTCTTGCTTCCAAGGCGAGCACATTGCAGCCGAGCTATTCTCCCGGGACAAGTATAGTAATGGGTTGTGTGTGGTTAGGTGGGGATTCCAGAGATTCCCTTGGATTTGCAAGGTGCAGATTCAGCTCTGACCCTCGGCATACTTTGTAGACTCCATTTGTGAGCCCTTCATGCCGGTGGCGGGTAGTTCTCGTGTAACCTTTCTGTGAGTACTAAGGAGCAGCATTTTCCGCTCGCTTTGATCGAGCATGGTTTATATGGGTCTGCTGGTGCAATGTATGCTTTGATGTTTGCAATTATGATAATGATCACAGTCGCCAAGATATATCTGCTGTTAAGTAGGGGTTCCTTCCCTCATGTGGTTTCCTTGCTGGAGATTCCGCGGTTCTGGGTGGAATTGTTTCCTTTTGACTTATTAGATCTATTTTCTAAGCAGGCTCTTTAGATCTGTGCATGCTATCCATTTGGAACGTAAGTGCTGGCAGAACATTCTTAAGTGCTCAAAATATTCACTTGGACATATGGTTTTTCATGATTTATTAGCTTAGAGACCCAACAAGTAATGTGTATGCATTTCAAGGATTTTTTGAGTGCTACTGAAACCGAACGTGACCCCCGCTAGTGCAGTATCTGAACACTTTACACTTGCTGAGTGACCAGCATTGCAAGATAACCAATGACAAGCATTTCTGTTGCAGCCTACCCCTGACTAAAGACATTAAATGCCCCTCTACTCTGGAGTGTCAGAAAATGAATGGCATTCCCACTTCAAAATGGTGGCCCACCAGTGAGTTGCCCATGTTTCTGCTGCTATCTCACATAAACTGAATGCCAATCTGGCAATCAAGTAGCTCCCTGTGAAAAGCAGGTGAGTAGCGGGTACCATGGAAAGGAAGGGTTGTGTCTCTAGTCCATGGTTGCTCATTATGTGGCCATGCAGTTTTGGACTACAACTCCTATTACTCTTCACTGTTGACCATGCTGGCTATGGATCATGGGAGTTGCAATCCAAAACATATGGAGGTCCACATAATGTGTAACCCTGTTCTGGTCTTTGGCAGTCTGTTCATGCTTGTGCCCACTAAGTGAGAATTGTTTGTAAGGCCACAGCCATAATTTCTCTACTACCATTCAAACTAGGCAAGGTAAATGACCTCTATTGTGTACTCTCAGATTACCTCATGAAGAAACATATGCAGTGATTGGACTACTTATTAGAATGTAACAATTCAATAATATCACACCAGCACACGTATTTGCCACTGGCTCCCCATCAAAAAAGGGTTAATTCCAAAACCATGTGCAACGCCAATCATTCATACCATGGAAGGGGCCCTTCCTCCTTCAGAAGTAAGTTTCAACACTAGACCCCCCTCCAGATCATTTAGGTCGAGCAGTGCTGCACTAGAACTAGCCTCTAACTTCAATAAGAAATGACAAGGAGGATCCTCTTTTTCCATTATGGTAACAAAAAGGTGGAACACTCAGTTTGCGACTTGGCTTTTCAACGAAAAACTTTGAAAGAAGTGAAAGATAATAGCAATTGAGTAAAAACTGTGCACCAAAAACCTGAGCTATTTTATGACAAGCAGTTGCAAAACTCTTCCATCCATTGGAAATAAATCTGATTTATAGATCCTCTGCTGTGTGACACTGGTCTGCACCTAAATCTCGGTGAAATCTACATCCAAGAGCCACAAAGCGACAGTACCCGAACCCTACTCCCTGTTTCCCCCCTCCCCTCATTTCCCTCAACTAACTCTCCACTATTAAAATCTTGCAGCCTTACTCTTCCCACAACCCTTCAGACAAATGACCAAGTGTATTGTACTCATAACTAGGGGTGGGTGAAAAGTCCCAATTCTGCTCTGTGTCATAATTGGAGGTCTCATGGTGAATTTTATCCAATCTGCCATTTCTGCCCTCGGACCAGAATTGGCCATTTGGGCCTTTTTCCCAACAAAAATGTTGTGTGTTGAAAAATGTGTTTGAATAAAATACAATTTTGGGCGAGGCAGGTGCGTTTCGCCCCTTTCAATTTTGTTTTTCAATGAAATTTTGTTTTTTGTGTGTATTTCGGGTTATGAAAAATTACTTTTCGGTACTCATAACCTATCCATATTATATTAACAGCTTTTAGCTACTACTCACATCCAGATGTCTTTTGGCTGAATCACAGACAGTTGGGCAACCGTTTTAGGGAGGAGTAGTTAAAATGAAGCTTAAACCAGGAGCAATTCTGCCATGTGCAAAATAATATTTCATGTCCAGAGAAGCAGATGAAGGTATATTCAAGACTATTTCCGCTTTAATGAAGCCAGGAATATTCGTGCCATCTGAGTCCCCATGTAACACGGCTGTGACAGTTATAGATTTAAAAAAACATGTTCTTGTCAATTCCTCTCCATGAGGACTCCAAAGAATTGACTTCATTTTGGTATTGAAATAACCACCTGAAACATACTTGTTTGCCCCAGCCCCAAGGCTATTATGAATCCCCGTCAATCTTTAACAGGGCCCTCCAGATGGATTTGTGTGATGTTCAGCTTAAAAGTGCAATACTTCAGTATGTGGATGACATTTTAAAGTGCAGTGAGACAGAAGAATGATTCAGAGATGACTCAGTTTGACCCATGACCATACTAGCAGAGAAAGGCTATTAGGTGGAAAAAGAAAAGCTACAATATTGTCAGGAAGAGGTCTTGTATATCGGACAGTTAATCTCTCAAGAAGGGAGAAAAGTGGCAACTGAAAGAGCAGAAGCAGTTATGAAGACTTCAGAAACTAAAACAGTGAGGGAAATGCAACAGTTTTTATGCCTATATAACTATTTCAGGGTCTGGGTTTTTCGATTACAGCACATATTTTTGTTTACTTTTAAAAGGACTTAAAGAAGCATATGTAGACAAAAGTAAAATAATATGGACAGATGAAATGACTGAGGGATTTGAGGATTAAAATAATGCAACCAGTACAGCTCCTGTGTTAGGAATTCCAGATTATCATGATGAATTTGATTTATTTTCACATTCAAATGAAGAAGTCATGACAGCAGTCCTTACACAGAAAACAACATTAGGACATAGGCATAAACCATTGGCCTATTATAGAAGGATTTTAGACCCTTGCGAACAAGCTTTAGCTGCTGCTGCATTCGCTATTGAAAAATCTTTGAGTATTACAATGGGGTGTTCAGTGACATTACTTGTTGAATATGCATTATTTGCTATTTTGGAAAACCCCAAAAGTACATTGACCACACAAAGAGCATCAGGGTATGAGATAATTATCTCAAACCCCAAACCCTGCAATTAAGATTGATAGATGCATAGTAGTGAACCCAGCAAGGTTCATAGCAGAACCAGTAGGGGAGGATGATTTTGTACATGATTGCACAATGTATACTGAATTTTATGATATCCCTGTGTTAGAGAAAATGTTCTCAGGGGGCTGGGGGAGTTCGCTTTATCAACGGTTCTTTAAAAATTGACCAAACAACTGGAGAAAGGCATACTAGTTCAGCAGTAGTAAAGCTGAACTGAGAGGATGAATTTGAAGTAGTAACACGCGCAGTATTGTCTTCAGATTGCTCAGCAAAGGCTGCAGAATTAGAGGCACTTTTCAACGCACTCCAAAGATATGAGGATGAGAAAGTGACGGTGTACTCTTACTCCGCATACATGACATCAACTGTATATGCAAAAGGAGGGGCTGTCTCCTCACCGACGGCACACCAGTGCAACATGCCGCCCTGTTGGATAAGCTTATTGAGGCATATAGGCTCCCATTGCCTAGTGCAGTCGTAAAATGCACAGCTCATACTAAAAGGACAGACATGATTTCTCAAGGGAACAAAGCCACAGACATAGAAGCCAAAAAGGCAGCGTATTTTCCCAATATTTCTGATTTCGAATTAAGAAGTGTTAAGCAAATGACAAGACGGAGCATGTTGGTAAAGGAAGGCTTTAACATGTTGTCTATGGTTCAGCTAATTGAGATACAAGGTTGAGCCTCACAGGAAGAACAAGACCCATGGAGAAAGCAGGGCTGCTCCTTATCCCCCAGTGAGGCAATTTGGTGGCAGGATAGCACTGGAAAGCCAGTTATGCCTCTAGCATTATTGAGGGTGGCGCTGGAGCAGCTTCATGACCCTGCGCTTACGACTCGAGGGAGTCTTGCTGCTTCAATTGCAGAAGATTGGTTTTCACCAAATTTGTTAAAATATGTGGCACAGTTTATTGTGAATTGCATTGTGTGCCAGATATTCACTGCAGGGCACACTTTGCGAACAGTGAAGGGAGCAATCCCCAGACCCACAAGCCCATTTCAGCATCTACATATAGATTATGAAGATATGCTGCAATAGATGGATTGTGGCAGGTCCATGTACACGCCCCGATGCCACATGAGCTGCCAAGTTCCTTGTGCGTGAGGTGTTCCCAAGATGGGCTGTGTGCAAGGTTCTATGGTCTGACAATAGACCACATTTTGGAAATGAACTATTCAAGCAGGTCACTCTTTTATTAGGGATAAAACACAAGTTCTCTTCTGCCTATAACCCACAGGTAAATGGTATTTGTGAACATTAAATGCATTACTTAAATAGAGGATAGCAAAGATTAAAATCACCTTGAAGAAGGGGTGGCTACATTGCCTGCACCTCGAACAATATGTGTTGCAAATCAACCCGGCTCAGATCACCACCTAACTCCTCATGAGTTGGTGACTGGATGCCAAATGACAACGCCTCTTGCTCCTCCAACTGGGTTAGAAACTGATGCCCACAAAGTAGCAAAGACATTAGGTGACGAGATGCATGATTTTTTGGTAACTATGACCGCTAGTATCTATTTTATTTCTCAACAGATTAAGAACTGGAGGGAGGGGTCAAAGAGGATTGAAGAAGAAAGCCAGCCGATCCAGACTGCTTGTTAAAACAACCAATCTTATATCCGGGGGACAAGGTGCTGGTGCGCAAATTTGTACGCACCTGGAATAAACTCCGCTTTGAGGGACCCGCCGAGGTGGAAGTGGTTACCCCCACAGCTGTCAAGCTACAAGGGAGGTGAGCTTCGTAGCACCTGCACGATATCAAACCGTACAAGGGAGAAACCTTGACCCCCTCCTACATCTACTGACAGTGAAACAAATGAAGAAGTTCTGCACATGTAGGCAAGATCAGCAACCAAGAGCAAATAAAAAGAGTCTATGGAATAATAAATCACATTAGCAATAAAGATCAACATTTCTTAAAGTCCAATAAGGAATGACTGGACTTGCAGCTATCCTGGAATTTTTTTAGATAGATACAAGGAACAATGTGTTAATGCACCGCAGTCAAAAGGGAAAAAAAGAAGCACACTGCAATCTTCTATGTTACCTATCATAATAACATTACACACATTCTTGTATGTTGTTTTCACCTACATATTACAGCAACCTAATATGTTGCAACCTGCTATACAATGCTGCATAGACCAACCTGATGCTTTTTTTCTGCTATAATCAGTATTATACGTATTTAGAGGTGGTTAGAGGCATGCCTAACAGATAAGGGGCAGCCGATGATGGTATTAACACTTATATTGATATTGATATTGATATTTTATTTCTATTGCGCTCGTACACAAGTGTTTCAGAGCACGACAAGGCAAGGGAGGGGAACAGGGGAGAACAAAACAACGATCTTACTAGGCCCAGTGACATTTAGAATGTGCAGGTGCATGGGAAAGTGGGAGGGGAAAAGTCAATGGAAGAGGGAGAAGTAGAAAGTGCGGAGCAAAGGAGAAACAGATAAATAATAATAAATAAATAATAAAGACAACAAACTGTGGTAGTGCAGCCAACAATTGGCAAGTGCCGGGTTTAAGGCAGCAGACAAGGTAGGCCTGATAATTGCAGGAAGAAAAATGGGGGCACTGTATGGGTACAGATACAGACCCCAGTGCAAGGGGTGGCCCAGAGGCAGTGCGGGAGGGTGGCGGGGTGAGCAGGTACCTGGGCTTGGAGTACAGAGGGTGGACAGATACACAGTGCCAAGAGAAAACAGATCAGCAGGGAGAGGGGAATCAAAGTCAGAAGCAAAGAGGAAGGTCTTGAGGCGCTTCTGGAACTGAGTTGGTTCTCCTCAAGTTTTAGAATGGCGGGGAGGCTGTTCCAGAGGGAGGCCCCAGCCGAAGACAGAGATCTATCCTCATCTCATTTCTTTGAAAAACGACTGAAGACTCTGAGGGAGTTAGAGGTAGAGGAGCGAAGAGTTCGAGAGGGGAGGTATTTGCTGCGGGATAGCTGAAGGTATTTTGGACCCAGGCCCAAGAAAGCTTTGTGGACAGTGCAGAGGGTTTTGAATTTAATACTTGCATTCACTGGGAGCCAATGGAGAGTTTTCAGAGCTGGAGAAGTACGATCCCAGGGCTTGAGGCCAAGGACAAGTCTTGCAATCTTGTTCTGGATTAGTTGCAGAGCACGGAGAGTAGAGGCAGGTAGATTTAGAAAGAGGCTGTTACAATAGTCCAACTTAGAGAGAACCATCGCTTGGGAGACCATGAGCCTCTGGGGGAAGGAGAGGAAAGGCAGAGTACCTCTGAGGAGGTGCAATAGGAAGTTTGACTTTTTAGAGACATCACAGATGTGGGCGGAGAAGGAAAGTGTGAAGTCAAAGATGATACGAGGTTCTTTGCCTCACAGGTGGGGGTAGGAGGAGGGCAAAGTGAGGCCGGCCAGAGAGTGAGGGGAAAGGATGGTGAAGGTGTGCCGATGAGGAGGATTTCCATCTTGCTGGCATTCAGACAAAGATCATTGGTGGCACACCAATCTTGAACAGCATTTAGGCAATCAGAGATGAGAGAGGGAGAGGAGGTGGCCGAGGGCAGCCAGAAAATGAGTTGACTGTTGTCACTTGTGATGTCATTCTATCTTTGCAACTTTTTTCTGTGAGTAAAAAATAAAACGCATGTGCCACTACTCTAGCGCCCACCTCATGCCATTCAAACGTTGAAATATAGAACTTTCCCAGACCTACTCTATACCCTCATTTTCTCTTTAACCTTTACGCTAGATGCTGACCAACTCCTCAAAACATATCCATTTTCATAGCCAGACAGCCCAGGATGGTGTCTCTGTACGGTTTCCAGCATCAAACAGCCGGATCTCTTGGGGATATCACCCTACAAAACACACATATCCACCCTTTTCTTAAGACATTGAAATGTACCCACAGCAGAGCATAGTTTCACAATTGCATTGGCTTTGCCAAAAAGCAACCCTCCCACTAACACCCACATGATGCCACCAGCCCCCACTTCTCTCACACGACCCGAAGCACCTACATGGAATGCAAATGTCAGATGCCACTTATTAAGATAGATTTCTACTCTGGCCTGGTGGACAGAGTTTAGGAGGCCACCCTAGTTATAGTGAACAGGGGAAACTTGGGGAGCTCAGCCAAACCAATGAAGGCAGCATGGTGAGTGGTAAAGGTTTAGTCTCAGGAAAGGTGAGTGTGATAAGGGGCCCACAATGAGTCCACACAATGAGCAATCAAGGATTTCACTTAGAAAGGAAAGTATAAAAATACTCTATTTATTATTGGCCAAAGAACACACTATAATAATGACTTAGAGCAGGTAGTAATATCACACAATACTAAATATTTGAAACATATATGCAGTCACAGTTAGTGCAGAATACTAAATGTACCCCCACAATACCTGAAAGGGAAGGTACATAATTAGTGATAGCACTGTCAAACCAGAAGAATTACAATCCTATCATATAAAGTACAGCCCTAATTTGATTGGTGCATTGTGCCCAAAAGTTCACAAAGTTTCCAAAGAGGTTTAGGAGTTGGGAAAAAGAGGGTGGATGGTTTCCAGAGGATGTGAAGGTGGGTCTAAGAGGTTGTCTGAGGAGTTTACAAGTAAGTAAAATGCTTTTCTAGCTTTTGGAGGGCTTTCAGATTAAGTGTACCAAAGACAGTAGGTTATACAAGAAATCAAATTTCTTCACAAACTGTTTAGGGGATGAGGATAGGGGCACCGGTAAGTATGTTATAACGTACCACCCATGCTCTGATTATTACTCGTACTTGTCAGGTTATTGGAAGGTTGCTTTAGGTAGGTTTCACCGCCATTGTTTCCAGTCGAAGAAGCCCAGGAGCTGTGGGTGCACGAAGGCTTCTGCTTGGGTAGAGGGGCTGTGTAAATCCTCTTCTCATGGAACTATGCAGCAGGCACTGATTCAGGACTCTTCAGGATCCTCCACTAAATGCGGGAAAGCTGGTTTCAGTGGTTGTCACTGATGCACGTCGACAGCAGGCATCACAGCTGTAGCAGTTGAAGACAACCTTCTGTGTCAGGACCCATCGATTCTGGGATGCTGAAGGGACTTCTGTAAAAGCTGGTTGCCAGGCCTTCACAGGATCAGTCCATGGCTCTCCAGATGTCTTCACAGCTATGCAAGATACTTGGATCCTCTTCACCTCTCTGGGGAATGGCTGCAGGACTCCTCTTTGTATCCTAAAGTCCAGGTGAGCACAGAAACTCAGCCCAAGGAATTAAGATCTGCCCCCTCACACCGCAACAGTGGTCCAATCAGGGACCACTATTGGTGAAACCCATGCACACACTCCAGACATACAGAAACCAGTTTGTGGATTGGGACCAGCCAGCTCCGAACCACTTCCTGCTTGCAATAAACATGGCCTGTACTAGCCCGCGAAAAGCACTGTTTTCATGGGCAAATGCATGAGCATGAAATGCATTCCTGAACTGGCAAGGCAGGGAGAAGGCTAAAGGACAAAATGGGCAAAGAACAAGCAAAAAATCTTGTGGCACATCCACATTAGGACAATAGCCACAGTTAGTAGTCAAACACTGTAAATGCTAGAATGCTAAATAAAAATACAGTAAAATAGTGAAAAACTAACTGCTGCCACCAACTTGTCTTCAGGCACATTTAAAAGTTATAAAACATCCTTTGAATGTAGGTCTCGGGTGATACAAAATTATCCCCATTGCACTGCATTGGAAGATGCATCGTGCAACATGAACAAGTTACCCAAAACAGATAACATGTAAAAAGAAAAAGGGAAACATAGTTTCCCAGTACTGACAGGATGAGAGACTTGTTAGTTTTCCTATAGCAAGAGAGCAAAGGGCCAATGGAGTGAAGCTGCAGGCTCCATTTTACTGTAAAAGGTCAGGACACGGTGTAAGAACAAAAGCAACACATTTGGGGGTCAATAGACTACAGAGGAAAGCTTGCTCCAAGAGAAACCTCTCCTAACACCACTGTATACACATCCTTATAATGTAGCATAGCATAACACACACAAGCAGGTCTGCTGTGGGTTGAGTGTGAGTGAAGAAGTGTGAGTTTGGGTGGTGAATTAAGTTTACTCTGACCTTTTGACATGTTTTGAGTTTGGTTCAGTATAGGTTGATAATAGACAGTTACTTTATATATATGAATTCAGTTTCCCTGTCTATCTTTTTAAATCTGAGTTTTTGGGTTTAACTATATTTCTTCCCCTGTGTGCCCCTTTCTTTTTGTAGTTGTGCCCCACGGTTTGAATTATTTTTGTAGTTTGTGCAATGTTTTATCGTAGTGTGCTGAATTTTTGTAATAACTGATGAAGGTATTGTGTTGTGCTTTATTAGTAAATTGTTATTATTGTCATTATATTAATAAAATGAATATACTAATGTTTTGTTTTCTGCATATTACTAAGTGCTAAGTCTGTTGTTTAATTTCCAGCATACCTGGCCACCAGCCCTTCACACGTGCAAGTTTGTCCTCTTTTTAGGCTTCCTCTAGGTGAAGGTGGATTTCCCTCCTGTGACAACAACTGTTTACCAAACCCAGAGTCTATTTTGTTTAGGTTTTCCTAAGGTAGGGGGTTGATATGGTCAAGCAGTATAAATCTATTTCCCCTTCACCTCTCTGTTGGTTGGATTGTAAGCAAACTAGCACCTGAACCTGGTAGTCGCAATTTCCTGGAGAACTACCCATGGATTTATGGATAAAAGTGGGGCTTGTCTCTGAGTGATGCGAGAATAAGACCTACCCCCTAATCTGGATCAGTGTTGAATCCAATGGATTTTATGAAACAAAATAGGGAGACAGAAAGATTGACTTTGAACTTGACAAGCCTACATTTTCAATAGTTACTAACAACATCCCCCAACCCCACAGAAGAGAGGTGTGCTTACCCCAGCTCTTGTCCAAAGCCACCTTTACCATGTGATGCAATGTAAAAATGCACAGAAAGTCACGGCATCTTTGATGGTGATCATAATAGCATGTAGGGCTAGCTAAGAATGTATAATTTCAAAAACAATGCCACACAGGCATTGCCCGCTAGCCTTCCTTTGAGGTTAAGGCTGTGTCAGTGGTAAGCACTCTGTGGGATATTCGTAAAGTTCTGCCCATACTAGTAGAGCTTCCTGGGGTCATTGCATTATTAAAGGAGATACAATGTATGTAACACAGCCCCCAGGGGGCGCAGCTGGCAGCATTTTGCAAACCTTTCACCATACATGATGCAAGCTATTTTAATAAACTTGGTATAATGAAAGGCAAAATGTTTCCTAATAGGCATTAGCACCTGAGATCTGCAGTACACGCACAGATCTCTATGCATCTGTTGCCGTAACAGGCGTAGGCAGGATTGTCTGACAAGTGGGGCCTGAAGCTAAGGTAGTTGGGCCCACATCAGTGACATTAACATCTGTAATTGCCCACACAGTGCTACTAAACGGGCGTTTAGAGATTTTGGGTGGGCCTTGCCCACTCAGGACCTACCCTGTCTACGCTTATCTATGAAGTTACCTTATTTCTGGAAATATCTCGTCACCCTGTTGTGTACAAACTGTTGTAAAGTTTATGTGATGAAGGCTTCCAAAGAGGAAGTAAAGATAAGTCTCAGCTGAGACACGTTCCTTGGGGAATTACTTCCGCTTCCTCTGCTTTAGTCACCCGACTATAAAACATGTCTTGTGAAGGGCACGAGGCTGGCATTTAGGGGTAAATAGGAAAGGTCATGTATCTACGGAAATGAATGCGGTCAGAAGACTGTTAACCCCCAGAAGATGGGCGAGCGAGCTATACTTATGGCGTACTCGTCCTCCTTGCCGTGCTGCGGGTAGCTTTTTCTCTCTGTGGAATCGGCGTCGGATCGGCCTCAGAGTCTGGTTCCCATAGAAGTCTGCACACGGCACGCTCCTGCCGGGAACAATTTCCCATGGGGTTCAGAGTGAGGCTTCATAATCACATGCCGGCCTTTGTTCTCCCAATATTAAGAGAACACCGGTGTGTAATTAAAGAGCCGAGGAGGGTGACGTGATACAATCTTTACGCCTGGAGGGTCCCAGGTGGTGGGGAATGGTTTTCCCGGCTGACTTGCTTTCTGAGCTTCAAGCATCGCCTCAGCTGTCAGAGATCACATCATCAAAGCGCTGAAATTGGCTGGAACTGTGTCTGAAGAAAAAGAAACTCTTACAAAACCTGTCATGCTCGAGTACCACAAGCCTAAAATGGGCACTCTTCAATTTTAAGTCTAAAGTACGGGAAATCCGAGCAGTCGTCCTCACTCTGCAACAGACAATCAATGACAAACAAGCATTGGCAGTGCCAACAGTTTGGCTTTTGGGTAGACATGGGAAAGGCAAATGCCAGGCTCTATCATAGTGGTATTAACTGGCCATTAATGGTTGCAGGCAGTGGTCGCTGTGTACAAAATGAAGTAGTGGAAGAATGATCCCTGCTGGCCTGCACTGCTCCCCACAAACCCCTTAGCCATGCCCCCCACATGCAATACAAAGCCCAAACCTGGGCCCCGCCTTTCCTCCTTTCCACCAACACCACTGTTTATTGGCCACCACTCGCACCTTTTAAGCGGCATGCTAAACGTTAAGGCCACCACTCACACATATCCATTAACTGCATGTACAGCATGTAAATAAATAAACAAACAAACAAACAAGCTGTGCTTGCCGGATTTTCATATTAAATTGCTTAAATACTAAAGAAAAATGCTGATTAATGCGGGAGCCAGGACTATGATGGGTCTTGGGAATGGCTTTGTCCAAAGTAGGTCACTGGAAAAATAACAGCAACCCTGCAGTTCAACGATAGCTCACCATGATGTGAGATTGGAGCTGATACAGAAGGTCCCAGGTTCCAAACCACTGCTGCTGATACAGTGCAATGAAATGAAGTATCAACTTTTATTTTAAAACAAAACCATTCCAGAAAGGTCTATTTTTTAAAATAAAAGCATAGGAACTGTAAAACGTAATAAAACAATGTAGAGGAGCACT
Organism: Ambystoma mexicanum; assembly: GCF_040938575.1. Lineage (NCBI taxonomy): Eukaryota > Metazoa > Chordata > Amphibia > Caudata > Ambystomatidae > Ambystoma > Ambystoma mexicanum. The sequence goes on from NC_090921.1 coordinate 625,420,637, forward strand.
ACTCTCAACCCCTCCCCCCCACAATTATGACTACCAATCGCAGGTGCAAAATGGTGCAAGTACCTGGGCATCTAATGCCTAATACCTATACACAAGCCAAAACTGTTGGCTTTTCCAATGCTTGTTTTTAACAAGTTTTAGTGAACGACACGCATAGTGCTTATAAATTGAGTGGCTGAAGACAGACCAGGTAAAGACATTTTTATTACACCAGACATTTTTATTACACCAGTAGCTGGTCTACAGATCCAATTAAGTGATTAACTCAGAAGACTGCTTTAAAAAAAACAATGACAGGCCCTTCGAGTGCAACGTTTGATGGTAAGGCTTGAATAAAGCCAGTTGAACGAGTTCCCATGAGGAGGTGTTTTGGGTTGGGGGACGGGCAGGAACTGGGTGGGAATCGCCAGCGGTATTTGCATGGCCATGGGTTGATAACCAAACAACACCTATAAACTGTGTGCCCCTCCTCATATGTCATTTCTCCCTATTCATACTGTAATGCAATAGTTTTGGCTTGTAGTTGGCACAAGTGCCTCCTAAAAACCAGGAAGTGCATGCAGACTTTTATTCACCTCAGGATGGGCGTATAGAGCAATACCTGTAGGGGCAGCCTGACAGGCCAGTCATTTGGACAAATGTTGCTGTTCCAATAGGCTGTCAAATGCTCTAATTGCCATGTTATGTTTCCAATAATGCTGCCTGGGTTATTACCCACTTAGCTGTGAATATGGTTCACTTTTAAATTGGTGCCTGGACCATTATTTTCCCCCAGTCCGACCTTGAACTGGTCCGTGGGAATGTCACAATGCTGACACTGACCTGGGCACTCTCAACCGAATATCTGAGAATCGTTTTCGTTGTCAAAGCAGCCATTATTGGCCTCACCGTCATTGGTTTGCAGGCAACTGTTTGATGCTCCAATGGTGACATGACGTTGCATCAGGAAACACATAATAATCACAATAATAATATTAATAATAATAATAATAATAATCTGTTATTATTTAGCATTTCATGCCGGATTCCTCCCACTTCTAAGTGTTTGAATAACAGATGTCACCATCCCATTTGATGGTACTCGATTTATCTACCCCCGAAGGATGGAAGGCAACGTCGGCGCAGCCACGGAATTCAAACGTGCAAACTCCATGCTGGCCCCATGCCAGAGGCCACTGTTTTACCCAAAAGCTACCCACCTGGATACAAATCCAGAAATACATATGGTAAATGACACAATAAAGGAAAGTACGTATAATAAGACAGTTGAAGAAATGTAATGTTTTAAAAGTGTGGTAGAAGGAATAGGAGTTCAAAGGGAAGTTGCCATGAGAATGCAGAAAAGTGAACAGAAGGAAACACTATGATGAAAAGAGAATGAATTGAAGCAAAGTATAAAAGGAGAGAGAGATGAGAAATAGAAGGAACCTCGGAGGCACGAGGAAAGATAGCAAGGAAACAATGAAAGGGAGAAGTGGGATTAGAAGGGAAAGACAACATGAGTAGGTTGAGAAACGACTAGAAGGGATAGCAAAGTTACTAAAGGAGAGATGTAATGTAATGTGTCATTTGTAAAGCCTATCACCATTGGTATGGTCCCAATGCGCTGTAGGTTGAACGCCGTTGGGAAACGGAAGTCCAGGTATGGGAAATTCGTCAGAGAATTATAGAATGTGTGTGTGCATTTTATCCAATACGGAGGTCGGTAGGGGTGGCCAAGTCCCTGCTAGTCACTCATGTCGAGCAGGCACGTGGGTGGGTACAGAGAGGTAATATGGAGAGTGAGGGAGAGCAGGAGAATCATTATGTGTCCAGCTAGGCTGAATGTTTATCATTGGGGACAAGTGCAGCCTAATGGCAGAGGTGTTGTGCAATGTGCCCTAGGGTACTGCAGGTAGTGGAATGTTGCAGAGAGGTGGTCTGGAGAGTATGAAAGAGCAATAGAATCATTGTGTGTATGATAACATGAGATGAGATCATAACATATATGAAATAGGTTTGACTAGCGAACATTAACATGAAAGAGGTTTGAAAGGATAAAGTTGGCTGAGAAGGTAAAAGGGAAATATTGGCAGTGAGAGAAAGCATAGAGAATTAAAAAGATGATTATGGAAGGAGTATGAATGAGAATTAAATACAGAAAGAGAAGACATTATGCTAAGAGAAAGGAATAAAAGCAAAGAAGGCTTCAGAGGGGAGAAGGAGGAACTACACAAGTTATCACATAGATGAAAAGTCATTGAAGAAAAGAGATTGTATGAGAGATGAAATAAATGATCAGCATAATAAGAGTCAGTGAAAGGCGAGAGAGGAAGGAAACAGGAAAGAATGAACAATGATTTACAATAGGAGCAGGAATTAAAATACAAAGGGAAGGCGTGAGTAACTCAATGAAAACACAGGTGTTAGGGAAGGTAGGACGTAGTGGGGTTAGCCAGTTTTTTGCAAGGTATAACAAATGGGACCCATTTATGAAAAGGGGCTGGAAAACATGCTATGATATTCTTTCCTATGAGGTCCTGTACTTTGCTAGTGTTAAGCGTTGCATATGCTAATTGGGGTTCCACATGTTTTCATTGTCGGCTAATTCCACATTTGACTTTTAAACGTGGTGCCTTCGCCACCACCGATTTTGCCAATTTTTATCGGGGTTCCCTTCCATCCCCTATCTAACCCACACCCACCACCTCACCCTACCAACCACCACCCCCCAATTCCCCACCGCAAACATACAATACATTTATATATATATTTATTTAAAATCAGCTAAATCAGCGGTGGCGAAACACTGCGTTTAAAAGACAAACATGGAATCAGCCGGCAGCGGAAACCCAGCATTTGTCGTATTAGTGCCCACAAAATATATGGTTTCTTAGGATTTTTGTACTGCCTCAGTAAACAACAGTACAGCATGGTTAAATTTACTGGCAGCTACCTGGAGAAAGGAATTTGAATTCTTCCTGCCCAATTCTAGGCAACGTATTTTAGGAGGATAGCTCAGGGGCAACACACTCGCCTTGGAAGCATAACAACAAAGAGCAACACTGGTTCAATCCCTGGAAACCTCTGGGTATTAAGCGCGTTATAAATAACCAATCATATCATTATCATGCCTATGGGCGCTGGCATTTAGACTGAAGTGACCTATGAGCTTTGTCTTTATTGACCATTAAATAGCAATCCTACAGCATATCTGCCCCATGAAATACTTAGTTTGCTTTGGAGTCTTCTAAGAGGCTACTTCACCAAAGTTGTGTACGTATCCAGTGTTAATGTCATGGTGAAAATGGCCACCAGGTGGCCAAAGTTCCCTAAAATGCACCCTCCAGACAAACACTTTCCCCCAAATATTCTGGGATTCGATGTAATAATATATAATTATACTCCTCCTAGAACATTTGGGGAAAGAATTTTAGGTATCAGGGACAAAAAGTAGCAATTTTATTGCAGCGACATTATCACATGGAACCATCTTGTAGCTTCATATGGCAGAAACAGGCAGAGGATTAAGTCACTAGAGCTGAGTCGGGCATTGGTGGCTGTGCTACACAGTGTAGCAGCATCACTGATCCCGCTGGGTGTATCAGCCTCTGCACATTGATCGCTCTTTGGAGAATTCATGAAATCTGGGGCCAGACTTACTTCTTTTCCAGACTCTGCTGCCGCCCCCCTGGGGAGATCAGGAAAGAATGTCTGCTTATTTATTTGCTCATCTCACGCATGCCAGAGCTCTGTGTGAGTTTCTTTTCGTGGTGCTATAGAATAACATTGGTTGGCTCGTGCCTCCTTCTATTTCTGGTGGGAAGAAAAATATTCTGCAACTTCCCATGGAGAAGCAATTCTGCACTGGCGCTCATTCGACAGAGGAGTCGTTCTCAGAAGCTTTTTCTTTCATAATGTCTTGATTGTGTCAATTACATTTCCAGGAATCCCCTGAGCAGAAACATCACCACATAGTCGCCCTGTAGTGCATTCTGTTGGGTGAATACTACAAAAGAACTTCAAAGAGAGTTTAAGTTCGCAAACAACACGACAACCAAAGTAAGTCCAGCTGTTGGTCCTTTGCTGCTTCCTTGACGGAGGCTTAGCTCGTGAACCACAGGCTTGGCCTCCATGATACACAGCTGGTCCCCATCGTTTGGTTGAGTACCCTTGTCTAGAGCAATTGTCTGTGAATATGCAGTCGCCGGACATCCCTGCTTCTGCAAAACCCCTTGGTTCTTTCCTGCTAAAGTCATTGAGGCAATCGCTTTAACTAATTAGGGTCCAAGTACCATACCAGCCATGTGTCCAGAAGTCTTCTGCTATTTGAGGGAGCAGATTAGTCCCCTTTCTGTGTAGTGGTTATACAGGTAGCAGTCCAGATGATGGACGGGTGACCCGATTGGTAACATTTAGTGGGTTAGCCTAGACCGCACTTAAACAAATGATAGTATGTACAAATAGGCAGACATAAAATAATATGCATCGCAGTGGTATAATATACTTTATATACATTGGCAGAGACTTGGGGGTCAAGAGGGGGAGGAAGTGAAGTTTAGAGCATCTTGAAAGGCTGGAGTTGTAGTAATTTGTATGAATGTCTGATGTCAGGATGGTGGGATTTCTAGTGGTGGGGAGTCAGAAGTGAGAAGGATTTGAGAGGCAGTGGGGTGCGGAAATGAGAGGTGGAGTGGGGTGTGGTAATGAGAGATGGAGTGCGGTGCTAGAATGAAGGGTCTGTGGTGGGGAGTAGTGGTGCCGGAGTTAACCAGGTTGGGGTAAACCCAGGCATGGAATTATAGAGGTGTAGGAGGAACCTTGATAGGTATTACAGCTGCATGCTGAGCCAGCCAGCATGGAAGTAAATGAGCAAGGGAAGAGTGTGTGGGGGGGAGGGGCGTTGAAAATTGTAAGGATTACAAAGTTGAGAAAGTCCTTAATGGGGCAAAAAAGTAGAGAAGCAGGCTCACGAGGTGTCTAGAGCAATGTCTAGATGACATGATTACAGGGGTGGAGATGAAGTGGTATGTAGGCAGGGGATGGATTTTCCTTTAGTACCCCATTTTCCCCCTTGCTTTTTGAGCTTTGCTGAAACCATCCCCTTTGAACAGTCAGTGCATAATCACTCCCTCGCTGGATTAAACAGATTGTGTTGTTTCGCTGGCATTATTTCTATAACAGCTTGGTTAAAAGTATGCCATTGCTTGAGCAGATAGGAACCTACTGTTTAAAGATAGACTCACTGCAGGCAACTTCATGGCATCCTGGGAAAACCTTGTGAAGACCTTCAAAATCATGTCAAAGGTGTAGAAATGTTGTACTTTCAACCATAGTTTGCTGCTCGCATCTGCTCAGTCCTTATTAAACAGCCTTAAAAGCCTGCATAGCAGAAGTCTGATACTTTACTTGTCACCTTTAGCAATGGAACAGGATCCTGTGGCATCATAATGTGGATTTTGCAATACAATTGAGACAATGAGCCTCATTACGACCCTGGCGCTAAGTGTTTAACGGCGCCGTAAAAGGCTACGGCGCCGTTAAACATTTAGCGCCTTACTACGAGGTCCCTTTGCGGGACCCGACCTTAACGGCTGGTCTACACCAGCCGTTAAAGCAGGGACCCACAAAGGGACCTTGGTGGTAAGTACGGTACCGCAATTTGCGGTAACGTACTTGGCGCCTTGCCCATTCCCATAGAGCCCTATGGGGCGAAAATGGGAATGGGGAAGGGCCATGGTTCAATGGGGAATTACCGCCTTGCCAACCTTGGAATGGGGTGGTAATTCCCCATTGAACCATGGCGGACCCGTTACAACACCGGCACCAACCATGGTGCTAATAGCACCATGGTTTAGCGCCGGTGTTGTAATGAGGACCAATGTTAGGGCTGAAAACATGATTCCTTAACTTGACACTATTATTGCCAGTACCAGATGTAATTTTGATGTTATAGGTGTCAATGGACCCTGAGGGAGAAAACAGAGAATATCTACCTTGAGGTCGCATTCTACACTGTCTCTGTGCTCTCCCAAGAGGACCATTGAAGTCTACTTTGTAGTCAAACTGTAGTCAATATTTCATGTATGACACCCCTTTAGTTACTAATTATCAAAAAGTTAATGAGGTCTTTACAAAGGTTTTAAGTAATTAATCAGCACAATACCGGAAAGGTCAGATGGTGCACTGACTCGCCCTTGTACGCATCTTCACTTGGACGTGATGCTCTTTCGTTCCCCATGGCATATGGTGCCCAGCGCTGAATTCTAAGGGACTTGGTCTTTAACCTTTTACACAAGGTACAAAGTGCAAGTATCCCCCTTGTGATCTCTAGGTAGACACGTTTTACAAACTCGATGAGAGTGATCTACAGAAGGTGCTTCATACATTTTTGGCAGATGGATGTGCGCTCCACGTATGCAGTCGACAATGAGGTTTTGAGATCGAAAAAAGTATGTGCATTAATTCAATCATTCTCTTATTTACGACCCGTCCCTTTTCACACCTCAATCAGTGTCAGGGATAAGGCCTCCGCCTTTACAATTGTTTGCTCATGGCACCCGTAAGTGATACAGCGACTGTATCATTGGCAGAATAAAACTTTCTGAGGGCGTAGGCACAGAGGGCTAGTATAGGTACCAGAACAAATAGAGTAGGGATAGCGTGACAGGAACACCACCTTAGACATGTAATTGTACTATTAATTAAGACACCTGTAATACTCTGGGCCTGTCACTAGAGGGTGGAAAATGTACAGCATGTGACTCTAAACATGTACAAGCAATGGAAAGAATATTACTAGGTAAGCAATGTTTGTAGATGGAAAAACGGAGAGGAGAAGAGGGGAGACGAGAAGGTGGGCCTGAGAGATAGACTCATAGGCACAGACAGGGAAAGGCAAACAGATGGGGAGGGAGAATATACTTACTGGTGAGGATTAAGATGTGGTCTCTATTCTTAATATTCGTGATGCATTTGCTTAAATTGCATACCATACAATCCACTGAGCATTAATTGACATTTCTACTTAAAACCATACACAGGAGACAGTATAGAAAGCTAACTATCCAAGACTGCTCGACCAGATCAGAAAAAGAATGATCATATGGAGCAGTTTATACTCCTCATGGCTGGGGAAGGTAACAATAGTTAACGTAACCATTTTGCCAAGGCTGCTATGCCTGTTCCTGGTTCTCTCTATCCCAATTGTCAACTCCATTCTAAAAAAAAATCAACGGAACATTATGAATTTTGTATGGAACGGTAGATAACCAAGAATTCCTAAAAAAATACTGTTCATCCACCAACAAAAACGGGGAGTCGGCTGCCTGGACACTATGCAATATTTCCAAGCAACACAAGTGTGGGCACTGGCCTAGTGGTCTAGATTGATTACTGAAAAACATTGGGTATCGACTGAGCAGGTGGTGATGGGGGAATATCTTTGGAAGCAGCCCTAGGTTTGTAGAGGTGAGGGACCAGGAACATTGGGGAAGACCCCAATAAAGGAGTTCACATTAAAAATATGGGAGGTAGGAAATAAATATCAGGGGGTTTCGCCTTACCATCAATACTCACACCGTTATTCAGGAATCCAGCTTTACAACCAGTGATGGAACATAAAAGAAAATAACAGATTTGTACGATAAATCACTGGGGTGCAATCAAATTAAGGACCTTGCATGTTGACAGGAGTTTGACCTGGAGGAGGCAGATAGGTTCTTCTATTATTAACTAAGAGACTGTGTATTAATGCCCTAAATATAGGAGGAATGGGGAAATTAACTCCCTGCAAACGTCTTATGAATTATTGTGATATCTCTATGGGCCTGATCTCGCCCATCTATAAACATTTAACATCAATTGATAGGTTCACTGTGGCAGGCTATAGGAAAGGATTGGAAGATGGTCTTGGTAGAGCTTTTAAAGAGAAGGAATGGGATAAGACGATCCAAGGGACCTTTGCAATGTCCAAAAGCATCCGGAAGAAAGAGGAGCTTCAGTAATAAGATACTGCATAGATCATACTGCACTCCTCAGAAGATGCACAATAAGTACCCACAATGAGCTGGAGGGAACGTGGCATGGTGGCGATGATGTTACATTTAAGGTGGGAATGTCCACAACTCAGGAACCCTTTGCAAGTCGTAACTTCTAAAATTAGCAAGATATTAATGGGGCCAATCCCCGGAAGATCCTGCACTGATTTTGCTACGTACACCACAAAAAGACGTCCCATGCCCGCAAGGAAGGAAACGTATACTTAACAACAGTTTACTAATGTGTGCATGCACGTTTTATTGTGGAACAAGAAAACAGCCCCCTCGGATTTACAGTGGCATCACATGACATGGGACACATTCAGTTTGGAAAAGCTAACTGCAATAATGAGGGGAATGATTAAAGAGTTGATAAAGAGTGGTCTCCCTTTAAATGACGGAACGAGTGAAGAATTTGATAAAGTGTGGTCTCCCTTTTAATGAAGGGAAAGAGTGAAGAATTTGAAAATTTGTGGTCTCCCTCTACGATGTATGCCCTGAATGACAAGTTGGAACTGTACATTCCTAAGAGATTAAAGGCTTTAGGCAACCTGGCAGACTATGGAACTGGATAGAGTCTACCTTTCTTACTTAAACATACATATAGAATAGATGTTCTACCCATGTGAGGGTTTGAAGGGATGGGAAAGGCACCTGAAAAAAAAAGTTTAAACAAATGTATTAGACACGGATAATGACTTTTTCCTCATGAAAGCTTGATTTTGTAACAACTCACCATATGTGTGGGAATGGTACAATTGGCTGCCTGTTAAGTAAAATATACACCGTATTTAGAAGGAAATGACAGCTGTGAATGGGGCGGGAAGTGGTATGTTTTACAAGACTGAGGTTTGGCTGCTGGAAACATATGGGAAGTGTTATGTTGTCTTGGGCCCTGTTAATCACTGTGAGGCGGCACTGCAACCACCCCCGGGCCCACTCCCAGTAATGATGACATGTGTCTAGGTGGCAACCGCTTCCTGTGTTTAACTGTGGTGGTCGGGCGAGTTGTCATGGTCCTTATTTCAAAACGCCTCAAAGGCACATACAGCCCCACCTACTCACTGCAAAAGGAGGCAATATGTCTGATTTACAAAAGCGTTTTGCGATGGCACAATCCCATTGGATAATGCTTTGCAAATCATGCCCAATGTGTTCTGCTGGCTAAATTGCCGGCTACGGGCACCGGAGATCTGCAATTTAATTCTTGATTTTTCATTTAAGCAAATTACGTTATTCTTGGCACATCACATACATTACTGATGCCGCCATTCCATTTTCTACCACAATTGGGAGCACCTTCACACAGGTTGCTCAACAATATTAAGCAGTGTAGGAAAAACAGGACTTGCAGCAATGCGTCTGCACAGTCATGAGTTTGCTCGTGTTGGAAAATGATTGCAGAATGAGGACAGAGCAAGGAATGTTCATTTGGCCGAACCCACTCCTAATTCTACCAGAATTCCTGACCTGTGGGAACTTTATTATAAGATTAAGCCCAGAATCAGGAAATCCAGCTGTGTCTTTTTTCATCATTTTGGAATGTTTTCTTAATTTGTTCTTTTTGCTGGCATATGTCCAGGGGCATGGCTAGGATGGTGCATAGAGGGCAGCTCAGACTTTATGGCGAATGGGGAGGGTGGTTGGATGCTGCTTCAAGAGGCCTGCATTGACCTGCCACACTGAAAGGTAGTATAATATAATATGATAGGTCATTTATAACGCGCTTAATACCCAAGTTTCTAAGCGCGGACCCAGGGATTGAACCCGTGTTGCTACGTGTCATCTTGCTGCCAAGGCGAGCACGTTGCCCCTGAGCTATCCTTCCGAGAGTAGCTCTGAGCAGCCTACTCCATAGGACAGTCAGCATATTTCCTTACATGTCTACCCATCTTAAAGGGCCTTACTTTTTGGACACAGCTACTCGTATGTGAGAAGAATATAACATGTGAACATGAATATATAACCGACTGGGTGGGAAGCACACAGCACACAAGAGCCACCTTGCACGTCCCAAGTTCGAATCCCACGGCAGGCACTACACAGCCCTTCCATTTTTAAAGGTTGATAAATTAAAGTCCCTTTAAACCGACTAATAATTATGCCTATAATTACAGAACTTGGAAACGGGTGGAATCCGGTAGCAAGAGCTATATAAGAATATTAATGATTATTATTACATGTTTGTTTATTGAAACGATCCATAACTATTCTGCCAACAGTCAGCACCGCATCCATCTGCAGCACATGCCTCCACACATTCCTGATGTACATTTCAGTCCAGACAATCATCTAATTTGGCCAGTGAGTGTGCAGCACATGTTCCATACTAATAGAAGACAAGGCCAATGTTCAAATGTTTGCTTATTCCAGTGACTGCACGAATACAACTTTTCTTTCAGACACACTCTCACTCAGAAAATCTGATTACACAAACTGCCTCATCACAAGTTTGGCGGTAACCCTTAAATGTGACGGAAATGCTATTACCGCTGCATTTAAGCATCTGGCAAATCACGGCTTTGGCACGATTTACCCCCAGCTACTACTGCTGGCTAATACGGCCGGCCGGAGTAGCACCAAAAATTCCCCATTGGGCCCAATGGGGAATTCCTAAATGGGCCCAATGGGGAATGGGGACTTACCGTTCTGCCAAACATGTGATACGGCGCTAATAGCGCCGTGGGGTTTGGCAGTAACGCTAATAGCCCCGACAGTAATACAGCCGGAGATACCGGCCAACTCGTGATTTGGCCCAAAGTATTCTGCCACTATACCTAGGGGAAAATTTAAGATAGTGTGCTTACCTTTCAACTAGTAACATGGAAAGCAAGCCTTTACAAATGGGGCAAATAAAACAAGGGGTGGATTTTCCCAGAGGAATGTATAACTTAAGCAAGACTGCATTTTAAAATGTCCCTATCCCACCCCAAGCACAAGACTCAGTGCAGTAATTCAGACAGGGTAAAAAAGGGCTAAATATATGTAGACTGGAAAATCTTATTAAGGTAAAAAGCATGGTCTGCTTAGTCATCCCAAGTACTGTAGATTAAAAAGTCCCCATTCTTCTGAAGTGCTACGCTCGGGTGTCGTGAGTAAATGTGGTCTATAATATTAACCATTGAAAGTTTTGGATTCATATTTGAACCTATGTTCTAGTCCAAGAAATACACAAAAGGTATTGTTGTTTATCTGTTTATCTTTGTTCTAGATGTGGATGAGTGCAGCACGATCTCCAACATCTGCGATGGTGGGGAGTGCACGAACACTGCCGGAAGCTACGTCTGCACCTGTCCTCGGGGTTTCAGCACAAGCCCAGATGGATCACGCTGTATCGGTAAGGCATGACTAATAGGCGCTTATCCTGGAGCCAACACTCTTAGCTGAGAGCAACTGTGCCACAGAGACCCACATTACCTGTAGTATAATTGTTCTTTTTGGCTAATGAATTAAAATGAATTCATGAATATGGCATCACCTCCATTCTGCTGCACTTTGATCAAACTCACTTTCTTACATCAACTCCACCAACAATGGTGGACGAGGCACATATGAGGTTCATCCAACTAATCAGTGCCTTGGAAAACCATACAAAGCACCAACCTGTCATCAGCAAATCTCCACATTTCTTTCTAGACCTATCCCCCCTGAAAATTCTCAAGCGATGCCCTAACATTATTGTGATGGAAATTCATCTTATATGGTGAAATAGTCTGAGCTTTTTTGATTTTTATCAATAAAATAATGCACAAGTAATTCTAGCAATCAGATTCCACTTTCATAATGCTTCTTCGCAAAAAGTATAATGCACGCATGTACCTTGATGGGACCATCTTCTGACATCCCAAGCAGCTGCCCTGCTTGAGGCTTGAGCTGAAAGTTCCAACAGGCAGAGGTGGCTTTTTATCCATCGGCACCTCTGGTTCAAAATGACATAATTATGCATCGTAGCACCTTGGTGGCAGTGATTGAAATCTAAATATAAGCCATATCTAGTAATGAACCTGTTGCCTGGTGCGGAGGTGTACTCACAATGACTTTGTGGGACCCAGCCAAGGAAGCCTCTCTTTCTCTTTGATCCACCTGAGGCGTGTTGATACATTCCTCCAGGGAACAGGAACATTCCCCAAGTGGTTCCCTGGAAACGGGTGTTTCAGAGACAGTCCTAAAAAGGGCTATTTTAGAACATTGTGATTTTTAGTGTAGACCTTTCTTTCTAGGCAGAGGAAGGAGAAGAAGTTAGAATAGCCCAGAGGAGAGGTTAAGACCACAGAGGAGTCTCATCATTTTGGTTTTTTGCCAGGGCTCCTAAACCTCCTGCCCCTACTCCCCACTTCCTGCAGACAACGCACCCTGGGTATGTCATCTGCAGGCACAGGACACTTGTTAGAGTAACACGTATTGAACCACATTAACCAGGCTTGCTCTGGGCCAATCAACTGTTGCAGTGTGCCTATCTAAAGTTGGGGGAAGAGGGCAGAATCCTCCTCTGGGTTGATTCATCTTTTGACTTCAAGACAAGCAGGATTCTCCTGGAACTATGTTGGGTATACAGTCTATTCGTCCAAAAATGAGTGTGAAGCCAAAAAACAAATCCCAACCTTTTAATTCTGGGAACGTACCTGTATATTAACTTTATGCACAGGCTCACAGCATTAAACCTTTTGAAAATGCTAACCTGAACATTTTGAAACAGATCCTATGCAGAAAGCCCTCAACATTTTCTAATCAGTTCATAATTACTCTGCAAAGACACAAAAAGAGAATCTACTATCATTCATGTGGATCGAGATAGTCATTCTTTGTTTCGTGTTTTGAAAGCAGCGGTACCTTGTTTTTGTTTTTTGCCCCCTCTCATATTACAGCTGTTATACTCAATACCTCACTAACACGGGGGTGTTCATGCACGCAGATAATTGTTTGCTCTTTGTGTCTGCTGTCTCTGATATTGTGCTCCATTTCCTCCTAGCCTTGGTTTTCCCAAATTTTTTTTTTATTTTCTGTTTTTCTGAAAACAGTTCTTCATTTTTTCAGTCTCTGAGTCTCTGTGCTGTACCTAATAGTGTGTGTCTATAGGGGCGGTATCGATTTCCTCCCTATGGGTCTGATTCATATAAACCTGTTATGAATAATGTGGGTTTACTCCTGGTTTACACCTGGAGAGGACTATGTAAATCACAGAGAAGTTGCTGTGAATAACTCCTGACATACTAAGTGTAGCCACACAACAAATAAATAAAAACCATCCCTTTCAATTTGTCATGTTTTAATGTGTATCTGAAAACTGTGATGCCTCCTCCGGCATTTGGTTCTTTCATGGATTCACATGCTGTTAAATATTTCCTGTTGTCAGGCAGCATTTATATGGCAGAGGGGGGACATGGATTGAGTCCACCTGCCTTTCTTTTCGCCATACAAATATTCTGGCATTCATGCCAACATGACTTTTTCAAACTGGCATAAATGCTGTGGATTGCTATGGAATCCGCCTGCTTATTATATCAGCAGAAAGCAGGTGGATTCCATAGAAATCTATTGTAAAGACTGCATGCGATGCATACATTACAGGCAGTATTTACTCAGTTTTCACTGTGGAGTGTAAAAAGCGGGTGTTACGGAATTTCACCTCCACTTTACATCTCCCTTTTGCACTGTAGATAAAATCAAAGGAATAATTGCCCACTGGGCTAAGTATCGAACAGTGGTAGAATTGAGTCAAAACATTGCGCCTGTTGCTGTGGTTACACAAGAGAGGTCCGCCATTCCATCATTCAGGCATGCATACTTCCTTCCCTCTTTAATGGAAGAAATAGATGTTATTCAATTCTGAGGAGCCTACGGCCATTCAAAGCTACTGATGGTCCATGTCAAGATACCAGTGCGGTCATACGGCATTCTAAGAGTGACAGTTCTATTTCCCAAACCATTAAAATACTCCTTCTTTGCTGAATAAAGCATCTTTGGGCTTTGCAGAGCTAATAGTAACTGATATCAGGTCTCCCACAGCTGCCCAAAATAGGAAAATAGCCAAAGCAAAGCAGCGAGATGGCATTGCAAGCCATTCTCGGTTCTACTCAAGTGATAGCACCAAAAGAGGCCTGGTCACAGTCTGGAAGCACCTCGAGACAGACATTGTCTTCTTGGAAATGCTGCTTGATCCAGGAACCTCCATAATGAGACATCATCTAGGGGGTCATTTTCAAATGAACTGAGTGCACAATAAAAACCTGAAAACCAAGCATAATGATTTGATGTCTTGAATGTGCAGCACAGCTCATTCAGTTGCCATTCCAAGGCGTAGGAGGGGCCGACACATCACCTCTGTGCTGTCTTCCTCCATCTTGGAAGAGCATCACGATTCACAGCTGCATGAGATTTCATGCAGGCTAAAAACAAGTGGATTCCTTTGGAACCAGGCTCAGATTGGTACATGAATCCATTAGGAAATGCCAGCTGCAAAGTGACATTTGCAGACAGCCTTTCCTTTTTTTACTAAGCAGAGAGTAAAGCTGAACAGTAAAGGCGATTTCGCCTAATTTTTCTCATACCTTTTACACTACGTACATGTTTAAAATTCCATACAGAGGACCAAACAGCATATACGCGGCAACGTTGGTAGTCTTCTGCATGGAATCATCAAACAGGTGTAATAAAATCATAGCATTCATCCTGTCGCATGGCCACCCTATCAAACTTCAGACTGGACTACAGCAACACATTATACTAGAAGGCCAGCTATAAAAACTCTTAATGTGCCAAAACTCACCAGAACCCCATGTTTTTGATTCAACTTCCTGCGTGCAAAAGAGTCTCCTTCAATGTCCCGTGCCTTGCATTCAAATGCATCAGTGAAACAGCTCCCGGGAATCTCCAGATCAAGGTTCACACATCCTGAACTAAGTGCCATTCTATGCAGAGTTCCCACAGCCAGTAGACAGGATATTCACTGTGAAAGCTACGGAAAGACATTCCGCTAAAGAGCCGAAGGCCACTTCACTGATGCAATTAAGGGTATTGTAAAGTCACACCTCTTATGACACCATCATTCCCAGTCATGGCCAGGAAACAGACAGCAAAACAATGCAGATTCTCCAGCCATTGGATTAGTAGACACCTTCTTGCCTGACATCCACAAGTACCCATATACTTCCTTAACATTATGTGCAATGCCAAGTGGCATCTGGGCACGTTTAGATCATCAATTTCCTACACTACACAAAGCACTGTAATCTGTATTGTGGTGTAATCCCCCTCTTTGCACAGCCAAGTGGCAATTAAGATTGCACTACACAAAATGCAAAATCATAGACATGGGGCCTCATTACGACCCAGGCGGTAAGTTACCGCCTGGGTCGTACCTTTACAACCATGGCGTAAACTACGTTAACGCCATGGTGGTTGGCGGACTTACCGCCCAATTCCGAGGTGAGTCGGGCGGTAAGTCCCCATTAACCCATTTACCCTTCCCCATTCCCATTTTTGCCCCATAGGGCATAATGGGAGTGGGGAAGGCGTTAATTACGCCACTGTAAATTACGGTGGCATAATTAACAACAAGGTCCCTTAGCGCCATGGATTTTAACACCTCGGTGTTAAAAACTCCATGGCGCTAAGGGACCTCGGAATCAGGCGGTAAGGGTCGGCGCTGTTTACGCCGCCGTAAACCCCTTACCGCCTGGGTCCTAATGAGGCCCATGGTCTTAGGGCCGTTTTCCTAAAGTCCCACTGATAGAAAGACGTTAGTGAGCTATGCCAGTGGTTTGTCGATCCCCAACTCTTAGTATCAGTCTGTACAAGCCCAGGACCTTGGTAGTGTGGCACAGCAGTCACGCTTGTCTTAAATCTTAAGAGGAAGATGTGATTCTTAGGCAGGCACAAAAAAGAAGCACTTACACATATAGTTATATAAAAGATATATATTTATTATATTTACACCAGAATCACTTTAAATACTTCAAACGTTTACGGTAGAACACTTAGGAATACTAGATAATACACTTCAAAGGGCACTTTCAGTTTTGTGTTTGATAGCGGTTACATTTGTAGCAACATTAGAAAGGGAAAAGACAAGTTTATCGTATTATCGGTAACTGCGCACTCATGCGGTTTACAACAGGTCATACAGTAATGCATTTACTTTGCAAACACATATAGGAAAGTCACTTAAAGGGAGGAAAATAAGTGGCTAGTGCAACATGAGCTTAGTTCAAGGTTCTAGAGATGGTTTCTTAGCCTGGCAAGTCTTTTAAGTAAAAAAACCCAACCCTAGCCAACGCAGTTCGGAGAGGGCTTGAAGACTTGGCAAACAGTGAATAACGAAGAGTGCCTGCAGGTTTCTTCCAGTGTCTAAAGTTATTGAAGCAGCAAGTTAGCAACTAACAAAGGAGACCTAAAAACAGACGCGGGAAGGGGACACAAGCCTCAGCTTGGGTCTGATGTAAGAGGGAGTTGCTACATAGACCCTCTGAATGATTGGCATTCTCTCCCGACCTTGGAATTTTGTCTCGTTAGCAGTACTCAAGCAAAACAAAAGGTAGGAATTGGAAAAGTATGTCAGCAACTCAATAGCTACCATATAGATGCATTAGGCTACTAATGTGATGCAAATAACTTCAACCATTGTGTAGCCAAAACATTACATTTGCCACTAGTATACTCTCCAACTCACATTAGGGTGATGCAATCACCCTTGGATCAAAATGTGTTGTTTAAAAAGAACCCGTCCCCTTGTAGCCTTATGAGATTCTAAGCACAGCATATCAGAATATGCTTTCAGTTTCAGGGGGACTTTAGTAGAAGTTCCTTCGGCTCACTAAAAAGAAGTTAAAAAACCCTTGAATCCAGTAAAATTTGTATGGGTCCCACAAAGTTTGGCAAAAGAACCTAAGAATTTTAATGTTACCCAAACCGATATCCTATCACAGAAGGAATATGCTGTGTCATTAACAGTGATTCCTTCCTTAATAACATCTATGGATAATGATAAACAATAATGGCCTGCTGGACATCAACCTGCTAACTTGTAAAAGTAAACAAGATTGTTTAGGTTTTGGTAAATCATCGTACACAGTTGTACCTTTGCCTGCTTTTGTTATCATAATTTTAGGCTCTACTCTGTGCAGCCCATTTGAAAAGTCTGGCCACCCTGGTATGCAAACCTATATCCTGTGTCGTAGGCCTAGGATGAGTTTGGAACCTCTGTATAGAAAGACAGATTTTTCCTATTGGCAGTATTTTGTGCGTTACGCTCGCGGTTCACGAAGCAAATGCAGAGAGGCAGACTGAGCGTGATCTGAAGTCTGAAGACAGGACACTATCTGCTGCATGGCGCAAAAAGAGATTCTCTGGTGGAGGCAGTAGAGTCATTCTTTGTAGGCCCTGCACTTTTGTAGGCAGTAGGGGTATATCCGCAACTGTCCAACTAGGAACAGCCTCTCAAGGAAAGTGCGGGAAGTCTTTAACAAACGTTCAGATTTTCTCACAGAGTTTGCCCCAGCTATCAGGTGGTCTGAGAACACATAATTCCCAATCCATATATTAGGGACATCATTCAATGTCTCTCTGTAAACTTCAAGGTTATGCCCTGGTCCTCGTAGTGCATCGAGGATCTTAGTGCCTTCTGAAATTGCCTGAAACAAGAGCTCCTTTTATGCCTGGGCTGATGATCAGTGGAATTCAACCTTTAGCTGCTTTCAGGGCCGAGAAGCGTGGCAGAGGTAGAGTGATCACAGGGTGACCCCTCAGTCATTGGGACCCATGTGGCCAGTCCAGAACCCTCGCTCACCTAGCCTGTCCTGGGTGAGGGATCCATCATTATTTTTTTTTATTTTTTCTTTTAATTTCCATTATTGATTTAGTTGAAAGAAAACAAATTCAACCTTTCAATACACAAATTCATACAATAACATCAATTAATTTACAAAACTACATTACATAATCACAAACTAATATTAATAAACAGAATACATTGTTTCTTATACATTTCTTTTTTGAAAACTCATCCTAAACTTTCCTTATTAAAACATACTAAGATTACTTATAACACAAGTACAAACGAAAGAGGAAGTCATAAAATCTCCGTCATATTGCAATCCATTTATCAACATATCATCAACATCTCTTCCTTTGCTTTTAAATCACTTAATTCAACTTAAATCTCGATAAAAAGTTCACCACCGCCAGTTTCAACGATGTTTGCTGTCCATTATACACCCTTTCCCACAAACTTTCAGTAGTTAGCAATCGACAGTCATCAAAAAAGTGCAGAAAATGCGCCCTGCGTTCTTGTACTAGCGCAGAACATCCAGTCAGCAAGTGTTTTAAAGTTTATGTTGTTCAAGTTTACGGCAAAACCTACAAAAGTTTTCCTTTTTGGATATTAATTTGCACTTTGCCAATACATCTCTAGTGTACCATAGATTTAGTCGAAATCTCATATACTGATTCCTTGCATTCGCCCCGGGGAATGTTACTACATATGCTTCAGGTGTTTGCACTCTTTTGAGTAATGGTTTATGCACATGAAAATGCTGCATTTGGGTGTATTCCTCTCTTGTTATGATCCAGTCCGCTTGCCACTATTTAGTTTGAGCTCTATTTGGATCAGGCATCAACAACTCCTCAGACATATCATAATATATAATAATCTTTGTCTAAACATTGTAGTCAGTCATTTGTCCTAGTGACCCAAATATTTTGACCTAATCATCAATCCACCTGATTTTCAGTCTCAGGGACGTCTAGAGACACCAGTCCTATACATATAGACCCAAACATCAGCCTCTGTTTTTTTTCTCACCAGCCCAGAATGCTAATCTTTGAGGCAAGTTACAAATCCTCTGCCGGCCTCTGTTGTACCTGATGTCACTGATAACTGGCTCGATAGCAAACAAGAGCTTCTCTTAGCCATTCTTGCCAAGAGCTGGACCACCCTGCTTCTCGCTGCTGCCTCCCGGAGGCCCCAGTGTAATGTGCAAATACTGAGGCAAGGGAGCAGAGTAAGGCGCCAAAGGTTAGGAGAGATTCATAGAGGTGGTGAATACACAACATTCCTCAGCAAATGACCACCAGGAAGCCCACTGCTCGACACAAGAATAACTCATAAGTCATGTGCAAGTAAATACAAAAGGTAAACAATTGTTTTTGACAGATCTCAAATTCTGTTCCTAGACGCAGACTGAAATACACAAGCATATAGGTGTTTCAAGGACATTTTTGGTGGGAGTTCTCGACACATTGTATCTTCATTGCTTGTCAAACCTTAAAAATAAGCAGAGCAAGTAAAAGACAGTCTAGGGTTCAGCCAATGTTTTAAAGCATAATAGTCTCCACAGCCAACATGCATTGAAATGAAAGGCAATCCATCATGTGGCGACTATTGCTCGAGCTTACATGGGCTATTAATCTGCACATGTTCTGTTGGATAGGCTTTATTTTACCTGGCAAGAAAGGGCCCCCCTTTCTGATCATGTTTCTTGAAAGTGGAGTTTAGTCTGTATAGTTTTCCCGTCAATGTAAATATGCAATCATAAAACGCTGTTAGAGTTGGATTTTAAAAGGGAACACAAGCCCTTTTCCTTGGATCAGAACTATGCACAACTTCAATAGGTTTTGACTTTTGCGATGCAATACTTGCAGCATCATGACCTCACTTCTCTTTTAACTTGCATTTGGTCTGGTGGCCTTGGTCTTTGTAGTGTTTAGACTACAGTCGTGTGAGGATAGGATTGTTGCGGGCACTAGATTATGATGGAGGTTCTCTGAGTCAATTCCAAGCTTCATCTCCCCTCCGAGGTCACTGCCAAAAGGATGGAGCAAACCGCGGCTTCAGAGAAGAACCACTGTGGGCCCTTAACAAGTGACCATTGAGATTAAAAGTCTTCACACAGAGCTGATTTGCAAGCATTGGCCTCGCCTGTGGCCCTTGTTGCATACGGAGTCCTCAGGTGGCACGTAAATGCCGGGCAGCTCTACAGTGCTTGATGCGCTGTCTGATGCAAGTCAACACCGGAATAGCAGGAATGTATCTCTCATGCATATGCAGAGTGCTCGGTTGCTTCCTAGCTAGGTTTGCCATTTAGAAATGTGAGCACAATACAAATACATAAACTTAATCCTGACTAAATGGAAGAATTGATTGTAGGTTAATAAAAATCACTGAAATTGGATGGGCATGACTGACCTCTGTTAATGGTGTTCTAACTACCTTTGTAACCCCAGTCTGGAAACTCTGGGTCCGGTCAGACCAGAGGTCAGGCTGCCACAGTGGTAAGGGCTGGGCATTTCTCCTCACGACTCTGAAGGGTGCGTGCCCCTTTATGTCTTCCACTGATGAGCAATCATCGATACATAACTTTGTCCTGATGTATTTGGAATATGGTAAATTGCTCTATGCAAAGCCGCCTGCATGTTTAACGCGGAGGTTTCGGCAGGTGCAGAATGCGGCTGCATGATTGTCGGAGCATGCTTTACACTTTCAACATATCTCTTCCGCCTGAAGTACAAGCTAGCTATCTTGGCCTTGTAAGATTTGCATGGTCCTGGGCCAATCTATCTGCAGGGGGAGTGATGTGCCAGACGGTAACAATAAAGAACCTGAGTGCCTCATGCTGTGCCAAGGATGTTTCTCCCAATGCACGAGTGCACCTCCAGAGGCCTGGAGAACATTCTGCCCTATCTATCTATCTATCTATCTATCTATCTATCTATCTATCTATCTATCTAGAATGAAGGGCTTAGTTTGCCTTGTCCGACTTCTAACCAGCGCTGCAGGCTACGCAGGCATGTCTCAGGTGAGTGCTTGACTCTATCTCAAACTGGCAAAAGTGTGTAAAAATCATCACGCATAGGACCTTTACGTATGGATATGCACATATTTAACCAGGAGATTGTAATCGGGTTTGCAGACAGAGTGGTGTCCCAGAAAGGCACTTATGTTTCCACCACTCCCAGCCACTCTGCATGCCAGGTGTGAATTCTTCACTGCCAGCATGTGGACTTCATGCTAGTGGTAGAGCTGCTTCTAATAAGCTGGTGCATTGTAAACGCCTCCCTCCAGGTGACAATCCTGTGTAGGCAAGGGGATGAGGTTGCACGTGAACAGGTCACTTTTCCGTCCTGCATTCCATAAGTGCACACTTTGATGGTCCTCTCTGTGGAATTAGCCTGTGGGGGAAAAATGACCCCAATCCATTCAGACTTCCTGTATATCCTCAGATGGGTCCATGTTTGTAAGTACACTCTCATAAGCAAGCGTGTTGGGGAAGCAGTGCCCCCTATGGGCCCTCTCGTGTGATGGTAAGAGAGACGAGTTCTTCCCTGTACTTGTCATTATTTGAGTGCAAGTGTATGATAAGGTGCGTGATCTACACATTAAATAATGCATAACTAATATGTATCAAGCGTGTAACAACAGTTCATTAGTCAGTCAGTCAAATCACTTTATTTCGCCATAAAGGTTCGCACCAAAATACAATTCCCACATCATTTGATTTTTGATTTGATTTTCGATCAAAACAGACTTAACTGTGTAGAGGCGCAGATGGACGCAAAGCCTCAGGATGAGGTGCTGGACAGATCATGTACACATGCTATCCCTGAACTGCGAGATTCTATTTGAACACGTTTACAAATGATCACTTTTACAAAAGCAGAATTGAAGTAAAATAAGGTGCAAGTGCAAAACCAAAATAATTGTTAAAAACACTTAACAATCGCATAAAAATAAAAGTAATAAGCAAAAACCACATCATCTATTGCACAGTTGTACATCTGAGAAGTTACCAAGTCTGGAGGATCATAAAAGCCATCCCATATAAAATGTATATACAGGATACATATCTATTGTGACCCTACAGCCGGGCAGTGTATACATGTGTGCATCATAACAACCCGAATGTCAGCAATGCTGCCCATATCCGTCAGATACCACATGACGCTGGCGTTGTTTTTTTTTTTGTTATAGCATAAGCTTAGAATAAAGTGCACGTGCAAAATCCGGCATAATTATTAATGAAACGGATGCCATCGTGATGGGAGGATAGCTCAGCAGCTTCCCTGCTCGCCTTGGAAGCAAGACGACACAGAGCAACACGGGTTCAATCCCCGGGTCCGCGCTTAGAAACCTCTGGGTATTAAGTGCGTTATAAATAACCGATCATATCATAATAAAAATAATGTACAACCAACATATCATCCATAGCACAGGTTAACAACTCAGACCTTCTGACCTAAAATATAATGAAAAAGCTGAACTATAGGCAGCCTTATAATAGAGCAATATCAGCGTGCGTGCATTTATAATGTTCCTAACTTTAATAATACTACCCTTTTCACCCATGGTCTGAATAGGAATTTAGAAACGGCAAAAGCCTTTGATGTGCCATTAGATCTTCAGCAAAGGGACATTGCTTCAATTCTACGTGCAATGCCAGCAGACAAGAACATTGGCCTCAAGTACATGCACCATTAATGCTTATACAATGGTCAAAACAGAACAAAATGGTCCTCACTTTCAATCATATTCGTACAAGTCAAGCACATTTTTGATAAATTGGTGCCCCATCTTGTTTAGCCCATAAGCAACAGGTAACATATTGAGTCTAAACGTCATGTATAATATACGGTCAAATCTAGGTTTCATAAAATCAAGGTATAGCTTATAGCCCATCCTATTATTATTTTACCACTAAATGGCTAACGATGTTGATCTGGAAATCATGTCCAAAATATCACAGCAATATTTAATATCTGCCTTCACTATCTCTTTTGAGTGGCTGTGAACACTCTCTTTATTTGTCCGTACTTCCTGGTGCGCTATTTCATGGAGAATCTTTTTCACGTGAACACAACAGGGAAGAGACAACCAACCATCTTGATCAAGAAGTTCCGGCCAAGACCACAACCTAATCCAATAAAGTACTGGTCTAAGGCCAGTGATATTTGCTATGTCTGCTAGACTACAGTTCAGTACAGTAGGAGACTACTAGTTTCCTTACAGATCATCACTGTGGACGTGCTGTTAGGGAGACCCAGGATTGTTTGAGGAATTACACTTTCAAGAGGTTGCTGCATTTTACATGACCCCATATTTCTGCCCCATATAGTGCAGCCCGTCTCGCTTACAGTTTGTATGCCTCTAAAGGGGGTGCAGTTCATTAATGAGTAATTGATTTCTCGATATTGTGTCTCATAGATCACTTCTGGCCTTATTCTATGCATAAGTGATTCACAAGTTGTAAAGAGGGATAACCAATTGGTTGTGTGTGCTATACACAGTAAGTTGTGTGTACACCTAAAGCCTTAGCATGTAAATGTTGGTATAATTGCTCTTATGGTTAATGGGCCAACTGCATCAATAGTCAACTTGGTGTTCCTCCTGAATGTTCAGACATTCATAAGATGCATTCCATGAGCTTAATTATTTGATTTCCGATGGCCTTTTTATAGTCACAGAATGTCAACCTTTAATTGATGTTTTTTAAAGGGAATGGTTCAGTGACAGACCAGAGATCTTCGAAATGTTCACATCAACAAAGAATACTCAAGCAAATTAGGTTATCCCCAGCCATGGCCAGGGTCCCATTCACCATTGAAATCTATCGTGTCTCATCCAACGAATCTACTTCTATTGTGGAGGAGCAACATTGGGGATTTGTGCCGATGCCTTGATGGAAGCGTTCTGCACCATGGTTCCATTGCAGACCATCATTAACTAATGGAATTCCATTCCAGTCAGATCAGACATCCAATGCTAACATTGTTCTCACCCATAATTAATCCCTAAAGGTTTTTCTAAATAGCGTGTGTGGAATTACTGGAAGACTATCAAAAAAGTAATTTATCAACAAATGAGGGACAGAGCATATGTAATTTCATCGCAGACTGACTATTTCAGGAACACATGCGTGTCTTCCTCGATTTGGATTAAATTAGAGCCGTACTTACCAAGTGGTGTGCGGTATTTGCACGTGGTTGGCGTTTGCTTGATGCACATCTGCCACTAAGCATAAACACTAAGGAGCTGCGTCTGGAAGAAGATTGCAGTGAATTTGTTATTTCTATCAACAAAGCACTGCTATGCACGGCAGCTTTTGCATCTGGCTCTTACACGCACATTGATGCCTTGATCTGCGGATCAATAAATCACACAGTAAAGTGGTATCGCACCCGTGTATACAGATGAGCCAGGTTCACAAAGAATGAATTGGTGGCTTTTTGATAATGGGAAAACAGGATTTGACGTTGTCACCATACGCACAACATGAATACTTCAATAATGGCCTAATAATAGAACTTGACCCTTCACAGATGGCATAGCCCTTATCCTGCAAAATGAAGAATTTAGACAAATCTAAATTCAACACCACCACTTCAACACCACCGACTCAAACTGAAAACCGAAACAACAGGAAGGAAAACAAATGGCTAAAGTTAAGAGGGCACTGACAACACCCAGAACCGACTAAGAAACTCTGACTACAACTAGACAAGTAACAGCAAGTCAAATAGAACACAAGCAACACCTATTAAGACAGAATCAACAACCCCAGCCAATTCCAGCCAACATGCTCACTCACCCCATAAGTGCTACCAGGTACCACACTGTTATAGAGTATCCTATATGTCAGCATTTGCCACACTCAAACTGAGCTGAGGACCTTAGCAGATACACTGGCCGTATGAGTGGAAAAGAAAGACAGGTAAGGTTATGAAGGAAGTCGAGAGTCAAACGAGTGAGTGGGATGGCACACTTATTCGCTGAGTGCAACATAGGGTGTCAAGGACAGTGGCAATAGAGGGTGCATCAGTGTCTGAGGGGTTATTGAAGCTGAGGTTTAAATCACACAGAAGAAGACATTTTGAGTCAGATCTGTCTAGAATTGATGCAAGCTAATATTCACAGTTCTGTCTGATGTGATGCAAGGATAGTCTTCACAGTTCTGTCTAGATGTAACACAAGCTAATATTCACAGTTCTGTCTGGTTGTGACGCAAGTTAATGTTCACAATTCTACCCCATCCATAACTGCCCAAAATGTAAACTGGGGCCAACTAACCCAATTGGCTTGATGCAACGTTTGGTAGCCTTACACATTCCTTACACTAGAATCAGAAAGGATACCTTATACAAGTTGGGTAAATGCTGACTATGGCTGATAAGCAACAAGTAGTCTGAGTGCCTGGGGAGTAGGATATTGGGTAATGAGAGGGGTGGGGTAGTTAATGGAGTACAGTAATGGCTGATATGGCTGACTAACACAATCAGGCTAAATGTGAGATAAGATTGCTATACAAACTGTGGTCTGGACGCATCAGAAAACCAGCTAAAAGAGAATAAGATAGGATTAGATTGGGTTGGTCAGTTTAGTGAGTAGAAGTAATGGCTGTAGCCCCTGGCCGAACCACACGTACCCTTTGCATTATGCACTTACATATGTGCATTATATTTTTTGACAGGGAGCATTATGAAAGTGGGATCGGATTATTATTAGAAATCAAAAAAGTTCAGGGTAGACTGCCCTCACCAGATGGCATTCTGTCACAAACTTGGCCACGGTTCTCTTCTGCCTGTTCGTGCTTGTCTTAAGAATGCGTGTCAGGATAGGTTTATTATGTCTCTGACACTGAGTGCTGAATCTGCTGTGTTTAGCCTGATCCCCTAATTGAGTGTGACCAAATTCATAAATAACATGTCAGCGTCTGCCAGCAGTTCATACATCTTGGTATTACTGGAATAGCTCACGTGCGTACACATAGTACTCTTTGCCATTGGGCGTGAATGCCCTTTCTTCATATGCAGTATTGTTTCCCATTCTAAGTGACCTCACATTTACTGTGCTCCAACATCCCCCAGGGGCTATGGTGCTCGCTTTACCTCCTATCCATGATAAAGCACACTTTGGAACTTTGATACAGTCAAGAGCCACCATGGGCATGCCACAGGAACTGAGCGCACAAAATCGCACATAGTGTCTCGCATGCTGTGGCTCGTGATAATAACCTGAGCAAGGTTTGTGACCATGCCACCTCTGTACCTTCCAGAATGAACCATGTCTACTCGGCAAGCCAATTCATCTTGGGTGACATCTTTAATCACGCCTTTAGACTTTTCTGTAGCTTTGGAAACTCTCTGAAAACGTGGTCCATTGGTTTAAATGAATAACAGAGACCATTCATCAAACGTTTGTTTACACTGGAACCACTTAAATGTCTCATGGTAGTCTCCAATGTCCCTCTTTCATTTCAGAGAGAAACTACGTCTGCTGTGCTACATATATTTATTATATAAGCTTGTCAATAAGTGCTATTGTTTTCTATAGCTGCAACGTACTATTCTCATTGGTTGTCCAGCCTTCTGATGCTCGTTGGTTTAGCTAGGACTTTTTAAGACTCATTATTCTAATGAAATGTCTTTAACTCGCTTTTGCAGATCAACGCATTGGCACTTGTTTCTCTGCCTTGATTGGTGGGCGATGTGCCGGAGAGCTGCCCGGCCAGTTTACCAAAACTCACTGCTGCTGTGATTCTGGGCGCTGTTGGGCCATCGGGCAAATTCCGGAAATGTGTCCAGTTCGTGGATCTGGTGAGTATGGAAAGTGTATACCTGCCAGTTTTAAAAAAATTAGTAGTAGACTTTTCTGGGGATTACGGGAAATGTGAGAGAATCAGGGCCTACTGTAACAATTCAGCGGCAATAAATAGCACTTGTCATTTTACCGAATGAAAAAACATCTAAAAAAATAACACATTTTGTTTTCAATGTTTTTTGGGGGGTTCTCCACCTCCCTCTTCCCAACCACCCTTTTTTTTATTTTATACTTTTCCCCCAAACCTAAAACTTCTATTCACATTTCCAACCACATAAATATATAGTTTTTAAAAATGTGTTGTTTTATACATTCTTTGTTTTCTATTCGATAACATCACTGCTTACCATAGCATACAAGGTTAAAGTGCAGAGACATGGGGCCTCATTACACGGACGGTGGTGGACCAAGGTGCTATTAGCACCTTGGTCCATGCCGGTAAAATACTGGCACCGCCTTGGAGGAAAGGGGAATTACCGCCCTATTCCAAGGTTGGTGGGGCGGTAATTCCCCCTTCCGCCATTGCCCTTCCCCATTCCCATTTTTGCCCCATAGGGCATAATGGGAATGGGGAAAGTGCTAATTATGGCACCGCAAATTGCGGTACCGTAATTAGCTCCCTGGTCCCTTTGCGGGTTGGTTTTTAACGCCTGCAAAAAGCAGGCGTTAAAGTCTCCAACCTGCAAAGGGACCTCGTAGTAAGGCGGTAAGTGTTAACGGTCACCGTTACCATTAACAGTGACCATTAACCCTTACCGCCGTCCGTGTAATGAGGCCCATGGACATGTTGTCAGTAAGGGAAGGAAAGGGCAAGGCCAAGGCCGGAAGAAACGATCAGAGGAGAAAACAAGGAAAGAGGCAACACAATCTAGCTAAATGCCTTCCTAACCAGGAAGGTTTAATTAATTTCCTTGAGGCAGCAGGTCAAGGGTAATGCACAACTACTACTCTCTGTGCCTCTTTTTCGTATTGTTGTAAGAGGACATAAGATCATGTGCTAAATATATACATTCTGACTATGTATATTGCTACAGCACATCAAGATTCCACTAGCACAACCTGCATATCTGTACTGAAAATATATCTCCCTCATTTTCGTGTTTTGTAGCACTTCATGTTGCATTGCTCCAGCTTCTAAGCACTCTGCAATTCATGCCAGGTTTTAGGTTACTCAGTTTATCAACTTTAGAAGGATAAAATGCTGAATCAGCACTGCTGCGATGCGCATCTGTTTCCTGCAGACTGACCACAGCTGTCTGGGATGAGCTTTCTTTTACCTACTACCCTTACTTGCCAGTTATCTTTTCCCAAAACTGAATCACCCATAGTTATGAGGACAATCATAACTTTTGTTATAGGATTAAAAGAGCAAAGAATGATGATTAGAACTGTATTTCGTCTACAAACAGAGGCTCATTTAAAACACGTGACTAGTGACACATGAATATCGCGCAGCAGATACAGGGCCTCCATAGATATGCTGCAGGAGGACTGACAAAACTGGAGGGCATTTATTTATCTCTAGGTTTTTCATTCCTCTTCAAATTTTTAATCAGTCCCAAAATGTTTCTAGACTGCAGAAATGCTACCTCTTCAGATTGCTTTTTGACTGAGCAGAATATTGTCCCCGTTTCTGGGCCTTGCTTTGCCATACTACACCCTGAGACCCGTGGACTTTTTTTGAGATCCGCTCCTCCTACGCTATTTGGTCCCACTGATTCTGGAAGGCTGTTTCTGGCCTAGTCACAGCACTGCGGGATATGGTTACACATCAGCACACTCCGTCCAGAGGAAAAAGTCCCTTAGTAAACAGCCCATGGGGGCTTTGGGTGAATCATGGAGGACCCTCTCTATTTTTTATGAAAGAAATCCACATATCACAGGTTCCTTGCCCTATGTTAAAGGGAGGCCTTAGCGTCTTGTTTTGTGGCCGGTAACGATACTGATAGCATCAAAATAAAGGAAATGGAGCTACTTGCGGACTGTATTGAGGGCTGAGGACTGTATTGAGGGCTTCGGGATATGTACAGGATGATAGCTATTTCAAAAGGCATTTGTTTACTTTTCATGATACAACAGTGAGGGCATGCATGCATGGGCAGCAGCGCATTTAAAAGCCTGACTAAAATGAAACAGAGTAATGGGGGTACATTCGAAAGGTATAAAGACAACTTTCCAGTGTTTGAGATGCAGAGTCCAGGTTTATAGAGGGGGTTCGGGGGATTGGATTGGTTTGAGTGCATCTGTGGTGTAAACTGTGGATTGCAACATGCATCTGGAATTAATCAATTTCCTTTGCATTCATCAACATTCAGTGGTTAGGTTGGGCCCACAGCAGGGCTTATATTAGGAGGAAGAGTTATCCAAGTAGCAGGCTTTTGGAAGATGCATCCCAGCCCACCACAATATGCCTCTTATCAGGCGGATGATGCCTCCTGGCACCTTGCTGGCACATGCTCCTGACAGCCTGGTGGGGCACATATGTGACCGTCTGGTATTGATAGCTGGCAACAGTGTAGATCAGATAACGTTCTGCAGAAGTTGGGGAGAAGCATGCGTGAGATTGTCAGTGAGAACCTGCTGAAAGTAACACTATGCATCTGTTTTGTTCCAGATGAGTACCGCCGGCTTTGCATTGAAGGGCTTCCACTGGGTCCTGGATTGCCGGGGACCTATCCAGGCTTCGGCCCAGGTGGGGTTGGACCCGGAGGCGTTGGACCTAATGGTGTTGGGCCAAATGGTTTTGGACCTGGAAGCTTCGGTCCTGGAGCCTTTGGACCACATGGAGGAAATGGCCAAGGAGGAATCTCTGGTCTCCCTGGAATGGGCCCTGGAAGTTCCAGCATTGGTAAGACTTGAGTTGGTTTGCCCATGCCCGCTGTAAACTATGCAAGACCCAATAACCCATAGAAATTCTCCATGCTGCATCTGATTACGATGCATAACGTGGGCCTACATTGATAAAACATAGTAAAAATAAGCCAGTTACTTCCATTGTGTTTTGCTAGTCGCCTGTTCTCATGTGCCACCCTTCCGCCATAGAAAGGGATCCTTCCACTCTGCATACCGATACTGCCGATTTCAAAGCAGTCATGCAGCCTCATTACGACCCTGGTGCTAATGGGTTAACAGTGCCGTAAAAGGCTGCGGCGCCGTTAACCCATTAGCACCTGATTACGAGGTCCCTTTGCAGGACCCAATCCTTAATGGCTGGTCTACACAAGCCGTTAAAGTAGGGACCCGCAAAATGACCTTGGTGCAAAGTACGGTACCGCAATTTGCAGTACCGTACTTAGCGCCTTCCCCATTCCCATTGAGCCCTATGGAGGAAGGGGGAATTACCGCCCCACCAACCTTGTAATGGGGTGGTAATTCCCCCTTTCTCCATGGCGGAGTCGGTAAGTTACCGGCATGGACCATGGTGCTATTAGCACCATGGTTTTCCGCCTGAATCGTAATGAGGCCCATTAAGTTTCTGGATGGCAGCGGTGGGGCACAGTGGCCCCTTGCACACACACATTTGAAGGTCTTTAAGAGATAAACATGACCAGGATGAAGGCAAGTCAAAGGCTAGTTTAATTGTTCGCTGTGATTGCACAGGTCCTGAAGAATGTCACATCTGGTTGTTGATCACAAAATCAGCGCAGGCTTGACGCCCATTCACTTGGCATGGTCACATGCAACTAGCATCTGTTGGCGGTGAACTACCAGTGTGCCATCTGCCCCACTGGCCCCTACGTTTTACTCATGACTTAAGCTTGTGGCAATCTGCTGGCCCATTTTTAGGATTCATGTTGTTATTTATATTGCCCCAGCCCTTTGAATATGCCATCTCGATTCTGGTCCCTCTCCTCTATTCTTCAGTCTCCATTTACCTGCTGTGCTCAATTTCTCCACCCCCGTACCTCGCCTTCTCCTCTCCACCACCTCTAACTCACCCACCTTCTTCCTGTACATTTTCAGCAGGACATCCCTCATGCCCCTCCCCATTTCACACTGCCCCTTCCCTCTTCTCTCTGCTATATTTCATGGGCAGGGAGATACCCGGTGACCCAACTCGGCTGCCACATCCCAAACCTTGCCCCATACCGCTCTCACGGGTTCTTACCCTGTCCTTTATGGGCCACCATCCTTCCCTCATATCTCATCAGCTCTGCTCCGCTCTGCCTGACTTCCTTCTCGGACTGCCTCTCTTCCTGTGTATCCCGACCCACCTTCCCATGCACGCCGTGCTCAGTGCCGCCACCTTTCCCCCTGTCTGGCCCTTCTTCCTGGATCACCTTCATTTCCCAATCAACGTGTGTCATAACGAGGGCATATTACATTAGAAGAATTTGTTTCTACGCTGAACATTCATGTTCCATCAAAAAATTAATTATTCACCTTTACTAAGCTCCCATCGCACACCGTGTTGTTTTCCATGTAGACCTGTCAGGAGTCGTACAAAAATGTCGACCTGGGAATTACGACGACTGAAAATGCAGACTTTTTTTTAACCCCCCCCTTACACCACATATATATGTGGGGGGGGGTTACAGCATAATATTAATATGGAGGGGCCTGCGGGGGATCTCCCCCAGCATTTTTAGCCATCATAATGATCAGATAGATCCGCCCTGTTATATATAGAAATTATCACTTTCACACACTATTTCCCTACAATCTGATGTAGGACGCATCTAACATGTTGCCTGCATTAGCAGGCATTTTAAGTGCCGCGCAGACACCACAGCTTCAATGGAAGGTCACAGGCTGCACCTGGCCGGTTGCTGTGGTGCTTGGAATCCCCCACTAATGTAGCACCTCTATTTGGTTGAAGGTTTTTGTACGACCCAATGGGGGAAATCTCAGAAGCTTCACGCCACATCTTCAGCTCTCCAGCACTCTTTACTGCTTGATTCCTTTCATGTAGTTTGTGTCAATGCTGATTTTCGTTCCTCTCTTCACTGATTTCAGGCACCGCCACCCTCAATCAAACTGGTGATATCTGCAAGCTATTTACAAACCTGTGCCAGAATGGCCGCTGCATCCCCACGCCCTCCAGTTACAGGTGTGAGTGCAACATGGGCTACAAACAGGACAACCGCCTGGAGTGCATCGGTAAGACATGGAGTGTCGCCATATAGAAAGAAACAAAAAACCTTACTAACACATGGAATTAGCTTTTTCTGTTTTAGAAAAATGTTCAAGCTTCAGTGGAGGAGGAAAGGGACATATTTACAGAAGTGGCTTTTTTCAGTGTGTGCATAGTTAATGAATTTCCATATACATGCAGATAGGCATAGTTGGGATTTTTTACTAATAATGGAAAATTGTAATAAACATTTCTATCAAACATCACGTTGAGATAAATACCTATATGTTATACTTCCTGAATGTTCTGTTTTCTTTTTAGCACATTCTGCATTTCTGCTGTTCTAAAAATGATGTTTACACAATGGTTTTTTTAAAGAACAAATGGTACATTAACATGAACATGTGTACACAGGAGCGTTTTGGTCCATAGGTAATTTCCACAAATATGGTGATCCCCAACACCAATTGTGGAATCAGAAAATACAATATTAAGGCTTTTACACCATGCAAAGAGAAATACACCAACACGGGCTTTTAAAGATTCCCAGAATCTTTATTGCAACACTGAACAGTTTACAAAACAAAGTACACAAATAGCTATTTGGCCGTCAGTACTTCACAGAGACCACCAGCAGGTTCAATGTGAGCAGTGAACAGGGATTGCTAGCTGGACATCAACATATTTATACATTTTCTTCGTAGCGATGTCCAGCCTCTTACAAGTTAATCATGTACTGGGCTAGGGTTCGCGCCAGGTTCATTCCTAATTTACATATGTCGTGCATGCGGTTTACTTCATAATACATTTACTAACAAGTACTACTATTCTCTGGATGTGACTTTACACTCTTTACACATTTGCTTCAATGCAGGTCAAACAGATGTTTCGCATATCATGTTTAAATAGCATTATTGTTCTTGTATACTTGTAGGTTAACATCGCTGATTCAAGTAATCCCCTGATCCGTAGGTCAAGAAAGGACAAGGTCTACATGACCCTAACATATAGCCTGCAGGCAGGTTGGACATTAACTCGCCTACAGAGGTTGAAGAGGTTAAAGTGAAAACAAGAGGACACAGGTCGGCCATTTTAGGCCACAGGGTGACTTTGCACGATAAACCAAAATGGCGGTCTAACCTAAAATGGAGCCTAGATTAACTTAAGGTCACGACCTTGCAATACGGATTTCCTCGCAAAGCGACTAGGCATAGGCCAACATATACAATGAAGACGAAACAATATTATATCAGTTTCGACAAACCCTCCTTTTGGCCTATGCAAAGCGCTAAACTACCTTCGATCACTTTACGACTAACTCCACATTTCAACGTCTATACACCCCGAATCATTATCAGACATATCTATTGCCATTAGATCAGACACTAGAGTTTCTTTCAACACGTACTCCTTGGAAACCATATCTGGGGCGTATATTTTATGTCCTAATACACTTGTTGCTTGCGCGCAACATCCCCCTAATACCGAACATATACCAGGGAGACACTGTATACAACAACAAAGGAACAGTAAACTACCCTAGATAATCAGCAGGGCCGAAAACAACTTCCATCCCCACGACTGTAGGAGGTCCCAAAACCATGCACTAAGTCCCCAGTTTCCCTCAGGAACATGCACTTCCGAACTAAGAACATGTACATTTTGGATTGCTCTAAAGATCGTTGGAGAGGAGTCTGGTGCGTAAATGCAGCAAGCAGGCCCCACTAATTTACATACTCCTCCACGCTCAGCCAAAATGACATCTAATGCCATCCGGTTCTGAAGAGCTTCTAATCTTATTGCTTTCTGTTCTAACGTCATATTATAGAGTATGTCAGTGGTCCGGTTGATGGTTCTCTCCAGTACTCTCGCTAGTCCCCTGATATATTCTGAATTCATAATTTGCCCAAACAATGGCACAAAGGATTTCATTATGTCTCCTAGAGTTTGTGCTGGAGTATCCCCCTTCACATCTCGCCGTGGATGAGTCTTCGAGATTTCTGCAGCACTGGCAATAAATACCCCAGGTAATAGGATCCCTAAATAGCAAGTTCCTTGCCACTCCCTAGGCAACCATGGAAATGCCACATTACCTCAAAAAAATAGACAGGTTCACCTACATACAGAGGTCTGTTCTCACTAGTCAAGTTCGCAACAGTTGCACAATTTCTAAAATCGCCCATTGACCGTGTTCTATTCCTCTGTATGGAGAAGGACACTGAGTCGGGGCTATGGTTAACAGAATAAGATGGAGGCATGGCATCCTTATTGCATATAGGAGCCATTTTTAAAGAGATCAAAGACTGAAAGGGACGAGACAATCTATTAGAGGGCCTATCAGAAGCAACGTTTGGCTTACTCCTATTTGCAAAAAGCGAGTATCCCAGGGGCATCAAAACACGTTTTTCAAAATTATTCAAATTTGTACCATCAAAGTTCCCTGAGATGCTGTCATTCCAACGGCCAAAGAATAGTGCTCTAAGAGAAGCGTAACAAGCAGTTGTCAAAGGTAAAGAATGAATGTACCAACCTAGCCCCTTATCCCCATGTTGCGGCAAATGCAAGCAGATCCAGCAGTTGGTCTTATTGAAAATTGCATGAGTGGCATTCATTATTAACAAAAGAGTATTATTCTGATAGTTCCGTCTATGCGAAGAATCTCTAGGCGACAAGGTATGCAATTGCACGGAAGGAGTGGGTATAACAGATACATTTTCAAAAGGTAAAAAGTCCTATAGCGGATATGCTTCCTCCAGGTACCACAACCCAAAACCAGTAGTTACTAAAAACCCAGTTATTATTACAAAAAGGCAACAATACGTTTTCGGGGTCCCCTTAGACGTGTGTCATTGTCTCTGCTAGTCACATATTTATCTAAAAGTTTGCTACGAGCGGTAGCGGGTGCAGGCATCGTAGTCTTCAATCGAAAAAACGCCAATTGTTCGTTTGCTGGCGACTTCAGTCGCGCGTCTTCTTAATGTCTTTCCCACAACCCTTAGCCAACAGAATCTTTTCGTATAGTCGAGCCAAAAGGCAAGCCCTCAAATGATTTCTCCAATCGCACAGTCAAACCGTGCCGTACGCCTATTTTCTTGGACGTAAATTATATTTCACATTTTCCGCTGCTGAAGGATCAGAAAGCAAGGTGTCGTCACTTCCCACTGGAGGTGGTGAGTAAACGGAAATGGGATCAGAAAACTGATGATTCGGAAGTACCACTGTTGGAGAGTGCGGAGACAAGATGGCCGTTTTGTCTGGCCTTACGAATTCTGGAACGGTCTCCGATACTCTCTTGTCGGTTGTTGCTGTTCCGGGCATGTTGGTTACAGCATTGGAAAGGGATTCTGTGTCTTCTGTATCGTATGGCACGGGCCGCGGGATCCGTTTGGTGTGCGTTGCATGTATCCAATTCTTCCGCCCCTCTACCGGCACCACAGTCTGGGTGACTAGCTGGACCTGGTAGGGACCCCTCTACCTAGGCGCAAGGCAAGACAACCTTTCAAATTCTTTCATGAGGATCCAGTCTCCTGGTCGTAGACTGTGACCGGGACCCTTGAATCGTAAAGGTAATGCCTTTCGCACCTGGTGATAAATTGAAAATAGATTTTTAGTCAACTGGGTACAGTAATCTGAAAGAAGCACATTCTCTACATCCTGCAATGAGCGACTCTTTGGCATACCCCAAATATTAGCAGGCCTCCCCATCACCACCTCTAAGGGAGAGAGCCCAGTCTTAGTTTGAGGCGTTGTTCTCATCGACAGCAACACGATCGGTAAGGTGTCCGGCCATTTTAACTTGGTGCCAGCACACGTCTTAGCGAGCTTGTTCTTTATAATGCCATTATGTCTTTCCAAAAAACAGGCACTTTGGGCATGTCTGGCCGAATGGAACCGTTTATCAATCTGCAATCCTTCACATATTTGTAGGATTACAGCAGCAATAAAGTGTGGCCCATTATCCGACCAGATGACTCTCGGCAGCCCGAACCTAGGAAAGACCTCTTTCAACAGAGTCTCTGCCATGGTTATGGCCGTTGCATCTCTAACAGGGAAGGCCTCAACCCACTTGCTAAATGCACAAATGACGACCAACATATATTTAAGATTGTTGCAACTTTCCATCTCAATAAAATCAAAGTGGATGACCTCAAACGGAACAGAAGGTGGAGCGAAACTTCCTCTAGGAGTCGAGGGACCTTTTCCTACATTGTGCTGCAAGCAGACCATGCACCCTTGGACAAAGCGCTCCGCAATTTTGAAAATTTTATCATTGGCCAATACACTGTAACATTTTAGTCAATTTACACGCACAGACATGGGTCGGACCATGAGCCATAATGACCATCATTGTAATATAGGCGTCAGGGAGTAACCATTTTCCTTCAACATTGTACACCCAACAACCATCACCATCCAATCTCCCTGCACCCTCGACCAATTTCTTGGTCTCCTCCACACTAGCATCTGCTTGAATGTCTTTTACAGAATCAATACTTTCACCAAAAGTGCAAAAATGTACAGTTTCCCTTACGGCATACATTTCTGAACTAAAATCAGTGGCAGTTTGTTTAGCTATCTGATCAGCGAAAGCATTCCCTTTTCCTATATCATATGTAACCTTCTGATGTCCTGTACATTTTACAATGGCTAACTGAACAGGGAGTGCGAGCGCTGAAAGTAATTGCACTATTAAAGTGCTGTGCTGTATTTTTGTGCCATGTGAGGTCAAGAAACCTCGTTCTTTCCAGAGTCTACCGAAGTTGTTAACCACCCCAAAGGCATACTGGCTGTCGGTATATATATTTACTGTAAGCCATTCAGAAAGTTCACAAGCTCGAGTTAATGCTATAATTTCTGCTACCTGCGCGGAATTATGCATGATTCTTTTGGTTTCCACAATCGTGCTCAAGGTAGTGATGGTATAAGCAGCCGTCGGTGTACCATTCGGAATTTTGAAACAAGAGCCATCACAAAATAGCTCTCCTTGTGGGCTATTCAAAGGCGTATCTTTCAAATCGATTCTACCTTTAGTCTCTTGTTCTGTAGTGTAAAGGCAATCGTGTGATGTTTCGTCACCATGAACAGTATCTTGCGGGACAGGTAAAAGTTCAGCCGGATTTAATACACAACACCTCTGAATTTGAATGTGGGGAGCAAACAAGATCAATTTGTATCTTGTCAATCGTGCGGAAGTAAGGTGTTGCGTTTCAGTTATATTTAATAGAACGTCTACAGAGTGAGGTACCATTAGGGTTAACGCATGACCAGGACCATTCCCTCACTCTGTTTTACAGACGCAGCAGCAGCGACAGCTCTCAAACATCTTGGCAAAGTGCATGCAACAGGATCAAGGACGGATGAGAAATAGCCGCACGGCCTATTCTTCCCTCCATGTTCGTGCGTTAACACAGCCAAAGCACATCCATCATGTTCATGCACATATAACACAAAGGCCTTTTCATAATTTGGAGTTCCTGAAACCGGTGCCGAACACAGCGCGGTTTTGAGTAAATCAAATGCTGTCTGGTGTTCCAAAGTCCATGGCAATGGCAAAGAAATGCCCTTCTTTGTCAAAGCCAGCATTGGTTTAATTGTTAACGAAAGTTAGGGATCCACAATCTACAGTAAGAAGCCATACCTATCAGGGCTCTAACTTCCTTCTGCGTATTTGGGACAGACATGCCAGAAATAGTTTTTATTCGTTCAGGTGTCA
This sequence comes from Ambystoma mexicanum, assembly GCF_040938575.1. Taxonomy (NCBI): domain Eukaryota; kingdom Metazoa; phylum Chordata; class Amphibia; order Caudata; family Ambystomatidae; genus Ambystoma; species Ambystoma mexicanum. The sequence goes on from NC_090921.1 coordinate 625,458,028, forward strand.
ACCTTCTTCCCTCCTTTGACAGGAGATAGCCTAAATAGGCGACCTCCTGGCAACAATATTGGAATTTTTTGAGTGAAGTTTTATGGCCATGTTTTGCTAGATAACAAAGCAACAACATGGTGCCTTCTTTACAGGCACTCTCAGAATCAGCAGCCAAGAGGAGATCATCTACATACTGTAGTAACGTGCAAGTAGTAGGCAACTTGAGAGTATCGAGTTGCTCTTTCTATGCTCTTCTATAAATACTTGGACTCTCAGTGTACCCTTGTGGTGCACGAGTGAACGAGTGAATGTGAACGAGCGTCCACCTAGGGTAAACACGAACAAATACCTACTATCCTTGTGTATAGGAATACTATAAAACGCATTTTTGAGGTCCACAACGCTAAAGTGAGTCGCAGAAGCCGGAATCATAGTTAGTATCGTTGTTACATCAGGTACAATGGGAAACTGAGGAGCCACAATTTTATTAATAGCACGCAAATCAATTATAAACCGAAAAGGAATCGCATTATCACCTTTTTTGTACACCGGCAAAATCGCTCTGTTACACAAACTACCTGTAATTTCCTCAATTACTCCACGATGTACAAAATCAGAAACTATACATTTCAAAGCCTGTTCGCCTTCAACTGAGATCATATATTGTGAAATGCAAGGCAGTTTTACTCCATGTTTCAGAATAATTTTAACAGGTTCAATTTGAAGAATGCCCACATCATTATCATCAATTGCCCATAAGCATTCCGGAATGTTACTGAATTCTGGCGGTAAAGGTCGAGTCAAAATCTGAGAGGCGAGTGATTGCTGAGGTGAAATTGTTAACCGAACTCCGTCCGAGGAGCAATGTATTAATGCATTCAATTCCTTCAACAAATTTAACCCCAGCAAATTCTCTTCACAGTTTGTAGTAAGTAGAAATGGACACTGCTCTGTGAAGGGACCCACTGTTATCGGTACCGGCAAAGAGACTGGACAAACTACAGGTGTGCCTGAAAACCCTACGGAAACGTTGGATTGCCCTGAAAGGGGAATGTTTGGAACCCGTGAATGGTCAATGGAACACTTTTGTGCTCCCGTATCTACTAAAAAATAGATGCTTCCTATTTCCCACCACCATCTAAACGTAGGGTATCTTTCTGATGAACGGGAATAGGCGTTGGTTCCAAATCCTGCTTCGGGCAATCCTAACGAAACAGAATGTCATCAAAAGGAAGTTCCTCAGAGAGGTATGCAGCAGAAGGATGATCAAAAATGTTTCTATTGTCCACACTCGATACTTGTTTATCCTGTGAAAAAGGTTGCTGTGATTCTGGTGTAAACTAACCTCTACCAGGGCTCCCTACACCTGGGCGATCTCTGGATCGTCTACCCATGTTCCCAAATGACCTTTGCTGCAAGGTCGGACATTGTGCGCGCCAGTGACCTTCCTGTCGACAACAGGCACACTGGTTAATGGTTACCGGAGCCAGGGGCATACTTCCCTGTGGAACACATTGACCTCTAAATTGTGTACTACCCCCTCTGGGGCTTCTAATAATCTGTTGTAATAGTACTTTGGTTTTCAGGTCACCTTTTCTTTTCTCAAGTTTTTCCTTTTCATTATTCACACGATTTTCATAGTATTGAGCCATGTGCAGTACTTCTGATTGAGACTTTGCCTGCCAAACGCTTTTGGAGGACATAATCTGCAACTGGATGTCAGGCAGCAATCCACGTACAAATCTGTCGACAAACAGCCTTTTCCCTGACTCTGTGCCTAAGTCTTTTCCACTGAAATCCGAAAACACTTGTTCGAACCGATTAAAGAACTCGGTAGCACCTTCAGACTTTCCTTGGACACAGGCCGTAAGCTTGTCCCAAATGATTCTTTTTTCAGGAACTATGGTTTTTAATTTTACAATAATCCTATCAGGCAAAGTTAATATCACTTGAGACGGTCTCTCGCCATCTGCTCTTTCTCTGTCGAGCCTAACCATAATATCCCATGTATCTCCTAACCCAGGTACATCATCTACAGTCCTAATCTGTTTCCACAAATCAACAAGCAGGAGTATGGGAAATAATAAATCAATATCACTTAAGGTGAATACCAATGATTGTAAGACTGACTCTATTTCTTTATAGAACCCCGTCGGATTCTTTCTTATATCAGAAATAGATTGCTTTATGGTGTTCACTTCCTGTCTCGAGAACGGGACGTGAACAAACTGCGATACATAATGTGCAGGAATGTCCACAGCGACTATACCTCGTGCAGCATCTGCCGCAATCTCAACCTTTGGGACAAATGTCGGAGGGACCTCTCTCATAGGCAACTGAGAAGTAGGTAGCTCTGAACGCTTACTAAGCAACAGAGCCAAATCAAGCGCTAAGGCAGTCGAAGAGGTATCAATCGAAAGGCTCTCTTATAAACACCCAACAATTCTGCGGGACAACAAATCTTTCTTTTTACACACTCATCCTGCAGGTATTCTACCATAACCTGTATCACTTTCTTTTGCATTTCTAACATATACTGACTATACGTGTCATACACTTCGGCTGGAGTTATCGACATATCCGAAATCCATCTTATCGCATCCTTTGTACAAATTCGCACTTCCTCACCTATCAATTCGCGGCGAGGAGAAAACCGTTTCTGTAAGAATACAGTGCCTAAACTATCACCATCTGCTTCTTCATTCTGTAACTCTTCCAACTCCTTCCTATACACAAAATTCCTCTTGACATGCTCATATACTTTCTCTGCAGTATCTCTAGACAACGCTAAGGTGTTCAAATCCCGTAACCCTTGTGGGAGATCTACATAGTTTAATCTATTCCACATTATGCTCAAATGAATTCCTAGTCCTTCAATAAAAACATTTTTGTCAGGGATACTTTTTAGATTTTCGAGTGTGGAAAAAACATCAGCTTGTTCACCCCTCTCCCTACAATGTTTAGCCCAAGCAATCAATTAATTCTTTTTATCTGGGGACACAGTATTACGAGTCACAAGACTTGATCCCGTTCCCTGGTCTACTACAAGCGATGCAGAATCACTTGGAAGAGGGAGAGTAGGTACATTCTGAATATCAATAAGTGGAGGCAAGGGAGCAGGCACAGGAGCGACGGCTGGAGGAACAACAGGAAGAACAATAGGAAGGACCGAGGGAACTAGAGGAGGAGGAATAGCGACAAGAAGGGGCAAAGCACCAGGAGGAGGAACGTACGGGGGTGGCACAGAGGCATCAGGCCTTTGTTCATGCAAAAGTGTGTTAATCAATTCATCGGACGTATGAAAATATTTCAAAGGGTACATTTTCTGAATGCTTAATTGAAACGCTCTGTCCGTGTTCCTAACTGATTCCAATTGTTTATTTTGACCATATAACAGTGCTTTTTCGGCATTCGTCATATGTCGACGCATATGTTTCTCTCTACTCTTTTGTTGCTGCAAAGCTTCTGTTTTCCAACTGTGCAATGCGTCAAATGCTGCAGGTCTAGCCTGTTTCTTTATCAATACAGACTCTAAATATTCTAACCGAGGGATTTCAAAGCTACCATTGGTTGGCCACCGAAGACCAGGGTTATGTCTGGTCTGTCTGTGCCAAATATCATTAAATGCTATACTACCAAAGCCTTTCTTACAGTACATAGTACATGCCGGCGACCCCTCCTGTGGTGCTGGACGGCTAACTTCCAAAGATTGTCTGTCACTGCGGAATAATGCCCAGACAGGGCAGACAATTTCCCAGGCATATCAGAATTCTGGTGTTACCTGGTCAAATAATTGTGCTTGCGAGTACAATGCACCAAATTCAAATTGTCAGGGTTAAATTAAGAATCGGGTCACGATTCACTTGACCAAAGGACTGGGAGGCCCGATCGGGTTACTAAGGACAATCTAAGGACCCACGTGTCTGGTGATTTTGGCAAATTTACCCACCTCGATATATGGACCCTCATCAAGACGTCGTCTCGGGCTACAGCTCACCGTTCAGGGATCAGATCGTGCTGTTCTGTTGAGGAATTCACTTCTCGTCCAGAGGGGCCTTTTTGTTGACACCGTCCGATCCTGGTCCGATAGCTGAGCGAACCTTAAACGAGAAAAAGTCAATCTTGAGGGTCCCTATTCGGGCGCCATCTGTGGAATCAGAAAATACAAGATTAAGGCTTTTACAACATGCAAAGAGAAAACCACCAACACGGGCTTGTAAAGATTCCCAGAATCTTTATTGCAACACTGAACAGTTTACAAAACAAAGTACACAAATTGCTATTTGGCCGTCAGTACTTCACAGAGACCACCAGCAGGTTCAATGTGAGCAGTGAACAGGGATTGCTAGCTGGACATCAGCATATTTATACAGTTTCTTCGTAACGATGTCCAGCCTCTTACAAGTTAATCATGTACTGGGCTAGGGTTCGCGCCAGGTTCATTCCTAATTTACATATCTCGTGCATACGGTTTACTTCTTAATACATTTACTAACAAGTACTACTATTCTCTGGATGTGACTTTACACTCTTTACACATTTGCTTCAATGCAGGTCAAACAGATGTTTCGCATATCATGTTTAAATAGCATTATTGTACTTGTATACTTGTAGGTTAACATCGCCGATTCAAGTAATCCCCTGATCCCTAGGTCAAAAAAGGACAAGGTCTACATGACCCTAACATATAGCCTGCAGGCAGGTTGGACATTATCTCGCCTACAGAGGTTGAAGAGATTAAAGTGAAAGCAAGAGGACACAGGTCGGCCATTTTAGGCCACAGGGTGGCTTTGCACGATAAACCAAAATGGCGGTCTAACCTAAAATGGAGGCTTGATTAACTTAAGGTCCCGACCTTGCAATACGGATTTCCTCGCAAAGCGACTGGGCATAGGCCAACATATACAATGAAGACAAAACAATATTATATCAGTTTCGACACAATTACAAATATCAAGTATGCTATTGGCATGTAAATACAGTGCGAACAGTCAATGTCCCAGCCCAGACACCATGACCATCCAGTATCCATGCAGGTCTCAAAATCAAATGTAGAGTTGAAAGGTGATTAAAACTAATCTTTTCCTGCTCTTTTTGTCAGCCTCGCCCCATTTATTTCCCTACCAGCCTTTTTCTCTTTTGCGTTTGATCAGCTGGTGAAAGTGCCCTGTCCACCCTCTTATCATTGGTAATCTATTGGCACTCTTTTTGCTTGTCCCATCCCTTTATTTTCCCTCACAACTCTTAGATCCCTATGCATCTCTGGCCCGGGTGTCCGAGTCGTAGCATAGAAAGAAGACAAGGGCTATTCCTGTTAGATCCTGTAAGGAATTGGAAAGGTACAGAACTGCTGCACCATGTAATCCAGGTAGACCATCACAATGTACATCACAACTCACTCAAACCTTCCAAAATCCACCCTCACCCAAACACCCAGTCAACACCCCGCTCCCATGCACATCACATTCATCACCTCTCACACTTTAAATCCACACTCAGCCTCATGGTCATCAATGCTCCCTCCCCAGAACTTTACTGACCTCATCACCACTCACAACACATCCTCCAAGCCCTCATCCACTCAGGTTACTGGAATAGGGAGGACTGGCAGGAGGTTTGCAATCAAGACCTCATGAAAATGCACCCTCCAGAGGCACACCTAGCCTGCATCTATGGAACCCCTCACCTGCCATGTGTTGCTCACTGATGCTACAACAAGGCCTATCTCAAAGAAAATGTATACTTAATCACAACAGCCACAGAAGACACAGTCAAGAAAAAAAAGGGGGAGGTGAGGCGTGCACTCCAGTTCCCAGTCAAAATATACCTGATGCAAAAAGTAACTGGGTTAGATCCCACAAACAAATTAACAAGTATTAACAGGGTTGAATTCCAAAAATGAAACAAGTATTTTAGAGAACCACACTGATGGTTTTCTCCCCTCCCCCAAATTTGGGAAAGACTTGTGCACTAGGAGGGGTGTCGGTTCCTGGTCACCTGATTTGGTAACATGTGAAAACTACAGCTACCAGAATCCCTAGAGACTATAAGAGCTGCTAATTGGAATCACCTGAATACCAGCACAGCCTCCCTGATGATTGTTTGTAACAAGAAAGTGCTAAGAGGAGAACAAAAACAGAGCAACTGAACAGCAGATAGGATCCAACCCTGTAAATACTTTTTCAATGTGTTGGGATTGAACCCTGTTAATATTTATTAAATTGTTTTTGGGATCTAACCCAGTTACTTTTTGTAACAGGTCTAATTTGACTGGGAACTGGAGTGTGCCCCTCGTCATCTCCCTTTTTTTCTTACCATGTTGGAGTCCCAGGCTCCAGAGGCAGCAGCACCGGGTTTATTGTGCCCCACTTTAGAGAACCACACTGATGGTTTTCTCCCCTCCCCCAAATTTGGGAAAGACTTGTGCACTAGGAGGGGTGTCAGTTTCTAGTCACCTGATTTGGTAACATGTGACACTACAGCTACCAGAATCCCTAGAGACTATAAGAGCTGCTAATTGGAATCACCTAAATACCAGCAAAGCCTCCCTGATGATTGTTTGTGACAGGAAAGCACTAGGAGGAAAACAAAAACAGAGCAACTGAACAGCAGATGGGATCCAACCCTGTTAATACTTTTTCAATACTTTTTGGAGAGATCATCAGCGTTCTTATGTTGGGTACCTGACCTGTGCTCAATAGTAAAGTCAAAGATTCTGGGAGCGGTTGAGTCTGTAGTGAGACGATTGCGTCTTTTGGGTCGAGCCAGCATTCATGATGTCGAGTTTGATGGCTTAGCAGGTCAAGCCAGTGCTCAAATCAGTTGCTTTCATGACAACCAAGAATGTAATTGGGTTGCTTGAAATGGTCCACAGCAATGTTTCTGGATGGCTCGAAATGCAGCAAATGGTTTGAATCTGGTGTAGATTGCCAAACTAGTATTGCTGGACCTTTGGCAGCTCAAAGGTGTTGAGCACCATCAGTCTGGCTCCAAGGCATCTCAAGTCAGTGATAAAGGATTCCAGCTGCTTCTGAGCTTCTGGATTGCTTGGAGTCACAGTCCAGGGGCTCCAGGTCATGGCAAGTCCTTCTGTTCTGCACACCCACTCCAGGGAGCGCCTCTGGTACATACAGGGGATTATTCACCCCTGTGAACAGGAAGCTAGTTCCAGTGCAGGCAACAGTGAGGCCTTGGTCCAGCAGCAGCCACCCCCACTGTTCCCTGGGGGTGGTGGGGGGACAGAGTTTTCCTCTTTCTTGGATGCCTTCTGTCTTCACATTGATGGCACAGGACTTTGAATCTGACTGCACTCCCAACAGAGGTCCGGAAATGTACCCTTCCTCTTCTCTTGATGGTCCAAAGACAAATCAAAGAAAGAACTGGTGCAGGAAATGGAGGGGCCAGGAAAAGGAATCAACCCTTCAGATGTAGGAAGTGGGAGTGGCGTATTTTCTAGTAGGTTAAAGTGTACTTTGAACTTACATCTACAGTTTGCCACACTGTGACTATGGCAAAGTAGGGTTTTGACTTGTGGAGATTTGGATTGTGGTTTATGACATGTATGACACCGCCCACGTTATGTCTGTGTTACATTTTCCATATATTGAACTGTGTATATTGTAAAGTTGTGTGTACCCCTTCAAGGGTCTATCAATAATGATTATATTTGTATACATTTGTGCGGACACTCATTTCTCGTCAGGTTTATTTGATGTCAGCAGTACCTGCCACCAAACCACTGATCTCCTAAGTATAACCTTACCGCTCAGCCTATGCTACCCAGAGAGCATGGTTAGACCAAACAGCGAAACGCCCTTGAAGGTCCACTGCCTGAACTTTCCAGAACCAAACACAAGGGTTGGTAGAGAAAACACCATTCTGCAAAAAAATAAATAAATAAAAGGAACGTTGCGTCCCTTAAAATGTCCCCTCATGAACCCATCCATTGCAAACCACTTTGGGGAATGATTACTGTGGACAAATAGTAATGAGACTTTTTGTGTTGTACTTATGTATAATGCCAGGCCAAATAACACTCGCAACACGTGTTTCCTTGCTTGTCTTTCAGATGTAGATGAGTGTTCCAGTAGCCCTTGTGTGAATGGTGATTGCGTAAACACACCAGGCTCCTACCACTGCCGATGCCATGATGGCTATCAGAGCAATCCCACTAGGCAGTCGTGTATCGGTGAGTTTCTTCATAATTGCATGTTATGAGATATGCTGATTATGGTGTGTGCTTGCATGACCATTTCTGGTTAGACTGGGAGAACACGAAAAACAGGGACCTATGCGTGAGCTCAAAGACTTCTCGACATTCATGCTGGAAAACTGTCAGTTAAATGGCTTTTATGGACAAGGACATTGAGGTGCCATTTTGGGGACATGATTTGAATGACTTCCTCCACAGAAACATCATTTCAGCAAATAATTCAAGCTGCATGTATGTCACAGTGCATGGCACAGAACCAGTCTGAGGGGATGTATGCTTTAGAGAAATGCACAAACATCCATGTATATCATGCCGAAACTATACAGTTGCAGGGTCACAGGCTGATCATTAGAAATAACAGCTGTGCAGCCTGTTCCCAGATGATAATGCGGGAAGCGCGAAGGACCCGCCGTCACTGCTGAGCATAGCCAATAGGCGCTGACCTGACCTTCCCTTTATTGTAATGTTTGGAAGGCATTCAAGGGAAATGAGGGAAGCAGGATTTCAGGGTCATGCATGGCGTTCCCATTGTAACACAAGCAATCTATGTATGTACTGCCGTATTATCCATAATGTTTCTGCATGGACAGTGGTAGATGTATAAATTGATAAGTGTGGCTTTAAAAAAAAATGTTTTATTAAAAATTTTATAAGGGAACAGCATAACAGTTTACTGAAAAAGAAAAGGTGACACTGTTAGCAGCACAGTACCAATCTTATAGAGCATTCTACATGAAGTACACTAACAACAACAAAAGAAAGTAGGAAAAGTTATAATCGAAACATTGCTATATAATAAGAGTGGCTTTTAACCATATTTGACAAATAACAGAAAATGGCATAGCTGCAGACTACTGCATTATGACCATTTGAAATATCTCATTAAGAAATAAACTATGAAACATCCTTTTCAGACATTGACGAGTGTATCATGAATGGAGTGATGTGCAGGAACGGGCGCTGCGTTAACACAGATGGCAGCTTCCAGTGCATTTGCAATGCTGGGTTTGAGACGACACCTGATGGCAAGAACTGTGTTGGTAAGTCTTTTGCGCTGTGCATTTCTACTCTGCAGTGCTAGGTCTCTGCCATACATTATACGTGGCACTTTCATCGTCATACAGAGCCCCAAAACAGCATGCTTTAATTGGAGAAACATCAAAAAACCTTTCTCAACTTTCTTCCAAGCATGCCTCTACCCGAACTACGCTGCAATGCACAATCACTGCCATGCTCCAATGGTTCTATGTCATTTCATTGACACCCGTTTTTACGAAGGGTGTTTTTCTGTGGAATGTGTGCCTAAACAAAGTTTCAATTAAAAAAAATATATATTTTTCAGGGGGTTCCCCTCAAACCCCCACCATCATGTACATATTTTGTTATTCCCGACCTCCCCAGCCCTTTATATGCCTTTTCCCAACCTCCAAAATAATCACAAAAAATGGCTGTTGATGAAAGGACTTCGTACCAATCCGATTAGGCTAAGGTCAATAACTCTTCTTTTCTACCCTTGATAATGACTGCAAGCAAATACACATTTTTCTCATAGAGAAGGAGAAATTGCAGGTAAAAAGGGGTGAATTTTACCAGTGTATCCAGATGCAAGAGAAACCGTACAGACCTCTAACCATTGATTTTCTGATTGCACATATTTAATTCAAAGGGCCTCAACACGAGTTGGGCTGTAGGCCTTAAATGCAGTGGTAACGGTATTACCGCCACATTTAAGGGCTGGACCTATCACGGGTTGGGTGCTAAATCGGCTGTTTTACCTCCAGCTTTTTTCTCGAGGTGAAAATCCCTGTTTTCAGCAGTATTACAGTCGGCTGTATTAGCCCGTAGTATTAGCACAGAAAATTCCCCATTGGATCCAATGGACCCAATCAGGAATGGGGATTTATCGTTAAGGCCCAACCCGTGATCCAATGGTAATACCACCGGGACGTCAGTGCTAGGGCTATTTCAGCCGGTGGCATTACAGCCAGGATTACAGCCCAACTTGTGATGAGTATTTTAGATACTGAATTATTGTTCGGCTTGCAAGTGTGCTCAGATAAATACTTACATATCTATGAACTGTTCTGAATTATTTCGGGCTGTCTGGGCTTAATCACGATATCACAAGCACCCATACGTCTACCAGGAATACGTCCATAGTCTCCAGCCTTAAGACCTCCACAATCTCCGTTTGCAGTTCAATGAAGGCCAGCTCTACACGTGAAATCCCTCTCAGACTGGTCCCACCTGAGTCTTGTATTTGCTTACAGGCAAGATCAGCTCGGTTTTCTCGAGTGCAAATGCAGGCCCCTTTTTCCCTCAAAAACGTCTCTTCCATTTCTCAGCACAGTTCCAAATTTGCCAGAGGCAGCAAAACCTTTCCCTTTTATTTTGAAAAATGCTTTGAGGCAAAATCAGCTTGGATTTTCGCAGTGCATTCGCCTTTTTGCATTGAAAACATTTCTTCCAGTCCCAAATGCTGTCCAAATATTGCCCCAGAAACAGCTATCCCAGCCAGCAGGATCCCAGCTGCAACCTTTTTCCCTTCTCCTTTTTTATGGTTTCCTTTCTATAGATTCGATATTTGTCTCTGTATGTTTCACCCAATCAGAATGCCAGTGTTGATCCACCCCGCCAACATCAATTAACATGTAATATATCCCAATGTGTTCCTCGTTCTCGAGCACAATCATTTTGGGTTCAAACTAAAACATATCTCTCTGAATGCTCTTTATCGGATTTCCAGCAGTTACATAATCACATTCCTTCTCAACCTTGGTGTCATTCAGCTTGCTGCCTCTCAGGCAACATGCTTTCCAGCACAACATATCATGAACCCTCGCCTTTGCCAGCTCTATGGAGAAGCAATGCTGCCTTTGTTTTCCAGCTCTCGCCACCTTTTAATTTGACATTTCTCATTGTATTGCCGTTTAATCCATCTGTGGCTGAGCCTTTTTCTAGGTTCCAAGCTATAGCAATGGATCACATTGATTGTTACAGTATTTCAGAAAATGCATGTCGAAAGTCATGATTCCCCCAGCACAGCAATTATAATAGCAACGATGCATGTACTGTTATATATGTGCATTTACATAGCAGAGCGTCCACATCACTGAAACCTTTCATTTACATATAACAGAGACCCCTTAAATCTTTCGCTCATGTCATGGTACTCCTTTCATCTTTTATCCTGACACCTGATTGCATTTATTTAATCCAAAGTGTTTTTAAGTGATGACATATTTTTTGAAATTCTTTGATCAAACATGTATTTTGCACCCAAAGTTCATTATTGTTTTATTAAAGATAACATTTCTACAATAAAAATGATTTAAAAATACTAGTGAATCTTATTTTGAATGGCATTTCGTCTATGAGCCATTCAACAGCTTTTTGTGACCCCTGCTTACTAATTTGGGGAAATAGCTCCTACATGAAAGCCTGCTGCTATAACAGTATTTCAACCATTCGTACTCTAGTGCAATTTCTCTGTGTGGAATCAGACAGACGGGAAGCAGTGTCCTAGCCTTGCAGTCAGCAGAGAGGTTTGACAGAGACTTTATGATATGATATGATATGATATGGTATTTGTAACGCGCCTATACACAAGTGTTTCAAGGCGCGACGAGGCAGGGAGGGAGGGAAACAAGGGGAAGACGGACAAGCGATCCTACTAGGCCAGGTGTCATTCAGATCGCGCAAGTGCAGAGGTAAGGGGAAAAGGAGAAAGTGCAGGGGGAGGAGGTGGGGGGAAAAGTGCAGTACAAGGTAAGTGGCGTAGTGAAATAATAACGATAATAATAAATAAAAAGGGCCAACTAGTGGCAAGTGCGAGGTAAGTGCAGAGCAAGTGCTGAGCAGGGGGCTGTAGGGATACAGTGACAGTCCCACAGTGCAGGGGGAGCCAGGGGGGCAGTGCAAGTGGAGAGTGGCTGGGCCCTGGACCGAGGTCGCTGAGAGTGGCCCAGATGCAGGTTAAGTACAGAATTCAGTGGGGAGTTAAGCAGGTTTAGCAGGGGAGAGGGAGAGAGAAGGCAGAAGCGAAGAGGAAGGTTTTGAGGTGCTTCCGGAACCGGAGATGGTTCTCCTCAAGTTTCAGGGAGGCAGGCAGGCTGTTCCAGAGGGAGGCCCCTGCTGCGGAGAGAGATCTACCCCCAGCGCGTTGCTTCGAGAAGCGGCTGACCATGAGGGAGTTAGAGATGGATGAGCGAAGGGCTCGTGAAGGAAGATATTTAGGAAGAGAGAGTTGAAGGTATTTAGGCCCCAAGCCCCAGAAGGCCTTGTGGACAATGCAGAGGGTTTTGAACTTAATCCTCGCAGCCACTGGGAGCCAGTGAAGAGATTTCAGTCCTGGAGAGATACGGTCCCTGGGCTTGAGGCCAAGGACAAGTCTCGCAGTTCTGTTCTGGATAAGTTGCAGAGGGCGGAGAGTGGAGGCAGGGAGATTAAGATAGAGGCTGTTACAGTAGTCCAGCCTAGAGAGAACCAGGGCTCGGGAGACAGTGAGCTTCTGGGGGAAGGAGAGGAAGGGAAGAATACCTCTGAGGAGGTGCAGCTGGTAGTGTGATTTCTTAGAGACATCAGATATATGAGGAGAGAAGGAGAGTGTGGAGTCGAAGATGACCCCGAGGTTTTTAGCCTTGCATGTAGGGGCAGGAAGGGGGCCAAGGGAGGCCGGCCAGAGAGCTGCAGGGAAGGAGGGAGTGGGTGCGCCGATGAGTAGAATCTCAGTCTTACTGGCGTTAAGGCAGAGGTCATTGGCGGCACACCATTCCTGGATAGCAGACAGACAGTCAGAGATGAGGGAAGGAGAGGAGGAGGCCGAGGGTAGCCTGAAAATGAGCTGGGTATCGTCCGCATAGCACTGGAAGTGGGGGCAGAGGGCGGCGATGCGGTGGGCAAGGAGTGCCAGATACTGGTTGAAAAGCCAGGGAGAGAGGTTGGATCCCTGGGGGACACCACAGGTGGAGAAAAAGATGTCAGAGAGGAAGGAGCCCATTTGGACCTGGGAGGGTCGACCAGAGAGGAAAGAGGTCAGCCATGCCAGAGCCTGACCAGTGATACCCAGGTTATCACGGAGACGGTTGAGCAGGATGGCATGGTTGACAGTGTCAAAGGCAGAGGAGAGATCGAGCAGAATGAGAACACAGGGAGTGTTGGAATCGAGGTTTAGGAGCAGGTCCTCACGGATGTTCAGGAGAGCAGTTTCCGTGCTTCTGGCCGCTCTGAAGCCGGATTGATGGTCATGAAGATTACCCACAGATTCAGCATGGAGGTTAAGCTGGGAGATGGCCAGTTTCTCCAGGAGCTTGCCCAGGAAGGGAGTAATGGAGATTGGGCGATAGTTGGCCGGGCAGGAGGGGTCGGAAGAGGGTTTCTTGAGGAGGGGGTGCACAAGGGAGTGCTTGAGGGGGGATGGGAAGACTCCAGAGGCGAATGAGTGGTTGCAAAAGTCAGCCAGGGCAGGAGCCAGGGAGACGATGTGGTCCTTGATGGTTTTGGAGGAACAGGGGTGAACCTGTTTAGACGAGGCTTTCATAGATCGGACTTGTCTGGAAACCTCGTCAGCAGAAAAAGGTGGAAATGAAGAGAAGGAGGGCGGAGGGGCGGCTGCAAGAGAGCAAGAGGAAGAGCCAGGAAGAGAGGGAGGGAGGAGAGGGGAGGAGAGTGAGGACAGGATATCCTGAGTTTTTGAGATGAAGTGCGAGGCCAGTGCAGTGCAGAGGGCCTGTGAGGGGACAGGAGAGGTAGAGACTGCAGCAGGGTTGGCCAGCTCCTTGCAGATTTTAAAGAGTTCGGCCGAGTTGTTTGATGCCTCAGAGATGCGGGCTTGGATAAGGGCTCTCTTCTTAGTGAGAACGGAGAGCCGGTATTGCCTTTGGAGCAGGCGGCAGGCCAGTTTGTCAGAGGATGAACATGAAGCACGCCATTTCCTCTCTGCCACCCTGCACTTGCGTTTTAGGGTGACGAGATCCGAGTCGTACCAGGAATTACATTTGGCTTTGGGCTTCAGGCGGATTCTCATGACGGGGGCAAGGATGTCGAGAGTATCAGATATAGAGGAATAGAGCATGGAGAGGGCTGTGTCGGGGTGGGAGTCAGCCGAGGGGGGAGGAGGGGGCGAGAAGGTGGCAGCGAAAGCCTCAGCTGACACGCGCTTCATGGGTCGGATGACCGAGAAGGTGGGTGGCAGTGAAGAGGGTGGCTTAGCCTGTGGGGTAGGGAGGGAGAGGTGGGAGGATAGAAGAAAGTGATCACTCCAGGAGAGAGGAGTGGAGAGAGGGAGGGAGAGGGGAAGGTCAGAAGAGATCAGAGCATCAAGAGTGTGCCCTGCAGAGTGAGTAGGACCAGAAGGGAGAATAGAGAGTGAGAGAGAGTTGTTCTGTTTGCTGTCCAGGCATGTGCAGGCGATGAGCTAACTTCCCATGTATGGCTCCAGGCTATTGTTAACACCTTCACTTGCCCTGGTGCCTACATTGCACCTCTGTGATTGGAGATTGAAATCCTTACCTTCCCTATTGAAGCCATTGTTCCTCTTCAGTCATCCCCAAATTAATGGTGCCTCCGAAGGTGCTGCTAATATATTGACTGGCTCCAGGGGTGTTGCTAGGTCTGGAAAAGACCCGGGGCTAAACTGATGTCGGAACCGTTGGGACTGGGGGCTAGCTAGTCTTTTGGCTGTAGCTCCTGAGATTCTATCCGGGGCTACAACCAAAAGATCAGGGGCTATAGCCCCTTAGCCCCCACCTTAGCAACGCCCCTGACTGGCTCTACATCCCCGGAACCTTTATAACACTTCAGAGCTAGTCAGTGAAAGTTCCACATCTGTAACATTTTATAATCTCTCCAACAGATCATGATGAATGTGCCACCACCAACATGTGCTTGAATGGCATGTGCATCAACGAGGATGGCAGCTTCAAGTGCATCTGCAAACCTGGCTTTGTGCTGGCTCCTAACGGGCGCTACTGCGTCGGTGAGTATGACGTTCTTCTTTGTGTGCTGCTCTTTGAGGGTGCATGATGGAGAGAGAGAAAGCGAGAGGGGGGAGCAGGGTGGACTGGCCTTAGGGAACTCTGGAGATTTGCTGGTGGGCCTCTGCACCCTGGGATTCTTTTTTGTGGTAGTTCCAAATTTCCCATAGGAAAAGGCTGGGTTTGCTGAAAGTGTGTAATATGGGGCCACTTTGAAAATGATTTCCAGGGCCTCTTTTGGTTCCCAGTAATTATTTGCAGTGTCTTTCATGGTTCCCAGTCCACCCATGGGAGAGAGAGATAGAGAGAGAGAAGGAGACTGCGAGAGATGAGAAATGGGATTGGAAGGCAATGTTCTTTATACTGGTTAGGATCTACTTTCAGCCTGTATACTCACAATTTCACAAGAATTTCCCCTCAGTGGCTTTTTCTGTCAACAAAGAAAGGATTCTCCCAGCTCTGATGGCAGATGTATAGTGGTCAGGTGACATTTCTTTTATAAATGTTCCAGACTGGTCCACACACCTTCTGTGGGTCTGATGAAGAGTCTGAGCATTTGAAGAAGCAGTTATTAATTTTCCAAGCAGTATTAGTCCATGTCAGACGGGGTAAAAAAAAATAATAAACTCGGGTTCCCACATAAAGTGGCCATATTTTATGAATCTTTACAACTTTTGTTGAAAGCAGTCTACCTGGAGCTGCATTTTTGGTGGAAATGTGCAGCATATGTTCTGTTGCCAGATAGACCAGTCTAGGTCGCGGGAGGATAGCTCAGGGGCAACGTGCTCGTCTTGGAAGCAAGATGACGCGGAGCAACACAGGTTTGATCCTGGTGGCCGTGCTTAGAAACCTGGATATTAAGCACGTTATAAATAACCAAATACATATATATATATATATATATATATATATATATATATATATATATATATATATATATCTGATCGAAATATAATCCAAGGCAGTGGCCTGAGGCTCTTCCGCTGTGTCAAACTACAACTCCCATGATCTCTCACTATTGACTGGGGCAATCTAAACCCAACCTTTAGATTGTTGCCCCACACATTCAAACGTAAAAGGCACTGACGCATTTGCCACATTTCAGGAAAGTGCTATACCTTCTGTGCTAAAACAGACATGGATTACTCATCTCCTCAAGAAACCCACCTTGGATCCTGCTGTTCCCACAAACTATAGACTGATTATGAATTGTCTATTTTTTGTGAAAATTCTTGTTAGGATTGCCACAACACAGATTTGACTATGCATCGTATAACATTTGATGCTAGAGGATCGGCAATCTGGTTTCCACCCCCACAGGAGTCCTGAAACTGCTCAAATACCCTTGTCAACAAGTAATTGACAAAGGTGATACAGTTGTGCAAATGCTGCTAGATGTGTCTCCAGCTTTCGATACATTGGATCACTCCATTCTTCCACAACATATCAATGAAACTATTAAAGTATCCAAGCAAAGTATAAATCGAGTTCGGGAATGTCTGACAAATCGCACATCTAGAGTTCAGTTAGGTGAGTTTGTCTCAGCACATTCTCTCGTGAATTCGGGAATTTCACATGGATCCTGTTTATCCCAATAATTGTTAAATATCTACATAAAAACTTTTCATGATTTTCAGACTGATTTGGCTGCCATATTTCAAACTATGTGCAAGACCCCCAAATCCTTTTCAGACCAAATTTTGAGTATTCTTCCAACATGTTCGGTACACAATTTGTCTTCTCTCGGGTTGAAAAAAGGATGGCTAATAACTGGCTGGGACTTGCACCATGTATATGCTAACATCCCGCTATCACCATTCAGACACTCCTCTCGTTATATGATGTTTCACACAAACCATGTGATCAGATCATGTAATTACTATCTCATGTTGCTGAGACAAATAAAATAGCTCCCATCCATGGAACATTGTGTCCACATTGCCGATTCCATAGTAGGATACAGACCTGATTACTGCAATGCACTATAGGCTGGCACAACTGAATATGCCTTCCAGCGATTACAGGTTTTACCAAAATTAAGCAGCCAACATAGTTAAGGATCCCCCCAGAGATGTCCGTATAATACTGCATCTGTGCAAACTGCATTGGCTCCCTGTTAGCTGTAGTAGAGCTTTATTGCACACTGATGCATATGAGGTATGGAACCAGATTATCTTAAACAGAGATTCAAGCTTCTCACATCCAGTCATCCACAAAAATATGCTACTAGACTTACAATATTCATAAACCCTATTAAAAGATGTAAAGCTCTTGGGAAATCTTGTGCGATCCTCTCTATCAAACTTTGGAATTCCCTTCCTGAATCTAATTTTGCACAAAGAAGTTATATGCCTTTAGATGGAAAGTGAGAACTTTCTTATTCTAATTGCCTACTATCCCCTGCTTTTACTTACTCATTCTTCCTCTTTTTGTTTTTATGGTTAAGTGCTGAAATACCTTGGGTACTAGCACCTATGCCGCCCTCCCCACCACGAATACAATATACATACACGAGGGAGGCAGTTAGCAGGAACTACCCACCTTTCACAATTGCATTTAATAAGCTTTGGTACCTGAACTCACAATTGAAACACTTCCCTTTTGTACATCCGTTTGAAATCCAGATGTATTGATTGGTCTGTTACTGAAAAGATAGTTTCGCAATTTCATGCACCAGAAAAAATGTAAAAATTGCATCAACACACAATGTCGATTTTAATGATAAAAGAAAGCTCAATTAACTATGGCATGTAACATTTCCATTTCCATTTCCTGAGGAAAGAATCAGAGTACAGGAAAGAATGAAAGAAGGAAGGAAATGAGGCTGGGAGGAGGTAAAAGTGGAAGTAATGGGAGGGAAGAAAGAAAGACAAGAAGGAATCCAGGAAGAGAAGGAAGGTAGGAAGAGGAGGGAGGAAGGAAAGAAGAAAGGCAGGAAGGAAGGGAGGAAGAAAGGGAGAGAGGGTTGTGCCAGAAGAAAGGAAGAGAGAGAGGGACGGAGTCTGATAGAGCTTGGAATGAAGGATGGTGATGAGTGAAGAAAGAAAGGAAACAAGGTTAAAAAGGTTCAAAGGAGATTAGAGGAAGATAGAAAGGAAATGAGGTGAAGGAATCGAAGGATGGAAGAAAACGGGAAGGGAGGAATGAATGAAGGAGGGAGATGAGACACCAGAAGAAAGGAAACAAGGGGATGTAGGGAAGGAAGGAAGGAAGGAAGGAAGGAAGGAAGGAAGGAAGGAAGGAAGGAAGGAAGGAAGGAAGGAAGGAAGGAAGGAAGGAAGGAAGGAAGGAAGGAAGGAAGGAAGGAAGGGAGGGAGGGAGGGAGGGAGGGAGGGAGGGAGGGAGGGAGGGAGGGAGGGAGGGAGGGAGGAAGGAAGGAAGGAAGGAAGGAAGGAAGGAAGGAAGGAAGGAAGGAAGGAAGGAAGGAAGGAAGGAAGGAAGGAAGGAAGGAAGGAAGGAAGGAAGGAAGGAAGGAAGGAAGGAAGGAAGGAAGGAAGGAAGGCCGGCCGTAGGGAAGGAGGGAAGAACATTTAAAGGAAGACATTTGTTGAGAGGAAAAAGGGAATCAGATTCGAGGAATGTAAGTAGGAGATAAAAGAAAGGAAAGTGTTATGAGAGGAAAGGCGAGAGTAGAAAAGAGCAAGTAGGAAGTTGAGAATATGAGAGGAAGCAGAAGGAGATAACATGAGGGTAAAGTATGAGAAAAGTTAAAAAGAAAGTTGAGAGAAAGAGAATAAAGAAAGAATGAAATTAACATACATGAAGTAGTCAGGGAATTGAAGCAAGACAGGTCAGATAAAAGGATGGAGAAAGGAAAGAAGTGATAGGGGAAAGGAGGGGCAACCTGAGGGATGAAGCAAGAAAGGATGGAGGGAAGATAGTAATATCAATGCTGGAAGGAATGAGTATAATATCAATGCTGTCCACATTTGCACCAAAAGATCAAAGTGCTCAAATGGGGTTTCATCTAAACCAAATTAAAAGTGGTAATGTTGGTCTTGAAAAATTGATCATTGCATTTTCATATTTTCTCTTTTGTTTACTGGGGTTCTATCCACACACCTCATCATACATCGGTAGCACCATCACAGTGATCAATTATCCATGACCAAACTAACCACTTTTCATTTTGTATATTGAAACCACTGAATACCAACCTTGGCAAACCAGCTTGGTCAAAAGTCCCTTCCACGACAGTGGATCGTTATTATGTGTTATATCATAACAGAGTGTTCAAAATATTCCATAGAATACAGGCTTTTTTATTTGCAAGTGTCCCGATGCTCAAGGAAAGATTATGGTGAACTCAAACCTCTTCATGAATGCATTTGAGTCATTTGGCCTCATTACGAGGAGGGTGGTAGGGGTTAACGGCGCTGGTAAAGGTGCCAGTGCCGCTAACCCTGTACTGCCCTATTACGAGGTCCCCTAGCGGGATTAGCTCTGGACGACTGGTTTTACCAGACGTCCTTTGCTGGTCCTACGAGGGGACAAGCATGCTAACAACGGGCCCGTTATTAACAGGCCCGTTGTTAGCATCATCCCCATTCCCATTGAGCCCTACGGGGTCCAAATGGGAATGGGGATTTATTTTTACCAGGTCCATGGAATGGGCAATTACTGGTCTCCGCCAAGGTCAGCATGACCTGGTAATTGGCCATTTCATGGACCCAGTAAAAATGTATTACTGGCGGCAGTCGTGCCCTTAATAAGGGCACGGCTGCCACCATGGTACTAATGAGGCCCATTGTCTTTTCATAATATTTCACTGTCAGCGTCAACAGAAGTCATTTAAAGCAGTGTCACATTTCTAATCTGCAACCACTCTTTACTAGACCTGTAAGCTACTAACAATTCACACTGAACTAAAGGAACCCGCATCAGGCCAGTGTTCCTGTCTAAGGTTAGGCCTCTGCAACATGTTCACATTATTTTGTACTGTGAAACAATTTGTTTTGAATGTGCTTTGATGTAGATGGCAAGGCACTTGTTGGGAAATATTTCTCTATACTGCACCTTTCCTTCTATTTTTATGGACCCCCAAACTTTTTGCTTTTATTTTTTATGGACCTGTTCTTTTTACAGTGCAGTGAAGCCTTAAGCTTCACTACACTGTATTTGCTCATCTGTTATGGGGAAACAGACATGTCCTTCATGCTGTCAGTGCTGGGAAACATTGTTTCCCTTAGTCTTGCGACTTTGTTACTACTTTTAGTAACTTGTTATCACTTGTGGTAACTTTTTATCATTGTACAATGCATCTTACAATGCAGTACAATGGGGTCCACATTTGTTTTTGCCCTAGACTAACACTCAAATGATTTTTGATTACTCTTGGTGTGCTAAATAGACACGATGGTTGCAGCTGTGACTTTTTACCATTTTTTGTGCTTTTTGTTTGAGCCTTACCGTGTTTTCCACGTTTGGCTACTAACTGTGGCTAGTGTCCAAACATGGCCGTGCCCCAAGGTTTTTCGCTTTTCCTTTGGCCATCTTGTCTTTTAGCCTTCTTCCTGGCCTTTGAGGCCAGGAAAATACTTATATGGACTTCCAGTGTTCGGGAAAGCAGAAGCTTTTGGCAGCCTACTGGAGGGCTATGTGTGTTTGCTGGTAGGATGTTGGCTTGTTGGCTAGGACTGTCTGGTCCTAATGCACAAACTAGTTTTAGTGTGTCTGAGTGGTATGCATGAGTGTTCCCACCAGTGGTCCTGATTGGACCACTGCTGGGGTGTGTGTGTGGCTAGTCCTGCTATTGGTTAGTGGGAGTTTCGGCTCTTACCTGGCTTTTAGAATAAGAAGAGGACCCCTGCACCCATTCGTCAGAGATCCTGGAGTAACCTGAAGGAGCCAAGACTCCTGTCAAACTGTGAGTCCTGTTAAAAGACTGGAGACCCGAATGAAGGGGACCTGAAAAACAACTTCTGCTGCTGTCCTGGTGGAGCCCTGTCTTGCTATTGATCTTCAGCAGTCTTGTGAGGGAACTGTGACCCTTGGAGTGGAGGGAATATCCATTCCTGAAGTCTGCTCGGTACTCTGCGAAGGAGAGCCATCAGAAGTGTCCCGGGACTGTCCTGTGGCTGACCAGCTCTGAGTTTGGTCTTTGGTGCTGCCAACTTCGTCGTTCTGAGTTGAGGCCTGGAACTTGGGGGATCCTCAGCTTGTTCTACAAGACTTACCTCAGCTTAATTTCGGAGTGCTAGCGTCAAAGGGACCTGAGAGGGAAAGTCTGACCATGACAAGTGATGCCCTTTCCATCATCGTGCTGCAGTGACCACCATCCGAAATAGCCTACCTGCATCGAGTCTATTCCTGAGTGGGGTCCTGTATCATGTTTTTCTGCATTCTTCATCTGAGAGTCCTTGCACCAGCGAAAGACACCGACCAGAGATCAGCTCAAACGTGCAACCCCTGTGAATCAAGGACTGAGGTTGACAGCTGGAAAAGCAACCTCAGACCTTCTTCCAAGGCCCCTGACAACTTACGGAAGGACTTTTGAAGTTAGGGTTGATTCCTTGTGGACCGGTAATACATAACACTAATCTGCACTTTCTTTTACAGGAGTTTAATTTGTATTATGCCCTAGTCTAGTGGTTGTATACATGTAATCTACTATTAGTGTTGTGTGATATTTCTACCTGCTAGAAGTCATTTTTCATATTGATATTTGGCTATAAATAAATACCTTTATTTTTATACATATTGTCTAAGTGTAATTTGTGATTTCCATTGAGTGTACTCATTGTGGATCCACCTCGAACTGGTTTGGCTACAGCTCCCCAGAGATGTCCCTGTCACAATATAGGTTGGCCTTCTATGCATCTGTCCACCAGTTCAGGGTATAGAAAATCAGTCCTAACAGCATTCCCCAATGAAGCACTGCATTTCTGTGTGCCAGGGATTGGTCTGTCTTCTCTATCACTGATGACAAAGGAGGCAGGTTGAAATTTGGGTCAGACTTCCCACTGAATCATTTCAGGAATTGCAATGTGTTAGGTAAGGTTTTCATAATTATGATAAATCTTCCTGACCTATGTCAACCCCTGTGCCCTTGGTAATTATGTAACCTTGTACCTAGGTGAGTGGGAAACATATTCCCCTCTCACCTAGTCTTTTACTCTTTTTATGGGTGACCTTTGTGTGTCTCTCCATAGTGTATGTTTGGAATTATAGTTTCCTATAATGTTTGGGCTTAGGCTGGGTTGCCCTTTTGGGCTTCCCTGTTAGTTTCTCTTTATGGTACTTGGGTGAACTACTGTTCCCAATGGATTGTCACACCCCTTTAAATTGTATATAGTGAGCCAGAATACCACACCGTATGTGGACTGCTGGGGGGATACAATGCATCCCCTTACTTACTTACCTGAAGCATTTTTGTTACAATTGCAAGTTTACTTGAATGGTTGGTGGCAGTGGTTTAATCTCAGTGAAGTTTTAGTCGTATTACTCGCAGGCTGTTAAATCAGTCTCAGTAATGCATACAAGGGGAGCCATTTTGCTAAAATTATGGGTTTCTTCTTTTTTGCCATTTCTCATTTGCTTGTTGTTTCTGGGGTCTTCCGCAATGATTCAAGGTGGGAACGACCTCAGTGGAAGTTTTTACTTTGGCATGCATTTTTTGTATTCCACGTCCAGGCTCCAGAGTGTCTGAGCAGGCATTAAACGAGGGGGATAGGGGAGTGGTGTGGGGGACAAAACTCAGCAGCCCTTTTTCTTTCACCTTGCCTTAAAGGAACCCAGTATCAATGGTCCTGATTGGACAGCCAAACCGCCCCTTTCTGTAAACTGCAGGGAGAGATTGCAGAAGTTGTGCTGTAGTTTCTGATAAATACTCCAAACCTGGAAACTGCTGTCAAGTTGACCACTGGAGCTGAAACTAAAGAGGCAGATTAAGAAAAGACATCTGTAGACATTTCCAGCGACCAAAGGGCCTGCTGTGTAACTGAAATATCATGCAACCCTTCCTTATAATCAACCAAGGGGTCCCAAATGTGATGACTCCTACCCAGAGACTGTGAGATCCACTAGCTCAAGAAGATCTGCAATTGGAGCCATCCCACGATGTGCTGCAACCTTGCTGGGCCGCAAACTGCCAAAACCCTTGGACCTTGAATCTGTGTGTGGTGCATGGTCTTCTAAAGTCTGAATCCATCCGAACCTTTCGTGGAATCATGCGTCTGGTGTGCATCCTGTTAGGCTGAGTGGGTGATTCGTGTGGGTGGGAGTTTGCCCCTACCACTTGCCCAGGCCTAATGCTGGAACACATATAGGGAGCCTTCTGGGAAGTATGTGAACACTTTAACTAACTCTGAAAGTGAATACGTACTTGTTTAAGAAGATGTCCTATGGAACGTTGACTTTCCTGCAACTGAACCCTATCTCAAACTGCAGTACTTACGTGCTAAAGAAGTTATTGTGGTAACTTTATCTCTGTGAAAGAAGACATTACAAAGTGTCATTACGTTTATGCTCACTTTTGAGTTGGATTCTGCACCTCTAAAAAGTGTATACATTGCTTTACTAACTTTGAAAGGTGTTTCCCTCCTGAAAAGTAACAAGTACTGTTTTCGTTTTCTTAGCTGAATGAGTGTACAAGCTCACCAATAGGGTTTACTTGCATTGAATAACCTTGTGTCATTCTTAAAATGTATCATTGGGTTTTGCTTTATCTTGTCTGCTTCATACAGATATTAAACAGTCTTAGGGTGTATACATTCCTTTAAGTAGCAGGAGGCTCCTTTAAAAAGTATATAAATCTTACCTTGAATAGCTGCTGCTCTTCTAAACTTGGAACCCTGGGTTGCGCTTCTCTGAATTACTTTGGTGCTATTCTAAAATAGTTTCATAAAGTTCTTACTTGCCTTAGAAACTGTATTCTACAGTTCTTAAAGGTATACAGGGTATGACTAAATATAACTAGCTATTAGATACAAAATAGTTATGTACCAATGGTTCAATTACTAAACTTGATATGATATGATATGATGGGTTATTTATAACGTGCTTAATACCCAGAGGTTTTGCTATTGACCAAATAGCAAAACCTCTGGGTTTAGACCAAACGTACCTTACAGGTCCTGTTAGGGGAGGGGACCAGGGCGCAAATAACGGGCTTGCCATTCGCAAGCCCATTATTTGCGCCCTCCCTGTGGGGGCTGAAATGGGAATGGTGAATGGTTTGTACAATGGGGACTTACTGGTCCCTCCAGGGTCAGAATGGACCGGTAAGTCCCCATTGGACAACACTGGAGGTGGTACCGGTATGGGAGGCAGCCATGGAGCTAATGCCACATGGCTACCACCATACTCGGAATGAGGGCCATTGTGTACATTGTCTTCTTAAAGTGTCATTGAGTTTTGCTTTCACTGCTTTGCTTAGTGCATTCTTAAATAGTTATTAGTGTTCATTATTATCACTTAAGCTATAAGGTCCCTCCAGAAAGTATATGAGTTGAACTGTTTGAGCTCGTAATGTACTACGTAATGTAATGTGCTAGTATCTACCAATAGCAGTAAAGATGAACTCGCAATGGCGACAATTACCTTTCTTAAAACATCTATTCTAGGTTTTCATTTGTCAAAAATATAATTGATTTCTGCAATCTAACTGTGAAGTGTAGAAGATACCTTTAAAATAGTCTACTATTTTGCTATTGTTGTTATATTGCAATTAATTTGTTTTACATTTTGAACAATTGCAATAAAGAGCAATCCCATCTGCCCTAAAATGTTTTGACATGAAGTTCGACTGCGTCTGACTGCTCATGGAACTACAATTTTTAATTAATAACAATTATGTTCGATGATAGCAACTTTATCTTGTTTCCCAATTTCAAGCAAATCTTTTTGTTATTTTAAATAATTTTCAGATTTTGGTAGAACTGTCTTTCTCAATTATATTTTTATGAAGTGTTTTAAAAATAACATGAATAAACAGTAAGTACCAACGATAACCGATCTTTCCAATTTCAGATGTCGATGAATGTCAGACCCCCGGCATCTGCATGAACGGTCGGTGCATAAACTCAGAGGGGTCTTTCCGATGCGAGTGCCTGGGCGGTTTGACGATTGGCATCGACGGCCGCGTCTGTGTGGACACTCACATGCGCAGCACCTGCTATGGGGCCATTAAAAAGGGGTCATGTGCCAGGCCATTTCCTGGGGCTGTTACAAAATCTGAGTGCTGCTGTGCCAGCCCCGATCATGGCTTCGGAGAGCCTTGCAACCCCTGCCCAGCTAAAAACTCAGGTGAGCTGGTCTTTTGCCTCAGCATGCAGTTTTATCAAGTGGAGTGTATTGTTTCCATAATTTCTTTTCTTTTCTGTTCCTTATATTCCTATATTTTTTTGTTTACCAGTTTGTATTTTTTTAACTTCTGGATGGATATAAGTGCATGTTATATCGCGCCAATATTTTGTTCCTACAATTTACTCTGGGAAGTTACTCTCATCAGGGTTTCAAGAATACTCCTAGAACTTCCACATTTGATGGGGTAGCTCTCATCATTTACTGTAAATATTTGCGTTGTTTTCCAGTCTCCATGCAGTTAGCTATCCTCATTCCATCATATTTTGTCTCAGCTAACAGTCACCTGCTAGACTATTCTAAACTGTGCAGATTGCCTATAGCAATTGATCTGGCCCATCTGGATAATTGCATTTTACAGATAATATTGCAAGCATCACAATCCCAGTAAAACTCCAGTGCCTGTATACAGATCATGTGTTGCAGGCCAAAAGCCTTTGCCTCCAATGGAAATTGTCTAATTTTCAGTGCATTACGGAGTATTTAGGGACATGTGTTGAGCATAGTCGTCAGAACCTTTCAGATTTTACACTTTGGTGGATAGTTTTTTTTTTATTTTTAAACCCTTCTTTTTCATTTCTGTAAAAAGGCATTTAACAGAGTGTACAGCCATGAGGCAGTATGAGCGAAAGCACCCGACTGTTGTGAAGTGCATCATTCTAATTAAACTTGCAGTGCATCTCAGGAGGTAAAAATCAGAACAGGAAAGCTGTACAAATTCAGCATCAGTGTGCTTTTACAGTAAAATGACATGAATTTGTCTCCGTCTTATGCAGATGGAACAGTATGGCACTAGATACATTCATAAGCATTAACACCAAACACTGGGACTGTAACAAGAAAAGAAAGACTTTCAGAATGTGTGCCCCGTCACCTGCTGTTTAACGCAGAGTGGTAGGGTAGGCTCAACCATCATTTTTTTCGAGACGGGGGGAGGTAAAACCTACATAGGAATGTGACTCACTCATACGTCATCAAAGGCCTCTTGACCATTTGCACTATGTATGGCGTTGGTGACACATCTCTTAGGGGGGTTTATTGATGAATCACTGTCATAATAGACTTAAACATTGCCTCTATTTCTGTTTTCAATATTTGTTTGAAGGAAACTCATTCTGTTGTTGCCCCTCATCACAACCAGTAGGATCTCAGCTTGGGGTTTCATAAACGAGCATGACCTATACCACAATGTATATCATGGCTCCTCCAACGGAGTGCTTCTCTGCAGGGATGTGCTTTTAATGTTTAAAGATTGAAGATTTATTAGGGGGCCAGTCTGTTAGAAAAGATTTCTCTTTACAGCAACTTTCCCTCCATTTTTATGGACCCCCAAAGATTTTGCTTTTTATTTTTGAATTTGAGCTGAACTGTCTGCTTCACTACACTGGCTTTTGCTAATTTGTCAGCGGGAAACTGACATGTACTTCAGGCTGTCAGTACTGGGAAATATTGTGTCCCTCAGTCTTGTTGCACTGTTGCCACTTATGGTAACTTTTTATGTTATGTTACGTTATGGGGCCAGTGACAGGAGGGTTGGTAGGGGGGTTGTTAGTGGGATTGAGAGAGAGTAGAGCAAGAGAGCTTTGATGTGCTGTCGGCAGCTTCAGTTCAGAGAAACCGGTGCTTGAGCGTTGATGCATTTTATCATTGCACAATGCATCTTATAACGCAGTACAATGAGGTACACATTTTGTTTTGCCATAGACCAACACTCAGGAGAATTTCGGTTACTGTAGGTGTGCCTACGGGACAAGCTGGTGGCAGCAGTTACTTTTTGCTATTTTGTGGTGTAATTTAATTTATCCTTACTGTGTTTACCACGTTTGGCTACCTACTGTGGGTAGTGTCCAAACATGGCCATGCCCGAAGGTTTTTCATTTGTCCCTTGGCCATCTTGTCACTAACCCTTCTTCCTGACCTGTGAGGACAGGAAAATCCTTATATGGACTTCCAGTGCCTGGTAAAGCTAAGGCTTTTTGTGGGCTACTGCAGGGCCAGGTGTGTCTGCTGCCACAAAGTGGGTTGGGACTGTCTAGCCCCAATCCATCCACAAACTGGTTTCTGTGTGTCTGAATGGTATGCATGAACAGTGCCACCAGTGGTCCTTATTGGACCACTGCTGGTGTGTGTGTTTGTCAGCCAGATCTTTCATTGGCTAGTGGGAGTTCTTACCTGCCTTTTGGATAAGAAGAGGACTGCTGCACCCGTTGCAGAGCGTTCCAGGAAGAAATCTGAAAGAGCCAAGTCTCCTGTCCAGCTGGAAGACATGTAAGGAGACCGTGGACCCATTGGAAGAAGGTCTGGTGACCCACCTTTGCTTCTGTCTTGAAAGAGCCCTGTCTTGTAAGTGATCTTCAGATGTCCTGCGAAGGAGCTTCGACCCTTGGAATGGAGGGAACATCCATTCTCGGCATCAGCTCGGAGTCCTGGGAAGAAGAGTTCAGACTACCGTTATGCAGACATCGCCATTCTGCATTGAGATCCCAAACTTTGGGGACCAACGGCTTGTGCTACAGGACTCATCTCTGCAAATGTTCATGGTTTCACCTTCAAGATGACCTGAGATATGAGGTGAAGTCTGACCATGACAAGTGTGTCCCCCTGTGTCGCTGTGTTATGGTGGCCGTTATCCAAAACATCTTTCTTGCATCCTGTCCTGCGCTGAGAGGGGTCCTGCATCGAATTCTTTGGAATTCTCCATCCAGAAGACTGTGCCGCCGACCGGAGAAGTGTTCAAACATGCAACCTATGGGCATCAAGGACCGTAGCTGATGGTGGGAAAAGCAGCCTTGGACCCTCTTCTAAAGATCTTTATAGTCCTAAGAAGAATTAGAGTATGGGGTGAGTTGTAACAGTACTTATCTGAACCCCATACCTCCCTATAAAATTTGGCAACTTTGGAAAGGTTTTACAGTAGTTTGGCTTTTCCATTGTCTGCTTGCATTCCGAAAGTGGGGGACATTTTTGTTAGCTAGAAAACTGTCCTCTACTATTTGGAACTTCTATCATTTGTAACTTTTCATTGGATCCTGAAAGCCCTCCACTAACGTTTTCCTGTTTCAAAAAATTGTGTGGAACTTTGGTGAACTTTTGGACACAAAATCCCATACATTTTAGGGATGGACTTTTAAAGTTAGTGTTGTATCTCTGTGGGCCTGTAGTGCTGCATACTAATACTTAACTTCCTTTGCAGAGGTGTGTTATGTATTTTGCTTACTCCAGTGATTGTATATATGTATCTTTTATTTAGTATTTTGTTATGAAATTACATACTGGTAGTCATTTTTCATAGTGGTATATGGCCATAAATAAATATGTACTTTTATAACTGTTTGTCTAAGTGTGTTCCTGGACTTTTCACTTTGGGTACTTGTTAGGACAGTTTTTCTAAAGTCCAACTAAGAGCTTCATAAAACCATACATCTAAGGCAATACATAAATTCACTCTTAGTATAAGCCTGTACCACCTGAGAACATTTGATAGCACGGACACAGTAGCCATCCTTATTTTAGGAGGGAGAGACGGCTGTAGCTTGGTACAACGGAATTGTAGCATACATATGGTCCAAAGAAACACTGAAACACTATGCATCATACAGATAAAGGGTTTATTTAACTACAAGTAGACCAAGGTAACTCGGGTTAATAAGTACTTTCACATTATATGTAAACACAATTATAAAAACCAACTCCTTATAACCCAAAGGATAACTTTATTGAGAATAGCAATCAGCAGTTCAAGGTGAGTCAAACCTATTACACATTTAGAATGCAACCCGCTATTCTTGGGGAGACCAGCTTAAATAAACTTTTAGAATACAGTCAATAGTTCAAGGGCAGTAGACCCTGTCAGTCATGCAGTGACACTCAGTTAAAGCAATCACTTAAAAACCAACCCTATTACAAGTATACTCCTTGCAACATTACTTTTTATAACTCAGTTCAGAGCTAGTAAAACAACTCATATATTTTTGTGAGAGGTCTTAAACTACTCATTGCCAATTATTAAAATACAATGGGCCTCATTACGACCCTGGCGGAAGACCATGGTGCTATCAGCACCATGGTCCATGCCGGTTAGTTACCGACTCTGCCATGGAGAAAGGGGGAATTACCACCCCATTACAAGGTTGGCGGGGCGGTAATTCCCCCTTCCTCCATGGCCCTTCCCCATACCCATTTTTGCCCCATAGGGCTCAATGGGAATGGGGAAGGCGCTAAGTACGTTGCCGCAAATTGCGGCACTGTAATTAGCACCAAGGTCCCTTTGCGGGTCCCTACTTTAACGGCTGTTCTACACCAGCCGTTAAGGTCGGGTCCCGCAAAGGGACCTCGTAATTAGGCGCTAATAGGTTAACGGCGCTGCAGCCTTTTACGGCGCCGTTAACCCATTAGCGTCTGGGTCGTAATGAGGCCCAATAACTATTTCTGAATGCACTCAGCAATTCAAGGAAATTAAAAACCAATTACACTTTAAGAAAGACCTATGCTATTTCAAGGTGTGCATTGGAATGTGTGGCTATTTGGAAATACTCTAAGCAGATTCAGCGGAGGCACAACTCAGTGTAGAAATTGTAGAAGAGCATTATCTGTTCAAGATAAGTAAGGAACCATATACTTTTAAGAGGGGCGTTAATGAACTCAAAGGCAAGTATTAACTCAAGGACTCTTTTAGGTCTGTGTAAAGCAGATCGGGGATAATAACACCCTATGGTACACTTTAAGAAGAACACAGTGGTACTCAAGGTAGGTAAACCCTATTGGTAATGTTTTACACTCATTCAGTTACGCAATGATTAATCAGTACCAACAATTGAAAAGGGGGGAAACGCCTTACTTTTTAGAGGGCACACTGCAACTCAAAGGTACTCACAGAGATACATTTACCACACTAATTCTTTCAGCAAGTAAGTACATGTACACTTGTTCTACTTTTCAAGACAGAAGCCATTTCTTATCCAGTCCTTCTCTAATCTAGTGCAGAAGCGGGACCCTAGTGGTCTAGGTGCCAGCAGTAGGCAGGTTTAAATAGGTTTCAGTTGCAGGAAAGTCAAGGTTCCATAGGAGATCTTCTTTAAACAAGTAAGTATTCACTTGCAGAATTAATTAATGTGTTCATGGACTTCTGAGAAAACTCCCTATATGTATTCGGGGAAGTGGTATGGGCAATCTCCCAAGCACACACATCACCCTTCTCAGCCTCACATGATGCACACCAGGCTTAAGATAAATATTACCCAAGCCCACACAGTACCTTAAGGGAAAAGAAGAGCTTCAGGGTGGATGCCTTCAGAATGCAGCAGCACAGGACACGGTCCCTAGATTCTTGGTCTGGAGACGAAAGAAGTGGACACTGGATGGGAACTTGCAGCAGCAGTCATCAGAGGAGGCTTCCAGCAAAGGATACTTCATGGATTCTCACTGGTCTGTGTATTTGGCACCTTTTTACAGCCACCAGATGAAGAATGAAGAATGAATATCACCGATTGGATTCTCTTCACTTTCTCGGTCCTGCACTCTGGTCAGGGGACTTCAAGGATTCCATTTGTGTCCCCGGAGAACCAGGAGGAGGCCACCAAAGTTTCAGACATATTTTCACTTCGGAAGACCATTCACCGCACAATGGCTCGAGTTCCCGGGGTATTGGGGGATTGCAACCCAGCAATGTCGCAGCACGTTGTGGTATGGCTCAAAAGGCAGGTCTTACGACACTAGTAGATCTCACAAGCCTCTGAGTAGGAGTTGTCACAGTACAGATCCCCAGGTCGACTGGAAGGAAGGGTTATATCAGGCTCTGGTTACACAGCAGGCTCTCCGTTTGCTGGAAATTGCTACAGATGTCCTTTCTTCATCTGCCTCTTTAGTTTCAGCTCTAGCGGTCGACTTGTCAGCATCCAGGTTTGGAGTATTTATCAGGAACTACAACACAACTTCTGCAATCTCTTCCTCCTAAAATAAGCCTGGCTGCTCTGCCACTCTATCTACGTGGGTAGTACAGGCCTGCATTATATGTTGAGGCACTAGAAACAAGAGATAAGTCTTATGAAGTCTAACCCCATTTGGACCTTAGAAGCACGTACCTAACAGTACTCATTGAGGACCCCTTAACAGGCTCACCCTTCCTGATACTTAGCCTTGACCACTCGCATTGCTACTTTGAACTGGCTTGGCTACACCTTCCAGAGTTGTCCCTGTCACTAAACTAGGTTGGCCTCAGTGGTCGAAGTGTACGAAAAGAAGTAGTGGAACTATGTTCCCTACTGGCCTGCACCGCTGCCCACAGACCCCATCACCGCACCCCCTCCCATGCACAATAAAACCCCCCAAAAACATGTGCCTGCTCTTTAAGGAAACGTCCTGTGCAGTGCACTGAAAGTGCAAGTTTCAACTACTTCCTACACTTTTATTTCAAAACGAAACGGTTCTGGAGCAGTTTCTTTTTAAAATAAAAGTATAGGAACGGTAAAACTCAATTAAAATAAGTATAGGTGCACCGCTTCGACCGTTCCTGCACACTTCGACCACTGGTTGGCCTCATATACATCTGTCCACCAGTCCAGAGTATAGAAAGCCAGTCCTAACAGAGTCAAATGTAGTATTTTATTTTATGGGTTTGAGGAAAGACTTCAAAATCCTGTCAACATGATTGTTAATCAATCTGGCCCACGATGCGTCTGTGAAGTGGTGGCTAACTCTGCATCCCACTTCATGCATATTAAGCATTTAAAAGATATCTGCTACTCATGTGATCTCTATGAGGGTGTTTGTTGGCTGTGGTTAATTGGGAGTGCTTTCCAATGGAGCTTCTTTGTCATACTTGCACTCCAAGCATAGCAATAGAGACTGCAATGGCAGACACAGCCTCATTACTGGTTTGGTGGTAATTTAGTGGTAATTCCATGAAATATCACCAAAATCATTGTCCATTACCCCATGTAGGTCTGGCTATATTACTGTCAGATTATGATTGGTGGTAAGGCAGCGTAAATCCCCATTTATGGAGTCCATATTACTCATTGGAGATTTTGTTTGGATTTACTGTGAGTGGAAATACCATGCAGTAAATCTGCCTCTTTTTATCCTTAAAGGGGAGGATTTACATCCAGCATCTTTCTGGAGGTAAATTCCTCAGCTCAAAGTCAAACTCAGAATTTGGCAATGTAGTAAACGTGACAGTTAAACGGCTACTACCCAAAGAAATGTCAGTAATGGGTAGAGCTCTACTTGTAAAGAGGCCATACAGTCTTTAGCTGAATTAATCTCTTTGGCTATTTAATGTTCGCTTATTTGCAATTTCTTATCAATTTTGTAAATTCCCTTGCAAAAATTAAGAGCTAAAATGCTATATTGAGGTTACAGATTTGATTCAAAAGAGCTGATAGAGATGGTGTCAGCATAAACAGAGCAAGTGGGGATGTAGGGATCGGTGGGTGGCACAGTAGATCATAGGTCTCCAAGTTGCTCAATGTGCCATCTGTGTTGGTGGTGCCGATTATGTGCCCCATAGCAGTTGCACATCTTCCTTAAAAGATGGTTGCGGAACATCCTTTGAAATCGCAGAAGTGGGTACTGGACATTGCAATATGCAGAGGCAGTTACAAAGACTGGGCAGCCTCCAGATAAACTGTAGAGGCAGTGGAGGCAGTAAGAATTATGTAACAACATAAAATGGATTGAACAGGTAACTTCAAGAGAATAACTTCTTATCCACAGTTCAGGCTCTTGTCCTTTCATACCTGGATGGTGGAAACACCCTACTTACTGGTCTACCCACCTTTACCCTAAAACCAAAGAGAAGCGTTCTCCATGCCACATCAAGCCTCATCAAACCCCTCCCCACATTTGACCACATTACGTCCACACTCACTGAATTTAATTGATTTCTCCTAAACGCATGTATCTCCTTGAAGACCAGCTGCTTTATTTATAAAGCCACCATTTTGCATTCTCCGGCCAACCTGCTGACAGGGTCACCATCTTGGTGGCCCTGCCAACACTCCAGGACATGGGCAGATTTCAGCTGTACAAATACAAAAAGAAGAAAGAAACATGAAACAGGCATTCCTGATTGATGCCCACAGGCTATGGAACCTCATACTAGTCAACATTAGATTCGCACCCGCCCTCATTCAATAAAGAAAAAAGCTCAATACCCTGCTTCCTGCATCGCATGATGGTGGCTGCACCATGGCTTAAGCAGATGGAACAGCATTGGGGAACTAGATAACCATAAACAACAAACATTGGGCACACAACACATACAGTGCACACCCACCATCCCCCTGCCGACTGATCCTACCTCACACCTAAATACTGCTTCTGTTGCTTAGTTGTGATTAACACATATCTGGTATAACTAGGGCCCCCCTCACCTCTATGCCTATTAACCGATTGTTTTAGTGTGTTCCCTTGCTTCTCAAAGCTGTCCTCACTCAAACAACGAAAACATGTACATAAATAAGGTGAACAATGGGCCTCATTGTAACCCTGGCGGCAGCCATGCCTGTGAAACCGGCACGGTTGCAGGCGGAGTTGCATTTTTTCCGGCACCCGAGAATGGGCAATTACCGGGTCATGCCGAGTTTGTCGGACCTGGTAATTGCCCATTTGCGGGTGCTGGTAAAAAGGGACTCTCCATCCCCATTCAGCCCCATAGGGCTCAATGGGAATAGGGGGCCGTAGCACCGGTATTGTTATTAACGGCACCGGTGCTACCATCATGTTCTGCTTGCGGGTGCCGGTCTGCCCGCCAGTTCAGATCTGCGGACAGATGGGCACCTGCGAGCAAGACTTGTAGTATGGCGGTGCAGTAGCAACGGTGCCGGTAGCTTACCGGCACCGGTGTTACCGTACCGACAGGGATATAATGAGGCCCAATGTGTACAGGCCTATCCTGTTCCCCCAGAGATCTGCCTGCCTGTTACCAGAAGGAGAATGCAGAGTGAGATCCT
Organism: Ambystoma mexicanum; assembly: GCF_040938575.1. Lineage (NCBI taxonomy): Eukaryota > Metazoa > Chordata > Amphibia > Caudata > Ambystomatidae > Ambystoma > Ambystoma mexicanum. Next base: position 625,492,449 of record NC_090921.1, read on the forward strand.
GATTGTTGCACTATCCAGAGGTGATCTTACCGCAATGTTGGAAACTCCGCCATGGTTTAGGTAGGCTCAGGCAAGTACTTTAAATCCACCATGTGCAGCAAAAATAAAACCTTCGGAGTCCAAGCCAAATAAACCGCAAGCTTTAAATTGGGTCACAAAAACAGCAGGTGTGTAAATAGAGGGAACATAAAAGGCAGAGACCCAGAAACTGGCGCACTAGATGGATCACGGTCTCTTGGATGTTTACATTGAAAATGTGGACCTAGAAACCACACATGTAAAGTAATATCAAAAGTAAATTAAGAGTGCTGTTTTCTCAAAGCTCTGTTTCAAAGCTTCATGCAAACTGTCATTTTACAAAATGGTATTTGTTTTCATAATTCATGAACAAGACGAAGTTCTTATACTTACCGCAAGCTATGAACAATTCTCAGTAAATTGAAGTCACATCATATTTCTCAGATGTAGACTTTCTGGGTGGTTACGTTGGGGCAGTGCTTTGCATTCGTGCTTAGTTATAGCACACTGTGGCTCTGCTGGTTGCGGCGATGGGGCGCCACTGTCTGCAAGCTATTCTTGCTATAAAAATGCGTCCTTGATTCGCTCGATAGGATGATGGTCATAGGTTTCTTGGAAGTTCGATGTGCCTTTTGCAAACCTGTATTCTTTGAGATTGTGGGGTATGGCCTTGTGTTTACACATGCACGCCATGTAACTTGTCTGACTCCCTTCTGTACCTCTGCCTCTTCAATGACTCTCGCATTAGAAATCTTTCACTATCCTTTCTGCGATCAAGGAGTTGTGGAACTCAGCCTGAAACATTTTACATCTCTGGGGTTCACTAATCCATATGTACCAACCAAAGTTGAGGATCCTAGAGCAGTTTAAGGAAGTTAGCTGTAGTTAAAATATTCTATTGATTCTTCAAAGCTGCTGGTGATGGTTTACAACTGTTTCATTTTCTTTGTGGGTATACTGTATTATTATATGTGACTGTGCATTAGTACCCGGCATGCGCTGTACACCGGGAATACTACGTGTGGATTGGCTCTTTTCCCAGACATACCACATGGTATTCCTGTGTACGTTTGTGCATCCCGCGCATGCCGGGTACTCTGTTCCCGGCGAGGGGCGGGGCAGCCCCTTAGCCAATGAGGATGGTCGAAACGGGGCAATCCCCGCTCCGAGTCTCCCCAAGGCTGGATGCTGACTTCGTCCCCCATCGAGGACTCATGGAAAGGTTTTTTTTCCACCACACCCTACCCCGCAAACTACCACCCCACCCCCCAACCGCACTTACCTTCTTTTTTCTTCTTTTCTTGGGAGCGAACGCGCTGGAAACACTTCTGTTCCCAGCACGTCTGCTCCCGATGGCCGACATGGAAAGGGAAACGGACCACACTTTCCCTTTCCCGGTGGCCATTTTTTTCCGCTTTTATTCATTTAATTTTTTTCAGTTTCGAAACAGAAAAAAATGCCATTAGTACCCAAGTCTAACGGGCCAGGGCACTAATGGCTATAAAACCCTCGGCGACAGGTCAATACTGCCCACGTTAATGCCCCTGGGGCTTCGTTAAGGCCCTCACTACACTCAGGCCTGTAACTACGGCCCAGGGGCATTACCTGGGGCGGTATTGGTCCGCCGCAGAGGGTCTTATTGCCACATTAATAGTCATGAATGTTATATGCCTTAGGGACTTTTGGCTGGTTCGTTAAATTGTGCATTTCCCTTTTTAATACCATACCCTATTATATGTGTTAGCTAGTGACCATCGGGTCTGGGGTCTTCCAGATATATTAGGGTTGGGGGGGTGTCTGTAGGACACTGCCCTTAATTGTGCAGAGCAATAGGGTACTAACCTGCTTGAAAGGTTGTATGGTTTCCTGCTTCTCCCCACACTCTGTTACTTTATGTTGGGAGCTCACTTCTGGTAGATGGCCCAGACATTACCATTGGGGTTATGAGGGTCCTTTAATAGGCATTACTGTTTTTATCATATGCTGGTATCACTTTAATACTGTGTATTACATTCCAAAGGACTTATTTGAACTGATAGTTTTATATGTGTTACTTTATTAAAGGATATTGTTTTCAGGATATCAGAGTAGCGTATTTTCTAGAGTTATGTGTGTGAACTAATTCTACCTCTGTCTCGACGTACAACTCCTACCAGAGAGTTAATCCATATCCCGCTGACCAGGGTACCCACACTAATTGCGGTTTGGCTTCCCTTTCTTGTCAGGTGTCTTATCCTTCACCCTAAGGTCAACAGAAGATAGTATAAAAGCTCCCGTTGACAGTACAGCATCAGATTTTCTGAGGCATTCGCATTGCAACATCAGGAAGCCTGAATGTCTGTGGGAACTAATGGACTAAGTTCTGGGGGTGTAATTATATATGTAGTTATATGGATTTGTGTCATGTTTGGTATTTGGGAAGGAAAGGAAAGGAGAGGGAAGGAAAGGGGAAGTAAAAGGAAGGGGAAAGGAAGTGAAGAGAAATAGAGGGGAAACAGCAAGGAAAGCGACATGAAGGAAAGGGAAGCGAAGGGAAGGGAAGGGAAGGGAAGGGAAGGGAAGGGAAGGGAAGGGAAGGGAAGGGAAGGGAAAGGAAGGGAAGTGTGAGGAAGAGTGGGGACAAGTAATGGGCGAGTATTAAGTAGTACGAAGAAAGAAAGAAAGAAAGAAAGAAAGAAAGAAAGAAAGAAAGAAAGAAAGAAAGAAAGAAAGAAAGAAAGAAAGAAAGAAAGAAAGAAAGAAAGAAAGAAATTAAAGTAATGCACGTCTTTGCTGTCAAACATTCAAGCTATGACAGCAACCATTGCAGTGAGGCCCTTGAAACGGAAATGTGATATTGCTTGTAAAGGCAGAATATGGGTTCATACTGAATCAACCGCAGTCATTTGATGGCATAAATATAAAGTCCTTCATCTAGGATACTTAGTGAATACAAGGGCTGCCTATGTTTTCTTACTACAATTGCTCTATATTTTACCGGGGTAAAATGTAAGCTAAACTGTAGTATTCATAACTGGAATAATATAGCAATCACTTCCACTTAGCTAAGGACAGGGAGTTTCGGACACCTCCCTCGCTTCCTGCCCTGCCAGACACACTGGAGCCAGAGGCGGGTTTCAGCACTGAAGCCCGCCAAAGGCAAAATGAACAAAAGGGTCAAACCTGGTTTGGTGCGCAAGGTAAAACCCAAGAAAGACCTAACAAGCAAGAAATGGCGAAAAAAGAAGACCGGGCCATTTTGACAAAATGGGCACTCATGGGTGCAATACTGGAGCTGAGGATTCAGCCTGCGGTAAAAACGCTCAATGGTAGGAAAATTAAACCACTGCCACCAGCCATTAATTGTAGTGAGGGTAACATAAAACATGTTACATGAGTAAGTAGGAAAAGGGGCTACTAAGTAACCCCCCCAGTACTTCCACATAGCCTAGGCAGGACCGAGCGAAGCGTGGGCTCAGGTCGTATTGCGCAAGCCTAGTGTCCCATAAATAAAAGATGCCCACCATAGAAATAGAAAAGGAACTTAGCCTCTTTTCTCTCTCTATGGCGGTGGCAGCCAGGGTGGAGCACCGGGACCGGAGCTTTGTGCTCCGGTCAACAATAGGTAAGTGGGAAGTGGGGAGGAAGTGGCTCCCTGTTGCCTTCTGAACAAACAATATGACAGTACCAAGGCAAGAGCCTCTGGTGGCTGGGAAACACGTGCAGTACACTGTGTGTTTTCATCTGTGTTTCCAGCCACCCTGTGTTTCTGAACGCCCTTTCCTGGGTGCGAAAATGCTTTCCTGGCTTAATTTTCTTTTGGAAATCAACCATAGAGGAATCCAGCCAGTATCCCACAATATAGGCATGTTCCATGGAAAGAGGGAGAGCGGAAGGGGGAAGGCCTGCTCCAGTACCCACCTTAATTGTTGGTTGTAAGACTAACCTATGAATGTCAAAACACTTGTGTACAGGCGCGTTATAAGTGACTTATCATATCATATCGCGATTGTTTCACAAGTGATTGAATTATAAGCAAATCTGATGGCAATAGATAAATGTGAGGTTCTGGTTGCCATGTCAGGAATATTAGCAAAGGTGCATGGGATGATTCAGCAGCTAGAAGCGAGGTAACATCAGTCAGGCGGCATTTAAGGTGTCCAACATGATTCACAAACACTAAAATATTTGAACCCGGAGGAGCATTAGGTCAAGGTAAATGCTGAGATCCAAATTTGGGAAGTGCCTTAGCATAGCACCAGCATTAACTCATTTACCATTTAAAATAATTATGTTCACCTTTTTTGAAAGTGTTTATTAAGATCAATTTGGGGATTATGGGACAGAAAATGTTCTGTGTTTGTAGCCACCACCTCGTTGCAGCAAGTAACTCTTTTTCCCACATGGCTTGCAGACGTTCAGAAAATCCCTTTCCACTGAGTGCTGGTGCTTCAGGAGTAAACAATACCACCCTTCTAATGCAGTATATAATCTAGGCCCATTTCCTATGGTGTTTTTATCATTCGATTCTGTGCAGTGCTTTGAGACCTCTTGTTGGTGGTACCATTTTATATAAACATATAATACATTCTGATATAGGATAAATATTAGTTCAAACCTACTGCACAACACCTGATTTTATGGAGCAATACAAAACCCCCGAGCAAGGAAAAGGACTTAGGATGTCATCAGTATACTATGCTGCACACATCACCACTGTAGTGGTCTGAGAGCTCCTGAGTCTTGTCCATGTAAAGGCAAATTGCAAACTCCCACCCATGTTGCCCGGCAGACTGCGGTCTCTAGGGTGAAATGAAAATGGAGGCAAGAAGAGTGGAAAGGCAAAGAGTGGGAAAAGTCAGAGAGACAACACACACACAGTTAACTCACAACATGTATGAAATGGAAACTTACTGGTCAGTGAAAGTGATTATTGTATGCATGGTGTTTTGGCCGGAAAGAATATTTAATAAATAGAAGGAACAAGAGGTTCTGTAATTGGCCAGCAGAACCTTCATTGTGCCAGTCACTGGTGTGCTGGTGGCATTATGTTAAATCATGTTATGGATGCAGGGACAATTTACCAGATCATCATACTTGATTCCCCCCTGGTGAGGTTGTAAAGTAATGCACTGCAGACTAGCTAGGTCATGGGAAACTTTCACAATAATGAACGCAACTGCCCATGAAATAGACTGCACGCATAGAGCATTTGGCGCCTTAGACACAGACATGGAGGCCTTTCTGCACTGTCTAGCTGTGCTCAACCTATGCACACATGAACAGGAGAGTACACGCTCTTCTACATACTCCTTACTCCAGAAATTACATTGTCCTATGGACAGGAAAGGTGGGCAGAACTACGGTGAGTATTGATCTGAGGTTCTTCTGGGAGCAAGGCTATGGATCAGCCGGCCAGTGAGCTCTTGAGGCCAGCTAAGCACTTTTAGAGTGGTAACGGTCGAGTGGGAGGTTGATCCCTCTTGGACTAAGGTTAGCTAGGGCGTTCCAGTGTAAGGGGGCAAGGAGCTGAAAGGAACGGAAACGAGAGGAGCCCAAGGGGTTGGGGGAACTCTTGGACTAAGGTTAGGATCTTCTAAGAGGTGACTTGCATAATAAAGCCCTCTCTACCCTTCTCAACCTGAGCAGTAGCTACTTTGTCCTGTTAGTAATAGAATTTAAGTTTCAGAAGGGTGGCAAAACCTGCTTACCACCTTGCTCTTGTTGGTCTACTTTGGACTTTACAGCCCTTTTCCTGAACTGAGTTCTGCTAATGTGTATTATTTATTTCTGTTAATGCTACATGTCAACTTCCAGCCGCTTTTTGTTGGCGCACAATGTATTATAAAGTGATCAAAAGGTAGAACAAAACTGCCATTATAGGCCCAAAAAATGGAGCAGAAGATAAATATTGAAATCATACAATTGAAAATGACCAAAAGTTTCCATAACAAAAGTGAAATTTGGAAGGAAGAATTCAAATAAATCACAAGGATGGTACAAGGTCAGTCCAGCAGCAGTATGTGTGTCTGTGGTGGCAGGTGGGAAATGGGGGGCACCTCCATTAATGCAGAAGGATGGTGCACATTAATAAACAGAATTTCTTGTTAAAATGTCAGGCCAAGATACATTTGGAAACACAAGACATAGAGCTTAAGAGGTGGCATTGCATAACATGACACACACACACGCACACACACAAGCACACACATGCACAAATAGCAGGAAGGGATAAATAAGTAAATAAGCACAACACCACAAAACAAGAAAAACTGCCATGTGTAAGTGTTTTCTTCCTCATTTTAGCCAAGCTGAAGAGTTTTTGTCATTTTACAGCCCTTAAATCCCACTGCAAAAGAGTCTATGTGCATTAAGTGTTAATGTAGGTTGCTAAAGTGCAACATATCTGCTGTTATTCCTAATAAGGTAAGGGAAATGTAGAAAACCCTAAGATCAAGGGCGTGCTTTATTGTACTAAACAATATCACATGTTTTCTGCTGATGATCTTGTGTCCTTGTGTTGACCTGTTGAGCTTGCCATGGAGTGACATGCTGCGTATGGCGAGTGCATAGTGGGAATTGACTGTGTTCTTTTTTTCTTCCCAGCTGAATTCCAGGCCCTCTGCAGCAGTGGCATTGGGATCACCGCCGATGGGAGAGGTAAGTGGGGGTGATCGTCATACCTATCATTGCATCTACGCGCCGCATTCGCAGTCTGTGTCACCATATATTAAAGAGGCTGGATATTGCACCAGGCTAGTGTTGTGACACCCCAAGGCATCCTTCTATTTCTGACGCTGCCATGCAACCAAGGTGCTGATGCAGGGGTGACTGATGACTCCTAGTGAGGGATAGGAATGTAAACAGTGTTTTTACTATGATGGCTGCTCGGCGGCGGAGTCTCTTATTTTCCATTCCAGCCACCGCTGATGGCAACGCCTTTGCAGCTACAGCATTGGCTGAGAAAAGCAAGACCGCATTCTCACATTAGCAACCCTGCAGCCCATTGCATTCAGGACCATTGAGTCGACTGTATGGTTCTAACCTCAATTTGTGAAGCCTCGGCATGATAGGTACACCCCAACACTTATTTTCGCATTTCATCTGATGCCCGATAACTTAATTTGTTTGATTTATGGAACAACATTTAATTCATGTTGCTATCTTATCTGGGCAATATATCTCAAAGACCAGAGGTTGGTATGGAAGATAACAATACATAATGGGCCGCAATATGAGTGTGCCGGTCCGGAAATAACGGTGCCGGTAAGCCTACCAGCACCATTGTTTCCGGACCGGCACACTACGACTCTGCGGGCGGGTGCTGTCCCGCCCACCAGGGTCAAACCTGGCGGGCGGAACGGCACCCGCCCGCGGAGTTTCACAGAAGCACCGGCACCATTATTAACGGTGCCAGTGCTTCCGTGTTCCCCATTCCCATTGAGTCGGATAGAATTACAAAATGACTGTCGCCTGACTTCCCAGCCGTTAGACTCGGAATGCCCGGTGGCACCGGGAAGTCAGGCACCGGTAATTTATTACGGGTCCAGCGGCAACGTGCCGGTTTTACCGGCACAGTTACCGCCAGACTCATAATGAGGCCCAATATTCCTTAGTTAGCCTTAGCATCTTACTGTGCCAGGGAATATACATCATTGGGCCAGAGAATATGAAAAGGAATGTCAATAGATATGACAGATGTGCTACAGATAGAGCTCAACAGGGCTACCTAATAAAAGGATTTGTTTTGAAGCACAAGCCACTCTGTTCCAGAAAACAAAATATACTGTGCCACAAAGTAAACCCACTTGTGCCACTGAAGAAACCCAAGCGTACCATGTAATATCTTCAAACGGACCAGAGGATATCAAACGCCCAACTGTGCCACAGCAAATAGCCCCACCTGTGCTAATGAATAACCCCCAATTGTGGCAGAGAATAAGCCCCACTCTGACACATCTTAAGCCCAATTCTGCCAAAGAATAAGCCCAACTGTGCCATATGAAATACCCAACTGTGCCAGAGAATAAGCACAACTGTGCCACATGAGATACCCAACTGTGCCAGAGTATAAGTACAATTAAGCTACAAATTAGCCCAACTGGGCCAACAAGTAAACCTAACCGAGACGAACAATCAGAGGAACTGTGCTATAATACACTGTTCCAGTGAAATGGCCGAATTGCAGGTTCCAGCAGTGATGAGGGGCGGGTATTAGCAGTTCACTGTCGTCTCATTGTTGCTGCCATTTAAGAAAGTTATGTTTGGGTTCCGTACCCCTGCAATCGCTGCCTCACAGAATTCTGCCCCAACCGCTTACCCAATTGCCAAAAAAATGCTCTAAGTAGGTAAGCGTGGCTAAGTAATTTTTGGGCATTGCCTCTTCATATAATAGTGGTGGCTGAAGAACTAAAAACATATAACCACATGTGTTTTGTGCATCTGTACCCAAAATGGCAATAAAGAGATTCTCAGGAGCCCCAAGTCAGTGCTAGAAGAGCTGTGAAATCAAATACAACGGAAGGAGATGAGTTTAATGAAGTCCTCAAAGAAAATGGGTGACTTTTTACAATAAGCATTACAAATATTGCCATCGTTTAATGATGATGCATGCTACAAGTCGTTTCACAGGTGTTGGTTTGACTTAGCTGGACATTACATGCATAATTCATCACTTACAGAGGCCTCTAGCACTTTAGAACCCATTCATGTTCTGCCTCGTATTACCTGCAACTGCTGTTCACATGTCCCCTGACCATGTTCTTTCTTCCCCCTCCATTCTTATCTCTCTCTCTCTTCCCTCCTACTTGCTCTCTCTCCCCTCACACCCCTCTGCCTGCTGACGATTCCTGAACGGAGTATTTCTGCATTTATCTGTGGCACCATATGAATCACCAATAACAAAACTATTTAAAAATGTGCTTTGGGTATCAACACATAGCTGTTAGATCCCACCCTGATGGGGCAGCCGGCGGAGAGGGAGAAGCTCAGGGCCTGCGTCGGGCCTGGTCGAGGAGCGAAATAATGACATGACATACTCTCTCTGGCTCGTGCCCGGACCTGCCTGCCTTCCGGCAGGGTGGGCCCTTTATTCTTTGTGCGCCTCACGTCACTGCGCCTCCGGGATGTGAGGCGTACGTAACAATATCAGCCAGTATAGAGAGTGGAAAGTAATTATATTTCACTTTTCGTGTTCCCAGACCAGCTACCATTGCCTATCACACGGCTGATATGATTTCAACATGGTCAGCATATTTAAGGGCATCGGGTTCACCGGGTCGATCTTAATGTTCTTTCTACCTTCATTCACCTTAATATCCATTGTGTCGCTTTCACCGCCATCATATCACATCAGTCTGCTTTTAACTATGGAAGTGGGCAGGAACTACAATAATTTCTTAGGGGAATACAGGAAGAACATGCTCGCCCTTAGCACTTCAGGGGTTAATCCTCACCACCAGCTGGGATAGCAGCACCTGCATCAGTTTCCACACGGCATAATTATCTCCCTCACCTTTCGGGCATGTCGCTGTCATCTCTTCAACATCCGTAAAGTTTGTTCCTCTCTCACTGTCCATGCTACCAAACTTGTAATTTCCTCCCTCATCTTTTCTCGTCTTTTCTATTGTTCTTCTCTCATCACTCTGCCATCCACACCCTCTGTCTTCTCTCTCCTCATGACTCAGTTTCCAACTCACTTTCTCAGCTAAAATGGCTTCCTTTCCATTCCCGACTTAAATTTCACTTCCTTTGTCTGGTCTTTAAATCTCTTCATGACCTTGCTCCTCCTTACCTCTCCTCTCTTCTCTCATTTTACACCCCCTCTCGCTCCCTTTGTTCTGCCGATCTCTTCTTACATTCAGTTCCCCCACCCCCTTGTGCTCCTCTTGTATCCGTTCCTTTCAGCTCCTTGCCCCCTTACACTGCAACGCCCTACCTTTCTCTATCCATTCCTCCCCTTCCTATTCTTCCTTCCGCTCCTCACTGAACTCTCTTCCTTTTCATTCCGCTCGCTGAACCCCTTCCCCTCTTACCATTCTTTAACTCTTTCTTGTACCCTTCTCCGTGTTCTTTATTGTCCCCCTTCTCTTCTAAAGCTCCCTTCTTCCTACTACTCACTTCACTCACTACTCTCTCTACCCCTTCTTCTTTCTCCAACCTCTCCTCTCTTCTTCTTTCTCATATGTAAATTGTTCTACATTCTGATGTTCTTGTTTGACTCATGTTTATCGTTATTGCTTCTACTGTTCCTTGTTTAATGTATATTTTGTTGTTCATTGTAAAGCGCCTTCGATTAAGGCGCTTTATAAAACAACAAATACAAATACAAATAGTACGGTGTCCTACGATCCTTAGCGATGGTCGCAGCACCAGGAAAGACTGTGCCTTCCAAAATGCAGCTTTCTGTTCCCCACTTGAATAAGAAGTACCACCCCAAAACCACATCCAACAATATCAAGTGACTACATAGAAATTACATTTATGTTTTCAGTTCTGTGGACAACTTGACATTACACACACTTCCCCAAATTAGCAGGAGATTGCCGCTTTGTGTATTAAACTAAGGCCACGGGTTTCCGGCGCGCAAACGCAAGCCACATTTTTGGAGGCCTTGCATAGAGTTTGGGAACGTGCCCCACTTTCCATTGAATTAAAAAGTTTGGCCGACACACACACACGTGCGCATGCGCAGTCTTCTGGCAGGCCACAGCTGGCCCTAATGAAATCGCGAAGAGAGTATGTCTCACGCTGATAAATCAAAAATGAAAGAAAAATAAATGGCACCTGAAGAAGGGATTACATGTTTCCAGCGTTGTTGGCACCGAGACACAGGGAAGACGGCGCTCCTGGGACTGGCCAGGGTTGCAGCCAATGGCAGGAGCGAGTGAGCGAGCGTGCCAGGAGCGTAGGGCTCTGCACAGGCCTTGTATTGTGCTGCACTAATGTGCGCCAGACCTTCCGATCATTGACACCAAGGGAACCTGATATGCACAGCGCAGCAGGCGCCCCAGCCTTCATTCCTCCGCCTTTGCAGATAGCCCAAATGCAGGAGTGCCAGAGTAGCAGGGAGGATGGGTTGAAATCTATGCTGCTGAAATCCTGACCTTCTAAAAGCAGTGTGCCCGGTTGAAACATTTGACTTTCAGCAGGACAAATCCACTCCGTTGCGCGAAGTGAACCGCAGTCGTGCTTCAAGTAAAATACAATTTTTAAATCTCTTAGGGGCCGATTCATGGAACAAACGTGCGCCGAAAATCTTTGCGCAAGCAGGCGCAAGCAGGCGCAAGCGGAAAAAAACGTGCGTTTCATGGAAGTCCCTGCGTGTGTACACCCAGGGATGTGCGGCAAACCCGTGCATGGCGCACAAGTCACTGCAACATCCCGAAAGGCGTGCGCGACGCGCACAGTGAAAGCGCACAACCTCGGCGCATACACCAGAAAGTGGGCGGGACACGGGGCGTAACGCGCGGAATGGGGAACAACGCGCGAAAATAAGGGCGTAACTGGGGATGTACTGCAGGGAAGCAGACGGAACGCCCACACGCACTCGAACCACACATATTCATGGAATCGAATAGGGCAAAGCCACGCACAGCCAAAGACACGCACAGGCCGAAACACGTCCGCCACACGAAGGCAGGCGGTAGCGTCCCTGCGCATTACAAAAGTGGCAACATACAGCAATTGGGCCTGTGCGAGCGGGCTATGTGTATTTCAGGGGTTCGCTACGCGGGCCTGGGGGAGCGGGCTACGTGTATTTCAGGGGTTCGCGTGAAGTTTCTCACGCGATCGGGCCTGGGGGAGCGGGCTACGTGTATTTCAGGGGTTCGTGTGAACTTTTTCACGCGATCGGGCCTGGGGGAGCGGGCTACGTGTATTTCAGGGGTTCGCGTGAAGTTTTTCACTCGATCGGGCGTGAGGGAGCGGGTTACGTGTATTTCAGGGGTTCGCGTGAAGTTTTTCACGCGATCGAGCCTGGGGGAGCGGGCTATGTGTATTTCAGGGGTTCGCGTGAACTTTTTCACGCGATCGGGCCTGGGGGAGCGGGCTACGTGTATTTCAGGGGTTCGCGTGAACTTTTTCACGCGATCGGGCCTGGGGGAGAGGGCTTTGTGTATTTCAGGGGTTCGCGTGAAGTTTCTCACGCCATCGGGCCTGGGGGAGCTATGTGTATTTCAGGGGTTCGCTTCACGCGATCGGGCCTGGGGGGGAGCGGGGTACCACTCACCGTCTGCCTTGCGTGTAGAAGAACGCGTAGCCAACACCTGCTGTGAAGTAATAGCGTGTGAACCCCAATGGATGGAAAACACACGCACCGCACGAAAAGCACGTAAAGAGCAGTTCAAAGGCACGCGGGATCTCCAAGCCCTGCCAGGGCAACGCCCATGCGTGAAACGTCACAGACGCGCTTACGCTGTAAGGGCCTTTGGTCCAATGAAATCGCGTACTCATGCTGACGCGATTACGCGCTAAGGGCCTTTCCTCGAATATCACACTAACGTGCAGGATTTTCACGTGCCAAATCACTCCGTATCAAGCTGGCCACGCGAAAACACACGGAAGACCACGCTCCTGCCCAGAAGGCCGAATTACTGCCCCCCAGTGCCCCGAGCAGCCTCCCACGTGCCATCTGCTGCTGCCTGCCTGCCTGCCTGCTGCCACCGTGCCTTGCCATTTGGTGCCTGCACATCAGCCATCTGCAGGGGTCCAGTTGCTGTGACCACCCCTGCAGGAACAGAAGACTCCCGACTCGGATAACATCACTCCTCAGCCTAGCCCCAGGACCCAGTTGCCCACCCACTCCTGCCCCTGGGGTTGCCATGTCGGGCACATCAACATCTGGCACCAGTGGCAACCCCCGGCCAGAGAGGCAGAGGGGCACCAGCTTCACTGCCACCGAAGTTGGTGTCCTGGTGGAGCAAGTCCTGGGGCAGTATGATGCCCTCTTCAGATCGTCCTGCGCCAACAAGGAAGGACGGGAGAGGATCTGGGCCGACTGTGTGGTTGCCATCAACGCAGAGGAGGTGGCAACCCGCACCATCCAGAAGGTCAAGAAGCGCTGGGAGGACTTGAGGTCCAGGACCCTCATAAAGGCCCGGCGCCTCGTGGAGGGGGGCTGGGGCCGCATGAGTTCCATCCAGATGAGGGTCCTGGAACGCGTACACCCAGCGCTCCACGCCCAGGTCCTTGAGAGGGAGACCCGTCTGGAGTTGAGCGGTAAGTGGCCAAGCATTGCTGTGTGAGACAGGGCATGTTGCAGTGTGCTGGTTGTCTGATACTTGCCTGTATGTGTGACATAGGCCATGTACGCATGTATGTGTGCAGGGACATCATGGTAATGCATGTGCGACCAGTAATATGTGAACCGCACGGTTGTTGCATGTGTTTAAATGCGACATGGGGAGCCCTATGCAGATTGTACACATGAGAGCATGGCAGTCTCTGTTCCTGGACATGGGTGGGGGTGAGGGATGGGTGCTGATGCCGGGTACATATATGGTATGCATGTCTGTGTGCCTGACCTGCGTGTCTGTGACTTGTGAATGCCATGGATGCATGACACATGTCTGTGACAATGTACTGATTCACTGATGCAGCCTAGTCATCCTTGTATCCACTGTGATTGGGGTGTACGGGGCCAGATGGATGTTACTGAGGTGAAGTGTGTGCATGTGATAGGCATGACCCATGATGCATGTGAGTTCCACTACATTGTATGTTTCGAGAGTCCATTGGACATGTATGGAAATGTCCATGGCATGCACCATGACTGTCACTGTGTGTGTTTTGCCTGGACTGACACATGTGTTGTGGAGGGACATGATGGAAGTGTACTTTGACAGTGGCACTCATCTGCTATTGCTTCCTGTCTAGGGGACCATTGTACAGTACCCTGATGCTTGTGTTCTATGTCTCCCTCTACGCAGCGGCTAGTGAAGAAGAGGGCGGAGACGGCGCTGTGGAGTAAGTCGGCGGGGATGCCCCCATGGCTGCAGCGGAAGGGGTGGGTGAGCCCCCACAGGGGCCTGCTACGGCGGAAGACGGTGAGGAGCCATCCAGGTTGGTGGTTTCCACAGAGGAGGAGGCCGCCACTGAGGCGCACATGGGGCCTGGTGGGGGCATCCCTGCTGGTGCAAGTGGTGCAGTCCAGGGGCAGGGGCAGGAGGCAGCACAGGTCACCGTGGAGGGGCCTGTGCATGTCGCTGTCCCTGACCCTGTGGGTGCACCACCATGCACCAGCAGGGATGCCCCGTCCCAGGCCCGTCAGCAGGTAGAGGGGATGTCCATGTCATCTGACTCCCCTCAACCTGCGGACGAGGGGACCCCTGGCCGTATGGAGAAGGTCCTGATTGGGGTCGCGATGCGCACGGCTGTGATTCGTGATGCCGTGCATGCTTCCCAGGAGGAGCACGCACGTCATCACGAAGAGCACCGTGCCGATGTGGCCCAATTGGGATCGTCCATGTTCGGGGGTTTCCTGCATGTGTCGGCCAATCTGGCGGCCCTCTCCTCCTCTGTGGAGACTATACGCCAGTCGTTCTCCTTGCCGTCTTCCGGCCCAGATGCCACCAGGGCCCCCTGTGGACCTGCCCTGACCAATGCAGCCAGCTCGGTGGGGATCCCATCCCTGCCACAGTCGGGAGTCGGAGGTCCAGCATTGGTGGACACCACAGCAACTGTACCCCAGCAGATGGAGGATGTGCCGGCATCATCAGGCAGGGCACATGCACGACGGCGTCGGTGGATCCCATCAGCCTGGATGCCGTCGTGCTGGCAGAGGCAGTTGCGTCGGAGGCAGCAGCAGAGTCAACGTGGGAGGCATCATGGCTCGGGGCCATCCACAACGGAGGGGCAGGCATCGGCCGGAAGGCAGGAGGACCCAGGACAGGAAGTGTCTTCCGTGTGGCTGCGGTTGGGCCAGCAGATAGGTGCGGAGCGGCGGCGGGCGGAAGAGGCGCGGCTCACGATGGTCAGGGCAGAGAACTCCATGCGGAGGGCCCTGAGGCGGGTCGAGTGCCTCGAGGCAATCCGCAGGGGGTTGGAGGAGCAGGTGGCGTCGTCCCTGCGGACCCTCAGGGCCATGGAACAGGACCGCCTCCGGGACATAGACGAGGAGTTTGATGATGCCCTGGCCTGGAACACCATGGAGTGAGCCGCTGGACTTGCCCGCCGCCTTTGTATATAGTTCTTTAGTTTTAGGTTTCATTTGTTTCTTCTTATGATATGGAGTCGATGGACACAGCTCCACTTTTTGTATATAGTTGCATTTTAGTTAGGGTTTTTTGTAGGTTTCCTTTGTTCAGTTGGGCTCATGGACCCTTGGATGTTTTGTCCATAGTTCTTTATTGGATTGTTTTATTTTTATATTTTTGATTAATTCTCCATGGAGCAATGGTCTTTGCATTTATTTTTATCTCTGAGATTGATTTTATTTTTAATGTGACTTTGAACAACATTTTTTTGGATTTGGATTTGTAGTTTTGATTTTTTTGGACGGACATGCAGCTTATCTTTTTTTCATTGCCATTGTAGTTTGTTTCATTTCATTTGCATTCAATTTTTTTTAATAGAATTTTGTTTTCATACTTCACTGTGTGGTATCATCTCATTGGTTTCATGCATGTCATGTTGGGTGTTTTCCCATTCATTTGCAACCATTGTGTGTGACGGACATGGGTTCATTTGCTTTATGAACATTGGGGGTGTAACATGTAATTTCCATTTCCATGTGGGTGAATGGGTTACTTGGTAGGGCCTTTTGGCTGTGGAGGCTGACCATAACGCACATGATTTGGGATTGTGAGGACCTGGGTGCAGGGGGACATGAGTGGGGGCCTGGTGGAGGGTGCCCCTGGATGCTGGGGGGTGCGGGTGGTGGGAGACATGAGTGGGGGCTTGGTGGGGGCTGCTCATGGTGGCTGGTGGGTGGGGGTGCTGGGTGACATGAGCAGGTGTGCAGGGTAGTCCCCTGTGGTGTCGGCTGCCTGCAGGGGCCGTGGAGGGTGTACAGGGAATACCTGGGAGCACACAGCCAAATCGCGTGTAGAATTTCCCACGTACCCCTGTCATACACGTACCCAGCCAAATCACGTGTGGAAATTCCCACTCACGTACCCGGCCAAATCGCATGTGGAACTTCCCGCGCACCCCTGAAATACACGTACCCTGATGGAATCGCGTGTGGAACTTCCCGCGCACCCCTGGAATACACGTACCCTGCTGAAATCGAGTGTGAAACTTGCCCCGCACCCCGAAATACACGTACCCTGCTGAAATCGCGTGTGGCACTTCCTGCGCACCCCTGAGATACGCGTACCCTACTCCCACGGGCCCAATCGCGTGTGGATCTTCCCGCGCACCCCTGAAGTCCACGTACCCTGCCAAATCGCGTGTGAGACTTCCCGCGCACCCCTGAGATCCACGTACCCAGACAAATCGCGTGTGGAAATTCCCGCGCACGTACCCGGCCAAATCGCGTGTGGAACTTCCCGTGCACCCCTGAAATCCACGTACCCTGCCAAATCACATGTGAGACTTCCCGCGCACCCCTGAGATCCACGTACCCAGACAAATCGCGTGTGGAAATTCCCGCGCAGGTACCCGGCCAAATCGCGTGTGGAACTTCCCGCGCACCCCTGAAATCCACGTACCCTGCCAATTCGCGTGTGAAACTTCCCACGCACCCCTGAGATCCACGTACCCAGACAAATCGCGTGTGGAAATTCCCGAGCACCCCTGAGATACGCGTGCCCTGCTCGCACGGGCCGAATCGCATGTGGCAATTCCTGCGCACCCCTGAAATGCACGTACCATGCTGAAATCGCGTGTGGAATGTCCCCCGCACCCAGAAATACACGTACCCTGCTGAAATCGCGTGTGGAACTTCTCGCGCACCCCTGAAATACACGTACCCTGCGGAAATCGCGTGTGGAACTTCCCGCGCATCCCTGAAATACGCGTACCCTGCTCGCACAGGGCCAATCGTGTGAGGTACTTCCCGCGCACCCCAGTGATACACGTAGCCCGCTTGCCGTGCTGGTACAGGGTTAGCGCAGCCCTTTGCGCTGGATTGGGTATATTGATGGCTTTTCCCTGCGCGAGAGGCGTTCTTGGGGGCGTAACTGGCGCTGCTGCAGGGTCGCTGCGCCACTGTGCGCCACGGCTGGTTTTGGTGGCTGGAATCCATGAATACGCTGTGCGCGGAAATGGATTTTGGCGCACGCGGCTGGCGCAGGGATTCGCACGCGCACACTGTGCGCCTGCCGCGTGCGCCACTTGTGCGCTGAATTCTATGAATTACCCCCTTATTGTCATCTAGCCCCTGGCTTAAGGACCTCCCAAATGGAGGAGAATACAGGCAGAAGGGTGCACTCTGCCATGACGCTCAACCCAGTGGATTCAATGGGAAATAGGCACTAAATCAAGAGTCTGTCAGATTGTTCACCTGGCAGAGCAGTGTGTTTACATTTAAACAATCATTAAAGTGGACGCAGCAGCAAACATACGGTGGCAGAGGACAACATCCTACACAGGCTTTATGAAAATGCCCTCATGATGAAGCCAAAGGCTTAAAAGCTGGGCTCAGCTCTCAGGTAGCCCCCGCCTGCAATGGCTAGCATCAATTTATGAAACTGTCCTCTGAAGTGGGATGAAAGATGCATCTAATGGTCCAAAGGAAGGAAGGCGTACTAGCTACTCAGCCTCCCGGCCTCCAAAGGTGGAGGGTTGATCATCACGTACATGATATAATATGACATTTATAACACACCTATACAAAAGTGTTTCGAGGCGCGACGAGCCAAGGGAGGGGAACAAAGGGAGGACGGACACCGATCCTACTAGGCCAGGTGTCAATCAGATCACGCAAGTGCGCGGGAAGGGGGAAGGGACAGTGCTGTACATGGGAAGATGATAACAATAAGTAAGTGACGGCCAGCAAGTGGCAAGTGCAGCGTAAGTGTGGACATCAGGTGTCAAGGGTTGGCAGGGGGACTATAGGGATCCAGAAACTGTCCCAAGTGCGGGGGTGCCAGGTCCCATTGGTTTAATGGCTCCACTCAGGACCAGCTTTCAAAACTGTCATCAAGCACCTTCAAATTACGAAGTTGGCTCCGCCCCCGATGTCCTCTCCTCTTGGACACTCCTTCTCTTAGACAGCCCTTTTACCACCTTAGTGCCCTGTGACCTCGCCTGGCCCCATATGCGTCATGTTTCATTTCCTGCCGGCTCCATGGAAATGTATGTAAGTACTACCTTACCTGGCAATCGCAAAGGGAATACATACCTCCTCCCATGCTATGCAAAGGGAGCGGGAGTGTAAACTTAAAGACATAGCCACACTGGTCTGCAGGAAATGGGTGAGGAGGACAAATCCAAGATTTGTGAAAGGCCAGAAAAACGGAAGCAGAGAGAGTCAAATGCCAGTCCCCCCTGACCTGTGAGCGACTCTATGACACTTAGCTAGTCTTTCAGGGACATCATCAGACTTTTGTAAATTCCGTTAACTTACAGGACAGCCAGCCCCTGTTTACAGCTCTGGTAATCAGTGTCAGAATTGTCCATTTGTTCAAGGATTCGTGCCCCCCTAGTTCATCTCAGTACTGATCTCCCCCTTGTTAAGGAAGGCTTCACTTGATCACTCAGTAATGAGCAATGTGTGGTTTATCACAGGCTCACCTTGGATTGCTAGGATCCTGGAGAATGTTTCTAGCCTGCCAACATTGCAATTTGTTATGTTAAGTTGATTCATATATCGTCCACTTGCTGCCATTTTCATGGTCCCGAGGGGCTCACGTGGCTCTGCGCTGAAAAGTGGCTTGGTTGTTTAGTGAGGGAGAGAGGGATAGGATGTTGTGCTCACCTGTTGATGCATGCAGAACCAGGAGCAACTGGCATCTATGCGTGTGAGCTTTCTGGATGTGCTTTGTTTTGTGCACTGGGCTTTATTTTGTTTTATTTATTTTATGTATTTACTATATAACGCACATCACTCCTAGCGGCCTCATTGCACACAATTGGGTTTGTTGTGCCCAGTGTTTGACTTGTTTGTTGTCTGAGGTGGCTGGGTGTGTAGCTTGGTTATAGTGATGGGCAGCTTGCATTATATGGTGGGTTCATTCACTCACCCTCTGGGTGTGTTGTAGGTGAGGAGTGTGAGTTGTGTGGGCGAGAAGAAGAGCTAAGTGGGTTTGGGTGATCTCTGGTTATTGTAGTTATATTATTGTTTTCCATTCAAAATGTATCCCTGTTTTCCTTGTTTCCGGTTTATGGTTTGTAGAAGCAGGGAGTGCAAGGTTTGGGCTGGCGGTTCATGTAGTGGTTGTTAAGTGGTTGATCTGGGTAATATATGCGAGTTGAAAAGCCAGGTTTTTAGACTTTTCCTGAAAGTGAGGTGGTCTTCCGTCTTTCCTAAGAATTTTCATTTCTCGTAGTGTCTTGTGTCTATTTGGCGGTCAGTGCTAAATCTTAAGTCTATCCTCAGCCGGTATCAGTGATTTTAGTTTGGATTAATTTGTTTGTTGTCTGTGCAGTGATTCATGGGCAATGCAAAAGGGTTTGAAGTTGATGTGTTTCTTTATTGGTAGCCAGTGTATACTTCTTAGGGCTGATGTGAGTCTCCTCTATTTAATCTCAAGAGTAGTCTTTACTTGATAATACCAAGGAGATGATTGTGAGGTTTCTGTGTGCAAAGTTGAGGTAAAGGAGGAACCCTCTTATCAATCGGAGGTGGTAGAAGCATTTTCTAGCTATTGCGTTGATTTCTGGTTGTGGACAAGGTGAGTTTGTTGTCCATCGGGTTTCCCAGTTTTCATATCACTGTTGACATCTCTGTTTGGGTTCTGATGGGTGGAGTCAATTTAAGGAATGTCTGTGTTAGACTGTTTTCTTGTTGAGCGATTAGTATTTCTGTTTTGGTTGGGTTTACTTTGAAGTTGTGGTTTGCTATCCAGGTGTTTATGCCAGTGAAGAGGTGTTGGCTGTCGTTTGCGTAGTTGTAGGCTGTCAGTTCAGGGGTTTGAATCAGTTTCATTAGCAGGGTTTTATAGATGTAGAAGAGTGGAGGGAGGCTTCATCCTTCTGGTACATTGCATGTGATTTTTTGTGTGTTTGATATGTATAGTGGAATGTGGGTTCTTTCTATTCAGTCGGTGATAAAGATTTCAGCCATTGTAGTG
Organism: Ambystoma mexicanum; assembly: GCF_040938575.1. Lineage (NCBI taxonomy): Eukaryota > Metazoa > Chordata > Amphibia > Caudata > Ambystomatidae > Ambystoma > Ambystoma mexicanum. The sequence continues at coordinate 625,512,623 of NC_090921.1, forward strand.
CAGAGCTTTCTCTGCCGGTTTCCTCCACCCTCTTGATTAGGAATGTGTGCCTGATCGTATTGAAGGCAGCTGTTGTGTCCATTAGTACGAGGGCATATTGGGTGTTGTTGAAGAAAAACATGTTTTGGATACATTGCAATCTGGTTTCCATCCAAGGCACTGCCAGAATCCGCACTGGTCGCAATGTGGAACGATGTCTTCAGACAGGCAGGCGAGGGTCATTTGTCCCTGTTATGTTGAATCTCTGCAGCCTTTGACACAGTGGATCATACCATTTTGTTTGCTCACTTGAAAACCCTTTTTGGTAAACACACCCTACCTATGCGTGGTCCTGCACTTTTTTGGAGGGAAGATATCAGATGGTTATAGTAGGCACTAATGTCCGATCCATCACCCATTACGTGTTGAGTACCACAGGGATCTCCTCTATCTCCATGTTTGTTTTATATTTATATGCAACCTCTTATGAGTATTTTTCAGAAACATCATTTGGTTTTCCATTCATACACCAATGACACTCAGGTGTATCTTAAGACATCTGATTTAAATGGGAACCTTTCCTTCCTTGAGAGTTGTCTTGTGGAAGTCAGACAATGGGCGACTAATAATGGTCTTGAACTGAATCCTTATAAGATAGACGTGAGCCTGTGGGGTCCTAAACATCTGTTGTTGAAGGATAATAACTCTGTCCCTCTCCACCCATGTTGTTCGGATTACCTACTTTGTTTGCCAAAAAGTAAAGGACTTGGGGTGATCTGGGAGCCAGATCTCTCCCCCACACACCAGGTCAATGAAGTAGTTTGATTAGCCTTTTTTTCTGCATCTTCTCAGGCAAACACTTTACTATATACCGAAAGAAGAACAGGCATCTTTTGTGGGGACTCATCAATTTGCGCCTTGATTACCTTAATGCTCTTAATGCCTATATCTCAGACTGTCACTTGCTCAGGCTCCAGGTGGTTCAGAATGCCGCTGTGCGCATACTTTTTTAACTTTCTAAATGAAGCGCAATTTCTCCTTATCTAAATTCCCTCCACTGTTTTCCAGTTCTCCATTGCATTGTTTTCAAAGTCTTGTGACTGGTTTTCAAATGTTTACATGGTCTTTCCCTTGCGTATCTTAAATGAAAAATTCTTCTGGTTGTACCAGCTTTCCAGATGCAAGACTAGAGGGGACAGTCGTTTTTCAGTCATTGGACCATAGCTGTGGGACCACCTTCCCTTAGAGCTTCGCCGCATGGAAGCTATGTGCCTTTTCCAGAGAAAATGGAGAGCCTTCCTTTTCCAATACATTTCTGGTTTCCCGGTTATTTATGTGATTGTTTATCATCAGCGCCTAGACTCAGGTTTCCTGCCCAGCTCCTGTTGGGATACGCAAAGCAAATCAAATTCTTCAATCCAACATGGGCACCTCAGACAGTACCAAACAAAAACATTCCCACAGCCACACCTTGTTAAGGATACCCAACAAGGCAGAAATATGTGGCTGGAGTTGCTGGTGGTACTCTAGTTCAGAGAAGAATTGCCCAGCAATTTGGGTGCCTGATGAGCACGGCATACTTCTGCTCTGCACACATCCGTGGGACTGTCCTGCCCCAAGATTATCCCTTGTCAGCATCTGTGGCTCCAGATTTTAACTACCAAGGATCAAGACCGACATTTACAGACAGCAGCTTAACCTACTAATTGAGCTTTGAAAATGACCCATGAGGGTCGAAACACGTTTTGGCTACACTGATAAATCATTAATTCTTTCATTTCCATTGGCGAGTTCATGCTCTCAGACAAATTACATCACCCAGCGCATGCGTTGAAGGTTTCATACCCATTGTAGACTAAACCTGGCCAGGAACAATAGGGCACTGTCCCAAGCAAACCTGACCACACGCAGCAGGACATTCCCATAACCACCAGATTGAGTGCAGTGTTCCGCCTTTCTAGTGCTCCCAGTTACTCTCAACTCTAATGGAGAAATCGCAACATACTTATGCAACCAGATGATTGTCTGCCTCAATATAGTTTCTGTGCTACAATGAGATAATGGGCCTCATTATGAGGCTGGAGGCTGGCGGCTACGGTATGAGCGGTGCATGTAAGGCACCGGCACCGTTCATAACGGGCCGCCGCATTATGAGTTCTGCTCGCGGGTTCCTGACAGCCCGCCAGGTGTTACCTGGCGGGCTGTGGGGCACCCACGAGCAGAACTCGTAATGCCGCCAGCACCGTTATTAACGGTGCCGGCCCATCCATGCTCCCCACCCCCAATGGGGATCGGGAGCTTGGCATTACCGCCTCCCGCGAATGGGCAATTACCGGCCCACTCATCTCGTAATGGGCAGGTTATATCCCAATCGCGGGAGGCGGTGCCGGTAGCGAGCATGGCGGTAGCCATGCCTGCCATACAGGCACGGCTACCGCCATGCTCGTAATGAGGCCCAATGTGTCTGAAATGTGATTACGAGTGACCTGCTCTATGCAAAAAACACGATCACCCCTTAATGGCGAAATATTAAAAACTGGGCAAATAGTGTAAATGCAAGAGGGAGGGGTGCAGCCTGCCAAAGTACACTAGGTGAAGCCTACACACATCATTAAATCACACACATGCACATTCCCTGTGGTGTGGGTAGTGCTGTGGGAAAGGCAGTGCCAGGTTTAGTTGTTTCACCGCGTGGATTTCTTAAATATGTGTATGCTGGCAATTATGCTGCCATCTAGTGGTTGGATGCGGAATTCTATGCAGTTTTCTAAACACCTGAAAAAGATTGTTGACGTTAGCCAAGACCTGTATGAAATGACATTCCCCTGTGACGTCAAATGGAAACTCCACACGCACTTACTGACCATTTACAGAATATGTTTTTCACTGCATAGCTCTTGGAAATGTTTTTGTTCTGCGTGTTCTCTATATATGAAAACATTTGTATTTTTCATTTGTCACGCTTCAGATGTTTTTTTTTTTTTTTCGCCCCTGCACTCGGTCACTATATCCGTAGATATGATTGGAAATGGAAGGCGTGTTAGTCAGAAGGAAACAGCATGGGACAGGGAGAACATGTTCCCCTCCTAAAATGTCCCACGTCCCTTCCCACTTTCCAGTGCATTCACATGTTCACCTTCATACAGACCTGCACATGTGAAGCTGAGAGTCTTACCGCTGTCTGCTCCTGTGCTCTCCTTCCTCCCGCAGACATCAACGAATGTGCCTTGAATTCTGAGATTTGCCCGAACGGCATCTGTGAGAACCTGCGGGGCAGTTACCGCTGCATCTGCAACCTGGGCTACGAGTCGGACACCACCGGCAAGAACTGTGTTGGTGAGTCTACAATCCGTCATGACCTAGAGGCCATCACTTATGAAAAGTCACGTTTTTAATAATAATGTACTGGTGCACTACAGCACTACTGTGTGTGAAACCTACCAGTTGTTTGCATGCTATTGATGCCTACCGCTTCCTTAGGACTGCTCAGGTGTAAAATGGCCGACCTAGAGCGAGGCAGAAATCCAACTGTGAAAAGTGAATGGCTGTGTATTGCTGTCCCGATGGCACTCATTCCACATTTGAATGCATTCAAACCCTTGGAGAGGGAATCCAGCGTGCCCATAGCCTGCCATTGCAAAGTGCAGAGCTGCAGTGGCATTCCACTGCCGTTCAACATGGGGTCTCACCATTGCAAACCCCCCCCAAAAAATGATGTTTTAAAATGGTGCTGATTCGCGCTGAATTCCTAGTGATGAATTGAAATGCTGATTGGTGCTTCAGTTAGCTGATTCCTGAATCAGAACATGTTTGTATTCCACACTTTGGATTTCCAAATATTGATAATGACCCAAATGTCATCCCGTTCTCAATGCAGACGTTTTCTTTCAGGTTTAACTTCAAGTTGATTGCCTTTTTGCATACAACTAGAGTATTAATTGATTGATTGTTTATTTGTATAGCGCCTATACACAGTGTGTTTCAAAGCGCTTCCAGGAGGGAGGGAACATGGGAGAAACAAATTACATTCTTACAAGTCCTTAAAACAATTTAGAATGTGAAAATAACTATCTTACTAGGCCTGGCGACATTTGGAGGGGTGGGGGAGGGAAAGAACATGAGAACAAACATGCATGATGACAATTGATGTAGTGCAAGTGAAAAACAGGAGGAAGGGGGGATGGACAGACAGGCTGCTATCAAAGGTCAAGGGACACATGATAGGAGTAAGTGCCAATGGCATGAGGGACAGAAAGAGGGGGGGAGAGGGGTGGCAGAGGGGGGGGATAAGACATGCAGCCATCAAGCATGTCTAAGCACGGATATGAGGTAGCAGAGTGCAGAGAGGGAGAGAGACCACACCAAAGGAGAAACAGGGGAGAGAGGGCAAGAGGGTCGTAAAGACAAATAACAGGGGAGGGGCATGGGATATGGAGGGGTAGGAGAAGAAAAGGGAGAGAGGAGGAGAGGGGGCAAGGGGACAAATCAGGTGGGGAGGGGGATGAGTGGAGCAACACGGAGTATGGAGGGGGTGGGGAGACAGGGTAGCAACACGGAGCATGTGGGGAGTGGGGGGACAGGGGAGCAACACAGAGCATGGAGGGGGGATGGGGCAGGAGAGCAACACGGAGCATGGAGGGGGTGTGGGGGGACAGGGGAGCAACACAGAGTCAGCCATGCTAGAATTATTTGTGCATTCGCTGAACCCTCTGTAAGCTCTGTGGTGATGCACTTGACATCAAAATTGACAGCATTTTAAAACGTATGTCAAGCACTGATTAAGTGTGCTATATATGGTCTGACCATTATGTGGCAAGCTCACGTGTGTGCTCTTCGGGCTATGTAACTTTAACTTGTTCTGTTTGTCCCCCAGATGTGGACGAGTGTGCAGTGAACCGTTTGCTCTGTGACAATGGTCTATGCCGCAACACGCCGGGCAGCTACTCTTGCACTTGCCCTAAGGGCTACATCTTCAGGATGGAAACAGAGACCTGCGAAGGTAAGAAGTCCATGCAGCGTGGGCGCGCAGAAGGGCGCGCGCGTGGGTGTGGGTGTGTGTGTGAGAGAGACTATGCATTCCCTTTTCAAATCTTGTATTAAATAAAAGAGGGTGGGTCCTGAATGATAATTTTGTATGCAAAGTATTATTTTGCACTGGCAAAAACCGAGTTCTAAATATCAGTGCCGGTTTATATATTTTTTTTAAAAAACATCAGCATTGTACCAATGTAGAGAAAGTCTTACAAAGTTCATTTTCCCCGCATGTTAAAGTGTGTATTTCTCGGTGGTTTGTAGCGTGCCACACACTAACATGAGCTGCTTTCAGGGCAGTAAAAGGAGGATAAAGTAGGGTGGGATGGGAGGGAGGCAGGAGATGAGATGCTCTGTGTAGTATCTTTCTCATCTGGACTTTTATTTTATTCTGAAGATCCAAAGAAACACTTTTGTAGAGGCACGTTATACATGGCATATCATATCATATCATATCATACACTGATCATTGAAAATGTATTTATTTCTTAGGGCAGAGGTAGTCGTATATTCTTGCCAGGTCCATCGGAGTAGGACAGTCTACAGCGACTCCTTAAATTTAAAGTTGTAAAGTCTCAGGCTCAAGGATAACTTGTTTCATAGTTTTGTGCGAAGCATATTCGAGCTTTTCCCTCTAAAACTGTCTCCATGGAACTTCTCAGGGGAGATCCAGTCTCTATTGGCCGGTCTCAGGTAAATTGCAGGGTTCCAGCTGTTTTTACAGACACATTTTTCACCACAGATTTTTTTCCTCCACATTTATTAACTACTGTTTTCCTACAAAATGCGGGGGGGACCCCGCATCTCCCTTCCCCCTATCTTCCCCCATAAAATATTGCCTCAAACAATCCGACCATCTTCATTTTTCGGGAGGGTAAAATGCAGTAAAAACGTGTGATAAAAACATCTGCAGTGAAAACTCCTCAGCAAAAGACTGGGTGCTGCTTGCCTGCCTGTGACGTGGCTGACGCTTCCTCAGACGCTCACTTGGACCCATTAGGCCTGAAGAGTGATGCATGCCAGCTTCAAGGTATTCCTTTTCTTTGCGGGTAACCAAACCAAAAAGTTGGCTGATGTCAAATAGTACGAAAGAGAGAATGCGCACCACCAAATTTCAATGTAAATACTTCACCAAAAACATATTAGGCATCTGTAATCAGTGTATTAGGAGAACTGCAGTCACCCCAGTTGCGTTCTGGGTAAACAAGTTCAGAGGAAGGATTATAGCAATACTGTTTGCTCACATAGCGTTTGTGCTGTGGCGCAGTACATTACGCATTCAAACAGATTAGGTAAGCACAAAACTATCAATGGGCCTCATTACGACCCAGGCGGTAAGGGGTTAACGGCGCCGTAAAAGGTGGCGGCGCCGTTAACCCCTAACCACCTAATTACGAGGTCCCTTTGCGGGTCCCGACCTTAACGGCTGGTTTTTACCAGCCGTTAAGGATTGGACCCGCAAAGGGACCTTGGAGGTATTTATGGTACCACAATTTGCGGTACCATAACTATCACCTTCCCCATTTCCATTGAGCCCTATGGGGGCAAAAATGGGAATGGGGAAGGGCCAATGGTGAATGGGGAATTACCGCCCCACCAACCTTGGAATGGAGCGGTAATTCCGCCATTCACCATGGCGCAATCAGTAAAATACCGGCGGCAACCATGGCGCTAATAGCGCCATGGTTACCGCCTGGGTTGTAATGACCCCCAATGTATTGAAATAGCACATCGATAACCATGTAAACGGTTAATAAGCATTGCAATTAAGTAAAAACCAGAGGAAAACAGAACAAACTGGCCAATGTATTTCGCATCTCGGATAATGCTTCATCAGGGCCTATCTGTTCTTTAACCAATAACCACACTGCAATACATCATGATGAAGTATGATATCATATGATAAGTCATTTACACAAGTGTTTCCAGGCGCAACATGACAAGGGAGGGAGATCAGAGGGAGGATAAAGCAAACAATCTTAGTAGGTTGTGTGTCATTCAGATTGTGCAAGGGCAGTACCGCAAAGTGCAGGGGGGAGGGAGAGAGGAAGTGCCAGGGGGAGGGAAGGAGGATGTGGAGACAGGGCAGCATTGCTCTCAGTGGATGCAGCCAGGGCAGCACGGCTCTGGGTAAGTGCAAGGAGGCAAGGGAGTGCAGGGTTCCAGTTACAGTCGCTAAGTGCGTGGTAGACCCGGTCGTGTAGGAGCCTGTGAGACTCTGAGGTTAGCCATGAAACCAGTTAGCGCAGCAGACAGGTAGGTCAGCAAGGTAGCGAGAGAGAAAAAGCAGAGTGAAAAAGGAAGGTCAGAACTTCAGGTGGTCCGGCTCAAGTTTGAGAGGGGCAGAGAGGCCATTCCAGAGGGAGGCACCTGCAGAGGAGACAGATACATCCCTCACTCTCTGCCTGGAGAAGCGTCTGACCCTCAGAGAGTTGGAGGTGGTTGAGTGAAGGGCTCGAGAAGGAAAGTGTTTAGGAAGAGAGAGTTGGTTATAGTGTCGGCCCCGGCCCTAGAAAGCCTTGTAGATGATGCAGAGGGTCTTGAACTTGGTCCTTGTAGCCACCAGGAGACAGTGCAGAGATTTCAGGACTGGTGAGATATGGTCCCAGGGTTTGAGGCTAAGGACAAGTCACAAATCTGTTCTAGATTAGTTGCAGAGGGCGGAGAATAGAGAAAGGCAGATTAAGAAAGAGGCAGTTGCAGTAGTACAGTCTAGAGAGAACCAGGGCTCTGGAGAAAGTGAGCTTCCGGGAAAAAAAAAGAAAAGAAAGAATACCTCTGAGGAGGTGCAGCTGGTAGTGGGTAAACTTCTGCATGAAATCTGCGCTGTATCCCAACACAGACAAGGAGAGGCACAATACAGAAATGGTTGAAGCAGCGATGACAGACTGTGCCGCGAGACGCAGGTAGTACTGAAAAATAGTAGTCATCACTGGAAGTGCACCTCCGAATTTGAGCCACAGAGCCACACACTATGACTGTGGTGCTGTTATATAGAAAAGCTTGCATTTTTGCAACATGCATTGTTTTACAGGGAAGCACTATTATTATAGTAGTTGACATTGTTCTTCTTCTCGTTAATGTTTTCAGTGAGACTTGAGGATGTGCGTCCCACTGCGTATGTTCCTTGTCTGTTTCAAATATCCACTGCAACAATGCCTTATCTTTGCTTCCTTTTTTTTGTCTTAATTAGTCTATTTCATTCACCACTTTTAGCCCACGGTCAGTCAAACTTTTGAACATCATGGGGCTCATTACAAGTATGGCGGTGTGGGATAAAATTGTCGGTAACGGAATTACCGCCACTTTTCCCACATTGCCATACTGCGATTATGGCCCTGAAGTGGGGAATTTAATTAAAATTGACCTCCAGCATCATGCTGGAGGTAAATCCTCCCACTGTCCGCCGATAAATCTGAAAAAATCGGTAGAATTACTGCAGCAGTAATTCTGCCCATGATAATTCTGCTGAAAAAACCCATGCACCTTGAAGAAATGTGGATTAACTCTGCCACAGCCACTTGTAAATCGGCAGTAATTCTGCCAGACCAAGTGGTGGTAACTATAATTCAGTTGGGCGGTATTCCAGCGGATTTGTCAACAGACTACTGCCCGGCTGATCATGTCTTTTTGGATCCTAAACTGTTCACATCCCATCATATAATATTTTACCACCTCACATTTTTTGGGAGATGCACATTTCCCATCTTCATTGTATCCGATTCTGTGTCTGTGATTGGAACCCTAAGGTCATGTTTACCAAACACAACCAGTATTATGGTGGATTTCAATAAAAAGGCAAGGGTGGAAAAAGCCTTCTTCTGTAAATGTGAGAGTAGAATAGACCATTGCAGTAAACACTCTGTAGATGCCACAGCACCACTCAGTAGCAATGAATGGAAGTTTCGGAGCCGTTAAATGAATGACAAGCATTTTTGCCCAATACAAGATTGGTATCATTGTCTTATAGGGCAGCACTATATTTTAAATCACGTTATCAGTGTTAGGCACATTTTTCTAAAGTCCAACTGGTGTTAGACTTCATAAGACTTATCTCTTGTTATTAGGGACCCAGCTCTTAATATAGGCCTGTACTACACAATTCGGTAGAGTGGCTGAGCAGCCAGGCTTATCTATCGTAGGAGGGAGTTATGTGAGATGTAGAGCAGTACAAAGAAATCAGTACATACATAGACCAAAGAAAACACTCACTTAAAGTTATGTCACCATATATTTATTAATATATACACAAGGCAAATGGAATCAAATTATAAAAGGGGCATTAACGCAGGTGTTAAACATTTCATATACTATTCATATCAAGCACACATAGTGACTTCAGTTAAGGTCAGTAAAAGCACTTATATGCATCAGCTGTGCAAAAGTGAGTTTAGAGGGAAATGTCTTGGGAGGAAAGCTCAGGGGCAACGTTCTCGCCTTGGAAGCAAGACGACACGGAGCACCACAGGTTCGATCCCTGGGTCCGCGCTTAGGAACCTTTGGCTATTAAGAGCGTTATAAATAACAAATAATATCATATCATATCATATCATAAAGGCTAGACAGAGCACAGCTAGCAACTGTTAAATAACAATGCACACTCTCCCAGAGGGATGTAGGCAGTCTGCTTCCTAACTAAAAAAGTGTTTACAATTAAAGTTTATGGAGGCATCAGCATTGCCAAAACCAGTTGAATCAAGAAGATGGACATTTGGGAAACCGGCAAAGCCACAGTCAAATGGACAGCACTAGTTCTGATGTAAATCTTCAGAGGAAAGTTAAGAAACCAGACAGTTTTTCTTGTTTAAAATACAGGAGCTCAAGAAGAGCCTACTAATAGCCCACAGGCTGTAAGGCCTGCACAGTGGAGTTCAGGGCAGCTCCCAATTGAAGTAAACAGCACTTTCAAAGTAAAGGAGCACCACAAATGCCCTACGGTAAGGACAACCAAAGCCCCACAGTACCTGAAGAGTGAAGTTGAAAATGTAGCTGGTTGCCTTCTGGATGCAACGATGAAGACCCTGATTCCTGCTCCTTGGCTGTGGTGACAAAAGAGGGGATCGTCGCTGGGCTTCTGTGCCAGCACTCGAGAGAAGGGGTCAGCAGAAAAGTATTCAGTTCACTTTAGGGCTCTTTGTGGTTTTGCCACCTTTTTCTTAGCACCAAACAAATATCGCTGGTTGGATTATCTTCTATTACTCGGTCCTGAACTCAAGTGAGGGGAATTTTGGTAAAGAATGTATTCCTGTGGAAGTCCACACAGATGCCTGAAAGGTTCCAGCAAGATTCGATCTTTGACAAGATGATGCACTCGCAAAGGCTTTGGGTTTTGATGTTCTGCAGCCGAGGAAAGTTGCAGGACTTGAGTTGAAGAAGGTTTTAAGACTAGCTGGTCCCACCAACCTAAGGGAGGAAGTTGTCCTTGGCTGAGCTTCCCTGTTGAGATGAAAATAGGGTCAGCACAGTTGCAGGGCTTCACCAGTGTTTCTGGGGTTGCTGAAGGAGCTGTTGGCATCTCTGCTCATCTTCTGCTTTGGATTTCTTGTTCATGTGGTCGACTCTGCCTGTAGTCCAAACATCCTTGCCTTATATGCTTGAATCCCTTAATTCTTTCCCATGGAGCTGTCAATCACCTTGGGGCTGTCTGTCCACCAGGGAAGTCAGCCACCCAGTTAGAACTGGTTTCAGCCAGGCACACCTACAGACAAAGCACAATGACATTTTGGGACCCTCCATCACTTCCTGCCTTCCCAGACACTCTGGAGCCAGAGTGAGCTACAGGGCTGAAGCCCACCAAAGGCACAACTCACAATGAATGCAAATCTACATAAAATGATAGAAGAAGAGCCCAGAAGGATTTGACAGACTACAAATGGCAAAAAAAGAAGACAGGGGCCATTTTGAAAAAATGGGCACTCATGGGTGCTGTAGTGTAGCTGAGAAATCAGCCTGCTGGTAACCTGCACAGAGAGGCGTAGCTAGGATTGTCTAGCAAGTGGGGCCTGGTGCTAATCTAGTTGGGCCCAGTGCACTGACAAAAATATCTGGAAATGCCCACACAGCGCTGCTGAGTGGGCATTTACAGATTGTGGGTGGGCCTTGCCCCTTATGCCCTACCCTGCCTACGCCTCTGCCTGCACAAAAAGGTAGAAAAGGTATCCACTGCCACCAGTCATTTAAGTTAGTCACTGTTACAAAAAGTTACATGAGCAGTGGGATAAGGAGTTACAAGGTAATCTCCCTGTATCCCCTATAAGGTGGTGTGTGCTGGACCCACAAGGGAAAAGTTAAGTAAGATAAAAGTTACGAATCTTGGGAACTGTAGTTTTCACAAGAGAATGTATGAAGCATAAAGAGAAGTTCAAGGGACTCCTCAGTAACACTGCACAGAGGGTGCTGGGTGTCACAAAGCAAAAAGCAGATGCCTGCATTAAACATATGTATGGAGTGTAGCAGATGGAAATAAAAATCCCAGTCAGAGAAAAAGAATGAGTGAGTGTTTAAAAGTTTCCTCACTCAGGAGATTAAAATCAAAAAGTCCAGAGTCCCGTAAAGTGCTGGGGGTCTCTCAGGTTAAAGGGATTTAGCAGAGAAAATGAAAATGATCCCTAACAATCATCCCAAGACTAACGTCCCTCAAGGACATAATGGGCCTCATTACGACCCAGGCGGTAAGTTACCGCCTGGGTCGTACCTTTACCACCATGGCGTAAACTACGTTTACGCCATGGTGGTTGGCGGACTTACCGCCCCATTCCGAGGTTGGCGGGGCGGTAAGTCCCCAATCCCTATTTACCATTCCCCATTCCCATTTTTGCTCCATAGGGCATAATGGGAGTGGGGAAGGCGTTAATTACGCCACCGTAAATTACGGTGGCGTAATTAACATCAAGGTCCCTTAGCGCCATGGATTTTAACACCTGCTAAAAGCAGGTGTTAAAACCTCCATGGCGCTAAGGGACCTCGGAATCAGGCGGTAAGGGTCGGCGCTGTTTACGCCGCCGTAAACCCCTTACCGCCTGAGTCGTAATGAGGCCCAATGTGTTTTTCAATCACTGGGGAATCATCAGTGTGCGGAAGCTGACATCCTTCTGATAGGAGGATCAGGCCATGTGTCATAAAACCTTCAATATCATAGTATGTTTAAAAATCCAAGAAAATAAGTCTGCTATCAAATAATAAGAGTAGATGCAGCCATTTCAATTAACAAACTGCACATGTTATAGTGCCACCTAGTAGCCACCCTGGCAAGTTCACCTCCAATTCAGAGCTATGTCAGAGTTATGCCACCTTCTGCCCATACGCTGTTAAGGCAGAACGTGCTTCTCCTTCTTCATGCATGATGCATCATACCTTTTAACGAGAGCAGAACAACTCTATTTAAATACACTTTTATTCCAGAGTTTATTTTGTGCCTCAGTGGCCTATGAGTGCACACGGACTCCTTTTAATAGACCATATTGTGGTGTCTTCAAATAGGTGGAAGTTAGTTGCTTTTGCAAGGTTATCGCATTGTAGCCAAGAGAGATGCATGCATCATTTTTAAGAAGAGAATTGGGTCCTGGAGGGAGGGAGGGAATTGGGTCCTGGAGGGAGGGAGGGAAGGAAGGAAGGAAGGAAGGAAGGGAAGGAGAGAAGGAAGGAAGGAAGGAAGGAAGGAAGGAAGGAAGGAGAAGGAAGGAAGGAAGGAAGGAAGGAAGGAAGGAAGGAAGGAAGGAAGGAAGGAAGGAAGGAAGGAAGGAAGGAGGGAGGGAGGGAGGGAGGGAGGGAGGGAGGGAGGGAGGGAGGGAGGGAGGGAGGGAGGAAGGAAGGAAGGAAGGAAGGAAGGAAGGAAGGAAGGAAGGAAGGAAGGAAGGAAGGAAGGAAGGAAGGAAGGAAGGAAGGAAGGAAGGAAGGAAGGAAGGAAGGAAGGAAGGAAGGAAGGAAGGGAGGGAAGGGAGGGAGGGAGGGAGGGAGGGAGGGAGGAAGGAAGGAGGGAAGGAAGGAAGGAAGGAAGGAAGGAAGGAAGGAAGGAAGGAAGGAAGGAAGGAAGGAAGGAAGGAAGGAAGGAAGGAAGGAAGGAAGGAAGGAAGGAAGGAAGGAAGGAAGGAAGGAAAGGGACAGAGGGAGGGAGGGAGGGAGGGAGGCTAAGTTATTCAAATGTTGGTGCTTCAATTTCTTTGATGATTTTCTCCTGTTGCTTTACTTTAATGAGAGTGTGCATTTCCCATCAATATTTTCTATGACTGTTATGTTTTTATCAATATTGTTAATGATGGTATCAATTTCTGTAATCAATTGGGTGTGTCATGACCCACTCTCAAATGTTATAAAGGAACACTTTGTTTCCCTTCTCAGATGTGAACGAGTGCACGTCCAATCCCTGTGTGAACGGGGTCTGCAGAAACAATGCAGGCTCCTTCGTCTGTGAGTGCTCCCTGGGGAGCAAAGTCGACTCCACAGGAACTATCTGTGTAGGTAAGAAATCCCATGTCCGCCAGCTGCCGGCATGCTTCTTTCTGAATAGCTAGTGTGTCAACAAGGCCTGCATTTGTGGACATGCATGCACCATCAGTGATTTACTTTGTACACATGGAGTCTGTGTTCGCCACATTACGGTGCTATGTTTGACTTTATGACTTTGTGAGGCAGGTGTCTGATTTCTGAGCTGGTATTTGCTTTCTCCCACTGTAGACAGCATGAAAGGAACCTGCTGGCTGAATAGTCAAGATGGCCGCTGCGAGGTTAACATCAATGGAGCTACTTTGAAGTCTGAGTGCTGTGCAACCCTGGGAGCAGCATGGGGCAGTCCATGTGAACGTTGTGAAATTGGTAATATACCTCTTGAACATACCTGAAGTTTCAATTCTTGAGCACTTGAGCTGGTCTAACCTGGTGTAAATCATAGAAGCATGTATAAACAAAGGTGGTAAGAGGAGACAGGCATGCACACAGGGGCCTGATGTTCATAGCTCCACTACAGCTCTACCTTTCAAAGTTGATCGAGCCAAGAGAAGATGTGGTGCAGGGGTTCGTTGTGGTTACATTGAAAAGAAATGTTCAAATACGATTGTGTTGATTTTTTTATCCCCTCTATTTCGATTTGACTGCAAATACAAGAGAGGGGGCACCCCCTGCACCCCTTCCAACCACCCCCTATATTTATTACCATGATTAACCACCCCTCTCACAAATATGCGTGGCCAGATTTGCTAACAAATATTCGACGAATTTGAATTCGACCAATTCTTCTGCATTGTAATCTTCCTATCTCGGTGCAGGCCTCCATTAGATGCACACAATCAATGGGTATCCTAAGGCTAACACTTGGAAGATGGGATAATTGTAGTGTGCGGCCAGGTCTGATCTCGTTCTTTTTTCTAACTTAAGTAATATTTATTAGGAGTCTAACAAACACAAGATTGTGGTGCACCATGTATGCCTCAGTTGGCTCGTCGGTCCCTATGGGTGTTGTTGTAGTCCCAGGGTCCTACCGCAGGACTGTAATCCATGATCCAGTGATACCTGCTTAGTTCCCGTTGCTGCACAGAGGTGTTAGTAATTACCTGGCTTTATGGGAAATTCTGCTTGTATCTTGCTGATGTAGCATGAGCACCTGAGAGCTGAACACGCACAGCTATTTGAATCGATTTAATTTGTTAGATTGCAGAAGGTATGATATTGTTTAAGCCTCCTTTCCACATGCTCCCAAAATCCTTCATCCATCACTAACTTCATGGAACTAGTCTGTCATAGGTGCATCAAAAACTCCCCATAGCTGATTTTTGTAGCCTGCCACAAAATGTCTAATTACCTAAAGACATACATTTTTGAAATCATGTACTGGCCGTCTCAATCTCTTCAGATATCACAAACATTGCATTTCAAGTTTGCAAGTACAGAAACCCCTTTACGCTTGGCGTTATATGTACTATATAATTCTCTATAGATAATTCTCTAGCAAATTGTCTCTTCATTTCTATGACTTCAAGTCAGCCTCATTTGTGTTTCCTTTTTTTCCATTCTTATCTATCATGTCTCATAAATTGGGTCTGTTTTTTTTCTCTAGCAAGTGCTCCCACAGGACCATTAAAAATGGCATCCTATGTAAAGAAATCTGACTGATGCGCGCCTTCATATGCTACTGTCAAAGTGGAACGCCATGCTCCAGGCTGTTTACTTTGCTATAGCGTATTTGCGCGCGTTGTGGGGTTCATACTCAATCGTTAAGCTGCAGGAACTCATAATTACTCGCTGTACTTCAGTTCCATTATGGACCTGGCATTTTATGCTTTGTTATTGAACGATCTTTCTCATACTTTCAATGAAAATAAAATATCATCACTTGACCCTTTTTTCTGGTTTCCTTCAGATCCAGCCTGCCCCAGAGGTTACGCCAGAATGAAGGGAGTTACTTGTGAAGGTGAGTGTCGCCAACCACAACACTCTCTTGGAGAGCTATCTGAGTGTCATAGATGAGTGTTGGGCAGAATACCAGGACAGTCTACAGGACTGGCGTGAACATACAAATATGTCTCCTTGCAACTATTGTGATCTGGAATTGGCCAAAATGATTTAATGCCTGTGGGACATTCTGATGTTTGCACCATGCATTGGGTTTACCTTCTTTTTATAAGCATTTATTTATTATTTAGCATTTTCTACAGTGCACAAAACCCTGAGGAATCTAGGCGCTAGTTTCAGAAAGTGCTTGAATACAGGACATGGTAGGTAGGTGCAGATATACAGACTGGTAAAGCTACTCCTCATTTTACAGGGAGCTACATCAGAGGTGCCTACATAGGACACAGTAGGTGCAGATATGCAGACTGGTAAAGCTACTCCTCATGTTACGGGAAGCTACATCAGAGGTGCATACATAGGACATGGTAGGTGCAGATAGGCAGACTGGTAAAGCTACTCCCCATGTTACGGGGAGCTAAATCAGAGGTGCATACATAGGACATGGTAGGTGCAGATATACAGACTGGTAAAGCTACTCCTCATGTTACGGGGAGCTACATCAGAGGTGCCTACATAGGACACGGTAGGTGCAGATAGGCAGACTGGTAAAGCTACTCCCCATGTTACGGGGAGCTACATCAGAAGTGCATACATAGGACACGGTAGGTGCAGATAGGCAGATTGGTAAAGCTACTCCCCATGTTACGGGGAGCTACATCAGAGGTGCATACATAGGACATGGTAGGTGCAGATAGGCAGATTGGTAAAGCTACTTCTCATGTTACAGGGAGCTACATTGTGATGTGAACTCTAAACTGTCATTTGGCTCAAACACACAGAAAGAGAGGGCAAAACTATATTTGTTCATGCAGATTTTGGCCCAGTGCTGCTCTGGCTTCAAGTGTTTCTCGCCTCCACATATAAGAGTTATAACATGAGTTGCCATTTTTGGAACATCCTGTTGGGCCTATGCATAATTGAAATCGTTAGGATTCATGCAGAACCTAGGTGTGGCCCTTTGATTTTAAATGGCAACCGGTTAGGCTGTTAAGTTGGTGAGTTGTATAGTTAAATGGAAAGTTCCCCAAAGTTGAACCTGTTGTAGTTTCCAGAAACGTAGTAGTTTTTCAGGGGCGAAAAAGAGGAAAGCCAAAATGAGAACGACAAGGTAGCCTACATCCAGATACAGGAGTATCTGGAAAGTAACCACCTCCTAGGAATCTGCCAATCTGGCTTTAGGCCACAACACAGTATTGAAACTGCCCTGATAGACCTAAAGACCCAGATCGATGAACTCAAAGATAAAGGGAAAACGGCCTTGCTACTTCTCCTCAATTTATCCGCCGCCTTTGATCTGGTGGACCACAAGGTATTGTGCAAAGACCTCGCCTCAGCTGCTCACTTCTCACATGATGCCATTGTTTGGATGAAATCCTTCTTGAACAACAGGACTATGAGAGTCTTCTCTACTTCCGATGCCGCTGACCCTATCCCCATAACCTACGGAGTGCCACAAAGCTCCTGCATCTCTCCAACAATATATAACATTTTCACTAAGTCACTATTATACGGCTTGGACCATCGAGGTGTCACTTACACTAATTATGCAGATGCCACCCAGATCGTCATTCCTCTGACTGGTGACTATGACAAGGACATGGCCCTACTGAACAACATTTACCAAATCATTCAGGCATGGATGGCCACCCACGGCCTCTGCCTGAATGACGATAAAACAGAGCTCTTGATTCTTGGAATTGCAGCCAACCTGAACAAATTCAGCACAAAATACACCTCTTTCAATATCGATGGGAACATTATTAAAGTGGTAAAAGAGGTAAACACATTAGGCTTTTACCTCGACTCAACCCTTACATTAAATAAACAAGTGAACGCCATGGACTCCGCGACTGCATATACCTGCAAGCTGATCAGGTCCTGCAAACTATTTCTGTCCAAAGAAAGTTGTACTATACTAGCCAGAACCCTCATCATCTCCAAGCTGTATTATTGCAATGCACTGTACCTGGTTGCAAGCAAGCACATTGTTAAGAAAATGGAAATTCTCCAAAACAACGTGCTCCGATCAGCTCTTGCCATATCTAGGAGGAGCATATATATCAGATCTGAGGAGACAGACTAAATGGCTTTCCATTAACGACAAAATTGCACTTAAAACGGTCTCCCTAACCCACAAGTGCCTTAACGATGCTGCCCCACCTTACCTCTCAGAAAAATCTACCAAATGCGCTACTAGGACAGTGAATTCCTTCTGCCTGGTCGTCCCCAGATTCAAAGTAAAAAAGGCGGGCGGTGGGTAGCTTCCCTGTTATGGCAGCACAGCTCTGGAACGCCCCACCCTCCATCCTTAAGAGCGGACCAACCCTTCTCCAACTTCTGTGAAACACCATAAACTGGCTTGTAGCCAAGGACCGCTGATACACCTGGTTTGCCTAAGCCTGGCAATTGTCATGTGACTCTAAGGCATTGTAACCTCTGCCACTCACTATTATTATGTTTCTTTCCGTACCTGCTTTGCATTATGTTTTGTATTTTGATGTATATATTATCTGTCGTTATCTTGTGTAATTTATTTTAACCTTTGTATCCCATTCCATTGTAACTATTGTAACTCATGCCTAAAGTATACTTGTAACCTTGTGCAAATGCGCACAGATACCCTCAGGTTTGGCACGCAATACAAATCAATAAACAAACAAACAAAAAACTCTTTGTGGGACTTTAACAACTCATAATATTTTCTCACCCAAAATAGCTATATAGGAAAACTTTACAAAATCTTCCTATGCATCAAAAGCATGTACTTCTAAGAACGTGTCCACCATAGTTTTAAAACATTGACCTGCTCAAAAACAATCCTTTGTGGGACCTTTACAAAATATAATATTTTCTGTCCCAAAATAGCTAGATGGGAATGCTTTGCAAAATCGTCTTAACCATCGAGAACATATATTTCTAAGAATTTACCCGCCACAGTTTTAAAACAATGACCAGTTCACAAGGTACATGTTTACATGGTTATCATGTAGTCCTAGGATTTTGTTTAACACACTTGGGTAGTCTCAGGCCTTTCCTGTAAAACAGCCTGAACCTGCACTAGTCACAAGTCTTTTAACAATACCATATGTGAATAAACAGTGGAGTCGCATTGCCTTCCATGATATCTTCTTGCAGGGAGAGGACCCCAGCGGGATGAGCCTCTTCACAAGTCATCCTTTCCTTTAATTCATTTGGTGGCCCTTCTGCATATTTGTTTTTAAGCCTCTCTGACACGTTTCAAATTTCCCAAAATTGAAAAAATATATTTATATCGGCTTACACCACTCCACATCTCCTGAGGTCTGTCCTGCTGCCCAGTTCACACTTACCTTGAAAGCATATGGCTAGATCTAAGTGTCAACAGCCCTGTTCACTATTTAGGGTGGCCTCTCAGAACCCTTCCATAGGGCTGGTTCTGAAAATTCACTGTATCGATCCTCTCAGGGCAAGCAACCAGGTCGCTTTGAGAGACAATTTACTTCACATAGTTTGTAATGTAAAGATACGTTATGACATTACACTGTCAAGCCTATTTGATCTGATATGAGTAGAAACGATGCCCCATATTAGTTTGACATCCTGTATACATGCACACACATTCATTTGGTCTAAAGCACACATTACAAGATTTGAGGCCTTTTGTTTCAATGTTCTGCATGGCCTGATATCATTACCCAACGTGTAAATATGAGGATTTCAGCATAATTATGAGTTCATCACTGACCTCGCTGTAAACTCATAGCAGACATGCAGAATTTCAGAAATACTCCATGCTTTATTTCTGGAATATTGTATATCATGTTTTTTTAACTTACAAAACATATATTGCATCTCTACCTGTAGGATAGAACGATACACAGTACAGTAACAGTTCAGGCCACTACAGTCCCATTTGGGAATATGCAGAGAAGACAGAAGGTCCACTGATGGCCTGTCTGCACTCTGTGCTGCAATGGGGATGAGAACATTGGCATCTGAGACGCCCATATCATCACTCCTGCCTGGGTCTCCCTTCAGATACTTAATCCGTAATTTGAAGGACGGGCGTGGTTCCCGCTATTACCTTCCTTCAATTACGACACCATATTTTTACCTTGCTTGGGGCGGGGGTGGAGGGGTGAGCTAAAAATGCACAGATGTCCAATATGGAAAATCCCACTTATTCTCATGCACTATTTCCTGCATTCTGTGTTCCCAAAATACTGCATGAGTTAAACACTGCATGCCCCATAATAAGGTGGCTGGTAAAGGCAGGTGGTACTTCTCATTACCTATGTATGCAGAATGTCCCTTTAAGAGGGCTCGCCTAGATGAGCAAAGGGGTCGTAGCAGCTGCTTTGCCATTGGCTTTAGGGCAGCCCAGTAGTAATGACTATTTCTCATTTGTGAACAGATGTGAATGAGTGTGAGGTCTTCCCTGGCGTTTGCCCCAATGGACGCTGTGTGAATACTGCCGGATCCTTCAAATGCGAGTGTCCCCAGGGTCTGACGCTTGATGGGACAGGGAGAACGTGTGTAGGTAAGATTTGAGTTGATCCCGGAATTCCCGTGAAAGTTGGACAGCTGAAAAACTCATATGTGCCCTTTGGTTTACCGAAGGAATAGGAGCCTCTGATTCATTGAGTCTTTTCCAGATGTCAGCAGCTGTTTCCCACTTATAACTCCAACATGCATGGAGTAAGAGTCACACTCAGGCATGCCATTCTATTTGACTGATGGATCGCTCTTGAGGGTTGGTGGCATTAAAGTGCATACCATAGTTGGTAGTTCTATGTATGATGCCATCTCATGTCGAATGCAGCAATGACTAGACCATCCTGGCGGTTTTAGACATATGGGTTTGATCAGGAGGATTTTCATCCAACCCTACATGAGCCAGTAGCTCAAAATCTCATATTCAGGTGCTCTACTGACAGCCACCTAATCAACCACACAGTCCTGGTTATAAAACATTACCTTGCAAGAATGTCATGCTGTTATGCTGTAGTGAATCCCTGATGCATGCTTGTATAGTGTTCTCTAAAGGCTGGAAGGCCATACACTGGGGGCCTTCATTTTATTACCACCCCAACAGTTCAAGGCTGAAACTATTGTGACCCTCATGGCAAATTGCCATACTTCACCGATCTATTCGATCTATGATTGTTCCTGCCTGAATCCACCACAAGTATGAAAATGTGGCCACTGTTTGGCCACTGTTTCAAGAGGTGTCCTTAGTCCCGGCAACCTCAAGCCTGCGAGGAGGCCTCCTGCAGGGCATTGACAATGGTGTGTCATCCAGGTTTCTTCTTGACGCATCAGAGGCGGACTAAATCCAAGATATCCGGGCAAAAAAGGGCTTAGAGCACAATGGTGGGAGAACCAGAAGGAGCTGGTGAGTGTCATGCGTGTCTGACCTTGTACCTTCTTGCTCTGGACAGATGTGCGTCTGGAGCAGTGCTACATGAAGTGGGATGAGGATGAGTGCACCGCGCCCCTGCCTGGGAAGTACCGGATCGATATGTGCTGCTGCTCTGTTGGGTCAG
The DNA here is from genome assembly GCF_040938575.1 of Ambystoma mexicanum. Lineage (NCBI taxonomy): Eukaryota > Metazoa > Chordata > Amphibia > Caudata > Ambystomatidae > Ambystoma > Ambystoma mexicanum. The sequence continues at coordinate 625,533,661 of NC_090921.1, forward strand.
CCTGGGGCATCGACTGCGAGGAGTGCCCAAAGCCTGGAAGCGATGAATACAGGACAACATGCCCGAGGGGCCCGGGCTTTGCAAACAGAGGAGACATACTGTCTGGCAGGCCGTTCTACAAAGGTAAAAGGATTTATGTTCAGCTGCCAGTGTTTCAGAGTGCTACAATCACACACATGGATCACGTGCTGCAAATATGTACATCCCTTCCACAAGTCTAAAATGCTTCATCTCACTTTTTAAAACTGATAGAGGCTTATTTAGTTTCTCTGATAGCGCTGCTCGCAAGTTGTCACTCAGCAATGGCGCTTCACTGTTCCATCCAACATCATCTCCCGCCACTGAAGCTCCTGCATCACTAGCTCATCACCTTTGAGCATTGTAGCTCCACTGACTAATCACTCATCACCTCTCTAAATGCTGGCAGTTGGTTATCACCTCCCAGGATCCACTCACCAATCACTCATTACCTTGTAACATTTTAGCTTCACCCACAATTCACTCATTACCTTTTTACACTTTAGCTCCACTGACCAATCACTCAACACCTAAAAACATTCTGTCGTCGATACTGGATGTTGAATAGTCTTGATTCCGTCACCAACCAATTCCCGCCTTTCAGCATCCCGGCTCTACAACAGTTACTCACCACCTGTCCAGGCTCCCGCTGACCTTTTCTGACCATTCTGAGAAAACTCAGTATCCAAAGCAGACGCATCACTCCCTCAACAACTCTCAACATTCTAACTCGGCGTGCTTCTCACTCGCCGCCTGTCAGCACTGACGCCCGCTCCAGTCACTGGCCTTGTCTGCCTGTAACCCAATGAGACCCGTTGCTTTTCAGTTTAACACTAACCTTCCTGGTAGCAAGTCTCCTATGGATCTTTTCCCCTCTGTGTATGAATCTTGTCAGTAAGGGTCTCTACCACTCACACGTGGTGAGGCTGCTCCATAATTACACTACTGCTCTGCTTCCTTTTGTTACATTTTCAGCTGCCAGATCAGCCCATTCTTTTATTGCATCGCACGTGTGTGGACTATATTGTGCTTGTGAATATGCTGGCATGCTGTATTTCATGTTTTCCCCTGCTTCAGTATGTACATGTTTATTTGGTATTCTGGTAATCTAGTAGGCCCCACCAAGAGCGCATGTGTGTACAATCATGGACTATTTTGCAAGCCCTTTTCTTGTTGGTATGTTGATTGTATCTCAGTTGAGACGTCGCTCTCTGAATCCTAGCCCATTGAGAGCTGTCGACCAATCAGAAGGGCACGCTTGTCTCTATTGACCAGGCCTGTGAGTGCCTTACTGTGCCTATGTATTTCTTTAGCTGGCACCAGGTCTGACATTGTGTTACTATGAGCGTATGCCCACTAAAATCACTAATTTCTGATGGCATTGCTCCCATCCAAGGATAACCATGCATCGCCTTGTACCAGTTTACAGGATCCCATGTAACAGCAAACTTTCCAACTACAAAGCAATGCGTGTCCCCGTTCAGGGCGTCTGGGGTGGGTGTGGACACTGCATTTTCCGTTGTTAGTCTCACTAAGCAAGCATGTGTTTCCCGTCCCTTCTCTCCGTGCAGATGTGAATGAATGCAAGGTGTTCTCTGGCCTCTGCTCGCATGGCACCTGCAGGAACACCATCGGCAGCTTCAGGTGTCTCTGTGAAGGCGGATTTGCCCTCGATGCAGAGGAAAGGAACTGCACTGGTAAGTGAGCTCTTTTTGGGAACTCTGCATGGTTGCACCTCAGTTCATCTTGCTACTTCCTTGCACTATGGTAGCCCCCTCAGTACTGCAGCCCCATGGGAAACGGGTGTGCCTCCTCTCAGCTTTGTCAACCTACTCTTCACTCTTGTGGCTCATCACTGTAGCCAAATTTTCCATTTTAGTATGCATGTATTTATTTATTTATTTATTTGTTGTTTGCTTGTTAGGCATATCCATCCAGTAGTACTGTTTGCCTTGCTGTTGCCTCGTGTGAACTGTCTCTCTTGTACTGTGTGCACAGTGGCCATTTGCTGACTACTCCCTTTAGTTTAGAGGCAATGGCCCGCTCCTTTTACGCCTTGTCGCATTCTATTGCTACTGACCATTGACTCCATTCCTTTCTGTAGAGTGCTAGATCCCACCAGTGTGCCTTCTCATGGGTCCTCTCCACACTGTAGCCAGCCTTCTGTAACTCGGTGTCACGGATTCATATGCAGGCTACTAATAGCATGTGCTAATGCGACGCAAATCCCATCCTCTTTTTACTTTGGCATCTTTTGCTATGCAAATGTCCAAATGGAAGCTCGTTTGACACTTGTATGGTCTAGCCTGCCTTTGTTTGCTTAGGGACACCGCTGGCATTTCTATGCACACGTTTATGCGCAATGCTTATGTTTTGTATAGCTAAATAAGCATGTTAATTCTGTCCAGTGCAATGAAATAATGAATACTAGTAATTCATTGTGTAGTGGGAATGACAACTGTCATAGCAGATTGCATAACTGTTGCTGTTGCTTTGCAGCCTGGTGATAGTCGCTAACTTTGCAATGCTGTGGGAATGGTTGGAAGGAAAGGTGCTCTGGCCTCTGTGACAGACTCTGTTGTGCTTTTCCTCTAGACATCGATGAATGTCGGATATCCCCGGACCTGTGCGGATACGGCACCTGCGTGAACACGCCCGGGAGCTTCGAGTGCGAGTGCTTCGACGGCTACGAGAGTGGATTCATGATGATGAAGAACTGTATGGGTAAGAGGTGCCACCAATGACTGCGCGCCCCTATGCAGCTACTCCATGCGACGCGCAATGAGACGCATCAACAGCAACCAACAGCTATGGGAATAATCTTCAGTAGAGTATGCTCGTCCTTTTTGCATAGACTTGCATAATAGCCTGGCACTTAAGGGGTTAAAGTCTCTCTTCCAGCAGCAGAGAAGTCCAAGAACTGTATGAACTCTCCATTCTACTGCACGTGTTGTACATATAACATTGATAATATATATAGTCATTGAATGCCATGTTTTAAAAATAATTAAATTGGAACAGACTAGAATTCCCTACCCTTCCCCACCAGCATTCCCTTCCAGCTGTACCACTCAAAGTGGCGAGGAAGCCGGGCCGGATCTATCGCGCCAGTACTCCAGAATATGCAGTTAGAGAAGGGTGTGTCCACAGACACCAGGAAAACATTCTTGCATCTGGAATGGAAGAACACCTGCAACACAATGTGAAACTCAGGCATTAGCAATACTTATAGACCACTGGGCCCATTCAGTCTGTGCTTTGGCATGCCTACTTTAGTGGCAAAGGCCCTAGACCGTAACATAGTTCATGTCATTCATAGTGGGTCGAACATGTATTTATGTGCTTAGGGGAAGTGCTTCACAACCTTTCGGCTGCTTGGCACTGGTATGGTTAGAGGAATCAAACAAGGGAAGTCAGGAGTGCCGATTGGTTGTTAGGGGTGTAAGTGTTGTAGCCTCCAGGCTATGGGTGGAAAATTGCAAGAACAGATCAGTTGCGTGCCTTATTAAGCTCAAAGCCTTGGTGTGGGGAAAACCCACACTGTTTGGGTGTATGGCCTTTGCACTTCTATACAGGATTACAGGGGTTACCACTGGACACTATGCGGTCCAGAAACTGATACAAGTATTAAACAAATAATGTTACATAACCTTGGGAGGATAGCTCAGGGGCAACGTGCTCGCCTTGTAACCAAAACAACATGGAGCACTACAGGTTCAATCCCCGGGTCCGCGCTTAGAATCCTCTGGGTATTAAGCACGTTATAAATATCCTATCATATCATATCATACTTCCAGGGTCAAGTTTTTTAAAACTACCTTTCAGCAGTACAATGGGCTGCTGGGTCTAATCTATCATTGTGACCTTGCCCATCCCCTGGAATGTGTGCCCCAAAGGAACATGTTTTGATGACATGGTCTTCAGAGAAGCATGAAGCTTTAGATGATTCTTCTCATGGCAGGCTTGGGAAAGTAGGGCAATCTCAGAGGCGCAATGGAAGTGATGTACAGGACCAGGTGCGTCGAGGCTCCAGCAAGGTCAGATCCCATATGATCAACACAGCTTCACAGGAGGGATGCTCCGGGAGCAGCTAGTTCCACCACCGGTCCACTGCCCAATAGGCAATCAGTACTGCCAACGTATGCCCTCTTTCATTGGCTCTGTCCTTGCTCATCAGACACTGACCATTCACTCCACTGAAGACTCTCATCATCTTATGAACAAGCATCTAGGTTAACGTAATAGGAATTCATACTGTGCCAGCTGGTCTCTGGGAACCAACACAAACCTTCTGCCCTTTCCTCTTTTCCTTTACACTTGCCTAAGTTAGTGCAGCTTTTCTATTCAGTACAATCCATCACCTGGGATTTAGGAATCACAGCCTTTTTTCTTATTTAGAGAAACACTAATTTTTGCGTCAGGCACTTAAAGATAAAATGGGCACTGTATTAATACTGTGATTTCTGTACACTTAAATGTTTCTTTTTCCATCCACAGATATTGATGAGTGTGAAAGGGACCCCCTGCTGTGCCGAGGAGGCACCTGTATCAACACAGAGGGAAGCTTTGAGTGTATCTGCCCTCCTGGCCACGAGCTGACGGCCGAGGGAAACACATGTGTAGGTGGGTACACTGCACTGTACACTGATGCACGCCATAGCTATCAGACCACACATTTTTCCAGTGACTCACACCATTGCCACACATTGATGTGTAGCCAGAGAGCTTTCCTCTGGGACTGGTATAATTTGTAAAGAATAGTCACTAGCACATTTTTATGCAGGCACTTCTGTCTCTTTACTTTATGTCATCGTGGACAACAGAGACCTCTGCCTACCTGTATTGTTTGTCCTTTGTGGTGCTTTTCACAGTTAATCACAAGCTCTTGCAAACATCCTTGTCTTCCGCGTAGAGTGCATTGACGGCGCCCCACAATGGTTCACCTCATAACTCACAGACAAACACCAATTTGTACAGATGTGCTCCAACAGACCACAGTGTTGCTGATCGGTCCCACAGGGGTCCATCCGCTAATTGGTCACCTTTAACTACTACACAGAGCTACTGGGGGAACTCCCAGCTGACCTGCTGATGACACACACAGATCTACCCCAGGATCGTCCCCCTCTATCTTCCATGCATGGATGTCAACCACCTACCTGAAGTTGAAACCTTCAAGACAGCATTCAGCCACAAGGGAACCCCTCCAAGAAGCCACCCTTGGCCGACATATGTGAACTTAGTCCAGATTGTGCCACATGAGACCCTGTAGATGTTCCTTTCCCCCTGACTGGTTTACTGGCGATTTTCATGATAAGTGCTAATTCAAGGTCTCATCAGGGAAGCAAATCCGTAATCCCACTACGACTAACCTTGTACGGTTAGCTGTTTGTACTCTGCTGGTTGGTGGCAGTTTGCATGTTGCGATTCTATTGGCAGTTTGCATTTTGTGATTTTCCCTGTCTAGCGCTACACTAATAACTACCATGATAGCGCTATAAATGGAGCCTTGTGATAAAAAACTTCTACCGCTTTGCTCAGCTAAAAATGTTCACTGTGAACTAATGAATAGGATATGGATGTTGCCATAGATGTTTATGGTCTATGCCTGCTCCAGAGAGTGAGTATTGCAGTTGCCGAAAACAGATATGGGTGTTTTAGGTTAGGACATACTTTTTGGGTTCCCTTTTCCTTACTTTGGTTTTTTCTCTGACTTGTTATATGTCCTGACCTAATAGTTCAAATGTGCTGCCTTGATAGCCCATATGGCTACTAGGATTAGAGTACTGCAAAAGTGACTGATAGGTGGGGTTTCTCTCCCAGAAGGTGTGACAGTATTACAGGCTGGTGCCAGATCTTTATCATGTTCAAATATGCACCACCCTGTAGCCATTGTATTGTAATGGTCTTAATTCACTCCCCGAGCAGGAGCAAAATGGCTGCCTGTAATTTGGCAAGCGGCTTTGCAACCTTTATGTTCCTGGGATTCCTGATCCTCCTGAAGACAAAACTGCTCTCATTTCTGAGCTGGGGGAACCCTCCATGGTAATATGTAAGGAATAGAATGATCCTCCATCTTTTCAGCTGCTGTGTGCTCCTCTAAATCTCCAGGCTAGGTGTTTCACTGTCCCAGAAGTAGGAGCACCGTTTTATTGCTGGATGATGTCATTTCTGCTGTCCAAAAGTGTTTGCTCCAGCGCTGGATGTGTCCGGCTGGACTCTGATGCTGCCCTTCCTCTGCTGTACACTTAGCTGTCCCATCTTGACTTGTGCAACTTCCCACCTGCCCCAAAGAGTTACCTTTGTGCTGACTGCCTTTGGGTCCTCCAACCTCGTCTTCATCATTTAACCTGTCCTTTGCCTGCCGTCGCTGTCTGGCCAGAACTGAACTGCAACCCCCCATTTGTGTAAATTTTAATGGTGCAACTCACATATGCACCCTGATTGCTCCAGCAACCTTTTCTACGTCCTGGAGGGCTTCTGAATCCTATCTGTCACTGGTTCCATGTTTCAGTGCTCAGGGACTTCAGCTGTAGACCTTTCTCCTGAGCACCACAACACTGTGTGATCCTGAAATCTACTCTGCAATATTTCCTGAAGGACTTCTTCATCAAGTCTTGGACTTGATCTCCACGCGTAGTCCTTCTTTTACACCATCTTGAAGATGGCTGCCTCTACAGCCCCCTTCTAAAGTTGATCACTTTTTTATAGTTATTTGACATAGCCAGAAGATGCCGACCGACACTGTTCTGATGTTTTCTGCATACAAACTTTAAAACTAACCTAAACTATTCTAATATAAGGTTCATACTTGCAAAGAAGTGTTGAATACTTGCTTGAATTGTTTTCCTTTTAGCATATGTGTCCTTTTTCTAATGCTCTATTCATAACTTAAAGTACTTACTAATTTAGATATTTCTTTTGAAGCACCACTTTATATAGTGTATCTTCAGTTAAATAGGGCATGGACCCCTTAGGCTCCACTCCTGATGGTAAAACCATGATTGTTCTGCCCACCTGCCACTGTGAGAGTATCACTACAGGTTTGACTTCCCACACCCTTATCGCGGAACCTTTCGGAAGTCTCCCTTGCACTGTCAAGGGCTTTTATGAAGGGATGTCGGGATTCCTGCCTGAAATCCACATCCTGACAGAATTGAAAGAAAGGAACCTGAGAAGTTTGGCAACCCTCCGATGTCAGAGTGCCGGCGAAAAGTTAAAATGGATGCACTGAACATCCCAAGAGGCTGGTTAATTACCTGGTCGAGCTATGGACCTGGACAGGGAATTCTGCTAGTCCGCCCTAAAACCGAGAAGATGAAGTATATCTGAAGAGGACCAGTGACATGCACCTTGCCATCGCCAGTCTTATGGCAGAGTACGCTGGACTTCCTAATGACGAGAATGGAACCAATGCTCCCTCTGTTTGTCTCACTAGGTGTAGTCAGTTCAGAAGCCTTAAGTATCGCCTGCTCCCAGAAGAAGCCCCGCTGCTTATCCGTGCATATACCCGGTTGGTGGCAATAGTATCTTCAGTGGTGGGCCTTACTGGGATGGTAATTGCCCACCACCCTCATTAAAGCCCTTCCTTCGCTTGGTTCTATTAACGTTGGCAGTATTCTGTTACCACCAATTACGGCTTGCGAATGCTGGGGGTTATTGCCTAACCCAAGATCTCCATAGCAAGTCATGTTAGCTTGTGTGCTTGTGTAAAATGCCTTGTATCTTTGCACACTGATAGCTATATCATTTTACACACTGCATGAATTCATTAATTCATGTGTCATACACCATCATTCAAGTTTCACTGACAGCATAGCTTTTGCCTTTTCACTGACCTTAAGCTATTTTGGATGTTGGTGTGTATCATTTATTTGCATTTAAGAGTCACTCTGGTTTTCAATTCTGCTATTGCATGCCAAAAGTAAAGATTGTTGCTTCAGTTCATATTCATCTGTGAACATCTTGTTAAGTGAAACTTTTTTGTCATCTACATAGTTTTGCAAGATTTATGTTTTTCTTAAAATGTCTTTTTTTTGGTGCACAGATGTGAACGAGTGCTCTCTGAGTGATAATCTCTGCAGGAACGGCCGCTGTGTGAACATGATTGGAACGTACCAATGCGCCTGCGATTCCGGGTTCCAGGCCACCCCTGATAGACTGGGCTGTGTTGGTAAGTTCTCTAGTCTTCTATTCCTCCAGCCATCCATGTTCTGGTGTATAACTATTAAATATGGAATAATGTACCCCCTACCGTACATTAAAAGGATATTGCAAGTCACTCAGGAGTTTCGTGACCAAATAGAGGAACGAGTCCCAAGGCACGGTTCCTTTATAGGTTCACAGAACTCCAAGTGGCCACACACTATCATTCCCTCATCTCTTGCTTACTATAGTTTAAGAGCTCGTCCATTGGCAGATTCTTATAATCAATAAAGAATCTAGATTTAGAAAAGCTAACATTTTGCTCCTCATGTGCTGCAGAAAAATATGGAAAGCAGTTTAATAAAACATTTATTAAAAACCTTCATTTTGTGGTTTGAAATAAGTAATAACATGTCGATTCTTGATCGCATGAGTTAAACTCCAGCAATGCACACGTTAAACCTTCCACCATTAACAGTTCTTGTCAATTACCAGCTGCAATGTGTCACAGAAATTGCATAGAAAGGAATTCGAAAAAAGATTTTCGGTCCTTTAATTATCTGCTGCAGTGACAGCTGGAATTTTCTCTGCTGGCTCAAGCAGGAGGCATTGTGACATCACAACTGACGCATAATTACAGAGCAGTTGTGATATCATTTTCTTATTACAGGTCAGTTGTGATGCCACAACTGGCCTGTAATAAGAACATTATTTCCAGGCTTTTATACAGATATTGCAGGCTGCCATGTTGTGGCAATAAGCCACGATACGGCGGGCCAATAACCCCTCAGGTAATGCCCCCGGGGCTGTAGTTACTTAACGAAGCCCCGGGGGCATTACCGCGGGCCGTATTGGCCCACTGTCGAGGGGCTTATAGCCATTAGTACCCCGGCCAGTTAGACCGGGGTACTAATTGCTATTTTTTTCTGTTCCAAAACGTGGAACAGAAAAGAAGGGAAAAAAAAGTCAAAATAATTGCTGCAGTCCATTTTCCCTTTCCATGGTGGCCATCGGGAGCGGATGCAGCGTGTCTGCTCCCGAGAAAAGAAGAAAAAAGAAGGGAAGTGGGGTTGGGAGGGAAGGGGATAGTTTGCAAGGGAGGGGGGCGGAGGGAAAAAAAACGTACCCGAGTCTCTGGTGGGGGACGAAGGCAGCCTCCAGCCATGGGAAGGCTCGGAGTGGGGATTGCCCCGTTTCGAGCCTCCTCATTAGCTAAGGGGCCGCCACGCCCCCCGCCGGGAAACAAAGGCACGTACAGCGTGCAAGGGATTCCCGGCCAGGTAATACCCTGGCGAAGGCCAATCAGAATGCATGTTGGATTCTGGTTGACCCTCGCCGGGTACTAAATTATAATTTTTTACAATAATATATCATGAATATCACACTCCCTAGAACTACTTAACTATATGTTCATTTGTAGTAAATAGAAAACATATCATTGATGTATCATTTTTTATAGGCAGAATTACATGTTGCTTTACGAATATTCTAAGCGATTGCTATGCATAAAGAACACTGATTCCAACTCACCCAGGTAATTTTCTGGGCTTAACAATGGTTGAAATCCATAATTCACAGAAATGTTAACTTTTCCAACTATTTTGCATAATTGGTTGGAGTGGCAGTACTGCCTGGAATTGTCGGTTTTGACATAGTAGCTATTTGTTCAATCCTTGACACTTTTGTTGACCCTGTAGCCTGCAAAAAATAATGTTTTGCTTTGATTTTTTACCTGTTTAAATAAACACACTGGTTCATGCTTCCCTAGACATTGATGAGTGCACCATCATGAACGGCGGTTGTGATTCCCACTGCACCAACTCTGAGGGCAGCTACGAATGCAGCTGCATCGAGGGCTATGCACTGATGCCAGACAAGAGATCATGCACAGGTGAGAAGCATAGGGTCTGTGTGGCCCATGACTCCAGGATGTGCACCCTTTTCATTAATAGTGGAAACAATGAGGCCATTTCAAAATAAAGCTCATAGCGTACCTGCTTGGAACAAGTGGCGTAATGTCCTCTCAGACCCAAGGGGACCCAGAGCGACAAGACAGATGTGAGAAATGTGAAGACCCACTTGCCACCTTGCTCAGTTTTCACAGCCTAGTGACCTTTTTATAGAAAAACGAATAAACCATGTCCTTGACTATACACCATTCTCTTTCTGATGCTTCTTGGGCATGTTTCACAGGCATGTCACACCAGGTTAGTTGTAGCACACTACTACGCACTGAGCACAGCTTTGGCACTGATGCCACCTTCTTTCTATGTCTCTTGAGTGCTGACCGGAGTTCAAGATGTTGTTCGTTGTTCGATTGTATGCCTACTAAGACATTTTGACCTATTATCCTTATCACGTTTCCAAATATACATTGAATAATGTACGATACCTACTCAGGACACAAAATGCCACTATTTGTGAAGTTTAATCTTTCAATGTAGGAATGCCCTGATGCTAATTCATGTAAAACTGCCCTTGATCACAATGCCTAAGTTTTGATGTTGCAAGTAGTTGTCTCCATTGTTTCGCGTAAAGCTCTTTAGCAGATGTGGTTTGCGTCTCAGGGATGCACATGTTTCAGAATTGCATTTTAACACATCTGTGCGCATGCAAGGATCATTATTTTGTAGGTGATTTCTCTTCCTCCATTTTGCAAGCCAGGTAGCGATTTTTCGGGGTGTGTATCTCATCTTCTTCCTTCCTTCTTTCTATTTCAACTTGAGGTTTTATCAATAATTAGGGATTTTCTGTGTGGCACCTGTGTGTTTCTGTTATATGAGCTTTCAGATCATCAGATAACATTTTGTGGGTAGTTCTAACCATAAGATGCCCTCTGCAGCCACCTTGAGGTTGATGTTATGCACCCTACAATGGAAAGCAATCCTAAAAACTGCCATTGAAATACCTCACCCGCCATGTTAAGTTATGTTATGTTACAAAATTGGCATACTGCACCAAATCACCAACATAGTGGTGTGCCACTACCTGTGTTCTCCAATTTCTTTGTGTTCACTGTCACATTGGTCTCTGGGGCTTCTCATGAACATGCCTCTTCTGTCCCTTGCCAGACATCGATGAATGCGAGGACAATCCAGACATCTGCGATGGTGGTCAGTGCACCAACATTCCCGGGGAATACCGCTGCCTGTGTTACGACGGATTCATGGCATCCCTGGACATGAGGACCTGCATTGGTGAGAAGATGTCCATCTCCAGCACGGTCCTTTGGGGCCAGGTTTCAAATAAACAATTGTTTTTCCTAAAAGATGTGCTTTCACTAAATTGAGAATCACAATATTGGGAAAAATAATTTTATTTAAAGTTACACCTAAATAATCAACATGTGTATCGATGATAAATATGACCACAGAAATATCAGATGTAAAGGAAAATAATCTTGCAAATTCTTTTAAAAAAAACACTTAAATGCATACCTGACCTCCAGTGGGGAGCTCTGTTGCTAGAAACACCACTGAAAGGGCTGGTGAGAGACGTTCCTGGGGGGGGGGCTGAGGTGGCTATAGCCCGGTTCTTTTGGTTGTAGCCGTGGATAGAAGCTCAGGGGCTATAACCAAAAGGCTACAGTTAGCCCCGAGTCCCGCCAGGCCCGACATTAGCTTAGACCCTGATCTTTTCCAGACCTAAGAACACCTGATGATGACTCACAACCATCAGATAGAATCCTTATGTAAATCAAGCAGAGTATAATAGTCACGCTCTAAGAGACCCATCAGGCTTGCCGATAATGAGGTGCAACTCTGCGTGTGGGGAATCTATGGGGTCCATGTAAGGGAGATCCTTTTTCATGGCGATTAGCTACAGTTTGAGAGAAGTCAGGGAAATAATATGAACCCTGGAGAATGAATGCACATATTAGAGTGTTACACAGTTGAAACTATCCAACTGTGACAGCCCCATTGATTAATAACTCAGGCTTATCTGTTATGTGTTTCATTAAAGTATAGATATTGTGGTCATTAAATATATGCTTCTTCTGTTCTCTGATATGGTACAAAAGAGTAAACTTCTCCTGCCTGGAAGTTCTCAATTTCAAATGGAGCTTTCATACTTCTGTCAAGTTGAAGGGACAAGCAATTAAAGTGTTGGTTAAGGAAATGTCCCCACGGGCCAGTGCCCTCTCTACATCTGTAACAGGGGGAGCAAAATAGAGGTGGCGTTCAAACACATTAACAAGGGTAGTTCATTTAGAAATCCAGCATACCGTGCAGAAGGCTGAGAATAGGGCAAGCAATTATTTCAGCATACCACATTCTAAGGCTTTGAGAGTTAGGCTTTGTAAGTACTGCCTCTTTAAAAGGTGGGCCACCCAAAATTAGTCATTGTTCATAAGCCTTTGCAGTAGAAAACCTGCATTTTCCCATAACATCTAAACACAACCTCATTACGAGTGCAGCAGTAACCCTGCCGGTGCTTCCGGCGGGTTTCCGCCAGACTCGTAACACTTTTCCAGGGCCTGACTTCCCGGTGCCACCGGGACATTAGAAGTCCCGGCTGATTGCGAAGACAGGCGCTGTAAAATGTTAGTCCCTGTTCCCATGGAGCCCCATAGGACTCCATGGGAATGGGGACAGGGAAGCACGGGCACCGATGCTAACGGTGCCCGTTCTTTCTGTGAAAACTCTGCGGGTGGGGGCCATTACGCCTGGCAGGGCAGACCTCCCGGGCGCAATGGGCTCTGCCCGCAGAGTTGTAGTGTGGTGGTCTGGAAATAGATGCCATTACGGTGCAACCGGCACCCATAATTTCGGACTGCCACACTTGTAATGAGGCAACAGTATTTCCTGTGACACTTGCCAAGGGATTTGAGTCCAAAACATGGTAAGAGAGCGCTGTGGCTATGCATATTTACACCACAACAAAGTCACTTTTTAGTTGGTCTCTTAAAGATAATGCTAAAAAGAGGCAATGCTATACACTAATCGGTTGGTGAATGTACCTGTCACAAGGTTTGTTTACATAACACCTGTGATGGAGGGGATCACGCATGTATTTATTGAACAAATGTAACTGTTAATGGCCTCATAGCGACCAGGTCACACTTACAAAAGGAATTGGGTTTTTTAAAGACTTTTTGAGTTGTTTCAACTATTTTTGTGTGCTCACCTAGAACCTTTACATAATATAGACATTATTCTGAAGGGTACTGCACCTCTCAATATGAACATCAACACTATATCTCTGTGGCACATAATTAATTGCAAATGTGTATTTTGATGACAAGCAATGGGGCATTTATGTTCTGAAAGATTGGCAGCACTTGGATAGACCAGCTCTTACCTCTAACTAGCCTGGCACAATCACACCAGCCAGGAAATCCCCTTTTCCCCCATAGGCAAGGCAATCTCCTATATGATTTCCACTGACGCTAATAAGTGATTAAACATGTTTTCTTTTTAAATAAACACCTTACATCTTCCCTCCCTCTCGCTTCGCTTTGATCCTCAACGCGTGGTGCTCCTAACATGTTGTGAATCAGAACGAGGCTATAATGAAATACTGATAAGCCCGGTCTGTGGCACATTGATGAAACATCATCAGCTTCAGTCCTGCTTGTGTTCAGCTCATTCTGGGCGCACACACCAGTGGTTCTCCTGGGGGCCGGAGGGTTTTCCGTGATCTGTGTGGTTCATTGTAGTTTGACCTACTGCATTTCTTATTCTCCCCCTCCCTTCCTTAGACGTAAATGAGTGCGACCTCAACCCAAATATTTGCCTCCACGGAGAATGCGAGAACACAAAGGGCTCCTTCATCTGCCACTGCCAGCTGGGCTACTTCGTGAAGAAAGGGACGACTGGCTGCACAGGTAAGATGCTGGCATACTACCCAACTTATGCATGGGCACCTGCTCTCCTGCCCCCAAATATAATAGTGTTTCATGAGTTAATGTGTAAGCTAGCCTACTGACAGTTCACGGTAAGTACAACCTTTATCAAGCCATTAATATCAGAAAACGGATTAATAGCCCAGAAACTGCTAAATGGACTTTTGCCAGCTGTCGTTTTGGCTGGAAGGCATCCAGGTTTGTTATTAATAAAATAGAGGCAAGTGAGCAATGTTGAAGAAACCCCCTACACCGCTTGTGACTGATGCTGTATGATGTTTGCAGAAGGATTGCTTTGCGATGAAAGTCAGAGAAATGTGGCTTTTCCAATTGTCCCAACCATTTGCAGCAGTGAGGTGGCCATTTGGTTCTCTCTCTGAGCAAGCATTGGTATCAATAGCATGGCGCCATATAAAGCCATATGCTGTTCCATAAAGAACTGCACAACTTGCTATTTGCATAATAGCCTAGTCAGGCCCACCAAGCCAAGCTCCTTTCCTAGGCTAGCTATAGCAGAGAGTTCAATAATCGCAGATTTTACAAATATATATTTATATACTTATAGAAGAAAAAGAAGTAGACTTAAGCCCAGTCACAAGCGTGGCGGCACTCGGGCATATGAAAAAAAGACAACATTCAATCCATAATCTAGGCGTACTTGCTGTTCGCCATTAAGCCTGTAGTGACATTTTGATGTGGACAAAAGAGGGCAGCAGAAAAACATGACGCGTTTCACCCGACACACAGGCTTCGTCTTGTATATATATATATATATATATATATACACCCCGAGGATGAATAATTGTCCTTTTATCCCTAAAGTAATTATACAGACAGCATGACTGTAACAATACAGTGCTCTACATGTATACAAATTGCTTCATTTTTACAGTGGCGCTAGTAAAATAGTTTAAGTAGTTGCCAGCTAATGAAATGTATTGCCAGCCAGCATGAGGCCCTTTCCCTCAGTTCGATCTGTTGAAGGGAAACGGGGTTTGCATTGCAGCAGGCGGGGGGAGGGGGCGCATAATACTGGGTCATGTAAGAGTCAGAAAAGTATGCTTTTGTTAGTAACAGTAATTTTTCAGATGTGTGAAAATGGGTCTTGGGAGAGTGTGCACTCACATAAATTGGCAGATTGTGTGGAATCATTCACAAGTTCTCGCACCAAGACTCATGGCCCTCATTCCGAGTTAGGACTACACCATGGAGTAAATAGCTCCATGGTTGGCAACCATGGAGCTATTTACTCAATGGAATACCGGCATGGTGAATGGAGTAATTACCGGTCCATTCCAAGGTTGGATGGACCGGTAATTCCCCATTCACCATAGACCTTCCCCATCCCCATTTCTGCCCCCATAGGGCTCAATGGGAATGGGGAAGGAGGTCATTACGGCACCGTAAATTACGGTGCCGTAATTTACTCCAAGGTCACTTTGCGGGTCCCGTAATTTACTCCTGCTAAAAGCAGGAGGTAAAAAGGGACCCGCAAAGGGAACTCGGAATACGGAGGTAAGGGATTACCGCCATCGGTGCCCTTACAGGCGCCGGTAATCCCTTACCTCCAACCTCGGAATGACCCCCATGTTCGCTAATGGTCACCTGATGGTCCCCCAAGGCCACTCAATTCTTGCGATATGCCTTTGGAGATGAGCTGACAGGGTTTCGAGACATTGCTCTGACCTGGCAATCAACGCCTTTTATCTCTTCCCACAGATGTTGATGAGTGCGAAATCGGAGCACACAACTGTGACATGCACGCCTCTTGTATCAACGTCCCTGGGAGCTTCAAGTGCAAGTGCGGCAGCGGCTGGGTTGGAGATGGCCTGAAATGTACTGGTGAGTTTCCAGAAAACCAAAGAACAGTTTTCCTTTCTGTGAGCTTTTTCTGACCGTCTAGTGCACAATGTCCCTGATGAAGGACAATATCGGCATCAAGTCATTTTATCGCAAACATTATAGAGTGGTATGTAACCGAACGGACAATAACACCTAAAAACACAGAAAAGATTAAATAAATGTATAAAGGGTAGTGGGGTAAGGGGTTAAAATGGATGTGATTGGAGTGGCGTTATAAGGGTGGAAAATAGGAGGGTTTGGGGGACTCCCCCGTCCAATTAAAAAATCTGTGCTTTTCTGTGTTTTGACCTCGATGAAATGTACCACTCCATAATTGTGCTCGGTAAAATCACATATAACCATAAAAGGTCAATGTACTTGCAGGCTACTTCTATGTCGTGTCTATACGTTTGAGCACAGGGGGTTATTTTGCAATTTCTCTGGTGCAAAGGCAAGGCATTAGCCCTGTATGCACTATGTTTACACTCCAGGGCATGTTGCTGCCATTTGGAGATGGAGAAGGCGCATGAAACAGAAATAAAATGTCCACTGTGCATTCCTCCTCTGGCTTCAAATTGCAAATGCTTTTAGGCCTACGTGAGATTTTCATAAAGATTCAAAAGGAATGGATTCCCATGTAATCATCCTGCTTGTAGCACTTGGTGAAAGGCGTATTCCGTAGGAATCCAATGTAAATGCCATCTGCTAAGCATAATTTGCAGGTGGCATTTACATGTTTTATGCAATGGAGAGTGCCATTTTCACTCTTTGATTTTCCCATTTTGTAAAAGTTGAAAATTGCATGTAGGGGGTGTAGCAGTGTTTACATGGAAGGCACGCAATGACCACTTTGTTCTAAGCTCTGTCTAATATTTGAATGTTACTCTCATTGCTTATGACATATCTCAAGGCTTCCTGGAGCAGGGGTCTTCAACCTTTGGCTCTCCAGATGTTTTGGACTACAGCACCCATCAGCCTTGGCCAGTATCGTCAATGGTTAGGGATCGAGGCCGTTGTAGTCCAGAACAGAGAGAACAGCTTGCAGACCCCTGCTCTAGAGCTTTCAAGGTGTGATGCACCTCAGTAAAAAACAAATGATACCTCAACTTTTGAGTATTTCGAAAGGTTATGTTTCTATTTGCTATAGCTAAACAAGTCATATCCAAATATCTGCCATGATGCTCAGAAGATTCTTGGTAAAACAGAGACCTGCAATATAACATTGGTAAGAGCACACTAAGGAGAAATTTAAAAAAAATAATGTTTAACACGGGAAAGTCCAATTAAAAACATTTGTAGATCCGGCCCTTAGAATTTTACATGAAATCCGTGTGGCAAGTGAGGTTGGGATGTTACAGAATGCGGCCTTATGATAATTGGATTTTGGTACATAAAGTGTACTAGGTCATTATTCTAATGTGATGTCATCTGCTTGAACCTTAGACGTGGATGAATGTTCCACAGAGGAGCACAACTGTAACATTAATGCAAACTGCGTGAACACGCCAGGCTCCTACCGCTGCGCGTGCCAGGAGGGATTCAACGGTGATGGCTTCTCCTGCTCAGGTATGTGGAACACTCTGCTCTGCAGCACCTGCACTGCTAGGTCCTGAGTGATCTTGGGATGCCCAGACAAGCTCGTGACATCATTCAGGCCCATGCTTCAGAGTGCATGGGATGGACACAAAAGGTCTTCTTCTGTACGAACCTCGTCAAACTGCACATCAGTTTTGAGGGTTTCCTAGCCATATCCTATGCTTGTGCCATTTGCACGATCCGGCACCAGATGTGTCTTGGAATGGGTGGCAAGTGAAGAATGAAAGTCCTTTTATTTGTGTTGTATTGGGAGGAGGGTGATGTTTGCTTTTCCTAGTACAAATATTTGAACATTCTCCAAGGAAATGTTGGGACACCTGTTACCAAGATGCATATACTCCATCTACCACAGGAGTGGTAAGGGTGCGTCTAATAATGATGGCATACAATCTGGCATTGCTGCAGAAAGTGCACCCAACAAGGGCACAACTCATCCACTTAAATCGGAATGACATAATGCAGCCAAGCCTCGAAGCCGGGAGACGGCTGCAGTAGAAACCAATGCGGCATAACAAGATTATTTCCATTTCCATTAGTGGTTAGTGTAGACCTTTTATCGCCAGTCTGCTTTTACGCCATTCCTGGCCCCTTGCATGACTGTACCGCAGATGTCCTCTGCCAACTCTCCCATGACACACAGTCTCCATTACTTGCAGTGTTGGCAGGGGCCCTGCCCTGGTGAAGTGGTGGCATTTCAGGGCCCACTCCACCTTCTGATGTGAATCTCATCTCTTCTCCCTCTTCTCCCTTCTGTGCAGATGTCGATGAATGTGCAGACAACATCAACTTATGTGAAAATGGGCAGTGTCTGAATGCGCCCGGGGGATACCGCTGCGAGTGCGAGATGGGCTTCACGCCGACTGAGGACAGCAAGGCCTGCCAGGGTAAGAACTACTGTCAGGAGCATGTGATCATGAAAGGTGCACAGCTCTATGGTATCTGTACTCTTAGCCACACCCCCACATCCTCTCTGCACTGGGACCACTCGCTATGGATTTTGTTGGTTGGCATCTCTCTGTTTTTTGTCTTTCAATCCACCTTATCCTTTGAAAACTTCTTCAAAGTGATATTATTATTGCACGCATTCAGATTCGCTATTAAAGATTAATAGATATTATATTCCAGGGAGATTGACGTGGCACTCCGCCATTGGCCAATTGTCAGTCCTTACGATCCAGTAATGCTGCAGATACAATAAATGCCTCCGAAATTGGCCAATGAGACGGGGAGCTGCATGGCTCCCCCAGTCACCCCTCAGGCAGACCATTCAGCATGGCGCTACCCCTAATCACGGAGGCATCGCACTGAGAGCCCTCCCACCTGCTTTCCTCGTCACCCGAGTCGCAGCTGAGAGGCGCTGCTCGGGCACCCCTAAAATCACCGGCCCACACCCTCAATCCTTGACAGAAAACATGGTCACTCCTGGCATACGTGATCCAGGTCATTGGCTCCCCCTGCAGCTGCCACACATTATCCTCGCTAAGCCGCATCGCTGTCCATCCGATCTTCACTCTGCCTACTTGGGCCTTAACTGCAGACCACGTCCCTCAGCACGTTGCTATGTGATTACTGGCAGCCCAGCCATTTCCCTGCAACCACCCCAGGCAGATTGCCTCCCCCCACCTCCACTCCCTTTTTAAATGTGAAAACATTGGTTTTTGAATCAGAACATAGCTTTAATGTTATTATGTTCCAGTTTAAAAAGGGGATGAGGGAGGCAATCTGCCAGTGAGCACCTAGCACTTTCAACAGAATACTATGGGCCTCATTATAAGTATGAAGGTAAAGCAACAACGGTGCCGGTAGCTCTACCGGCACCGTTGCTACCATAACGCCATATTGCGAGCTGTGCTAGCGGGTGCCTGTAACCCCGTCAGGTCTGACCTGGCGGGCAGAGCGGCACCCGCGAGCACAGCATGTCGGATGCACCGCCATCTTTGCAAACAGTGCCGGTGCAGCCGACGTCCCCATTCCCATTGAGCCCTATGGGTCTCGAATGGGAATGGGGATTTACTGGGCCAGGCACCCGCGAAAGGGCAATTACCGGGTCCGGCTGGGACGGAATAGCCCGGTAATTGCCCATTCGCGGGTGCCGGACCTGGATGCGAGTATGGAGGTAGCCTTGCGGATTTTACCGGCAAGGCTACCTCCAACCTCGTAATGAGGCCCATAGCTTCATAGACCCCATTCTACGACTGTACCTAGAGCTACGGGCCCATAAACCTTGTTCAATGCCCTCCCCTGTATGGCCCTCAGGCTAGGTCTATAAAGCTTAATTCTTTTAATTATACATTTCAGTCCATATCAATGACACTAATGGATTGCCACACAACATTCCAGCGTATTACCATCTACTGTAGTGCCTGATTTTAAAAGGCCACAGTTACGTAAACATGCATTGGCCCACTATATAACATCAGAGAATTAATGAAAGATCTTACCCCTGCTCCTACCAGTAGTGCTCTCAAAGATTGTTTTCTTGATATAAGTACACTGGGCTCCATTACACGTTTGGCAGTGCAGTAATAAAGTAGTGTTAATTCCATTACACTCCAACTAATTACCATAGAAACCATGATGCTTCGGTTTGCAATTTGGTGACTCCAGAACAATATTCAAACCCTTCAAAAGTGAATAGTCTTACCTTTCACTGATGACCGTTCACATGTTTCCAAATGACGTACATTGTGCAAAAGCACCCAGATTTCTAAGAGCCCAGCTGACGAACCCCCGGGGCAGCATGTAAGATGCAGAGAAATGATCATTGATGCAGCTCTCCCTTTCCCCTGCATGAATAATGAAGGATTAGGACCTGAATACGATTTAGGCCCCGAGTACTGTTACTGCTCAGGAGTGTTATCATCTTGAGTTGGAAGGAGTAACAGTGCGCCGAATGATCATGTTGTGGTAATTAGCAGAGGGGTGTTTACTGGTAATCATTGACTGGCATGCAATTCTACCATTTGTCATCCATATTGCATCATCACGCAGGAAGGCAAGAAATGGCATGTAAATGAGCTGGGCGAGTTTGCTATGGATGTGTGACCATTCTAGTCAACGCATGGCATCACCATGAGTGCGGGCTCCTTGCGTGACACCAATGTCATTCCCCGTCTTAATATCTAAAACCAAGGTAAAGATTGTCAGCATGGAACGAAAAAGAAATGATGCACAAAATGGGCAGCTCTTTAAAATCATGAAACATATCAACTCATACGCCTTTTATTCAAATTAATCCAAGATGTTAAACTTTCAAATTGCCTACAAGTTTCATTTTCATAATCTGCCGAGGTCGATAAGACTATTAGCACTTAGTGGTAGTTGCAATACATGTTGTGTTGTTGAAGTAAACATGATATTTTAATAGTGAGCAAAGTAAATGAATTGGCAGCTTAGTTAAACTTGAGTGGGTTTACATGAACATGCATCAGGTGTCATGTAAAAGTAAACTGTATCTCTAAGAAGGTGGAAGCATATTGTAATGACGCAGCTTTCTCTATGGTGTGTCAAATGAGGTTATGCTGTTAAAAAAAGAGGTCCTCCCAGAAAGGCATTGTCTTGTTGAAAGAAACTTTGCAGGGGAAATTGCATTGTGGGTTTCCTGTCTGCGTTTTCTCCATGTGCTAATAATACTGACATGTTCACAATAAAACGGGACAGTAGACTATGCGTTAATCACAGAGACCTCCAATCCCCTCATTCACCTTCACCAAAAGCCCACCCCTCTGCTTTGCTCTCCCCATAGGACCCTGAGAAAGCTCTGTGATGCCCTGTTATTGTCATAACAGAAGACCATTTACATTTGCAACAGTGCTCTCAATTGCCTTTATTATAATACTATACTCTGTATTTTTACTTAGTCAATGTTGATTACTTTTTGTGCGCTTTTTATTTTAAATGTAATACTTTGACTACTTACCACCTATGTTTGGGATGAAGAATTATTGCCTGAGATCTCTAGAATCAAAGGGCTAACCAAATTAGGTCGTGTCCCTGGTACAAATGGAACCACTCCTAAAAGTGAATCCTGGAGTAACAGAATACTTGTCTCACTCCTGTCAGTCTGATAATAGGGAGGGAAACCCCTACAGTAGTTTACTCCTGGGACCCCCATCTTGGGCCAGCAGGAATTTATGTTAGACCACTCTGGTGATATCCTGAAAGTAGGACAAACCACAAGGGTAATGTCACACACCAATTGTAGGGGAAAGGGCTGCCCATCCTGAGGAACCTCAAACCTCTGAAGTTCTCCCCTGATGGGCTCTGTGCGCTTACCTTCCAGTACCTCACCTACCTGCCATAACCTTTGCTTCACTGGAGGGGAACCCTCCCATTGAAAGCAGGCCTTTCCCCACAGACCTTTTAAATGTGGTGTCTTTCTTTGTTGGCCCATACTAATCACTCCCCTAGGGAGCTCCTCTACCAGCAAACTGGCTAGTTCAGGAGTCCCATAGGATCCAATATGTTGTGGTGGTCCTTCTTTCAAGCTTGGATTAGGGACACTACCAACTACCTTGACAGATATTGTAGGTAGGACAGGGTGAACATACTATTCCCTCTGCATCTTTTTCTGACTCTTTGGCCTTTGGGTTTCCCCTTAGACCAAGGTATTTCCCGGGGCTTGGCTAAGGCAGCCTGATTCTAATACCAAGTGCTTGAAGTATCTGGTGAGTTTTATCAGGACCTAAGTCTTGAAGAATGATCTCACCCAGAACTGTTCTTGGAACAGTTCGGCTAATGTTGACAGATGCCCTGGCCATTTTACTATTCGCAGCTCTCATGACAAGTGCTGCTGGAACATTGAAAGAGGGCCTACCAGCCAACTGAGTATCCCCCATGGGATCTCTGGCAAGAATCTGTGGGTTTACCTTGGAGGAAGTTACATCAGTGGGACTGGGCCCAGTGTTCCTAACAGTAGACGTACCTACACCTGCTATCTGACCACTATCCTCAGACAAAACATGATTACGGGACAGGACTGGCATGGGAGCAGAAGCTCCAGCATTACTAGGGTCTAAGGAATCTAGACATACTTCTGATTCTCCACCTGTGAGGAAGGAATCCAAAGGGAAGGACTCCCATGCAAACTCCTCTTCCTCAGCCTGAGGAAAGGCCAGACTTGCAGAGTGGGCACCCAAGGTCTTACCCTTACACCTGGTGCCCCTCTTCCTAGGGTCACTGGCTCCACAAGTGAAACAAGTCCCACTGGCTCTTGACACATAGGGAAGTTTAGAGAAACCACTGTCATGCTTGGGAGGATTAGTCCCACTACCCTGAGCTGACTCGTGTTACTCCCCCTTGTTAAACCTTTTTTGGGCCTTCTTGGATAAAGTGTTATCTAGTCCCCCACCCTCTTTCTACCTTTGGTTATTTACCTCCTCTCGCTTACCAGATGCAGGCTTGTCCTTATGGGACAGTCTTTGTGAGACCCATCAGTTGGCTTTGCTCACTCTTGTTCAGATTCTTAATAAAGACTTCTAGCATCCTGAAGAGAACCACATTGGGGCCAGTGACTATAGGGCACTAGGCTCCATCTTCTTTTAGCTAGGGAGGGCATTTTAGGGTTTAGTACCTTATATTCTAAATTTGTGTATGGTGCTTCTTTATTTTCAAAATATTCGTTTTATAACTGATGGTTATTTACCTGGTTATTTTATTAATCTGTTTTATTATCCTACAGTATTCTGAAATTGATCAAACTGTATTCTGAAAAGTGAAGGGTTAGAGCACACGAAAGTGAATGGGTGTATACACAAAGTGAATGTTTTAGTGTGTTACTTACCTGTGGTTTTTAAATGATAAAGTTGTCAAAGGCCTCAATAAATAACTGTATTTTTATACATTGTGCCTAACGGGTATTATTAAGAATGTTCTGCACGTTTGTAACTGAATACCTCACCACTCTCACTCCCTACTGAGTCTAAGCTTGCTGTCCAGTCACACTACTCAGATAGAGTTTGACTAGACATTAGAGTGTGTCCTTATTCACCAGAGTAGGGTGCCCTCTTAGAATCTGTCCACATGGCTGATTCTGAGAATCGATCTTGTGTAACTCACTTGAAAAGCATTGCATGTTCTCAACCATAACTTGCCTTTTGAATCAGATGTAAACTGCATTTTAAATAGGGTATAACATAAACATGCATAATTTAAAACATTTTCTAGGTGTTCATCACACTTACGCCTAAAATTAAAAGCCCTGTGAAACACACGCTTTGCCTTCCAGTTGCAAAGTTCACAGACCTGCAGATTTCACATTACCGTGTATGCAAAAATGAGTTATGTACATTTGCTGACATGTTGGCCAGACGAGCCACATGGAGATTTTCACCTGGATGATATCACCTGTGGATCCTAACATTCCTTATCTCGCTCTCTGACAGACATTGACGAGTGCACATTCCAGAATATTTGTGTCTTCGGGAGCTGCCAGAACCTGCCCGGGATGTTCCGCTGCGTCTGCGATGATGGCTATGAGCTGGACAGAAGTGGAGGCAACTGTACAGGTATGGAGATGACATGCATTCCGTATAACAGTACAATAACAAGTGTAACATTAAACATCATTTTGTGACAATCTTATCATTTTCATTATCAAAGCTTTTCACAGTATAATCTGCTAGATGTGGCATGACCAACTAGATGCATATGTGAGAACCCTTTAACTTTGCTGGGATCTCGTCCTCCACTCTGAAGAAAATGACCTTGGTGCACTCATGCAAAGTCATCTTCAGTTTCCAAAAAGAAGACTGTCTTTCTAAACATTGCGACATTTTGCTAACTTCAAGGTGTCTAATGGCTACTTCAAAAGGCTTCACTTCATTCTTATGTTGGTATTGGCCCTCATTCCGAGGTTGGTGCTAGTCATGGCGCTATTAGCGCCATGACTAGCACAATACCGGTACCGCCACCGACGTGGCGGCATGGGGACTTACCGGTCCATTCCACCCTTTGCGGGACCGGTAAATCCCCATTTGAAATGCCATTCCCCATTCCCATTTGAGCCCCCATAGGGCTCAATGAGAAGGGGAAAGACGGCAATAACGGTACCGCAAATTGCGGTAACGTTATTGACCCCGGTATCCCTTTGCGGGTCCCGTCCTTAATGCCTGCTAAAACCAGGCATTAAGGGAAGGACCCGCAAAGGGACCTCGGAATTGGGCGCAAAGGGA
Organism: Ambystoma mexicanum; assembly: GCF_040938575.1. Lineage (NCBI taxonomy): Eukaryota > Metazoa > Chordata > Amphibia > Caudata > Ambystomatidae > Ambystoma > Ambystoma mexicanum. The sequence continues at coordinate 625,558,279 of NC_090921.1, forward strand.
TTACGGGCACCAGTGTCATTACTGGTGCCCAGTATCCCTTTGCGCCCGGGTCGTAATGACCCCCATTGTGTAGAATAGCGTACCCACATCAATTCCATGTTGAGGATGCTATGTGCTGTTCCTGAATTCTGTGTATGTATAAAGCAAGCGCTCAAAGCTCAAAGTGTCAGACATGGTGCCATGGAGGAAAACCTTGAAATGTCTCTACAAATAGCACACGATGCCGCTGTTTCATGGACATTTCTGCCACTCCCATGCAATGTACCACTGCCTTTCCCTGTGAACCCTTGGCTTTGTGTCCAATCAGATCAGTGCCATACGCAACGTCCCAGTTCAGTGTATTAATTAAGGCATTAGTACACTTTGGTTCTCCTAGCATTGCCATTGCAATGTAATCAGTAATGGTAAGGGTGGGTGGATAGAATTTGTACACTGATTGGTCAGTACTGCAGGGGTGCCTCCAAGACATGCAGGTGTTGTCATGTCTGCTGAGACTGTCCCTCTTCTTCCAGATGTAAATGAGTGTGCTGACCCTGTGAACTGCATCAACGGCCTGTGTGTCAACACTCCCGGCAGCTACTTGTGCAACTGTCCCCAGGACTTTGAGCTTAACCCTACAGGAGTGGGGTGTGTGGGTAAGTTCTGAGTTCGACATTTTAGATCCGATATTTGAAGGAAGCGGAATGTGCATGTGATGGAGAAGGTATCATGCTACATACATGGGATTCGTCAGCAATATGGGCCCTTAGTTTATACTGTTAAGATCTGAGCCATGCCACGCATGCCGTGTAAAGGATGTCTGTTTCCTTCTCATTTGGGGCTATGCAACGTGTTCAGAAAGGATTTTCTTTTTGCAAATGTCCTTCCATTGTTATCCCTGGAACCCCACCCTCTTGCTATGGCTTGAACCCCGTGCTGGCATTTGGTGGTAAGAAAAGCCTTTTTGCTTTACTTGCTTTGCCCAACTGAACTCTTTTGTGGGCTCTGGTTAGCCCTTGTGGTTACCAGTGGAGGGAGCTATGTTCTCTGTACGAGATTCCTGTGTTGTTTTGCTGTAGCACACATCACCTTACAGTGGAGTGTTGCATGGGCACAATGGTTGCCAGTCCGGAATCAACGGTGCTGGTAAGCTTGCCGGTACCGTTTTTCCTGACCGCCAATGTACAAGTTCTGCGAGCGGGTGCCTTTCCACCCGCCAGGTCTGACCTGGCGGGCGGATAAAAGGCCCCCGCTCGCAGACCTTTACGGATGCACCGGAACCATTCGGTGCATCCATCCTTCCCATTCCCATTGAGTCCAATGGGATTCCAATGGGAATGAGGAGAAATATTTTCTGCCGTGGCCGTAATGCCCCGGTAAATCCCCATTGCCGTGCGCCAGGAAGAAAATGACTCTGGTGGCAGCTGTGCTGTTTTTACCAGCACGGCTACCACCAGACTTATAATGAGGCCATATGTTTCTCTTTTTCTTTCCACTTGTAACATTTTTGTTACCTTTTTTGATGTACCCAGGTTGGGCTGGGGGCACTGGATTATTGTCTACCCTGTGTTCTTCCCGTGTACTGGTGTCCATATTTATTTCTCACCACATTTAGCCATTTTGAATAACTTATACTCAATATGTCCGTTCTATGCAATCTCCTCCCTGTTCTTTGGTCATCTTGTTCTTTGGCCTTCTTCCTGCCACCCCCAGCTCAGAGTTCCCGGGAAAAGTGGCGCTATGTGCATCCTGGCCGGTTCTGGGGGATGGCACTGTCTTGTCCCAATCCACATTCCAGTCAGGGGATGTCTGTTGCGGCAGACAGAAGACGGGAGAATTCAGCTGAGGATGACCAGAATTGCCAAAGCCCAGTCCCGCTCAAGTCCTACCTTTCTTGCAATGATCCAAGAAGACCCTCGTTGATGATTCAACCCTTGGACGGCTAGGAATGACCTATAGACATGGAAATATTTGACTGCATCCACAGCTATGTCCTCTAACCAATTGTGCAGTTTCATCAAGTGCCATCACAGAGCTAGTAAGCTGATCCTCATTATTGGACCCAAAGCATCTAGTGTGCTGGGGAAAATTTATACGGTGCTCTGAGTGTACTGTCAGTGTTGAATGTTAGAAGGGCTTTCAATTTAGAAAGATAAATAGATTAATCCCCTAAAACCTCAAGTCAGAAGCTCCACCTAGTCACCCCATCTCTCGACACATACCCTATTTTCTTTAGAAAACCTGCCATCAACAGAACGCCATGCAAATATGGCACTTGTTGGGCAGGCTCATCCTCGCTACCCTACTCCTCTCCCCCCCTTTACATTTCCTTGCACAGTCTTATTTTTGCTCTGACAGGTAGCTTGACAGGCTCAGTTTAATTCCCTTGGGTCTGGGAAGGGACACCTCAAGCCTCATGGGATATCCCTAGCGCATCTTGGGGCCATCACACAACCATGCTCTGACTAATTCCAATACCATCCCCTCAAGTACTACAAATTGCCATCCCTGGAAAATACTTGTTATCACAAGTTCCTATTCTCCCTTTTCCTGATCAGCATTCGTGATCCACTGCTAATGACTGCACATGCACTCCTGTAGCACACTATAAAAGCAACTTAAAGCAAGATAACATCGCTGACTGGTTCAGTCGCTTCTTACTCTGCCTCAAACCTTAGGCCGCCGGATAAACTCGGGATAGAGATAAAGAATATGCCCGTAATCATGAGTGATGTCTATTTTCTATGTCATAAGACAGTGGGCCTCATTACACGGTAGGCGGTAAGGGTTTACCGGTACCGGTATTTTACCGGTAATGGTAAACCCTTACCGCCTTACTACGAGGTCCCTTTGCGGGTTGGGGAATTTAACGCCTGCTTTTTGCAGGCGTTAAAAACCAACCCGCAAAGGGACCAGGGAGCTAATTACGGTACCGCAATTTGCGGTGCCATAATTAGCACCTTCCCCATTCCCATTATGCTCTATGGGGCAAAAATGGGAATGGGGAAGGGCAATGGGGGAAGGGGGAATTACCGCCCCACCAACCTTGGAATAGGGCGGTAATTCCCCTTTCCACCAAGGCGGTGCTGGTATTTTACCGGCATGGACCAAGGTGCTAATAGCACCTTGGTCCACCGCCATCCGTGTAATGAGGCCCGGTGTCTCGTGGCAAAGGCCTTTGCTGGAAGATTCCTTTCTTTGGAATCTAGAATACACACAACTATCGTGTGCCTCTCGGAGGCTGGTGTGAGAGAGTCAGTCATGTTCACCTATCCAACACTGATTAACAGCGTCAACTGCCTTCCAATTGGCAGTTCAAAATCCAGCCTAGTTCCTTTTAAACTATTCAATTTCTTCTAGTGGCGTCTTTAGTCTGACCGTTAGCAATCGCCTTTGCTTAGTTCATTCCACTCATAGAAATCCCTTCAGTGTCACCCACAACACATTTCATTTATTGCACCGTTAAGAGGTCCTTTCCATTCCATGGACAGGGGTCCGTTGTGATGATCTAACTGTTTGTCTTTCCTCCAAATGTAGATACACGTGTAGGAAACTGTTTCCTGGACACCCAGCCCAGGGGCGATGGAGGGCTCTCCTGCAGTGCTGAGATCGGCGTGGGAGTCACACGGGCCTCCTGCTGCTGCTCTCTGGGGAAGGCCTGGGGAAACCCCTGTGAATTCTGTCCACCTTCAAACTCAAGTGAGTAAGGGAGCAGCTTCTATACCACTCAACTTGCTACAAAGGGTTCTAAAGGTCATCTTAGTTCTTCGCATTCTACTGATCTCCAGTATTCCACTACGGAATCCATCTACTTTCTACTAGCTACAATCCCCTTAGTAGTAATACTGACTCAAAAGTCACTTTTATTGTATGCACATTTTGCTCCTGTGCATTTATGGAAACTATACTGAAATCCTGACTGAAATTTACTCTTAGGGCGTTGGCCAAGTTGAACCCTACTTTTTGCATATATCAAACAGTGTGATTATTGTGTTCATGTTCCAGTGGGACTTCCCTTAACAGCATCCTGGTTCTTTCTGTTTCTGTGCAGCTGAATACAAGACCCTGTGCCCAGGTGGAGAAGGCTTCCGACCCAACCCCATCACCGTCATCCTCGAGGGTGAGCAGACGCAGCTGCGGGAAGGAGCCCATGACAGAATTAAACTGATGATTTGAGGGAAAATACTAGTGAATATTTTAGAGTTTTAGAGTAGTAAGAAAATACAGAGAAATATTCACTGTTACAGCGATGATATAAATTATTTGATAGAAATCAGTTAACTTTTTTTAACAAACAGAAATATGCATTAGAATGCACTGCAGTTGGTAACAATAATGAAAGACACAGTATTAATCCACATACTCTGGGGTCGATTCACAAAGAAGACTTACCCTAGTGCACCCGCATTGTCACTTTGTGCATTTTTTTGTGTGCCCCTTTTACCCAATAGAAGGATTGAAGCTATACATTAGGGGGCAGATTCACAAAGCAGTTACTCTAACTTAACCTGCGCGTAAACTTGGAGGGCACTTTTTGATTTGCAAAGAACTTGCTAGAAGTAACTCTGACTTACTACTGACTTAGGTTAGGAGTAAGTCAGAGTTACTTCTCAAATCACCAGCCTCTGGGGTCTTTCAGAAGATTTCAGGTGAAGTTAAGCCATTTCTTTCAACTGCAGTAGGTTAGTCGCTATCCTCTAGCGAGCACCTTTTACAATGTTTACTGTCACCAGGCAGCAAACAGTCTAGGGCGCAGGTACGCTGTGCCTGCTTCTGTGTTTCTGTTGCGCCAGTAGTAATCAGCTTGAAGTCACTCGATGTGATCATGCTCTGTCACGCTCTTCTAGATATTGATGAGTGCCAAGAATTACCCGGTCTTTGCCAAGGAGGAAACTGTGTCAACACATTCGGCAGCTTCCAGTGTGAATGCCCGCTGGGTTACTACCTGAACGAAGACACACGTATCTGTGAGGGTGAGTATCCAGATCTCTGAGTTCATTTCCTTCTGTATTACATTTTGAATGTGTAAAGAGTTTCAAGGCTTGTGAACCAACCCACATTCTCACAGCAGTCCTTTCCTATGCATTAGAAAGACACTGGTCCTCAGCTCTGATATCTTTTTTTCCCTAAAGCCAGCATCAACAAAAATGTCCTGCCTTCCCTAAAGCTGCCCAAGACTGCATCAATGTCACCCTTGAACCTTTGGTTTGAACTTTTCATAAATTCGACCTTTCTTTGAAATTTTTGAACCACCTGAAATTCGTGTGGTTGGAAATTCGGAAAAATACATTCACCCATGCTTATATGTAACTAACAGCTCGTACAATTGTAATATGACTTTTTATTAATACTGGTAAATTGCATACTTAAAATGAAATTGTAATTGTTTAAAATAATTTGGTAATTTTGTGAAAAGTCGAATGTTTTTTTTTTCTGACTAAAACACAATAAATTTAAGAATAATGAATGCATGCAGACTATCCCCCTTTCCTTTAGCCTTCTCGATGGTTCTATGTATTGTTCACCTTTTGTGTTGATATTTTTCAATCATATTGTTTCAGTTCTATGCATTTGCGTTTTAAATAAAAGTTCTGTGAATGTTTAAAAACGAACGAATCAAAATTCTTTTCACCCCGTGCCTTTCCAGATATTGATGAGTGCAGTGCTCACATTGGCATCTGTGGACCTGGCACGTGCTACAACACGCTTGGAAACTACACCTGTGTCTGCCCCCCTGAGTACATGCAAGTCAACGGAGGAAACAACTGCATGGGTAGGAATACGCCCACTGGTCACTGCACAATATTGTTTCTTGCTGATCGTGTCTTTGAAATAGTTTCTAACTGCTAGTGGTGCTTTGCAGATATGAGGAAGAGTGTCTGCTACCGGCACTATAATGACACCTGTGAGAACGAGCTGGCTTTCAACATGACCAAGAAGATGTGTTGCTGCTCCTACAACATTGGCAAAGCCTGGAACAAGCCCTGCGAGCCATGCCCGGTGCCAGCCAGCAGTAAGTCGCGGTGTCCAGTCAAAATGTCGAAAACAGTTGGTCGAATGACAAAAATGTCGAAAAAATAACATCTAAAAAAAATGTCTAATGCTTTCTTTTTTTATTTAAATTTTTTTTGGGGTTCCGCAAGTAAAAAAAAATGTTAAAACAGAACTTTTTTTTTTTTAAGTTGGGTTGAGGGGGGAACCCCCCATTTCGAACAAAAAACAAACAAAAAAAGACATTTGAAAATATTTTTTTCGACATTATTTTATCGACATTTTGACTTTCGACCAAATGTTATTCGAAAATTTCACTATAAACCGCAAGTCGCATCCTGGAGCAAACACTGAAAAGAATAGAAATGCCCACAGGCGCAGGTAGCGCCAAACATGGGACTAGGAGAAACAGTGCAAGCAGTGGTGCAGTGGCGGGCAGGAGACGGGGTGAGGAAGGATGAGGAAAGAAAGCAAAGCATACACACTCTAGTGAGGTCAGACAAGAGACACAGGACGCGACTGACAGGAGGAAGGAGAGCAAGACATCTTGCTTGCTGATGCTGCTAGATGTGGTCTCCCATAAAACTGACCACCCAGGGAAGTTCGGACATGCCTGCATCGCTGATAGGACAGCTATGGCCCACAAATCAAGCCAGGCACCGAGTAGCATTGCTTGTCTAAGTGGCAATGCCTCAACCCTACCAGACTTTTAGATGCACCAGATTGTTGGGCATAACATCCTTACATGTGACTGACTCCGACCCAGCCCTATTGGCCCTTTAGGTGCTACACCCATTGGGCATCTCCCTGCTTTTCCTGGAGGCCTATTCACCTCTGCATGACACTCAGACAATTGCATCTCTGTTCCTCTTACACATCTACACAGCCTCTCTCCAAATCTCAACTCAGAGATGTTTTCACAGATAGAAGCTAAAAAAACATACTTGGAAAAGCTATTTGTAGGGCGATTGACTTCTCCAACATTACAAACATCATCCAGGGATAGCACACAAAATGTATGGAGAAGAAAGAGGCAGGTTTAAAAAAATATTTTGACCAATCAACGTGTATAAATCCAATGTAGGCTAAAAATACTGGTGATGACCCTAAACGGAAGCACACCCTATCCCTGCAAGGGGGTGCTGTCCCTATATCAACGTTGCTGTCAACATCTTTTAAAAAGCTCACCTCTTTCTTCACAAATAGCAGAACAGCCTCCCTCACCGCGATCTCGGCATCATGTTGCCAGAAGGGGAGAGTAGCAGGGAAAAGAGGTTCTTGCAAGAGAAGGGCTTTTATCCACTCCCCGCCTCAGGATAGACCTGAACTGGTGCCTGTGGACTGAGAGACTCTAAGATGCTGCCAGATCTCTGAAGTCCTCTTGTGAACACTTGCCAACAGAGAAGGGGTGCATTCACCTTTATTAAGCCATTACCTGCTTGCTGCTTCTACTTACACTTGCTCTGTCTTTTTGCAGCTGAATACCAGTTCTTGTGCGGTAACCAAGCCCCAGGGTTCATCATCGACATTCATACCGGAAAACCCATTGGTGAGTACATCCCTTGCATGGCTGGGCTTTTCCTACTGGTGGGAATATGCAGGGTGTGAGGGAAAGTGATCTGTATGAGTGAAAGCTTCAGTCATAGATTTTCCTCCTGGTCATGTGTGGACGGAACAGAACTGAGCTGCAGTACTGTTTTATTATGCAATAACTCCCGCTGAAGCACAGCAGAACTATTGTCCAAGGCAGCTGTGCATTTTGCTACCCTATGGGCTTTCAGCTAGCAGAGAGAAACAGCACGGCATGTGACTTGTGGCAAAGTCCACACCTTGCTTGGTATTTGGCAGAATGAATATTCACTGCAGGGCCTGTATATACGGGGCTATGCAAAATGTGTGACCCATTTTAGAGACTGCTCAGGAGATCAATTTTGGTCTAGGATATATGGTGCAGCTTGGGTTGTCGTAAATGCATTTTATATTTGTAAGGAAGCACTTAGGAGGATTAAATAAAACGATTAAGAATTAATGTATATATGGTTGAGGAAGCGTATTAGAATAAGTGCGATATAAATGTTAGTAGTTTTTAGTTATTGAAGAGGAGATTGTAAAGATGAATTAAAATGGAGATTGTTATGTATATGGACTGAATTATGTAAATATGTGCAAATTGTTCTTTTAAAATGTGATCATATTTTTAATGTTTTTTTTGTGTACATTTCTTTCTTATTTTATAAAAAAGTGCTTAAAGTTTTATATTGAACTAAACACACAATTAAACATTTTAAAAAAATAATCAGTAAGAAAAACAGGATTGATGGCCACCTTATTCTCTTACTACCTTCTGTAAACTACTCAAAAAACTTTATTGGTTCCTATTCGATTGGAAGGATGGGGCTCTTGTTAGCAATACAATCACACTACAATGGCCGGTGATGCCAAAAAAATTCAACAAAGATCTGGGGACACCTTACTTTCATTACACCCCATTGCCACATTTCTCTGGTTATAGGTCAAAGTATCGAATCAAAAGGATCGAATGACAAAAGGCTCGAGTCAAAAGGACTGAAAACAAAAGGTTCGAAAAAATGTTTTTTTTTTTTTTACATTTTTCTGGGGGGGTTCCCCCCCCCACAGCCTCTGTTTTTGTGGCAAAAAACACTTTTTTTTACCTAAACTGAAACCCAAAAAAATATATATAATTAAAAGAAAATTCAAACCTTTTGTTTTCGGTCCTATTGACTCTCACCTTTTGCATTCAAACCTTTTGTATTCGATCCTTTAACTGGACACCATTTCTCTTTCACACACTAGTATGTGTGAGAGAAAAGGTAAAGCTTAGTGAAAGAGAGAAGAGAGAAGATTGGTTATTATCCACTTTCTTTATCAACCTACAATATTTTACATTGTGCAGGTTTAACACATCTGATGCAACAAAATAATCAAAGAACAGTTTTTTTAGCGGGTTGTTTAAAGGAAAATTCCCCCAATCTGGTTATGTTATCTTAAGTTAAATGTTAAATGTTAAATGTTAAAGGTATATGTAACGCGCACCGTCACCAACGGAATTGGTCCCCAGGCGCTCTGGCGGATCTGTAAACGATAAGGTGGAATGGGTTAGTAAGGTGAAGAGGGAGTAGGATAGTGAGAGGAGTGGTGTTCTGTTGGCAGCTTCAACTTGGTGTACACCGGGTGCTGAGCTTTGGTGCGGGTATTGGATCGCTGTCCGTCCGCGTGTGCTGTTGCTCCGGCTTATGTGTTGTTGCAGTGCTGTGAAGTGTGTGTGGCTTGTTGTGCGAGAAATGGTTGTGTGAGTTTTTTGAGTGAGATAAGTATGCAGAGTTTGCGCTTATGTTGGTTAGTGGGTTACCTGACCTTTAGCATGCTAACATTCACATTTTTGACTAAGTGAGGCCCTTGTTGGCCTTCACAATCCCATCTAGATGCGGCGCAGGCCAAAGTTTAGAATTCCATCCAGGCGTGGGCATGCCAACACTCACAGTATTATCCAGATGCGGTGCAGGCCAGTGTCTAAAAATCTGTCTAGGTGTGGGCATGCCAACACTCACAACTCTATCTGGACGCCACGCAGGCCGGTGTTCCCAACTCCAAATGTGGCACATGCCAACATTCAGGTCTCATCCAGGCGCGGGCATGCCGTCCCTCAATCAATTCCATCTAGACTTTTAAAGCGCATCATTGAATAAGGTATGGCCTTGACGTGCTTAGGCAGTATGGAGTGGCAGTGCCTTGCGCAATCAAGCAAAATATTGCATCGTATAGGAAATGTTAATAGCAGAGCTGACTATGCAGATTAAAGGTTAGCCTTAAGAATAATTTATTACGTGCCTGGTTGGGATGGGCTCTGTGTTGTCTATTTTCAGATTAAGCTGTCGGATGGGGTCACACATGAGTCTTACCCAGTCGGCCAGTTCAGAGACCGTGCATTTGCGAATGAGGCGTGTGTGCTGAGTTTGTATAGTATATAGCTACCCCATTGCAGTTGATACCAGCGGTGGGCTCTGCAAACAGAGACATGTACTTCAACTAATGTCACGCAAAGCTGTTCATGGCCGGGAGGTCCTCTTTATCCTCTTCGGGCCAACCATCCCTAGCTGTGCTTCATTGCTATAGGACGCATGTCTTGCATTCGCTAATCCGATATCACTGATTCGCAGTAATGTTAAAACTGGGCTGCATGTTCTCTTCTTTATTCAGATATCGATGAGTGCAGCGAGATCCCAGCCATCTGCACAAACGGCGTCTGCATCAACCAGATCGGCAGCTTCCGGTGCGAGTGCCCGATGGGATTCAGCTACAACAACATCCTGCTCATTTGTGAAGGTAATGCTTCGCCTGTTCATCCGCAGCAGAGCTCCAAGGATGCAGCCTTTGTCATGCTGAGAATTCTTCCTGCAAATGAAAAAGCACCTTAGAGATTTGGTTATCCTACAGGAAAGTGACGACCTCAGTGCCTCGTCATTGATAGCTAAAAACATGTGGTGTTGCTTGGGGCATGGTTTGAGTGCTTGCTTATAAAAAAATTATTCAGAGGTTTTCCAATCAGTAATTTTTGGATGTATACGTTTTATTCGTATCAATTTGCCGTGGTCGATTTCTTTTATTTTTTTTATTTTACCGTTTTGAACACAAATATATGCGGGGAGAAACCCCCCAAACCCTCTTTATTATTTATTATCCCAAACCCTCCCCCCACATATATTTGCTGTCAAAACAGCCGCAACAAATTCTGCCAACTCCGTCGCGGGCAAATCGACCCCAGTCAACTTGGGTAATACCGTAATTTTTGACACAGGTAAGGAAGTGTTCTCACGATTGGAGATCAAGGATCACATGGTTTCCCCCACATGTTGACCTCACCTTCAGTTCTAGCGCCAAGGCTACTGAGAGTCAGTCCCAAGGGCAGGTTCAGCTGCTCCCCTTCTCTTTTCAACATCAGAGCTTCAATAATTTTCTGAAGCCTCCTGTAGATGTGTGGTTCTACCAAAACATCAAGCAACATTGTACATATGGGGTCGAAAGTACAGAACTGACACTCTGGCAAGTAGTATCAATTCTCTGCCAGATTTAAAGGGCCAGCAAGCATATGTGGCTCTCTTGCATGCTCCCTAATTGGCTGCTTAATATTTACCTCAGGAGCCCTACTATGAAGCCTCACCAGGGAGGAACTGGGATAGCTATGCCTCAGAGACCTAAGCATCTCAGGGTCACACCTATCCAAGTACACTCCTTTTTCCTATGTGAGTAGTCTCACATGACTGTCTCTGAGTAGCCGACCTGCTGCTGGCAGTTAGTTATACTTGGGGTAAGGCTGTTTACTAAGGGGAATTCTAAACAGCACAAAGAGCTGGTTCGCCAACATATGGGCAAATGTGGAAATGCCTAACGACATGCACAGGTCTTTCCTCACCCTACCTGACTTTTGGCAAGTAGGCTAAGTAGCCAGCCTCAAAAGGGCAAAGTGGATAATGCAGATATAACCTTAAATGGGGATTTCCTGACTAGACCATGTTCCAGTGTCAGCTAGGAATCTGCTTGGTTGAGTCTAGCCCAAAAGCTTGTCTTTGACTGGGACTATACATCTCAACCCATTGTCTCAGCCTTCTGTGATTAGGTGGTCGCCATAGGTTACAATGGATGCCCTACTTTGAACCTCCTCAGCTCCAAATCTCCTATAAAGAAAGAGGATTTGCACCATTGCTTGGTTCGGTGCTGGGATGAGCCCCAGAAACACTTAGAGGATGCTTAGACTGAAGAGGACTGTGCTCAGGTTCTGCTGGATTTCCAGCTACTCCCAGGCCGTCCCTGACAATGAAGCTTTGCGAGTGTCAAGGTGTAATGAAGCCTATGGAATGGTCCAGGACCGTGCATCAGTGCCTTGCTCCCTTAACCTGTTGGGACAAACTGTATCATCTTCGTGTGTGATCTGCGACACAAAGGCAAGAGCACAGATGACAGAGCATTTGTACAGAGCAACAGGTCACATCTGCCAATAACTATCTTTGAAAAATGCTGATACTTAAAGAATGTACATCTGCTTACCGGCTGCCATTGCTGGATCTGGGTATCAAGTTCCAACAGAAGAACCTCAGCATCCTGTGAACCGGGTGGGCCCCAACGCTCCCAAGCAGCCGCAAAGCCTTTTCTTCATGTCTTCTTCGAACTTCTTAGTTGGCTCTCTGGCTTGTTGTTGTGTCTGAGAACTCTTAACCTCTGATGGACCAGTCACTGGAATGCTTTTGGCCCCTTTTGAAATACCAATGGGCAGCTTCTGCAAGCCAAATGGTGCTGACGATGTGGATGTCTAAATAACTCGAGGTAGCTCAAAATAGAAATCTCTAATTACAAGGAAGGTCAATTTAATCCTCAAATATCTAACCTTAATGGTACCATCATCTTGAGGAGAGCAGGGCATTGCCCCCCTTTGAAGGCCACTGCACATACTGTTTGAGGAGCAAAAAACTACTTTTGAAGGGCAAACACACATTTAACAAAACTGAGCAGGGTACAACAGGCAATATTGGGCCTAATTACGAGTTCGGCAGTGTGGGCAATTCTTGGTGATGATTTCTTTACCAACACTATTTTTGACATTCAGGGAATTGCTGCTGATTTTAACACACCACAGAATTCAGCGTCTGGGGTTGAAGTTAATGAATTTACCTTCAGAATATATCAAGAGGCAAATCCTCCACTTTACCTGCAAAAATCGACAGATTTACCTCAGACGAAATACCGTTTACGTTAAAGCCCAAAAAATCCCCTTGCAGTCCAATGTACTTCAAAAATGGGGATTAACACCATTTTACCACCACAGGAACTGGTTACAATGATACATCAGGTTGGTGGTTATTCAGCTGAAAAATCATCGAATCACTACCCCGCTTGTACTGAGGGTGAACGTGCTGTTCCCGTCAAGGGGGCAAAGCATGACTTGCAATGACTCTGGTTGCTGCGGTTCAGCGTGAGTGAGGTCAGAACACTAGCACAGAAGCCCCTGGCATGTTGACCTATTTGAACGTTTTTACCGGTTATGTCATTGATTGATTTCACTTTGTGCAGATATTGATGAGTGCAGCGGTGGAGAAAACCTGTGTCAACGAAATGCTGATTGCATCAACATCCCTGGCAGCTACAGATGCGAGTGCTCAACAGGCTACAAGCTGTCACCCAGTGGGGCCTGCATAGGTAAGCGGCATGGCAGGACATGGTTCTCTGATTAGTATGAATGAAGTAAATAAGCATTATTAATGTAAACTATGCTACAATGCTCGCTCATTATAACTTATGGAAGTTTCAAAATGGCCACTTCATGCAGGTTGGCTGAAGTGGATCATTTCAGCATTGCAAGCAATTCCTGATCCACACATATATTACGCCAAATCTTTTTGAATTATTTTATTCTAGTTTATGCTTTGTTATTTCTCTCAAAACTGATCGCCTACTGTATGTGCTCACTAATTGCACTGACCAGTCAGTTACGGTCTGTGTGCAGTTTCTGTTATTTTTGTTTTTGCTTGGTGCCGCCAGCATTGCCGAGGCACACAAAAAGCTAAGCTTGCTCTTGCTGATAAGTGACAACTGCCTAAAGGGATATCAGTGTGTGCTTTACATTAATTTTCCACAGTGGGCTTGGTAAAGAAAACATGTGGAGCGAAGACTCCTAGTCTAGTGACCCTTTCAGCCACAATGTGTTTGCTCCGCTGGTAGGAGGGGGCACGCAGGTGATGTGAGCGTAGTCGCATGCGGATGCAAGTGAAAGCACATTTGACTCCTGAGAACATTAATCGTTGTGTTATCCTTCCAGGCCGCAATGAATGCCAGGAGATCCCTAATGTGTGTAGCCATGGCGAGTGCGTCGACACCGAGGGAAGCTACGTCTGCGTCTGTCACAACGGCTTCAAAGTCACGAGTGACCAAACCATGTGCATGGGTGAGTGTCTGACTATCTGCACGTTTACATTTTATTTTGTTTTCTTTTATCCAATTCGTCATCTTAAATCCAGATTCTGGCTAATTCACGTGATCATTTTCTGCATTCACTGTCACCACAATGAAGTAGAAGGTTCCAAGTTGTGTGTGCTGTTTGGTACATGCTAGGTAATCCTCGAGTCATTAGAATTGGGAGCCAATGGGCCTCATTACGACCCTGGCGCTAAGGGGTTAAAGGCGTCGTAAAAGGCTGCGGCGCCGTTAACACCTTAGCGCTTAATTACGAGGTCCCGTTGCGGCTCCCGACCTTAACCGCTGGTCTGGACCAGCCGTTAAAGTAGGGACCAGCAAAGGGACCTTGGAGGTAATTACGGTACCACAATTTGTGGTACCGTAATTACTGCCTTCCCCATTCCCATTGAGCCCTATGGGCCAAAAATGGGAATGGGGAAGGGCCAATGGTGCATGGGGAATTACCGCCCCGCCAACCTTGGAATGGGGTGGTAATTCCCCATTGCACCATGGCGGACTCGTTACAATACCGGCATGAACCATGGTGCTAATAGCGCCATTGGTTACCGCCGGTGTTGTAATGAGGGCCAATGACATGCCTGATTTACGGCAAATCTAACTGAATATCACAAAGACTTTAGAATAGCGAATCTCCCATCAGTTGCCTCTCTCGGCCTCAGCATTATGCAACCTTATACATGGGCATAATTTTAGGGGGGCAATGATGTTTGTCCCCACCAACGTTTGTGGCACGCCTTTGTGTCCCAGTCATTTGACAAGGACCCCTTTAATTTAGATGCCATGTGCCCCCAACAATTTCAGCATAGTTACTCAACTGACTTTATATGACGCCCATTTCAATGTCACGAAGTGACACAGTAGATGCGGCCTAATGAGCATAAAGTATAGATATAGATTGGGGTCCCGATGAATCACCAGTGCATGATCTTTAGTGCTAAGCTCCCTTTTTGATTACTCGTTTCTCTAGCACGTCAGTCGCACTAGCTCAGTTGGAACTGAACTAAAATTACCACTCCCAGAAACTTTTTGGAATATTGAAGGCCATCGCTGGCTAGTGGCCAACGTTGAGTCTTTTACAGGGTCTGTGCGGACATCATAACGAACCACAGTGGCGCCTGACTGATTTAATCAAGGCAAAGAGGCGCATTTTCCTTGTAGAATTACTGCAGGTCATGGAGCGCATTAATCCACCAGTGTGAACAGCTGTTTCCCAGGCCATAACGCTTCTTTCTAAAAGAACCCCTGCCTGGGGAAGATCAGAATATATGGCTGCCAAGGTTCCTGTTCAGGGAGTCAGTGATGATGCTGGTCTTGCTGTGAGTGTGGTCCGTCTGCCGCACCTATACAGCAATGGAAATTGAACAAGCGTGTGGGAGCCCCTCTACTGAGAACGAACATGGGTCAAATACTCTGCTCTATGGAATTACTCCTACTCAGGAGGGTCTACAACCACGTTTTAGCTCAATGCACCCTTCACAGAGGAGAACTATCCATGTGTGTGCATATCAGTCTGGTCCCACCCACAAGGGCAGTCCAGCACACAAATGCTAGTCAATTCTCCTCTGAAGAAGAGTACCATCAGCAACCCCAGAGACGGGCAACATGGCCCCTGACAGTCCCAAATCATAGATCCAGCGGCTCCTTATCAACCTCAGAGCTTTCATAATTTTCGGAGGCCTTCTGACCTTGACATCACGACCCATCTACTCAGTCAGGAAGGCAGTGTTGCGTGCATCATCTGTCAATCTATCAACATGAGGAAGACTTGTCCTTTGCAGTCTTAAGGCTGGTTATTGTAAAGTCTCTGGCTTCTTATGTTGTATACTGTGCGGAGGAGGTGACAGCACCTGCAACTTTATGTCTACAGTTGAGTCAACATGTTTGGCAATGACAGAATGTGTCTTCCTCCCGGTACAGTGTTTAGGGAGGAATCTAGATTTGCTTTTGAAGACATTTCCTTGTGAGTATCATAGCATTTGCTGTCTACAGCCAGACATTTTGAGTTTTATGGTAGAGCTGTTTATATACTGATGAATCAGGCCATGGCTGCAATCTTTAAACTACTCAAAGAGATGCACCTTACTGTCAGCATAAGCTCTACCCACAGGCGTTCTCTAATATTCATAGATCACTAGAGATATTCCAGTCCAGGTCTGATATGTGTATGCAAATACAGCTCTCATGTCGTATCTGCTCAGCACCCCCTTAGGTGTTGCAGCAAATGTACACACGTGTACTACATCACACAGTTAAGCAATGTTTTTGCCACAGCTCCAGAATGTAACCAGCACATTTTATAAAGTGATGAATTTCTATTAGAAAGCCTGCCAGGTAGGCCATGACTGTGCTGTGGCCCCTCTGCAATCTAGCTCTTGAGGAAGGACAGCTCATTCACCACACACTTAGATAATGCATTCACTTTGCAAAGAGTCTAGGTGAACATTGAATGTAGCTAGAGCACTGGGGCACTCATTAAGTTATAGCCAATGCTTTTAAACCTGTTGCACCACATGCTGATGGAAATTTATCCGAAGGCACCGCCACAGACCCGCACACATCTGCCATCATGCACCATTCAAAAACATTTCGCACAACACCGCTGTCATATGAATTCAGCTATTTTACATGAATAAAATGCAATATATTACTGTGCACATGATAATGATCCGGCTCTCACATATCCCCTCTAAACTGCATCTCACCACCCATCCACTCAGCCACATGCCGGCTCGACGTGGGTGGCTAGCAAGGACATGGCCTCCCCTTCATAGCTTCGTACTGGCCGTTATGCACACGCACATAGAGGCACTTCTTGAATGTTCCCATACCTGGAATTCGGTATAAGCAGGCGCTTAACAAATGATAAAATACTTTGATCTATCCAACACCATGGTCACAAAGCATCCACCTGAATTTCAAGTAACATTCAATATGTACAGATGCAAACCCTCCCGGTGAAGTGACTAACCTTTGAAAAGTGTATCAAACGGTCCCTAAACTGCACACAGGTTGCAAATGAAAGCAACTGGATAAAAGTGGTCCCTGTGCTGACTAGGGACCTGACACACTTTCGTCCTTAAAGCACCCAATACAGGACTGCAGATGGGTAAGCCGGCACAGCCGTTTAGATGCCGAGCAATCTCAGAGACTCTGACCATTGCACTCTGTTTGCTTTCTCCTCTGAACAGATATTGATGAGTGTGACCGCCAGCCCTGTGGCAATGGAACCTGCAAGAACACCGTGGGGTCCTACAACTGCCTCTGCTTCCCTGGCTTCGAGCTCACGCACAACAATGATTGCATGGGTAAGTAGCATTAAAGTGACCTCTGCTTTTACTTGGCTTGAAGGGCCCTGGGGTTTGGTGAGTGCTAATGTCTTCGGAGGTTTAGAAAATAATCAAAACCAAAAAACAAGAATAACTCATGTGAAAATAGATTTTACCTTGGGCCTTACCGATAATTTTCTAATGTTTTACAAAGAGAGGGCATGCTCAAACCTTTTTAATGAGGCGATATGTCCCGAGGTAGCAGGCTGACCCTGTAGGTAATGGCTGCCCTAGTTAAGGGCCAGAGCGCAGAGAGGGTTTGTTAATGAGGATGGCAGGCTTTTACCTACAGGGTCAGCTCGCCACCTCACGGCATATCTACATTAGCACCTGTGTAGTTCACCACACTGCTGCAAAAGGGTTTTTTTGTTTTTGTTTTTTTAAATGTTACGTATTTTCTTTCCGTGAATGGGAAGCCTCACGGTGTCCTGTTCATGAAGAGAAAATACTATACAAACATGGTTTCCAAGGAATAGGAAAGTGGGGCTTTGTATGGAGCCCCTCTTCCATTTCCATGGCAGCCAAACAGAGTGGGGACCGAAGCTGCAGGAGCTGCGCATCGGGACCTGCCGTTGCAGCAATGGTAACTGGGGATTGAGGGGTGTGTTAAAAAAAGGGGTAGGTGGGTAGAAGATGGCTGGCGGGGGAACTGGCCATAAGGCGGCTTGGAACGTGGGCTTACACTAGCAGTGTCAGGCCCCCTTCCATGCATCTTGATTGTCTGGCTCCCGCGCCGAGGTTGCTGATAATAAATTCAGTGTGACTCAGCAATATTTGTGGGCCATTGAAGGCTTCTGAATCTAACCATAAACTTGCAGTGGCATGTGCAAACACACATGTCATTTTTGTTTCATTTATTCTCATCATTATTAAAGCACTGTGTGTGGCAAGTGGTCCTCAGGGCAGTTAACTACGTGTATTTAACTAATGTAAAATCCTGACGGAGATTTCACGGCAATACGCTTTTCATTTTTTCTAAACCAAAGTAGTACTCACTTCTATCTCTGTTTTTGTTAACATAGTCGAGTTTAGTGTTTCTTTTGCGTCTACACAGAAGAAATGCTACCTTCTGTTATCTGCGTGTTACAGACATGACTGAAGGTTTTCCATCTCCTATGTTTATAGTGACGAGTGAAAATACACAGCTCTAAAATTATTGTGAGGTAATGTTGGGATCTGCGTGATTTTTCCGTCGTGGAAATGTCTGCGATGGAAAAGTTTGCATGAGAAATGTGTGAACCACAAAAGGTTCACACATTTCCCATGTGAACACGCATTCAAAACCCCTACATACCCACACACCCACCCACACCCCCAACATGCCCACAACACTCCCCTAGCCACACGCTCACCCACACCGCCAACATAAACAAACCCTACTTACCTTTTTTACACGATCCGTGATCGTGAACTGGCGCCGCAGGGTCCTTTTCTTTTTTTTTTTCTTAAGGAGCTGCAGGAATGTTCCTCAAAACCCCCGCTCACTATACCACACAGTATAGTGAATTGGGGTGTTGTGGGGGACACCCCCGCAGCCTACATTCTTTTTTTCTTTGTTGTTTTCGGGTGTGCTGTGGGGCTGTCCCCCACAACACCCCGCTCACTATACCACACAGTATAGTGAGCAGGGTGTTGCAGGGTACACCCTCGGAGCCCCTGTTTTTTTTTGTTTTTTTTTCAGGTGTGCTGCGAGAGTGTACCCTGCAACACCCCGCTCACTATACCAGACAGTATAGTGAGCGGGGTGTTGCAGGGGAGACCCCCGCAACCCCTTTTTTTTTTTTAGGTGTGCTGCGGGAGTGTCCACCGCAACACCCCGCTCACGATACCACGCAGTCTTTTTTTATATACTTACCTACAATGCTGCCACCAAAGGTTTGAACTTTTGGTGTTTGAACCTTTGGTGGTAGTATTTTTCAGACTTTTTGAACGGTCAGACCTTTTTTTTAGTTTAATCGTACAAGACCTAATGTTGATGCTACACTGATTATGCGTTAATGTTGTAGCTCTGCAGCAGGCCACGATGCTGCCTGCTTCAGACATGGCAACACAATGTTGTAATAAAAAATTAGTCGAAGAAAAAAGAACTGTGTTAAAATGGGCGTGCACTATATGCATGATGTGGCCTTTAAAAATCCAAATCGTTTGAGTGTAGGACTTCAATAATTTCCTATAAAATTAGGACGAATAAAATAACTAAATATATATATATATATATATATAATTTTTTTCTGAAGCTTTTAAACCTTCTAAGGTTCACATGCTTTTTACAGGTCGCCATCTAGTGGTTGATAGAGAGTAGTACATCTTATTTTTTTCGAATTCGGAAACTGGGTGTCTACAGGAGGAGTAACTGCATCATTATCCCTACACTATGTGGGCGACTACCCGTTATCCTTCATGCGTCGACCTACTTGTGAAAGAAATTCACCTATAGACACAGTAGGAAGCCTAGGCTATTGCACCTAAAATGTTTAGATTTTTCTGTCCTTTCCACAGATATTGATGAGTGCTCTTCCCTGGTTGGACAAGTTTGCCGCAATGGGCAGTGCATAAATGACATTGGTGGTTTCCAGTGCCTCTGTCATGAAGGCTATGAGATCACGGCTGATGGGAAGAACTGCGTCGGTGAGTATGCATACTGACTCTACTCATGAGTGGCTTCCATAAGTGCAGCGAGTGAGGCATTGCCTAAGAAGGCTTGGTGGGCCATTAAGCAAATTTGCACCTTTACCATGCAGCGAATGTAAAACTGGCATCCCCCATCACGTATCCTGGATGTACTGGCAGCAGGGTATGAAATTAATGTACTTGGGAAATTAGCAGTTCGGGCTGGACTGCCTCTTTTGGGGTAGGACCAAGCCTGATTTGCATATGGTTTTTCCCCTTCTGTAATGGCTTGGCAGACTGAAAAACGATGGTCTGGAGAGTTGCCCAGAGCTGTGCCTGTGGTTATTATTAATTCCATACCTTCCAGCCATCACCTTTTTGTTTTGCTTGGGAAAAGGTTACACGTTGGAGAGTGGGCTGAAGAGCCTCTCTCCTGAAGTGCAGCCCTTCCCTTGCTTGCATAGCTCATTGTATGCTTGCAGGAAGATGGATCGGTCTACATGCAGCATGCAGTGTTTCAATATTTGTATCTTCTCTATTGTAAGGCATTTTTAAAAAAAAATAAAAGTGCAGACTTTCGGAAATTCCCCCTGTGACCCTTTTAATATAAGGTCTGAGAGCCATGAGGAATCCTGCCTCATGCTGCGGTCGATCCCTTGGCATGGCAAGCTAGTTTCCTACTCATTGGAATAGCGCCACATGGTGCGAAGATCATAACTGCTGTCAAAACTGTTTTAGAAAGGCAGACCATGGGCACTGAAAACATGTGTTCCTCACACGACCCCGGTCACACCCTCGCCAGACCATGACACCCCTGCATGTTACATCCCCAGTTCCAATTGTTCAGCAGGCCGGGGTACAAGCTAGACTCTGTTCTGCGGTGCTAGGTTGTGGAGTGTCACCAACACTATTAGTCCTCCTGCCCTTTATCTAGTGACTGGAGGCATTCTTCCATTGGCGCCTAGGGACTTTCCCTTCATCCTTCCCTTTATGGTTTGACACATGATATGATTTGATATTTTATTTATTTATTCTAAATAGACGCATGCCTAAGTTACTAGTTCTAGTTATGATGGATGGCCCCTTTTGTTCATGGTATTTTGAAGCCTTGCTTTTCTTAATCGCTGCTTTAAGATTTGGGTAACAATGAGTATTTTCAGAAGAACATGCTCAAAGATGGCAAGACCATCGATGCCAAACTGCTGATGCTCCCATGGTTGGCTGCGTGACTGCTAATTTGGGAGGAGTCATGAGGGAAGGAAGGTTCAATTATTATTATTATTATTAATATGGTATTTATGAGCATGTACCTAGCTTCAGGAAGCAGCAGAGCACTTTACAATCATAGGGGGAAGTACACAGGGAGGGAAGCAGAGAAACAAGGAAGTGGGGAGTTCAGAGGGGAGGGCGCGGGCAGGCAGGGACATGATGACCCCACAGTCCATGGGCATAAGAATCCCTCTCTATCTAGAGACATTAACGTTGAAATAAAAAAAAAACCAGGGAATAGGTCACCGATTTAGTTTGAGAAAATGGGTTAAATCATGTCAATCCTGTATTCAATTTTGATTGGAAATGCTTCTCATGAGCCAGGGTGTTTGGCTCAATGGAGACACTGATCCCAGATTAGAACGATATGTATATACTTTGCACGTTTGCAAACATGTTATGGTGCTTTATATAGCCTCCAGTCGTAGCAAGCACAGGCGGCCCATTCATCACTGGTGAGGTGGCGCGCGCCTTGCATACAACTACAATGAAATTTGTGAGACGTTCCACTATGTACGGAGATGTTTCCTAAATAGCTCCAAACATTGCCACGTGATGCTCTTAAAGGAGTGGATGCTCTGTCTAACTGTGTAGCTGCCACACCTGTCATAAAAGATGTGATGGTGCTTTAGTGAAAATAATGCAATGAAAGGATACCCTCAGTAGACTGGTAGACTCGCTTAGGCGTCGGGCAGTGTGCACATTTGTTCCCACTGTCTCAATCTGTAGGATTGAATGTATTTTCAGGAAGATCCCAGAATTCAGTTGCCCTGGCGAGTCATGCACATAAGGTAGGGCGACATGCCCTGATAACTTTAGTGTCAGCGATGTAAACTGATAGAGCACCGTCCCGTGCCGCAGAATGAACCAATCGCTGACATTTTCCCACTAGTCGGTGTTTGCTAGCGTCCTTTTACGAGCCCACTTGGGCTGTGAATTTGCTTAATTTGTACGATATTACTTTTTTTGCTGCACTTTATACTTTCTGAAATTAACGTGCCAGAACACGTGGGGCTCTTCTTTCAAACGATAAGGCAAGAAAGCGACCTCATTGAGTAATATGTTTCCCTTGGGTGCATTTTCAGATATTAACGAGTGTGTGAGCTTGCCTGGCACCTGCTCGCCAGGAACCTGTCAGAATCTGGAAGGCGCCTTCCGCTGCATCTGCCCGCCGGGATACGAAGTACAGAATGACAACTGCATTGGTGAGTATCTATCTATCAACCAAGGGTCTCAGGGTGCTCACAAAGACAAAACAACCCACAACAAAAAAGTGTCTTTAGATGTTTTCTGAATTGGGCAGTTGTAGCACAACCTCTAAGATCTGGAGGGAGTGCCTTCCAGAGCACAGGAGCCCATGCATTGAAACGTGTGCCACCAATCTTTTTAAGAGTAACTCGAGGTTGAAAAAGCATGGCATTTTTGCTGGAGCGTAAAGTTCGCCTAAATGAGGTTTTCTTAACACGAGCTGAAAGATATACTGGGCTTCCCCTTTGAGAAACTTAAGGAACTTAAAAACCAGAACA
The DNA here is from genome assembly GCF_040938575.1 of Ambystoma mexicanum. NCBI lineage: Eukaryota > Metazoa > Chordata > Amphibia > Caudata > Ambystomatidae > Ambystoma > Ambystoma mexicanum. The sequence goes on from NC_090921.1 coordinate 625,580,966, forward strand.
GAGCCCTTATACTGGATCCTCTGGGTAACTGGAAGCCAGTGCAATTTTCTGTGGGCCTCAACTACATGTGATCGACGATTCAATCCACGTACAGCCCGCACTGCTCCATTTCCTTAAGGTATCCAGTATCGACTTCAAAGCTGCCATTTACTATGAGGAAAAACGAGGAGCCCAGTCCATGGTACTCCCTGCAGGCCCCCCTCTACCTCTACATGTCCACTCCCACCCCTGGATGACACTCTATATCTCTAAAATATAACATTCACTTCGGGAGAAATGTCGAGGCAAAGAAAATAGTCACCGCCATGACAGTTCCAAGCCACACCTAGAAGGCATGCTCTGAAAAGGTATACATACCCGGAAAGATAGATCTGCGGGCTAAGCGCTCACTACTGCAATCTGTGTATAGTCTGCAGGTCGATGTTTCGGATCCCAGCAAGGTCGACTCAGCCTTTCATCCTTCCGAGGTTGATAAAGTGAGTACACATTTCGATTGGGTAATAATTGTAAAAAATGTGTTCTATGTAAAGTGTTTGGCCAAAAGCACTGTATAAATGACATTATTATTATACCTTTATTGCACTGTCCATCTACAGAGGGCAGTCTTCAGAAATTACCTATTTCTCGAGGTTAATCCCTGCCCCTGAAGTGCACTCGGCAGCTAGCAGCACTCCCCATGCCTTAAAGGCGTTGTACACACCGCTATTCTGCACCCCACTTCTGAAATAACAGCGTCCACCTTGGAAAGGTGTTTTCCACCTCTGGTCAGCATTCTCCAACTCGAGTAGTTTCTCCTCTGCTTGAGGGGCATTCTCCGCCTCTAGACGTTACTCTTCTTGAGGAAGAGACCCGTCATGCAGCCACCACCCAGCCTAGATGGCCCGTCCTCCACTTCCGGAAGATCAACCCTTTCCACATCTGAATATTCTCTCCACAGTGAGTAGCCCCTGCCCATCTCTCAGCAGAGTGAAACGTAGCGATTGAACCATAAAAAGGCTTTGATGACTAGAACATGTCACTGCCACGCCCTGTGTAGAAAAGAAAAAAATCACACACACACCAGCGGATTATCATGTTAAAACTGATGGGCAAGGTTTCATATTTTCCAGAAAATTAAATCTTACATACAGAGCTAAGTAAGCCAACACTCCCCATTGCACCCCTTTTCTGAAGGATAATGTTTTAACAACATCTTTTTTTATAATTAATGCTTTTAGTTTATATTCAATCAAGAACAAACTTTTGCATATAAGAAAACACAAATTAAAAAAACAAAATTAAAGTAACATTTCCTAAAACGATCAATTAAAATCACTTTTCATCTTTGAATATTGTATTTTAGATAGACCAGCAATATTGACTTTGTTGTCTACCGGCACCAGTAATACATTTGCTCACAGCGATTGCCCGTAAAATACAAGCTGCAATTTATAGGACCATGTAATGCGGTTTTTCACGTTTACGGAATTTACATTCCATACTGATTTGTCTTTTCAAAACAATGGGCTTTCCTCCCGGTTTCACATGCGTACGCGCCAAAAAAAACACACAGGCAAGAAAGAAGCTACGTTGACATGCCTTGCGTAGGGGGAGGCCTACTGGCAGTGAAATCTTGCCCCAATGCATGCTGGGATACTTCTCTTTCAAAGCTCGAGTCTCCCTCTTGAGCTGCATTATATGTTATTTTTATTCTTCCCAGATATCAATGAATGTGATGAAGAACCAAACATTTGCTTGTTTGGCACCTGCACCAACACTCCAGGAAGCTTCCAGTGTATCTGCCCCCCGGGTTATCTCCTCTCCGACAATGGCCGAAGATGCTTCGGTGAGTGGCCTTTTCTTCAAACTCTTGTAACACCAAAATGTGTTTAATGTGATTATAACTATGGTGAACACGTGAAGACAGGGGTGTAAGGATTACAGCAACATGCTGTGTGCAGCAGTGTCTTCATAGCGCGTAACCTGATATTGGTTTGCAACCATTAACATGCATTTTACTGAACTGCATTGAAATAAGAAACGAAAGAGAGGCACATGTGTGATCTGTGCCCGGTGATTCCTCAGTTTATATTTTCCGCACTTCATTTAGTTATGCTTTTGATATCAGCACCAAGCAGTAAGATATTCAAGGGATGAGAGGGTTGCCTGGAGATATCCAAAGTCAATGAAAGTTGGAGAAAGTTATCCGCAGCCAATGTCTATCCAGAGGCACTGCAAAAGTAAGGGGTGGACCTAGTCATAGAGTTGGTTAAGGGGTAGCCACAAGCACTGAGTGGCTCAAGGATAGTTTGACACATTGAGGAGGCGGGGCACAGTAACAGCCACTGTGAGGAGTGAGGGATATCCACAAGAATTGAGAGGTTTAGGAAATATTCAGGAATCTGAGTGGTCTGAGGGTTCTTTGCAGGTAGAGGAGGGAGTAGTCAAGGATGTTCCGACGGGTGCTGCTAACAGTGTTTATGTCAGGCTCCTGTTACCAGTGTGGGAGGTAGTCATTACACAAAGGACATGTAGTGTTTACTTATGTGCAATCATAAGGTCAGAGTATGCAAAAAGTGGGATATGTACATGTACGCTTTTGACAGAGGAGATATAGATTTGAAAAGTCCATGTAACACATGAAGCCAGTCTATGTTCGCGACTGTAAGCAGGACATAGTATTCATGAAATGCTGACTCTCTGATCCCTTCGCTGCAACCTTTTCTATCATGCAGACACCAGGCAGAGCTTCTGCTTCACTCGCTTCGACAATGGAAAGTGCTCTGTCCCCAAAGCCTTCAACACCACCAAGGCCCGATGCTGCTGCAGCAAGATGCCAGGAGAGGGCTGGGGCGATCCCTGTGAACTCTGCCCCCAGGAAGGAAATGGTAAGAGCGCAATCTCACCCTTACTAGCCAAGCCAATAAGCACCAACATTGATTTTGACTTAACCAATGAAAATAGAGAGCATCACATTTGCAAACGGAAATGATACATGTGTTTTACTTTCACCTTTGTGCTATGCTTCATTGATGTCAATCAGTAAGCGCACGGTGGCACAGTCCATGTGAAGATAGGTTGAATTCCCGTTCGCTACTTGAATTTGTTCTAGATGCCTGGGAAATTTACAGGGGGCTGCAACCTTTGGATCTCCAGATGCTTTGGACTACAACTCCCATCAGCCCTAACCAGCTTCGTCAATGGTGAAGGATCATGGGAATTGTAGTCCAGGTCATCTGGAGAGCCACAGGGTGCAGACCCATGGATACGATGTATGCAACTGATGAAGGCAGGTTAAGGATTCTGCTTTTGCATGTGCATGTACCTGCAGAAGCCCGCCTCATTATATTTTACGGCTTTACCCAATGTGCTTTCTTGTACTGATGCAATAAGGGGATGAGTGGGTTCCGCTGAGGCGCCTCTCTGCACTATGCGTGCCTGTACCCCAAACAGGCACTATACACATTGACCAACCACGACTCTCGAAGTCATTTCCTTGAACTTAGTGAACTGTTCATTCGACATGCCTCGAGTATCCTGGAGTGGTCTTGTTGGACCTCATTGCTCTGTCCATCTCAGACATACTTGGATGTCGTTTATATTCTGCCCATCTCTGCCCTGCTGGACTTAGCAGACAGCTTTTCTATCCAATGCTGCGTCGGCTTGTTCCATGCTCGTCCCATCGTCACTAACCCTAGCTTGACAGTGCACTGTCACTCAGTGCAATGTTTTTCAATCTCACTATATAGTCGTTCAATATCTTTTATGTCCTGTATTATTATACAAACTCCAGTCCTTGGGTATGGGGTAAAGTGTTGAGTAGTCAGGGAAAAAAAAAGTTCTCATGGGCGATGTTAAATCAGTGCGATGTGCTCACGTTACGTAAAAAAACATCTCATGGCATGTGACACTCCTCCTTGTGGAACTTTAACGTTACTAGTTTATGGTGCATTCCTCATGGTTAGGAATAATGTACAGACTGAGATGAGAGATTGTATGCCACGCCCTAAAAGTGCTATGTTTTTGTCTTTCCCAGTCGCTTTTCAAGATCTGTGCCCGTATGGGCATGGAGCTATTCCTGGCCTTGGCGATACACGAGAAGGTGAGAAATTACAATTGCTAAAGCTATCCAGTCTTAATATTCCAAGTGGTTGTCAAAGGGGTTTTTGTTAACTTGAGATTGCTGGTTTAGCATATCTGCATTGTGGGTCTCATCATAAGTATGTGGTGCAGTAATTACGGCAGTACAACGGGGGTGACTCTGTTACCTCCACATTACAGCACCACCGTACTATAGGTCTGGCGATGAGGTGGAGGAAAGACCTCCAGCAAAATGCTGCAGATAAATGTGCTGCTTTACCACCGGAAAATCAGCTAAATTAGTGGAATTACACCTGGCAGTGAATCTGCCAAAATCGGCTAAATCAGCGGAATTACTGCTGGCGGTGAATCGGCCAAAATCCTAATGTAGTGCTATGAACTGCAAAAATGGGTACTAACACCGCCATACCACCACTTGTGATCTGGCGATAATTCTTGCAGACCAAGTGGTGGTAATGGTAAATCCTTTTGGCAGTATTCCACCAGATTTATCACTAGAATACTGCCAAACCTGTAATGAGTGGTACACAAAGAGAGGGGGAGTTGTCTTGAAAGCAGTAATGAGGAGACTAAATACTTAGACAAAAACATGGAGGATCCATGCTGCTGAAAATACAATTAGAAAAGTACTTTAATAATTTCAAAGTGTACCAGCAAGGTATCACTAAATTTTAAGTTACTGTAGATTCCAGAAGCAATCGAGGTAGTCTCCTGGTTGAAAAAGCATGTTTATTTTGTAGAAAATATTATGAACACAAAGTGCATAAAAAAATTGGGAAATATTTTATATAAATATAAAATAAGTGTGTTAAAAAATGAGGAATATACAAGAAAGGAGTACTCAAAAAGGGGTTACACAAAGAGAAACATAAAAGCAATTGTCATAAATTGTCATGAATCAAAGTTTGTGAGAAACAAACAAAAGAGTTAACAAGAAGTTACAAAAACTGAGTGGTGACCACAACTTGAGCCAACACTCATCAATTCAGCTTAAATTCAGCCATGACATTTTTACTTAACAGATTCATTCAACTGACAGGTCTGCCTACGTGTATGCGTCAAACGAAGGAATAATAAAAAAACGTAAACTTAGACAGACATCTTGAACACATTTCGGCAAAAGAGCCACCTGTCTGGCAAATTATTTTCAAACAACAAATTACGGTTGCCTTCCTCAGGGCAAAAATTCCACAGAACAACTGAACCCTGGGGGGAAGCAGACATAATCAAAAATGTGTAATAAAGAAGGGGGGATAAAGTCTACCAAGATTGCTCAGAGGAACAGTTAAAAACCAAAAAGTACAAACATTACCTATGTAGGAGACTGTGGTTGAGTGGAGATAACCAGGCGCTATATTGGCCGGGAACCGATCCAAAATCGTCTAGATAGGTGGGCTTGGAGTGACCCTCAACAGTGCAGCATCATCAAGAGCAGGGGATGCGTAAGGAAAAACACTCTCTGAAAGGATGAAAGCAAGTGGAATGTTTACAAACTTGTTGCATAAAAATGATTTTGCAAAAAAAGTTAGCTGTGCAGTAGGATAAAAACAACTACCTGTGAATCGGAATTGCTTGATTGGTGTGTTGATCTAACATATGACTCCGTATTCTGATGCGAGTGTTCACAGGATTTTCAGCAAAAAACTGAAAAGAACGCAAATAATAATAGAAGTGGTAAAGAGATGTGAAAGTGCTAATATTGGGTATAAGAAGCAATAAATGAAGCAGTGTTAAATGGCTCATAATGAGCGCCTACCTGAAAAAATAATAACTTGAAATGCAGCCGAGTGATCTTGGTTGTTGCCAGGACCAGAAGTTTTCGGCGTATTGTCTGATGGAAGTGGAGCCAGTGAAGGCTGTGACTGAAGAACATAAGACAAAGTAGAAAGCGCACGATTAGGAATTATTTAGGATGATTAAGTGGGGAGAAAACAGAAAACTGAAGCGCTCATTACCGGCAGCTCCTGAGTAATTGGGGTGGACTGATTTGGAGCAGGCTGTTCTGCCATGCTGCTCCGAAGTGAATGCAGACAGAAGAAAATGCCGGCGTATAGCTGAGTGAAAAAGGGGGGAGGCGGTATCTGAGGAGTACCTCCTATTGGGCCACGTCACTGAACAACCACGTTAGGTTGACATGTGACGTGCCTCCTATTGCTGGGGAGCCGATTGGTTAATAGAAAAGGGGCCCGGTCTCGCAAAGACGTGCAAGCTGGTGTACCGTGCATCGTGCACCGCTGCAGTGAAAATGAAAAGGCGGGTCTTGGGACATTAAGCTCTTCCGCCCGAAAAGGTGACATGTACAAGAATAAAAATTGATATGTTGGAAGAACAAATGAATCAGTTATTTTGGTGCAATGTTAAAACCCGAATGGGTAAAGTCAAATGTACTGTAGGTGTGAGTGTTGACAAAATGGGATGAGGTTCAGAAAATGAAAGGGCTGTTGCTGATTGCAATAAATCACAACAGCAAAAGAGGACTGGGGCGTTACATGTCAGAAGGAGACAGAAAAGGGAGAACTTTATTCTACAGTAAGGGGAGGAACTCCTCATTGAGTCCGTTAGTATGGGTTGATAAACAATTAATCCATCGTGCTTCTTTCTGTTGGAGGCAGCAAGACACATTTGTTGTGTTTTTAACAACATCTAAAATCCACCAAAAAATATCATTGGCAGAATGCTGCAGTTCAATATAATGATTTACAAGGGGAGCAGATTCCTGTAATGAGGGCCTATATGTTTTCATAATTATGTAGTTATGCCGTTGCATCCCAGATTGAGAGTTGGAGATGCACGTGGAGATGCACTGAGTGCATTCACACAAGTAAACCCCTTTGATAACATTGTGGTGATCTCCATTTCACCTGTTTGCTCCAATGAGGGAAGAATGTTGGACACCCAGCTGATTTAGCCAAGAAGGGACAGTGTTTTGTGGGAATAACACTGGCCCCCACCCATTGTAAGAATTGCCTGCCACAGACATTTAACGAAGTGGTACCAACAAAATTCAACAAGTTCATGCAGTAGTTTCCAATAAAGACGAGAAATTATATCTTTAGGATGGGCAAAACTCTCGTTTTTGGTCTTTTTTCTATTTATTAATAAGATCGGTCCCCTTTTGGTGACTGGGGTGCAGTGAGAAGAGGCCTTTTGGCAGCTCCAGATTTACTCCAGTTTTAGGCTTTGTGAATAAGGTACAAGTTATCAGGAGCAAATTGGAGATGATCAGAGCATCTCTTAATTATCTCCAGTGCAGAGCTATGTGAATTAGGGCCTCTATGACCCTGACTCCTCACATATGCATAAAATGGACATGGAATGGTATTAGCTTAAAACTCAATTAAAATGGCACTCAGAATCGGCACACTGCAAACGATAACAATTGTACGTAAAACACTCTGGGGTTAACTTAAGGGAACGGGCAGTAGTACTCATAGAGGAATATGTCTCTTGTACCGCCAAGCTGGTATTACCACCAATTCTCAGTTGGAAATTTCAAGAGACAAACCGGTGTACTTAATTGGCAGAGTTACTAGTATTGCTGCCACTAGCATTCCAACATGCAACATCCAACATGCAATTTGCAATATTACAAAATGAAGAATGCATTTCTTGTAATTACCACCGCAAGGGCTGGTCTCCTTCTTGAATGCCTCTGGCGGTGGCAGCATAGGTAGTGTCAACAGTGACAGCCCAGTACTTAAGGTTCGCAAAAGTGATTTCACATTGAAATAAAGCGGTTCTACCACCGTGGCAGTATTACCAGTAATGAGCTCTAGCTCCTTCTGTCCGCTATTAACCATGTTACACAGCAAAGTCGCTGCTTCAAAAGCATTTGCTTTTTCTATGTTTTAATTATCATTTCTCTACTTTAACACATAGTTATGGTGTGATCTGTTTTCTGTGGTAGTTTTTGTCCCTCTCTGGCCTGCAGCTTCCATGTGGGAGAGGATTAATGTTGCTCTTTCTTTTGGTCTCCAGATGTGAATGAATGTGCCGAGAACCCAGGTATCTGTGTGAACGGAGCATGCATCAACACAGACGGCTCTTTCCGCTGCGAATGTCCTTCTGGATACAAACTGGATTTCACTGGCGTCAACTGTGTTGGTAAGTAGGGTCTATGCAGATATGATAGGTTATTTATAACGCTCTTAATACACAGAGGTTTCTAAGCGCGGACCTGGGAATCGAACCTGTGTTACTCCGTGTCGTCTTGCTTCAAATGCAAGCACGTTGCCGCTGAGCTATCCTGCCGAGACATTGGGCCTTGCAGGAATCAAACCAAGGCACCTCATGCAAAGCATGCGGGCAGCAGCGGGAAGCTTGATCCTGGTCAATGTGTTATGGTTGCGGTGTTCTGCGCTGCCTGTCTGATTTTGTAGAGGCAGTCGCATTGCATTCAATCTAATGCAGCAGGAGATGAAAGGCAGACAAAGTCTCAGGGCAGACAGTAGAGCCACAGCTATTGAGTTTGGCAGAAATAGAAATAAAGGGACGGTAGGATTTTAAGCCATTCAGTGTTTGGTTAAACTGTCCTGGCCTTGAACCTAAAAACACAACCTCCTTCCTTATGGGTGGGAAATTGATCGGGAATCAGTGACGTTTGGGCTTTATGTTGAAATACAGAATAAAAAATGATGAGGCTGAAAAAAACTATTTTTTAATCGAATTTCCAAAACGCCTTTTTGTTTTATTGTACTTTTTTTTAAATGCAGGGGAGACGCCCCACAGCCTCCCCACCTCCCCCTACCTTAATGTATTCCCTTAACCCACATCTCATCTATTTTATGCGAAAAAAGTGCAATAAAGTTGATCAATTTCATAAGAAAAATTCAGCGTTTTTGGTCTCGCTATTTTGTCGTTCGTTTTTTGGAGGGAATACCTGTTTGGTGTACTAGAACGAAGTGCTGTGTACTATTGCACTCACAACCATATGCCAGAAACCAGTGGAGGTCCTAATGTGCTGTGGACATTTGCTCCTGCAGACCAGCATGTGAAGCTTGATTGGCTGATGCACGCTTGGCTTTTTGAGGGAGTTTTCGGGGGGAAATATCTAGAAATGACTGATGTCATGCCTCATTACACGGTAGGCGGTAAGGGTTTACCGGTACCGGTATTTTACCAGTACCGGTAAATCCTTACCGCCTTACTACGAGGTCCCTTTACGGGTTGGGGAGTTTAACGCCTGCTTTTTGCAGGCGTTAAAAACCAACCCGCAAAGGGACCAGTGGAGATAATTACGGTACCGCAATTTGTTGTACCGTAATTAGCGCCTTCCCCATTCCCATAGAGCCCTATGGGGCAAAAATGGGAATGGGGAAGGGCAATGGTGGAAGGGGGAATTACTGCCCCACCAACCTTGGAATAGGGCGGTAATTCCTCTTTCCACCAAGGTGGTGCCGGTATTTTACCGCCTACCGTGTAATGAGGCCCATTGAGTCACACAGAGAGCAGCTTCCAGTACAAAGTCGCTCATTTGGCCTCGTAGCTCAAAAGATCAGAGTACCACAGTCACAAAAGCATGTTTCTGGTTTATAGTGATTGTATCGAATACCTTAGCATCTAAAAAAAAGCAACGGAAACAAAGCATCAAATGCATTTTTTTCTTTTTTTTATGGGTGGGGTTCCCCCACAACCCCTGTTTTTTTACCCCTTAAAACCCATTATAATAAAATTAAACCTTTACCTTTGAAAAAAATTCATTCAATGCTTTTTTTGATGCATGTTATTCAATGCTTTGTATTCGATGCAATGACGGATACCATGTTTCTGAGTCTGAGCCCCCTCACCCTCAAAAGGGACCTGATGAAGGAGACTCTTCAGTTTGGTGCTAATCCATCTCGTGAGGTAGTGGTTGGGGGTGGCCGGGGGCACAAGACATAATCCACCAACAGCAGATACAAAACATGAACTCCCCAGAACATTCATGGGGCTGCCGACGAGCTTTGTTTTTTGTAAGTGAGATACACGTGCATCTGCTCGACTTCCAGTTGATTAGTCCATATGTATTCGGGCACTTGTCTAGCACTTTTCCCTTGTATGCAATATGCACACAGAAGCCAGTGGGCTGGATGGAAGTTCACCCAGTCACACGGTGTCAGGCCCGCCTCATGTCTCTTTGAGTATCTTCACAGGAAGAATAGATGAGGGCAAATGGAAACCTTGCTGTTATGCGCCTGTGCGTTCCCTGGATAACTCTGGCATTGTTGCTTGTCTTTCCTTTCCTAGATACGGATGAATGCTCCATCGGGGACCCGTGCGGGAACGGAACCTGTACCAATGTGGTTGGCGGATTTGAATGCGCATGCGACGATGGGTTTGAGCCTGGTCCCATGATGACATGCGAAGGTAAGGCAGCTCAGCCCTCCTTACACTATCACATTACATTACATGGCAGTAACCACACCATCCTGTGAAGGCATATACCATTATCACGACTTCCTACACCTGAATATATCAGGATACAATGATGTTTTCTCTCATTTTGGATGCAAAAGGGCAGGGAGGATCGAGATTTTAGCTATCATAGTTGAATTCAGGGGAGTTGCTAGGTCTGGAAAAGACCCGGGGCTAAGCTGATGTCGGAACTGTTGGGACTGGTAGTCTTTTGGCTGTAGCTCCTGAGATTCTATCCGGGGCTACAACCAAAAGATCAGGGGCTATAGCCCCCTTAGCCCCCCCCCAGCAACACCCCTGATTGAATTGCTGCAGTTTGTGGATCTGCTTAGATTCACATGCTATGCATAGTACGGCATCTAGTGGTTGACTTAGGGTACTACATCTTCAGTTTCCAATTTGAAAAACTGGGCGTGGACAGGGGTGTTCCTGTAACACTATCCCTATCATACGTCTACAGAGACCCACAATCCTTCACGCATCGACATCCTGAGATTGGGGATTTTGGGCCATCGGTTGGCAGCAACTTTGAGACTAGCGATTGCTTCCAACGGGTATCGCTGTGCTGGCTGTTGCTGCATTTTTTAAACACTGTTCATGAGGCCTTCCAACCCGAGATACACTTTAGATTGGGAAATTCATAACTAGAAAAGTTCACTTTTTTTAAGCCTTTAGCATTTATTTAAAAACCAATAGGTGTTCTTAAAGTTGGGCAATGCCATGCAAGCAAAGTGCCAGCCCGGTCCGAGCCCCTCTGTATAGTGTCCAAGGTGAGACTTGGGACTCTAGTGGGCTCTGAAAGATTGCCTTTTGTTTTTGCAGTCGGCGTACACAGAGTGCCCAAGTTCTTTACTGAAGCAGGGCCTCATCCTCAGAAGCCTGGAGGGCTTGCAGCTAGCAGGCCATGTCACATTAGCTTTCATAGCATCTGCCTGCTTCTTACATTAAAGACACATTTAATCTGATATCTGTGTGTTGGTGGAAGGAAGTGACACTTGGTAAGCTGCACTTCCAGGTCATGTGGTTCAAAACCCAAACTCCCACCTTAAAGATAGCCCCTTTGCCTCCTGTGACCAGAGTTTTAGTTGCAAGCATATTCCTTGGCTTAGAATAATCGAGCCACCAGGAGATCCAATGATGCTAAAACAATTGATGTGCTTCCACTTTGAGATGTTGGCCTTTGTAAACCGAGATCTTTAAAGGGTGAAGTTTTGCCTGTGAAAGCTTAGTTTGTTGTTGTTCCTTTTCAGCAGAACAAAGCATCCTACTGAGAAATGTTTGCCATCTTAATAAAACATCATGGTTAAAAGTGACACTAGGATGCATATTTTTATGACTTTCATTACATAAACGTCCCCTTTGTGCAAGAGCAGCATTGCATGGTATTAGCACCAGGATCAAAAATGCGATATTGCATGTAAATTTCCTTCCAATTCATTTTTGCAAGAGTGCAATCATTGTCTTATTTTGCTAAGACGAAATGGTTTTAGTCCTAGGGCAAACTTTACCTTGGTAAAAAATGCATTGCAGGACCATTTGTTCTAATACTGTGCAATTGTCCTTGAATCAGTGCCATGTTCCTGTTATACAGCTTCAGGTGTCGCTTTTACAGCAATCGAATTATAGAGCAATCAGGTGAAAGAGAACATTGCCAATCTCAAGTAGTGCAGAAGGTCAGAGGTGATGGTGTGACATTTCCACACTGATATCGATTTGGGACTCGACATGAATAACGATAAAGATTACAAAAATATAATTGAAAATAAACAGACAAAAGCAAAAAAACGTACAGAACTAATAGCAAAATTCGCAAACGAAACGTCTGGGTTCTCGCTAGAAGGAATCATAATTCTGTATAAGCAATGCTTCAGCCCAATGATTCTATATGGGCTAGAGGCATTAGCAATGGAAAAACTTGATTGGCTAGATATACTTGAAGGGCGATTCTGGCGAAGACTTCTCAAATTAAGCCCAAGTACATCCATTCAATATATCCGATTGGAATTAGGTTTAACATCTTTAAAAAGCACGTTATGGATAAAGTCTGGAGCTTTGCATTTAAAAATACATTCTTCTCCACAGTGTAAACTTCTCGATTTATTAGAGGACAGAAATAGAAGGAACGATACATTTGAAAGTATCTGTGATAACATCTTTAATGCAATCCAATGGCATCCATTATACTATAAAAAGACGGCATACGTAACTTTGAAACGGATATATTCAAACAAGATTAAATTGTGGGATTGGACTAAAAACTATGAACATATAGAACAACTAAAGAACTATAGTCTCATAACCGGGATTGTGCATAAATACCTTCAAGCAGAAAGGTATCTGAAAAGAAGTCCAAATCCCGCAGTTAGGCAATTCTGATTTCTGCTGAGAACTAACCAACTTCCTCTGTTAACAATCACGGGGGCACAACTAAAAATCCCGCGGGAGGAAAGAATATGCAGAATATGTAAAAAGACTAATAACTTGGAATCCCCACAACATGTTCTGCTACAGTGCCCTGAATTAAGCACAGAGTATATGATATATTTTGGAGATTTGGTCCATAATTACGAGTCAGTCCATATAAGACTATACCATCTGTGGATATGTATTAAAAGAAAGTTGAATGAGCGGTTGGACAGCAACTTGATGAGGACTGTAAATTAAATTACACAAATGCTCATATTAAGATGTCTGGACCATATAATTAGTGTACTACAACTGCTACAACCAATGATGATGTCCTAACACTATGTAAGAATGAAATGTGTGCTTAGTGATAAGGTTTTTAGAATGAATTTTAATACAGTGCAATGAGATAAAGTGTACAATTCTTAATATGTTTGAATACTGCTTAATTATTGTAAATTAGTAACCAATGTGACTGTAAGCAGTGTAATTGTGATTTTACGAAATTTTAACAAAAATTTGTAAAGTTTTGCTTTTGAAACTAAACAAATAAATAAATAATAATAATAATGATATCGATTTCTGCACCAAAATAAAACCTTGACAGACTGACAGTAAATCCAGTTGCATTCCTTAAACGGCCTCTGTGGCCATCATATTTTATTAATTATTAAGGCAAAATCCAGAGTTAAATATAAATGATTGCGGGGAGCTCTGCAGCTTCGGAAGTCGGATGGCAGAGGCTTGAGTGGCGAATGTTGCACAGTCTCAGACTTGGCAGTCGTTTGTTAGGTTTTTCAACCAATGCCACAAACGCACTACGTCACCTGCAGACACAGAGGCTTCTACTGATGCCAGAAACCAGCTATGGCTCTTAGGTTGCTCCTCCTCCTAGAACGCCCCAAGCCTGTGTGGTCTCTGGTGTGCTCCAGTCACCTGCTTTTTGCGCCTTCAGGAAACCGGATCTGTCCCAGGGTTCCAACTCACTGGTGGAACAAACAGGAGCACAGTCAAGGTGCCTAATTTTGTTTAGGAGCGCTGATCACAAACAAAGCCGGTCAGTCCTGAGACACCCTTCACACAAAGGGAGTACAAGCTAAATAGTGTCTAGCGGTGGCAAAGGTTTAGGACTTTCAGTGATGAGATTGGGTCAGGATGAAGCTACAGCAGTCAGGCAGTGGAGAGAAAAGAACTGGATCGAGAAACAATGGTGGGGGAACTCGAAGACTGTGGAAGAGTGAAGATCCCAATGGAGGTTATAGACCAGCCTATAGAAGAATAAAAAGAGGACTCCTTACAACTCGAACAGAAGACAGAATTATCACATGTCTTGAACTTTCATCACAGCGGAATCGGCTGAATTCTCAATTAGTTGGTAGAGGTGGACTGAGCAACAGAATAATCGCTAAGCCTGAAATGTGTCGGTGCTCTTCCCATGCCAACCCACCTGCTGGTGCCACCGACCTGCATGGACCGTATGATCAGATGCAAATGTAACTAATGGGGAATAACGTTGCTCTCCTTATCAGATAATGTGTTGTAGAAAGAGAAAGTACAAGGACGCTCGAAAAAGTTGTAGACTTTTAGCAAGCATTTGAGCGTTTTGCATATAGCTGAAGAACCTTGAGAGAATCCAGGGTGTATATCACTTTGACACCCTATAACGTCACGATGGTGGGAGTGAGGCATGACACCTCAGTAAATGGTGATGTTTTTTGGGGGTCTCATTTCACAAGGGGTTTCTGAGAGAAGACTACATCTGGAAGGGACATGGAAAGTGAGTGGGGCTTTGTCCAGAATGGTCTTTGTGTCTTAGTACGTGTGAACAGTTTGGAAGGTTTGTACTCAGGGAATTGCGTCATCTAGAAAGGTAGTGGGTCTTGGACCATAAGGAGAAGGGCACCCAGAAATATTTCATTCACCCTAAACATGCCTACTCTCCCAACCAGAATATAAAGAAGAAACACAGATATCGTTTCAGGATATGCTCCGATTGCTCGATGCCAACGGTCTCTAATTTCCTTTGCTCCTTGTCTCGCCTTTGCAGATATCAATGAGTGCTCGCTGAACGCGCTACTCTGTGCCTTCCGCTGTATCAACACATTCGGCAGCTATGAATGTACCTGTCCTGCTGGATACACCCTCAGAGATGACAGGAGGATGTGCAAAGGTAGGTGTGCAACACTCCATGTGTTCAGCAGTGCAACTCAAGAGAGCTGGTGCCGTCCCCCTGTTACTCCCCATCCCTCCTTCTGATGTTTTGCTGATCATTACCTACATTTCTGTCCAGGAATGTAATTTTACTATTATTTTCATCACTAAAAAACTCTATGCACGAGCTGTTATTCACGTTTCATGAGCGTTTCTCATGAGAGTCTTCTAATCATGTCACCCTGCACATTATTTTTTATTTATTTTTTGCATTTCTAAAGCGCACTGGCAGCCCAGGGGCATCGAGGCGCTGTTACATTGCCTTAGCAAAGCCTTTCACTCTTTTTTAGTATGGTTTCTCTCAGCCCTGCATATAGAGAATGAGAAACACCGGCCCATAGATGGATTTCAGGGCTTCCCTTAAGCTTTCCCTTGCCTACGTGTAGGTAGCAGTGTTGAGCAGTCAAGGCCAACTTCTGGTTACAGAGCAGAAGCTTTGACGAGACAGCTCTGTACTTTTTGCTTTTTCCTGACTGATTTGCAGACGCTTTATTCCAAAATGAGTCTGAATCTGTACCATTGCAAGCCTTTTCACATATCAATCTGTGAGTTATTGTGGTTGATGAAATACAGTACCTTGAGGAGGCTGTCGAGGACAGAATTCCTGTGTTAGAAATCCAGCTAACCATGTTCCCTTTGTGTGAGAGTGAATCTATGAAACCATAAATGGTTTTGGCTGCTACCTGCCTGAATGATGTCTGTGATTGCTGAGTGGCGACGGCACCATGTGTGCTTGCCCGTGACATTTTAAATCTGGCCACCAAATATTTGACTAGATGCAAATCCAATGCACAGCTGATTTGGCATTTAGTCGACAATTATTTGGTTTAACCCGTCAGTGCCCGCTTTTATTGTATCTACCCCAACCCTGGGATGACCCCTACACTGAAGAAGATCCTCAGGAAGGCTTGCTGTTGCAATCAGCCATGTCTAATGTGATGGTTATGCTCTGCTGGACCTGTAACTGGACCAGAAGGACCCAGCAGATTGATGCTTTCTTCACACCCCCAGCAGGAACAGCTGGGTCAAATGCCTGAAAAGAACCCCTTCTTCATGAGAAGTCTTGCTGCTCATCCTAGCTGAGTCAGATCAGTCATGAAGAGTGGGGTGCGCAAGAAACCGCAGAGTGCTGGCGACAGATAGAGCCAAAAGCGGATTGTTACAAAACCAAAATTCCACAAAGAGATCTACAAGTTTCATTTGCACAGTGAAGAGTTCCTTTCTTACCTGAATTCTGTCTGCTGGAACATGCCTTTGTCTGACATGTTCTCGAACCCGCCTGCCATTGATTTCATGTGGCTGCTTAGTGCCCCTTAACCTTCAATTCCTAGTTCTTTTGCCTTTATTTAAGGGAGGGTAGAGTAACCTGTGGGCCAGTTGCTGTCTGCTTGCCTGCAGCCCATCATTGTCGCCACCACAGATCTGTCAATGAATAACCAGGGATCAGCAATGTCACTGGTGACATTTGACTTCTCATACTTGCAAGGTTTGCCAGCTAATATATGACTATTGCAAGTAGAGGCCTAAGCAATAGAGCCCCAGGACCAGATTCTCCTCAGCGAATCATAGCTCAGTTTTCCCCATTCATTTCTATAAGAGACAGAACTGTGGTTGAGCAGATTCAGATCTGAAGGCATCCCCAATAGAATAAGCACTGGACTCAGACCCTTACCTGGACAATAAATACCTCCCTTGACAGAAGATTGAGTTTGTCTTTTAATACATTTGTGGCATTACAGTCGCATATTCGGTTCACAGGTGGTGACTAGAAACGAACGCTGTGTTCATGCATCCTGATGTGCCCATTACCGTACCGCTTGTTCTTAAACTTTGAATTTCCCCACCCTCACTCAGCAAGGCTTGAGAAGCCTACACTAGTTACCAGTAAAGGAAAGAGTAGACTTCAGAGCACTTTGCACAGATCGCAGGGCACAGCATGTGCAGGTGAATGTGAAACAGCGTGATGCTGTATCCTGCCTACACTGCCTAGTTTCGCCACGCTACTTTGCCTTGTAAGTGGCACACAGCTCACATAATGGGAGACTTTCGATCCTAGAGGAGGAATTGCAGGATCGAGCTGCCACAAAGAGCCCCTGCTACATCCAGATGCTACCAAGGGAGCACTTGGGAACCCATCGAAGCGTCACTGAGAAAGCTCCAGGCGACTCAATTTGCCCCAAAACCTGCAGATAATGTCCATGGTTTCAAGTCGCTGATGCTTGTTTTTCATTGTTTATTGGTACAAAAAGCAATTATGTAAAGCGTTACAACCAATTACCGCTCGCCTAAATATGTGGACATCAAGGAGATTGATTCGGCAGCCAAATATGCTGTAGCTATTCAGCTTCTGAATTCCGTCTCCAGACAGAGGGATACATCTGGATAAGCTCTTCATCAACAGCTGTCTATCAAGACTAGCTTAAGCCTATGTATGTTTCCACAGTCTGCTAGGCCATCTACATTGGTATTCTTGGAAGTTCGGATGTGACCACATACTGGGTAAGGAAGAAAGGAAAATGACTTACACAATGGACCATACTTGATGAGCTTTGATAGCAGATTCAC
Organism: Ambystoma mexicanum; assembly: GCF_040938575.1. NCBI lineage: Eukaryota > Metazoa > Chordata > Amphibia > Caudata > Ambystomatidae > Ambystoma > Ambystoma mexicanum. The sequence continues at coordinate 625,598,621 of NC_090921.1, forward strand.
ACGCCTTTGGGAAAGATCCTTTGGGATGAGGGCTAGAGGATGTCAGCAGGCATGGGGTCATGTTTGTACAAGAAGGCATGCATGGATAGCAGTAGCTAGTGGCATGTTTACACTGCAACAGGCATTTCTAATGAGGATGCATTTATATTGATCCATGATCATTTCAGTGCAAACTGCGACAGAACGAAGGTCAGCAATTCAACAGCTCGCGTGCTTATGGCCAAAGGTCTCAAACTGAGAGTCTGCACCCATTTTCTTCTTTGCCTTGGTGGAACTAAAGACTGCTCACCCCTTTGCCAGGCTACGTCTGTCTGGGACCCATGAAAGCGTGACTGTTTCCGGCACGTCAGGGAGATGGGCTACATGAATTTTGATATGAGGTAGTTGGAGGAATACATGGGAAACATGGAGAACGGGAGGTGCATTGTGCATGCAAAGATGCAAAATAAGGTTCATGTTGATTATATGTGAAGAGAGGACATGGAGCACAGTGTCACAGTGAGAGAGTAGGACTCTGCCCTGGACACACCATGGATGGGGCAGTGAAGCGAATTTGACATGCTACAGAGGCTAGTTTATGAGCGCATCTGATAATTGGTAGGAGGGAGAAACTGGAAATAATATAATATTTTGCGTCTGTGCCTGAGGATGCATTTCTTAATAGTTGGGGAAGTGAGGGAGCACAATGGGGATCTTGTTGAAGGAGGAAGAAGAGTACTATAGTCATTCAGGGGGTTAGGATTTGGAAGGACATGTGGAAATTGATGGATCAGATCTACAGTTATTAAAGCAGTTGCATTTCCTGTCACAAATCAGCCTTAAGTTGCAAATATGAGTCTTCTTAATTAGAATATAGCAATCGCCCCAACGTCCGGGTGCGAGCAGAGCCAGTAACTCCCTTCTAGCCAGAGCCTCGGTAAGCCTGAGCAAGTCAAGGCCCTCTGTGAGAGTTCAGGGGTGAAATTGAAAAGATAATGAAATTTAAATAAAGGGCTGTTAGTATCCTTTTATGCCACGAACAAGGGAGTGATAGCTACTCGCACCCCGGTACTCCCTTTGGGTTATAATTAGCATTTTTTTTAATGGGATATGTGCAGCATGTGTGTTGCACATGGCCAATCTCCCATCCCCCAATCTCCCATAAAAAAACAAAAGTAGCAATCTCCTTAGTAAATAGAAAAGCGACATAGTCTGTTTTCTATGTTCATGGTAGGCTGGTGCAGACTGCATGGGAATGAGGCATGTGAAGATGTGAAGTCCCGAGATTCAGTTAAGTGGAAGCAATGGGGGACTGCGAGTGGAAACAGGAAGGGGCTGCGGTCCAAATCAAAATATGGCAGCACCCAGGGGAAGAGACGCGGGTGGCTGCGGAGATGCAGGCAGGCTCTATCTATCAGATTCTGAGCGCCTTTCCACCGTAATGTGTTTCTAGAAAGAAGGCATTCAACTGTCCTCTCAATTGGATGTAACTATGTTGTGAGATCTTCTCATGTTCCAGGAGGGAATGAGGTGAAGAAATAATTCTGTCTTGTGGTTCATTGCAGATTTGGATGAGTGCTCAGAAGGTCTTCACGACTGTGAATCTCGTGGGATGGTTTGCAAGAACCTCATCGGCACATTCATGTGCATCTGCCCACCTGGGATGCAGCGACGGCCAGATGGTGAAGGTTGCATGGGTAAGGGCATCGCGCTTGGATTCTAATAACATACATAGTGAGACGCTATACCAGTGCTTCCCTTTTGTGCACACCAACATTAGTCACATGTATTAAAGGACGCATACACGTTCCATCCGCCATGATATTTGTCATTGCTCTAGTGTGATATAAGGAAAATCACTTTTTTTCCATACTCTTGACCCTTTTTAAGAGCACTTTACGGCCGGTTAGAAGAAGAGAGAAGCATTACAAGCACACCCCATTAGTTACAATAAAGGAGAATACAGATATGCTGCATCCTTCCTTGATGATATCGGTTAGAAGAGGAGATTAGCAATACAAGCACCCCCCATTAGTTACACTAAAGGAGAATACAGATATGCTGCATCCTTCCTTGATGATATCGGTTAGAAGAGGAGATTAGCAATGCAAGCACCCCCCATTGTTTCAATAAAGGAGAATACAGATATGCTGCATCCTTCCTTGATGATATCGGTTAGAAGAGGAGATTAGCAATGCAAGCACCCCGCATTAGTTGCACTAAAGGAGAATACAGATATGCTGCATCCTTCCTTGATGATATCGGTTAGAAGAGGAGATTAGCAATACAAGCACACCCCATTAGTTACAATAAAGGAGAATACAGATTTGCTGCATCCTTCCTTGATGATATCGTTTAGAAGAGGAGATTAGCAATGCAAGCACCCCCCATTAGTTGCAATAAAGGAGAATACAGATATGCTGCATCCTTCCTTGATGATATCGGTTAGAAGAGGAGATTAGCAATACAAGCACCCCCCATTAGTTACACTAAAGGAGAATACAGATATGCTGCATCCTTCCTTGATGATATCGGTTAGAAGAGATTAGCAATACAAGCACCCCCCATTAGTTGCAATAAAGGAGAATACACATATACTGCATCCTTCCTTGATGATATCGGTTAGAAGAGGAGATTAGCAATACAAGCACACCCCATTAGTTGCAATAAAGGAGAATACAGATATGCTGCATCCTTCCTTGATGATATCGGTTAGAAGAGGAGATTAGCAATGCAAGCACCCCCCATTAGTTGCAATAAAGGAGAATACAGATATGCTGCATCCTTCCTTGATGATATCGGTTAGAAGAGGAGATTAGCAATACAAGCACCCCCCATTAGTTACACTAAAGGAGAATACAGATATGCTGCATCCTTCCTTGATGATATCGTTTAGAAGAGGAGATTAGCAATGCAAGCACCACCCATTAGTTACACTAAAGGAGAATACAGATATGCTGTATCCTTCCTTGATGATATCGGTTAGAAGAGGAGATTAGCAATGCAAGCACACCCCATTAGTTGCAATAAAGGAGAATACAGATATGCTGCATCCTTCCTTGGGGATAGCAATTAGAATGTAATGTAAAGTGCTCTTATAATGCCCGGATAATGGAAAGGCAAATACAGAAACCTTTTCTGTCAATAGACGCAGGTCGGAAGTACTGGTTACCTCTCTATGATGTTTGTGGTTGGTACCGACCGGGCAGGTTAGCCATATGGGCAGCCCTCAGATTGTGGAGTGCAAACATTAACAGATGGTTGTTGATAGAAGATGGATCAGTTCTGAATCTGTTAAGTACACTACACTGACCTGGAGGTCATCTGAAGGAACGTGGGAGGTGTAAGGAGAGAGAAGCATTACACGCAGATCCCCTTGATTACAATAAAGGAGATTACACACATGCTGCATCCTTCCTTGGTGATACCTCCCATCAAGGGAAGGTCTACCCATAACAGGGCCTCTGGACTTGTTACCAGCGGTAGCTAGAAATGTGACTCCAGTCAGGCCCTATGTGCAGTTGCACAGTACCTAGAGGCCAAATGTAATGTAATGGGCATTTGTATAGTGCTTTTCACCTCAACCTCAACGTGCTGTAGGTTGAACGCCCTGGGGAACCAAAGTCCAAGGGCCTCATTACATGGTAGGCGGTAAGGGTTTACCGGTACCAGTATTTTACCGGTACCGGTAAACCCTTACTGCCTTACTACGAGGTCCCTCTGCGGGTTGGTACATTAACGCCTGCTTTTAGCAGGTGTTAAAAAACGAACCCGCAAAGGGACCGGGGTGCTAATTACGGTACCGCAATTTGCGGTACCATAATTAGCACCTTCCCCATTTCCATTATGCCCTATGGGGCAAAAATGGTAATGGGGAAGGGCAATGGAGGAAGGAGGAATTACCGCCTTCCCAACCTTGCAATAGGGAGGTAATTCCCCTTTCCTCCAAGGCGGTACCGGTAAATTACCGGCATGAACCATGGCGCTAATAGCGCCATGGTTTACCACCTACCGTGTAATGAGGCCCCAAGTATGGGAAATTTGTCAGAGAGTTATAGAATGTGTCTGTGTGCATTTTAACCAATACAAAGCTAGGTAGGGGGGGGCAAGTCCCTGCTAGTCACCCATGTTGAGCAGGCAGGTGGCTGTGTGCAGATAGTTAGTCTGGAGATTATGCAAGACAGATAATATGTGTGCAGCTAGACCAAATTATTTTGTGGTACATAGCTGCATTCTAGTGGAAGAGGTGTTGTGCAAAGTATGCAATGCGGGAGAGGCATTATGAATGCAGCTAGACTGAATTTCTATCATGGGGATAGCTACATTCTAATGGCAGAGGTGTTATGCAAAATGTGAAAAGCGGGAGAGATATTATGTGTGCATCTAGACCGAATTGTATTGTTGGGGGTAGCTGTATTCTAATAGTAGAGGTATTGTGCAAAGTGTCTTCGGGTAGTGCATGGGTGCTGAGGGTAGTCTGGAGAGTATGCAACATTATGTGTGCAGCTAGGCCCAATATTTACCATGGGGGATAGCTGCATTCTAGTGGCAGGGGTTTTATACAAAGTATGTGAAGCAGGAGAGTCATTATATGTGCTACTAGACCACATTTTACCATGGGGGATAGCTGCATTCTTATGGCTGGGGGGTTGTTCAAATATGTGAATCCAGGGTGGCATTATGTGTGCAGATAGGTTGGATTTTATCATGGGGTTAGCTGCATTCTAATGTCATGGGTGTTGTGAAAAGTGTCTTAGAGTGGTGTATGGTTGCTGAGGGTCATCTGGTGAGTATGCGAGAGAGAACATTATGTGAGCAGCTGGACTAAATTTTACCAGGGGGATGGCTGCATTCTAATGGCAGAGGTGCTGTGCAAAGTATGCAACGCGGGAGAGACATTATATGAGCAGCTAGACCGAATTTTGTTGTGGATATCTACATTCTAATGGTCGAGGTGATTCTCTTGGTAGATTTATCAAGTGCACTACATTGGCCACCCTGGAAATTCATTCAAATGCAGTACATTGTGTCTTCTCCAATCCATTGGAATGTAATTAAATGCAGTACATTAGCTATCCTCACAATTCAGCTAGATGCAACACCTGGGCCACCCCTTGAAATCTATCCGAGTCCCATTCCTCGACCACCCACAAAGTTCACCAGAATGCACCGCAGTGACTGCCCTCACAGTTCATCCAATTGCAATTCATAGGCTAACCTCGCAGCTCATCCAAATGCGACACATTGGCTCACTGTTCTATGGTGATATGTTACTTCTGTTGTCCTACTGGGATTACGCTGTTATCTCAAGGGGTGAGGGTAGGGTTATTTGTGATGCCATGCCTTGAGGGCCCTCTAGAAGGTCAGGTGATCATCTTTGTGTCGTAAGTTAAGAAGCAGCAAGGTGGTACAGGTAGTGGGGGCTTGGACAGAGAAAGTGGTGCCTCCATTCCTGGTTGCTTTCAAAGGGAGAATCACCAGAAGGAGAGCAGTACCTGATTGCAGGTTTCTAGTGTGGTGATAGTGGGAGATGTTCTGTTGCAGGTAGTTAGGGCCTGTCTTGTGTAACGCTAGGTGTGTAATACACATCAATTTGAAAGTGACCCGCCGTCCAATTGGGAGCCTGTGGAGGGTACGGAAATGTGTTCCCGCGCTGCCATACTTGTAATGAGCCACCGTGTCCTTGCAGACCCCAATAATTGTGGCCCTCCCTTCCACCATTTTTTGTACTGAGGTTAAGTAGTTAATCCTGCCCTCTTCATAATCAATCCCGGTCCTTCAATGTGGAACTGCACTCACTTGAGCACACACATGTTCACAGCGGCATTGCGGCATCCTTGGTTGCGAGTTGCAGCCTTCTTGTTCTTTTGTCATTGCCCCACGTTTAAGACACAGACTATACACTTGCACCAATAAGAGTTGTATGCTTCCAGGCATTATTGAAAAAAGTTTGCTTGCATAAACCAAGCTAATTAAATGCATTGTTTCCCCTACAGATGAAAATGAATGTCGCAAGCCGAGTATTTGCCCCAACGGCCGCTGTGTGAACAATGTTGGAAGCTACAGGTGTGACTGCAACGAAGGATTCCAAGTCAGCCCCTCGGGCACCGAGTGCATTGGTAGGTCTTCCCCCCAAAAAACTCTGATGCTCCAGTTGTACCCAAACTTGAATGCTTGATGATATAAACAGACATAGGTTTCACCAAAAATACATTCCTATACAATAAAATACAATAAAGTGCTAGTGCCTAACTTTAGAATAGTAATCATATTCATGATCTTTGTAAACAATAGGACTGATACTCCATAACATTGTCGATTAATCAGGGTATCATGAATGTTAAAACAATATGTCTGTGCACTCGTGCTTTGCAACTTAATTACCAAACTGGGGATACAGATAATCATTGATTTGAGTAGTCAATCTTTTCCCCATCCTGTATTAGTAAATACTAATTTATCCACCACGAAATAAAATGCTTATAACAGGATTTTAACAGGACGGCAATTTTAAATACTACAGAGACCCATCTAGCTATGTCCTGATGCACACATGAAGGGGAAAACTATTGGTCATATTGCCTAACAGGTATGCAGCTTGTAAAAATAAAGCAGAAAATAGAGCCTGAGATCTTACATATAAGTGTCAATGTGAGTCACATGTGATAAACAATAAATAGGAAAAAAGAGTGAAAAAGATAGATAAAACAAGAGACCCTTACCAGGAAAGAGGTTATAAAAGAGAAGAATAGATTCAGGACTGTAGAAGAATCAGAAAATAAAATCAATAGAAAAAAGGAGAAAATATAACAATCCACAGACCAATGTACCTGTTATTATTTTAGAAAAGCAAGCATGAGATGTTAAAAAATGACAGAACACAAATTAGAAAAGAGGTAGGGGGATACTGTCATATAGAAGAGAGAATAAGTATACTATCTAAACACCCAGAAATGTGTATAATTCCTCATCTATATTATGTCCTTTCGGATATTTGCTTTCAAAGTGAATAATATATTTCGTCTCTTCTTGTCTCAATTGTTTTTCACTGTCGCCACCTCTTGGGCTGATGTCGACCTTAAAGATACCAAAAAATGTTAGAGTCTTAGGATCACCATCATGGAACTCAGAAAAGTGTTTAGCCATGGGGTATGCATGGTCCTTATTGGTGATAGTTCTAATATGCTGCAAAATCCGCACCTTTAGTTTGCACTTTTTTACTGCCCACATACCACTTGTTGCAGGGACATGTTAAAACGTACACCACTAGCTCAGACTCACAATTAATTTTACCCTTAATTTGCATTGGTGTTTTGAGAATGGGGTGAGTGCAGCTGTTACATTTAAAAGCATATTTACAAACTTTGCATTTTCTGCACTTAAAAAAGCCATTACTCGCCCATGAAAGCCAATTATTGCCTTTTGTGGTGTAGTCAGAAGCCATGTAACTTTGTACTACCAGATCTTTGATGGATGTACTCTTGCGGAAAGTTAGATGTGGATGTTTGCATAAAATTTTACCCAAATCATTATCTGCCATCAAAACTTTCCAATATTTGTTGATGATATTGCGTATCTTTGGTGAGTAACATCCAAAGGTTAGAATTAGTCTGATAGTACTTTCTTCTGTACTCTCTTTAAGTGCAGATTTGGATATCATCAACAAGTCCTGTCTTTTCATTTCCCGGACTTTAATATACGATCTTTCAATAACTTTTTTGGGGTACCTTTGATGTAGAAAATGTTGAGCTGTGGCTTGGCATGCTGTGTCAAAATCTACAATATTACTGCAGTTTCTTCTTATGCAAATGAATTTGCCATAAGGAATGGACCATAAAAGGCTCTTGGGATGGGCACTATTCGCGTGTAACGGCACATTTGCACCTTTGATTTTTCTATGAAGTTCACATCCCAATTTTTGGTTGACAATTCTGATTTTTACGTCAAGAAACACAATATCATGCGCACTATGTTGTTCTGTGAATTGTAAATTCAGTTTGTTGATGTTCAGGAATTTTACAAATTCTTGCCATGATTGAGCGGTACCATTCCAAATAATAAAAAGGTTGTCGATATAACGTAGCCATAGTATTATTTTATCAGTGAAAATGTCATTTTCTTCTCTCCATACAATTGATTTTTCCCAGTTGCCAATCATGAGATTCGCATACAATGGTGCAAATGTTGCTCCCATGGCGGTGCCCTGGGTTTGACGAAATAGCTTATTGTTAAAAAGAAAGAAATTATTCTCTAAACAGAGTCTAAGCATTTCTAGGATCATTGTAGTGTGTTCAAGATAGTTGAGAGACCTAGTTTTCAGAAAAACATCACAAGCCCTTATGCCATCCTCATGTTGTATTGACGTGTAAAGAGACACGACATCCTTGGTAGCCAACAAGTATGTTGGTTCCCAGGGTAACTCGTCAATTTTACATAAAAAATCTGTGGTGTCTCTTACATATGAAGGTAGCGTCGAGACAAAAGTGCAGAGGACTTTGTCCACAAATCTGGACATATTTTCAAAGAGTGAACCACATAGTGTCACTATAGGTCTCCCTGGAGGTCTAGTGGGGTTCTTATGGACTTTGGGGAGGAAGTATAGATAACTGAGTGTTTGGTAAAAAGACATTTCACCATTTCCTCCTCTAAGATTCCCATATTTTGCCATTTAGTTAGACAATCCCCAACTTTATTTTCCATTTCTAGGATGGGATTTTTTGCAAGTCTCTCATAGCATTTCAGATCATTGAGCTGCCTGTACGCTTCTTTTACATAATCTTCTATATGTATATATATATATATATATATATATATATATATAGCCATACAACAGATATAGTAGGATAACATATTTTAATTAGTATACATATTAGTATCAAAAAATATTAAAAACATTTTTTCAAAATAAAAAACCATTTGCAAAAAAGATTTTATTTTGGTTGCGTTTTGAAGGAGAGAAAAAGCAGTATGAATATACAGAAAAACACTGTTCATTCAGGCCAGTACTAACCCAGGTGACTGTTTGAATCCATGTATAAATTACTATTAAACATGGGGTGTTGGGTGTCGAAGCAAAATACTGGAAAGGAGTGACTCTTGGTGTCTGTGTGTCTTCGAAACCTGTCTTCAGGATGCTTTTTCCAATTGGTGACAAGGCAAATACGTCTTCAATGACAGGGCCCTGTGCATCAAACATTAAAACCTTCTTTTTAATTTCACTGAGTGTAGGGAGTAGTTTTCTACAAAAATTATTTAAGCTCATCGGTAGTATGGTAACATTGGAATGGTTCCATTGCTGTGTCTTATTTCAAAAAGGAGTGAAAGGGAGAGTGAAAGAAGATTGAGTGAGCAGAAAGTGGGGCATAGTAGTAGTGTGGAGAGGAGAGAATAGTGTGGAGAAGGAAGAGAAGAGGGTGTGGTGTAGTAAAGGTTTAGAGAGGGGAGTAGTAGAGAGGGGAGTGAGTAGTGACATCGGAAGGTTGAGGTAGATGGTAGAAAGGAGAGAGAAACATTTTAGGTGCAGTGGAGGAGGAAGAAGCTGGAAGAAAGCGAGAAGGCTGGCAGGTTTGGATGGAGGAGAGTAGTGGGAGGAGAGTAGAAGGTCAGCGACAGACAGGGAAGGATCCCTCAGTCATGGGAGGAAGAAGGCAGAATGGGTCTTGAGTATCTGAAGGGCACAACCCTACAAACCTTTTAGAACTAACATCATTGACAGTGTAGGGCCAGCCTAGGATGTCCCGGCAGAAACTTAAATAGATAAGGTCAAAAGATTGTAGACACTAACCTGGTGACTAAGAGTGCCTGGGTAGGGAGGGAACCACTTCATCTATATGAGAGAGGGAGGGAGTTGGCATTCTGTAGGCCATCTATAACATTGGGTTGTTACATTTTTTTCTTCTGTGTTTGGGGCCTGCATGCTGTTTTATTAAAACACTGCTATTTCCCTTTTACTCTTATGTGTGCAATGCCACCTCCTGTCCTGACATTTTGGGGAGTGGAACAGGAGTCTGAACATCCTGTCTGGGGTGGCCCTGGATGACTTGAATAGTTAGGTGCCCCGTCCCAAAACAGGAAACCCAATGAATGTAAACTTTGAGAAATGTGCACTGACTCGGGTACTCTGACTGCTTTAAGCCCATTGTCCCCTATGGAGGAACTGTGAGTAACATTGCAAATTATCAAAGAACTGTTTTACTTACCCTGAACATTGAAGAACTTGGGCCTCATTGGGTGTTTGGTGGTAAATCTGTGGTAACCGCTGGTGGCATGGCAGTGTAAATCCCCATTTTTGGAGTCCCTAGGGCCCATGGGGATTTTTGGCAGAGTCACATTGAGTGGTAATCCGGCATTGTAAATCCACAGATTTCCGGCCTTACAGAGGAGGATTTGCCGCTAGCATGATGCTTGTGGTAAATCCTCTCATTAAAAAAACCTCAGAATTCGGTAGTGCTTGAAAAATGCCTTAATGTCGTTACTGCCAACACTTATACTGAGGGCCATTGTTTGTAAGTATCGGATTGGAGCAATAAAGCCTAGTTCTGAATGCTGATGTGCTTTATCATCCTATAAAGCTCCTGTGAATCAGGACCTTAACATTTACATTCTTTTACTTAATATCCGTGCTTTTGTATTCGCCTGTGTGCATATTCTTGTCAGTCTCTTGTTCGTGTTAATTAAACGGTGTAATAGCAAATGGCATACCGCCTAAGACCAACACATGTGCCATAGTATCAAACATGGCACTGATCAATGGCAAAGTGACGTATACATGAAGATGTGCATTGTGTCAATTTCCAATCAACCTCAGGTGTCTACCACCCAACTCGGCCTTACCATGCAGTTGGTCAGGCATTTCCTGTGCCAATTCCCTCATTTATTTTGACGAATTGGCTCCCGTTGAAAGATAATTCTTTCTGTTATTGTAAAACTATATGAACTGTACTTTTAAAATTAATCAAGTGACTAGCAATGACTGTAACTATTGAGGGCTTTTTTCGTGACAGGGGTTATTTCTTTAAACCAGTGATTAGAACCTACAGAAACACCTGGATTTTAGTATGTTTTATTCAGGGTGTATAGTATGCTGTGCCTGCTTTGCACAGTATGTCGGAAATCCAACCGTTTCTCTGATCCCTTGTGGTAAAATGTGGCCCATGAAAACCACCCAACAACACAAGCACAACCAAATTGTTAATTCCCTGTCCCCTCACCTGAATTGCACTCTGCGTACTTATAAGCACAAACATGATTTTTATGTGACAGAGGTTTCAAGCTTAGGAAAATGTAACTAATAAACTATAATAGATCACAATACATGTTTTATTCACCTTAAAGTGACATGAGGTGATTGTTTTCTCACCCCTCCATAATGTACCTGTTTTCAGCGATCCCATAGTGGGATGACGAAAACCTGAAATGCGTCATGCAGACCTATACATTTTATAAGCCCACGCGTCAGAATAAGCTTAGCCTTTGATGTGTCACTGCATTGACGCATTATTTTGGCATGTCGGGGTATATTTAGCATATGTACCCTGAACCTATCAACACAAAAAAAATCACCAAATTGTAATGGTTTGGTATCGCTACATAAATATTTACCAGGTTGCTTTACAAAATCGAGAGTACCAAGTGTTGATGTACACGTTGTTCCATCTTGAACATCACCACATATCCAAAAACGAACAGACACCATGTGCATTTGCTTATACCGGGTGGATCTCAAAACCGGTTTGTAACTTCATGAAGCCTATGAATTTTCGTATAACTTCTGCCATGTTTCCTTGCTCCAGACACGCGCCAGGGATACTGTTACATCGAGGTTCTGCAGACCATGTGCCAATTGTCTTCCACCAGCCGCAACCTAGTCACTAAGTCCGAGTGCTGCTGCAACAGTGGGCGTGGATGGGGCAACCTCTGCGAGCTCTGTCCCCTCCCTGGAACCGTTGTCTACAAGAAGATGTGCCCACACGGACCAGGCTACTCCACGGATGGACGAGGTAAGAATGGGCCACTGTGTGAAGACGGCTCAGAGCAATTCACTTGATGCACATTAAGAAGCTAGTACTGCATTTGGGTGTAAGTGAGCGAGGTGGAGCATGAGCGAGTGAGCGGCTCATTGGGTGAGTGACTGGGCGATTCACTAAATGCGTGGCCAAACATCTGCATAAGAAAATGACTTTTGGAAATGACATCTGCCTAAACTGCCCAAGGCTGTGATGGACAATGATTGATTGAGATTATCCATCTGTTTCAGACATCGATGAATGTAAAGTGCTGCCCAACCTCTGCAAGAACGGCCAGTGTATCAATAGCATTGGCTCCTTCCGCTGCCACTGCAAACTGGGCTACACCACTGACATCACTGGGACCTCATGCGTTGGTAAGATGTTCATTGCAAGCAAAAGGGAATTGACACTTGTAGGTCTTGGAGTGTTCCTTAATCAACTGCCTACTCTTATAAAATCCAAAGTGGACATCACAAAGCACTTGAGGCCTTGACCACTGACTTCGCTGAGCCTTCCAAATACTGATGGTCTAGAGAGCAGCTTGCATTAAGCATGAAGTTTGCTTTCAATACCAAACATGTCTTTTCCCAAGCTAGATCATCCAATCTCAATCTATGGGAACCTATTTTATGACCCAACTATGTGACAAGGAGGTGAATAGGTGCCTTCATGAGGTCCCATTATCGGGTCTGGCCTCATTTATCTATAGAACTATAAGGCACCTCTTTGCAGAGAGATAGTGGTCTAGGTGTGATCACCCCTCCCAGACAGTTTGTCGTGTCTCTGGTCCCCAAGGTTTATGGTCTTTCCGTCGATGGAAATGCATTGAAATGCAAATCCATCAATGGAAATCCATCGAATACCATTGCATCGAAATGCTATCTTTTACATGTAAAAGTGCATTTCCATTGAACCAGTTTACATGTATAAAAGATAGCATTTCGATGCATTTTTTTGTATCATTAAAACGTTACATGGAGATGTCCAATGCTGAAATTTCGGATCTGGCCAGCTCCTTCTAACGTTTTAAAGTTTATTGTATATTGGGGGGTTCCCCACAGCCCCCCAAACCCCACGCACAACCCTCAACCCTAACCCTAATCTAACCCTTGATCTAACCCTAGCCCCAACCCTAACCCATAACCCCAACCCTAACCCTAATCTAACCCTTAATCTAACCCTAAATCTAACCCTTGTCCCTAATCTAACCCTACCCCTAACCCTAACTATCCATCGAAATTAACCATTGAAAATTATTCAATGAATATGCTTTTCGATGGAAAGGCAATTCAATGAATAATTTTCGATGGAAAGGTATTCAATGAATACGTTTTAGATGGAAAGACCAGATGCCGTCCCCAAACACCCCTCTTTATTGTGCCTCACATGCCTCATTGATATTCATGCTATCCGCTTTTTATTTTTAATATACACTTCTGTATATGGCCATACTATTGTATCTGCACATTTTATAGCAAGTTCATTACCTCTAGTTTTAGTGCGGACAGATAATCCAAATAATATTGTAAAAACAATTGGCACTGTTCTCGTAACATATGAGATTTCAGAAAGGAGTAGTGTCATCAAGGGCATGCAATTGTACTCCATTATTAGGCTACCACTTCAAGCATATATACAAAAATAATATCGCTCCTAAAATTGAGCATGATGAGCTCAATTGCCAAATTCTCAGAGAGCAAAGGTGCTGCATTCAGAATCAGACAAACTTAATGGAAAATTGGGACATTCTGCCTCTGGCTCCATTTATTAATATTTCGTGTTCGATCATACATCATGGTTACCAATACATGCTCCTACATTTGCATCGGTCCTGTCCAACATATAGCGGTTATGTGATTTTTCATAGCTGTATAAAAAAGTCAATTAATAATCAGTAGTGCACTTTTGCAGCTGAGATGTAACATTTTAGATGGAAAGCCTGGCCAAATTGTACAAAACAAGCTGGAAATATGCCCGTACAATTTCCTCGCTTAATTAATGAATTACGTGTAGAAAAGGTACACGCATCCCCAGAATCCTCTACTCACAAATGTTTACTATATGTGACTTCATCAAAGCACCCATTTGCTCCCTGTGTATCTTTCCTGCAGATATGGATGAGTGTGCACAGTCTCCTAAGCCGTGTAACTTCATCTGCAAGAATACTGAAGGAAGCTACCAGTGTTCCTGTCCGCGAGGATATGTCCTCCAGGAAGATGGCAAGACCTGCAAAGGTAAGGACTAGCCTTTCTCTCATAGCAAGAGCTGTCTCAAATCAGAATGCTATCATCACCAATCCAGCGCCTGTATACAGTCATACACCATTAACGTAGACAGTGGGCCTGAAGAAGCAAAGAATCAGTGCAGAAACATGATGGTAATGAGCCACTTATACATTGGTACACATAGATTTCTATGATCCAGACCCTGTGACCAAATGTAATTGATGGGCACTGAGCTTTCATAAAATATAACCTTGATCAAGGCATATCATTTTGTCTAATTTAACATTTCGCCTATTGTATTATTTTCTGGCCCACTCTCATCAAACTTTGTCCGTCTTTTAGGAGCATAGCATGATCCTGTCTGGAGATCTCCTTGTTTCTTCATGGGCATCTGGAAAAATATGAAAAAAGGGGAACGGAATTCCTGGCAATTAATGGCCATATACCCTGCACCTTATCAAGGTGCAGGCAATATCTTACTTCAATGCCAGTATACAAGTTAGAAAGGGCACACATTAAAGGTTAATATATGGGTATTTGTTGATTGTTTTCACTCCTTTATATTCTGTTGCTTTAATTATGGACTTTCACAAGCAAATAGTGCACTGCAAATCCTGGGCCTCAGACCAATGTAAATGTGAGAATGTCATTCCCTTTCCCAATGCCCTGGGTTTTAATGTTCTATGTTGATTAACTTAAACTCTTGTGCTTCAGATTTGGATGAATGTTCCACCAAGCAACATAATTGTCAGTTCCTGTGCATAAACACCATTGGGAGCTTCAACTGCAAGTGCCCCCCTGGATTCACGCAGCACCAGTCCTCATGTATAGGTAAGCAGAGTACCACCGTAATGCTGCGCGTTCTGGCGCCAAAAACCTGCAAGAGTTTATTTCACAATGCACAAGGATTCATTTGAATATGATGGGTGTGTTCTCTGTTAACCATTGGAAGCCTACGAGGACTCAACTAAGATGACATATGATAAAATATCAAAACCCCATTGTTCTTTTTTTCTCATGTCTCTCCACAACTTGGAATAACATTTTAGCATTCAAGAAAAATGAGAACACAAATTGTTGCAGAAATATATATTTTCTTAACTTTTAAGTGAAATAACCCACTGTTAGGTCGAATTTAATGTGTGTGCAATATTCTTCCCACTTGTGAGTTCCCCAGCACTTTTTGCTGTACTCTTGAGTCTTCTAACCAGTTATACTGAGTGGGACCCTTTTTCCACACTTTTTCAATCCTTCTGGCTGTATCTTTTTGGAGTAATGCTTTCCTACACCTTTTAAGGCATCTACAGTGTATTATTGCAGCACACAGCACGTTCTGTGCATTGTTGCTGAGAGCCCTTTGAGCTGCCTTTTTTATTTTCCTTGTGATAACTACTGTTTCCAAGGATAGGGGGTTCTTTGTATCCTACCTTACTATTATTGTGTGGAATCAACACAGCCCACATTATGTGGAGTGTTGAGGGGACACAATGTATCCTTATTTCCACATCTCCTGATGTTTTCTACCGAGTTTTGTGAATCTTATAGGCAGGCTGCTTTCACAGCTGCAGTAAGGGACTCATGGGCCACCTCTATACTTAAATGGTGCTTGTCTTCTTTTTTTGCCAACTCTTGATGATTTGTCCTTTCGTTAGCCTTCTTCTACTTAGGCGTGTGGGGGAGGTCTTGTTAGTTCTTTTGGTGGCAGGGCGTACCTCAAGGTGAGATCACACTGATGTGAGAATCGTACCTGGGATTTTCAGAAGGAGGCGATGTTTCTAGTACATAGATCCCATCACAGAAGGGAAATCCTGCTCAAGTTTTGTTCTTTGTCCTTAAATGTACCATATAAATGGAGCATGACCTGTGCTCTTGGGTGTGATGGCTCAGTGGATTCAAAAGGCTGAGCCTAAGTGCAAGAAGTATTCATTAATAGTTGGAGCTTGTCTGCCAACTGTGTCCTTGTGACTAAAAAAGTGAAGCCTTCTCAATGGAGTGTCCCACTTGGCCATGTAGCCTCTGATTTCCAATTCATGGAGACTTTTCTGATTGTTTATGACCATGTTGGACACTCTGTATTTTCAAAGGATCTGAAGTTGCATAAATGGAAAGATAGACACTGAAGTGAGAACATTATTCCTTATTACAAGTATGGTGGTATGGGAAAGAAATAACTAAAATGGTGGTAACCAAATGACTAGCCTTCGACAGTCCTACCACAGGTGTACTTTAGTAAAACTCCCTTTTTTTTAACTGGTTTTTAGGATACAGATGAAGGGAACTCAAATGATGAATTTAATAATTTTCTCCATTAGATTTTGTAGAATAACGTTTTACCAATGGTGTTTTTGTATTGGGTGTAATTAAGGATTTTTATTATTGATGTATGCAGGTTTCATATCATCTTATAGAAAATGGCTTAACTGTAGTGTTAAATGTTTTAATTAACCATAAAACACTTTAATACAAAAACAAAATAAGAAGAAGAAAACTCCCTAATAAGCACCATCTGGAATCTGAGAAAACCCATACAGTTGCTCATTGATATCCCGAGATCTCCATGGGGCCTGAAACTAATGAAAAGTTTGGAACCAGAGGATCCTATCTTTAACTATGAGCCATAGGCTAACATTCGACTATGGATAGCATCAGGACAACGATCATGTCCTTCCATTCAATTTCCTTTAGAAATAAATGTGGTTTAGGAGAAGCATGCCCTGACACTTGAATTAAGCCAGCAATGTAAACCTCAGACACTTTGCCTCTCGTTGAATTAATCATCCAGGGTCACACACCCAGAGCCTTTTCTGTTAACATCAACAGAGAATTGCATTGCGACTCAGGGTGAGCGAACTTTCCGTCCGTGTAGAGCGAAAAGTGCGGAATTCGCAATGGAATCCACTTCGGCCTGTTCTGCAAAATCAACATTACAGTACGGCCACCACTAAAAATTCGCCCTGTTTTGTGCGGTTTTCACGTGGAGCGTGGTGTTTCATTCCATGTAGGTTTTGTGTAGCGCAACAAGAAACTTTGCACAGGTCCTTTCACGCAGTGGCATGAGAAACTTCTTGTAACTCTTTTCGATCTGTGCTTGGTTCGCCCGACCGCACGAGAAACTTTGCATGGCTCTTTTCGATACACAGATGTGGCAGAACGGCGGATTGGGGAAAAGGGCATTAAAATAGTACAGATTTCGCCTCTGCATTAGCGGAACCGAATTTGACAATTTCACCCAGCCCTAATTGCGATTTTCACCTTCCAAATGCAGATAAACACTCTTGCTTACTTGCAGCAGTACATAGCATGTGTCCAGAAGTCCAGCCTTGTCTTTTGATAAAATTGGAGTTTTGTTTAAGTCCACTGCTACCACTGAGGTGGTTTTAAATCACTAGAGCACACACTCTGCTCTGACAATTCCATAACTATCAGGTGAAAGGGAAAGGATGGTCTAATGTGGACAAAGATATGTCTTGAATCCATCGTAAACTGTAGGTGGTCTTCCACAAGCCTCAGTGCAATGGGAAGATTTTTCCAGAGTATGGAAGCATCCACAGAGAATGATCCGTCTTCAGGTTTGCTTAATTTAGTTCTTGAAATTATAAGGAGCAAGGACGCGTGTACATTTCCCTATTGAAACCAATAGCTTGTTTTACTTTAGTTCTTCCTTCTGGAGTAGTGCACTTTGGTTGCTCAACCATACCTACCATAGGTGGGCTAAGGACACTTGGAAAGTACTGCAAGCTTGCTTGTGTCAGTGTGGTCACATTGGGGTTTAGACACAGACCTCAGGAGATCCTCATGACCCTGGGTAAGTAGGGAACTAAAGGGTGAGGGATGCAATGGGTATAGATGTTGTGGCTGGAGGAATGTGGATGGTGAATGCCATGTATCCCTTGGCCTTATTATCTTTTAAAAGCATTTGCCCATAGATTCAAGCCTTTTTCATAGTGGATAGGTATTGAATACTTCCTAATGGAAAGCAGCCTATAGAAGTAAGAAAACCATGGTTCATACAGTTCAGTAATGTGTCCTGTCTCATGAACGCCTTTTATACCAACCCTGCAATGATTATCGAAACAGTGAAATTTCATACAATTGAACACCATAAACTTCCATTTCATAATACACATTTCTTTTCAAGATTGCGTTTCTTTCAATTTGCTGACTTCAACATTCACAGAATTTATGGCAATTTCAAGTGAATGCAATCCATTCACTTGACAACATTTAGTATTACTGCTATATGTCAGCTCTCTTGGTTTGCATTGGTCAGATGTTAATGTACAAACCTACTTACCTATATTGACTTAAGGTTGCCACATTGATTTTAGGTGAAAACATGTTTATTGGATGCTGTGATCTCAGTTTATGGTTTACTTGGCAAGCACTAAGCCAGATTTTTCATAGAGTAAATGGGGGCCGAGGGTAGGAGGGGTAGGGTAGAGCACAGGGAGAAAAGAAATATAGAGGTTGTTGGAGGAGTGAATAAACTGGAAACAGTGAGACGAGATGGAAGGAATAGTAGGAAAGACATCAGGAAATAGGTTGCAAAGAATGAGAGAGAGGAGGTTGTCTCACATCTTCAGATGAAAGGTAATGAGAACAGCACGGAGGAGGCGTAGAGGTGCCAAAGATGGATAGAGGAAGACAGAGAGGTCATTCAGGAGAAAGGAAGAATTGATAAGGAGATTGGAAAGAAAGAGGGGAATGCATAGAGAGGAAGAGGACAGTGTGTGGCTGGAGGCGGTTGGGGAGAACATCATATTGGAAGATTGGATGAATGTCGAAGAGGAAGTAGAAAGAAGGCATTGAAAGACTAAGGGAATGATGCCCGAAGAGGGAGGGCGGGAGAAGGACAGATTGGAGGTTGGGAGAAATACCACAGAAGAGGTTGGAGGGGTTATTCAGCAGTCAGCTGGAGAAGCCAATATAAAGGAGGAGAGAGATGCAGATAAGAGAAGTTTGACACAGACAGATGGTAGGGAGGAACAGGAGGAATCTAACCTAATGCTTGGCATGGGTGAGCTGGGAATAGGTGGACATACGAACACAGTACAAAAGGACCAGGGGATTCGAAAGGAGAGGACAAGAGGTGCAGGAGTGGAGAACATCCCCTAGGCCCATAGGCATGATATCATTTTGACCCGTCAAGGCGAAAATTGAGGACAGGGCTTTGGGGAATAAGGACAAGATCCTGAAATAGCGAGGTGGCAATAAGGCTGAGGTTATGTCTTTGGATTGGTGCAAGTATCAGCATCCTGGTGGAAGTTCTGTGGTATTGCCTACTACTGCACTGCCCTAGTCTCTACTCTTGATCGGTCCTAGCATGCAGGCACAAATGGCTCGAGCCCCAGGAAAAGGTGACCCCGCGGATCCAAGGACAAGACGTAGAGGAGCAGACTACCCATCAGGGAGGTCAAGAAAGAAAAGTGGGTGGCACTTAAAAACCCAAAGACTCTGACTGATTTTTTAAATTGTCATGTACCCTGGAAAAGCCATTCTGTTAAAGATGTAAATTGCTTTTTTTCAGATTTGCCAAAACCTGTAAACAACCAAATAAACCTTTCTTCAATCATATGTCTTGAAGTCTGTCTTGTTCTGATGCTACTAGCTTTGTGACAGTATTTACAACCTTTTTTTTTATACAGATAATAATGAGTGCACCGCCCAGCCCAATCTATGTGGAGGCAAAGGCACCTGCCAGAACAGCCCCGGCAGCTATAACTGTGAATGCCAGAAAGGGTTCTCCCTGGATTCTGCTGGCACCAACTGTGAAGGTAATTCTCTACCACAGTAGATTGGCACATCTTCTGTTATGCTTAACTAACATGCTGTGTCTGTGTGTGTCAGTGTGCGTCCATGTGTGGTGTGTGTTAGAAATGTGCCTTTCAGTGTGAAAGCGTCTCACAATGTCAGAATTGAAAGATATACTATTTCGTGGTGTGTAATGCCAAAGTGGAGAGCTGTCTGCCAGCAAAGTGTGGGTTTGATTGCAAAATTGCCCTTCAATCTTTCTAGCTGATCTATTGGACTTGGTTTAGCGATAGTACATATCTAGAGTGCTGTAATTTGCGGTCTCACTGGTTGCAATGAAATGTTACAGGGCTTAGGTTTATTGAAATATATAGAAACTTAATCGTGACTCTCCAACATTAGCTGAAGTCTCAACAACCCAGAAGGAAACAGTCTGTCTCTATCAAGGCAGAGCTATTCATATTTAGTCTGTCTTGTTCTGTTTACTGCCCAAGAGGACTTAATACTTTCCCTATAGGGACTCCCCCCTCACCTATTTATTCAGTTTTTAACACACATTGTTAAGATGGATTTCTCGGCCTGGTGTGTAGGATTTAGGAGGCCACCCTAGTTATAGTGAACAGGGGAACTCTGAGAGGTTAGCCACACCCAATCAAGGTAAGTGTGACGAGTGGTCCATGCTTAGTCTCAGGTGAAAGTGAGTGGAGTCAGGGGTCCACAATGGGTCCACACAGCGAAGCACATAATAATTCAATTTAGACAGGTAAGTACAAAAATGCTGCATTTATTACAGGCCCAACAACACACTAGATAAATGAATCAATCAGGTAGTAATATCACACAATACCCAATTATCAAACATACATACAGTCACCTTAGGTTTTTAGGAATGCATACAAGAACTTAAAACAACTAAAAGAAGGTAGTTAGTGATGCAGTAGAATGAAACCAGTTCACAGGAACTATGCACTAACTTTGTAAGTCTTATGATTTATGGGGCCTTGTGCCCAGATGTCACAAAGCTTCTCCTGAGGAGAGGGTACATATGTTGGAAGAGTTATTGTGGTGGTGAAAATGTTCCAGAAGATATTTCACCAGTGTTTCAGGTCAGCAAAATGACTTTCCTATCTTTTAGATACATGCTTTTATATCAGATGATCAAAAAGCCATGGGATGGAATAACCAAAGTTTATTCTAAAGGGTATTCTAAGGAGAACAGGAAGAGATGAATGCATTGCAATTACATACCTCTCGACTTTGATTTTCCCAGTTGACTAGGTGTCAACTGGGGGTCACTGGTGGTAGGTGTTTCTGTCGTTGGATCTAGCAGGGGCCCAGGAGCTGCAGGTGTAAGGATTCCTCCAGTCGGTTTCAGGAGCAGAGTGCAGCCCTTTGCGAAGAAGAAATGCAAAAGGCACCAATGCAGACCTCTTCAGGACAATTCACCAGACTGGGGATAGAGAGTTCCAGCAATGGCTACCACGCGCGGGTGACAGCAGGCGTCTTCCAGTCGCGGTTGAAGAAGTTCCATAGCAGGATCCATTGATGCTGGCAAGATGAAACTAGGCACGAAGGGGACTTGTGGCACAAGCTGGTGACCACTGAAGTTCTGTCAAGAATTGCAGAACAGTGATGATTCTACTGAGGTAGCCCACCAGAGATCTGGACAGTCCACCCGATAGACCAGGGATACCTTCGAAGGGTAAGGACAGCTGGATCCTAGCGAATGCATCGAGACTTGTTGGTTCCACCAGTCCAAGGGTCAAGGCACCACACAGGGTCTTCGCAGATAGGGTAATCCAGCAGGACTTTGCCAGGCCAAACGCAGGAAGGGATGCTTCTTCGGGAGTCCCCCTGCCCATGTAACTCTACTATTACTACGGGCAGAGAGAGTCAGTGACAGTGTGTGCATAATGGGGTGTAATGTCTGCAATGTGGGATTCTCTTTGCTGCTTTCCTCTTGCTGGTTCAGGTACAAGTGTAGTCAATAAAATGGGTGCAGGTGTGCATGTTTGTCGATGTATAGAACATATATATAGAATGACTGCCCTACGCCCTTCTCAATGTTGCCTCTCAGTGGGCTGGAAGGAATTGTGAAGTGCTACACAGAGCGGTCCCCCCTCATTTTCCTAAAAGTGGCATTGCTGGTCTTTTTGATTGCACTGTTGCCTGAATGTTAATAATCCTTGAGGAAATACCCATGTTTCCAGCTCCCTACTCTCATAATCCAAACACTGAGAAAACAGTGGAATACACTGTAAGCAGCCTGACTGCTTGTTTTGCCTTCCACATAAGAAAAAGGCTAAAGCAGTGTCTATTTATTTTGTGTTTTCTTTGTAGATGTGGACGAGTGCGATGGGAATCACCGCTGCCAGCATGGCTGCCAGAATGTGCTAGGAGGCTATCGCTGTGGCTGCCCACAGGGCTACATGCAGCACTACCAATGGAATCAGTGTGTTGGTGAGTACACAATTCTGGCTTTTCTGGTTAAAGAGGGAATAAACACATCTTGTGTAATTCAAAGCATAAGCATTCCTAAATTCCTTACTTTAAGAATCAATAAAGTAACTGGAATCGAAGCCCGGTGGAGGCACTCTCTGTTTAAAGTTGTACCCATGCTCGTCTCCATTTTTTTTAAACGCCTCCTTTCATTGTTTTCACCTTTCATTTTAAACACCCCTTATTCCCGAACTCCAAGAGCCTGCAAGCATTTACAACACTCTGATTGCTTGACAACCCTGTGTAACAACCAGGCATCTATGTGTATTGCCCTACTTGCCTTCACATCGTAGAATTTGTTACACAAGCACCTTCTGGATAAAATGTGCCAGACTTGCCTGCATTTCACTGTTTCAGGCTTATGTGGTGCAGCCATTTACTATGCAGAATAGGCAGAAGGAGGGGCTTTGGAATGCTTATGGGCCCCTTCCCAGCGAGCTGGGACTTGTCAGGGAAAGCGGTCATTAGCACTCTACAGTTCACACTTGTCTGCCCCAGTCCAATAATAAAAGATAAGACATCAACAAAACAGACTTGGGGAATTACCTAGAGGCATGTGAAGTCCAGCTATGGCTTTTAGCATAGCTTGGCTCTGTTACTTCAAAGCCCTTATTAGTACCAACCTGCATTACGCACACACACAAAAACATTTGTTAGGATTTCAGGGAGGCAGACCTCTGTGTTTTACACATCAAAAAAACACCATTTTCCTCGTTTTTGGGGAAAAGGATGCGTACCACACAACAGTATAAGTGCCACCTCCAGGGATCGAAGGTTCATAAAAAGTCACACGTAATGGGGCTGTTATGATGCACCGAAGATGCTTAAGTCTGGAAAGAGAAGGACCCAGCATCAAATTCAGAAATATGTAAAATTCTATTTTACAATTATGTAGAGTAAGGATTCATTGAACAACTTTACATATGGCCTGCCATATAGGGAACAAATAATACTTCAGGATTATTTGTTATGTTTGCATAAAATCATTGCTCAATATATGGCCTGATTCATAAATATTGTACTAGAGCAAATCATGAAATAACCTGTATGCTTCTCAGATATGCACCTGTCACCCGTACTTGATTAGCACAATCTAAAGTGGATGGAGATACCTAGACGACGCAGCATCTTTGGGATGCCAACGTGTAAATGCCATTCACAATGATTTGCTCAGAGGCATCTCAGAGATTCTGCAGGCATCTCCAGATTTGACCCACTTTTAGGCTGTGTGAATCAGTTACCAGGTAATGTATGCAAATCTGAGATGCTCACTGGCATTTGAAGATATGTTCACTGCAGATATTTGTAAGTCTAGCACACAGGATTCAAACCGGGGATCTGCCACACACTAATAGACAGAAACACATGCATTGGGGTGTGGAACGGGGGTAATGCAGCACCATTCAATGTATGTCTTTCAGTGCATCTGAATAAATAACAGATGATGTAACAAAATCTGTTCGGTCACCCTATATTCTGGTGAGAAGTTCAGCAGGGATTTGTTGTACTGATTTAAAGAAGGGATTAAATGTTTGATTATCAGTGATATTTCTGACCATTATCTTGTGTAAACATGGCAAACTGGTCATTCTCACATACTGAGATGTTGGCTACTTAAAAACAATTTAAACAAACTTCTGTGATCTTAACTCTAAGTTTTTCCCTGACTCCATCCTGTTCTTTTGTTCTCCAGATGAAAATGAGTGTGCCAGTGGCTCATCGTGCGGCTCTGCCTCCTGCTACAACACTCTTGGTAGTTTCAAGTGTGTCTGTCCCTCTGGGTTTGATTTTGACCAGTCGTACAACGGGTGCCAGGATGTCGATGAGTGCTCGGGTGGAACAGGGAACTCGTGCAGCTATGGATGCTCCAACACTGATGGTGGCTACCTCTGTGGCTGCCCGGGAGGATACTTCAGAGCTGGGCAAGGGTAAGTAGTGTGTGGTATTTCTGTTCTGAGTTGGGAATATTGCTTTGATATTAGATGGTGAACTGTTAACACAGCAGAGGCGAAAGCTCTCTTTCACTCAACTAAAGGCTTGTGTTGCCTAAAATAAGAGTTGTTGGGGTGGTGCAGGCATCTTTAACTACATTTGTATTGACTTTAGGGAATGTTTGTATGGCCTCAATGCGCTTTGTGGTTGGAGCGCCCTCAGTGACCGCAGTCCATGTGCAGGAGGTTCTAAGAGTTTAAATTAAAGATTCTTGTGTGCATTTTTGCCGGTTTAGGACTTAGGTGGGCTTGCTAGGTGTTAGGCAAGATTTTCATAGTAATCACAAATCTTTCTGACCTGTGTCAACCCCAGAACGTTTTGATTTTACTGGTGGATTATTTTTCCTTATACCTCTATGAGTGGAAACCTTTTTCCACTCTCAGGGAATCTTTTACTCTTTTTATGGGTGTCATTTTTAAGACTCTGTATTATGTCTTAAATGTTATCCGTTTTGGCAATACGTGCCTATTGAGGCTGGTATGTCCTGGTGGGTCCCCTTTTAACTTTCTCAGGCTAAACCCTGTGAGAACTACAGTTAGCAAGGGTAGAAAGGATCTTTGGATCCCTTTTACCTTTTATTAAGTGTGTCCTGCACCCCCACCTTACGTGGAGTGTCAGGGTGATACTGAGTATCCCCTTTCTCATTTTAAATGTAACTTTTATGTTACAAGGACACACACTTAACTTTAATGGCTGGTGTCAGTGAACCTTTTTATGAATCTGGTGCACCTTTATCATGGGTTGTTTGCACAGCCCCGGTAAAGGCACCCAGAGATGCTCATTTTACCAAAATGGTCCCCGTCTTGTTGTTTCACCATTTTAGTGTTCCTTGTCCTTTCTTGTTCCTTCCCCTAACATTCAGGGTGGGAAATTCCTTTGTGTGATTTTTTACTTTGGCGGGAGTCCTGTGGACCCCCCGCAAAGGCTCCAGAGTGTCTGTGAAGGAAGGAAGTGAGGGAGGGTCCAAAACTCTGTAGCCCTTTTTCTTCTAGCCTGAGTGTGAGATTCCAGTTCAAACTGGGAGGCTGGCTGTCTGGAAAAGAATCCGAAATCTGGTGCATGCTGCCTTGACCCAGATAGAGGAGAGAGCGCAGCCCGGCACGGTGCTGCCCTCTGTGGACCTTGTAGGCACGGCGGTCCTGGATGCCCTGCGTGCTTCTCAGGATGCCTCCCTCTCTCTCTCTCTCTCTCTCTCTCTCTCCCTCCCTCTCTCTCCTCAGCCCGCCTGAGCTGCCGATTTGCACAACGCTGGTCCTGTCCACCTGTTCCCCAGTGCAGGGAGAAAGTGACAGTATTTTTGCCAGAATCGCCTCATCTACGCTCCCAAACCCCCTGCGGGCAGCTCATACAAAGTCCTACCCCGGGCCAAGGAAGTGATAATGCCTACAGACATAAAAACAAGACTGAACTTTCACTTATGAATCCCCCTTCTTTCTATATTAATAAACTCCCACGCTGAAATGGGTAGGGTTTTACAAGTGTATACAAAAAACACTAAAGGACCTCAGGCAAGACTTTTCCTACCTACCTCTAAAGCCAGTATCAGGATAATTACCTGTTGTCAAAACACCCTGCCCCTTATAATGGTGAAGTAGGGGAAATTCCTAAGCACAGGTAGGATAAATACACATATGGCCTCATTACAAGTTTGGCAGTAGCCTTGCCGGTAAAACCGGCAGGCTGCCGCCAAACTTGTGAATTTTTCCTGCACCCGCGAATGGGCAATTACCGGGTCATTACGGCCCCGCCGGACCCGGTATTTGCCCATTCGCACAGCTGGACAAAAATGCTTCCCATTCCCATTTGAAACCCATAGGTCAGACCTGGTGGGCGTGAAGGCAGTAGTTTGCCGGTCCAGTGACAACGGTACCGGCAAGCTTACCGGTACTGTTGTTACTGGGCCGGCAAATTTATAATGGTATACCGTTCTTTTGCCGCAGGATTTTTCATCGCAGGACATTTCATCGCCGTTTTTTTATCGAAAAAAAATCATCTTTTTTTTGGGGGGGGGGTTAAAAATTAAATAAATATTTGTGGGTGAAAGGGAATAATTTTTAAAAAAGGGGGGGTTATGGGGGCTATTAGTTATAAGACCTTTCTATGCCTACCTGGGTGCCTGCAGCCAGTGGACCCATGCTTCACCAGGGACTGAGGGTTCCACTGTGGAATTCTAGAGCAGAATGTCAAGATCCGGGCAGGGTTCCAGGCAGAGAGGCAGTTAGAGAGAAGAGGGCGCTGTGCCAGGTGCTGATGGAGGCTGGAGATCTATTTACCCATGTACTTCATGTGAGCTGTACCTGAATAAAGAGACGTAGTTGGACAACGTCTGGACCTTCACTGTATGAGTCCCTCTAGGTAAGTTCTCAAAGATTTTCTCACAGACAACAAGGATGCAAACACAATAGTTATTCTACCGTGATGGAGAAAAGTAAGGTACACTTTCCTCTTACATGACAGGTTCAGCAGAAGGTGCAGTCAACCAGACGGGACCTCCAAAAAGGGTTCCAGCCCAGGAACTGAGACCCAGCAGGCTAGTGACAGCTCATTGTAGAGGGAGCACAACACCCACTCCAATCAATGGAAGCCAGCAGTAGGGACATGGGGGAGAGGGGGCTGAACACCCCACTGCTGCCAGACTCAGGGCATCGATGAAGAAGACTCTCAGGATTACATAAGGGTCAATACCACATGACTTGGGGACAAGCACTTAGTGCTGAGTTTGGGTGTGCAATTTAGGTTTGGTGTGCTGCTGAGTGATTCGCTGGCAACCAAAAACATTGTGTGTGGCCTTGTGATGCGATTGGCGGCCTAGCTTTGAACAGACCCTGAATACATGCATTATCCGTCATATAAACCCTGTGCATTCTTTAGAGAATCTGTACCTAAACCCCTGGAAAAGTGCTTCTGAAGGTGGGCTGCTGCTGAGGATCCTACTGTGGATATACTGGCTGCTTCTTTCTTCCTAGTCCCCTGCACGTTCTGTGCTGTGGAAGCGCCTCCTGGACTTCCTGCCATCCTTCCTGGCCTTTGCTTAAGGTGGGCAGTCTTGCCAGCTGCTGCTCTGCCTCTGCTCTCTTTTCAGACGTCCTGGATCACCTGCTGCCATTGCCCCACTGTGGGACAGTTTCTTGCTCCCCTAATCTGTCCTGGGAACTTGCTTGTATTTCTCGTTGCTCCTCTCACTCTCTATGTAGATGCAGGTTCTTCTGCTTTCTGAGTTGGATAACTTGCCTTGCTTTTCTATAGGTTACCTTTTAAAAAGCAGTTATGCATAGGTGACTGGGTTGTTTTTGTGTTGAGTTGCCTTATTTGTGTTGCTTATTGCGTTTGGAGATTTACTGTTTCTTTTAAATAGCTTTGAATGTTTACTATTCCATTCAAATAGCTATCCCTTTGTGAAAAATAGTGACTCGGTTGCACCAATTTCTCAATTACCTTTCCCCATATAGACTACATCTGTAAAAAATATAGTGTGTGGACATTCTCTCATGGCATTCATGAGACTTCACCCGTTAACCACCCCACTCTGCCTCCTGAGGGTTTGGCCTGGGCTGCTCTGCCACTCTGCCATTTCAAGAGCCTGGTGAGTGTAAGGGAATCACTGGGCAGGAAGACACCAAAGACCCTGCCCACAGGGCTTAAGGAAACTCTCAGCAGGCAGCGCGTAGTGTAGCGGGGGCGCTGTGTTCAGCCCCTGGCAGAATGCCATGCCCGATGGCCGATGGGCATGCACGTATATTGATAAAGAATATACATAGACACCCAATTAATCCACCTTAACAGCGGCTTACATAATCTTAGGGTAAACCTTCTGTTACAAACACCTACAAAATGCACGAAAGAAACGTTAATATTCGCACGTTTTACATAGCAACACAACCATTGCCTGCCTCTGCTAGAGAACGCACATACACGCAGGTTGCAGGGCAGCAGCTCAGAAGACAACATAGTTGGCATTGTCTAACATGACGTGACATTTGACTTGCACACTCAAATCATCAAAGATATCAATATTGCACGAAAGAATACTAGTGACTAAGAGTTACACTTATGCAGGGGTCTGCAACCTTTGGCTCGCCAGATGTGTTTGGACTACCATTCCCATCCGGCCTGTACAGCATAGTCAATGTCAGGAGATCATGGGAGTTGTAGTCCGAAACATCTGGAGAGCCACAGGTTGCAGACCCCTGCTCTTACTCATAGTCAGCAACTTATCCACAGTCCCAATGTAGCTTTGATCAAACACTGACCCTCCACGGCGGCACAGGCAGTGAAAAATAGGGAGGGAACAGGGAGCTCAAGATGAGTGGAAAAGAGCAGAGGGTTTTAAAAAAAATGTTAAAAAGCAAAACGCCAAAATACTTTCCTTTGAAGCAATGTCGGTGAAGAAAGATAGCTTTGGTTTACCACGCGTATAATGCAGCCGCACATTCACCGTTGGGTCACATCGTGCGGGGGCTTTACATACCTCAACCCATCCCTGTAACATGCGGGGGGACGTGAAATCTGCACACATTGGGGTGGAGATGCATGTGGAATTTGGTGCACGCAGCATGGGGGCGTGGAAACAGACTGTACGCTCCTCCCCCATCTTTGTGTATCACCCAAGTCCCCACAAGTCAATATTGGTCTGCTCCCAACTCCGCCCACATCAAAATAGGCTGCTATCTTTCTTTAGCAAATCAATGATTATTCAAATGTGTAAGGTTACGTGTGCACGTCTGTTTTGCTATACCTGGTATGCGCCCTCATATTTGTGAAGGTACACTACCATTTTGAAGCCCTACAACCATTGGCGACCAGAGATTTGTGTCTGAGAATAAAAATAATGATTCGTACTAATGGCAATGACATCTAATGTGCAACTCCTGTCCCTTTCTTCCTGGTTGCAGCCACTGTGTTTCTGGGCTCGGCTTCAACAAGAATTCCTACCTGGCCTCACCTGCTGAGGAAAACGAAGAGGACATGCTTTCCCACGAGGCCTGCTATGAATGCAAGATAAATGGGTCCCCCAAGAAAGGAAGACAGCGCCGCAGCACTAATGGAACAGAACCTCACGAGGTATGTACAAACTACGCATGCTCCATGCTGTGCGCTGAGACACACCCGTTCACTCTACGCTGTGGAATGCAGCAGGAAGTGACAAAGCTTTTAGACAATCTTTTATGTGTGGTCCTGTAGCACTTCTCCATCACATTCATCATTTTCAGTTCTGGCTACTAGGTGGCGCTTGAGCGCTACCTATAAGCCACAACTATTGCATTGTAGTACAACTAGGAGGGAGATGACGTGTGGGAGGGACACATAGTTTGTATGTGGTGTTTGGATATTTGCCTACCCATTGACTGGCCATACCCATACTAATTTCCATGGCAATTTCCGCTCAGTACCTGCTTCTCCGCGCCCAGAACACATCCGCCTGGTATCTTTGATCTTTCTTTTGTCAAGCAGTAACAGAAAATTTAGGCCTATGAAGTAACCAGGGTGGGGTCCTACCACCATACACCATGCAGGAACCAGGTAAGTTACATGTAGTTTATTGGGCCCAGATGTACAGGTAAGTTCTCATGTACATAGGGAAGAATACACTAGCCCATCCAGACAGCTCACTCTCTCTCTCCAACTGTCACCTTAGAACCTCCACACTCAGAGGACCACACGTCACACAAACCAGTCCACCCACTGAAGATTCCGCAGCACCAGCACATTACAACAGCCTGCCGCTATTTTTCCTAAACTGTCTGCTGAGAGTTAATGGCTTGATTGCAACTGTTAAATATACCACTTGTGTAATAAAAATGTCTTAACCAAGCGTGCATTCCTTGCACTAAAGTCATCTTAAAAACAAGCATTGATAAAGCAAACAGTTCTATCTGACTTTCTTAGAATACGCACCAGGGTCGGATTGGCTCACTGGCCATGACGAGGCCCTTGGGGCCGGTTCCTGAAGCCCACACCTGGACCGGACTCTGGCCCAGGTGTGGGATTCAGGATCGGCCCCCATGGCCTTGCCAGACGCGTAAGATGCAAAGGATCTGTAAGCTAAACTTACAGATCCTTTGCGGCACCGCCGGCCCACCGCAGATGCAGAGAAATGTAACACAAAGGTGTTACCTTTCTTTGATAAACGCGGGGTGCTTGAAGCCAACTGCTGCAGCCCGTGACACCATGGCACCAGCAGCAGTCAGTGTTACAAAACACTGGGAGGGAGAGGCAGGGCTGGGCGGGGCTGGGGCTTTTTAGTGATCTGGGGTTCTCGAAACAGATACGTCGGTCATCCATAATGTGTAAGCATGGGAAAGATCCTTGCCAGGCACTGCCGTAGTGGTATTAAATAGCCATTAATGGAAGCAGTTGCAAAATGGTGTGAGCACGTGGACATCATAGCAGTGTCTGGCAGATTCCTAATACTTAAACAAGCAAGAACTGTTGGGTTTTCAAATGATTTGACTTCAGTAAAGGATGCAGATAGTGCTTATAAATCGAATGGCTGAAGTCTGAACTGGATAAGACATTTTTGTTACACCAGTAGCGCATTTATATAATCAATAAATAATTATCAATTAGGTCATTAACTCTCAGAAGACTGCTTTGAAAAAACACTGGCATGCCCTTTGAGTGCAATGTTACATTCTTAGGGCCCCATCCACTGCCCAAACGACTCAAAATGTGCTTGTAGCACATACTGCCACCATTCGAATACCGCTGGATCCACCTCCGCCAAGCCACCCATACATGCATTCGAGCACCCACCATCTTATCCCAAAATATCACTCGCTAGCACATCACACATGCAGGCTACTACCCACATGCAACCAGACGCTCTGTAGGAGTATTGCACACAGCACGAGACCAGGGCCCTCCATCCCATCATGACCGCAAAGTAGTGTATTGACGCAATTGCGTTTGAGGCCCACTTTTTTGAGGCGAGGGGTGGGCCACTTTTTTGAGGCGAGGGGTGGGCCACTTCTTTGGGTGTCTGGGCCTATTTCTTGGCCTATTCCGACCCTGATAGGCACTCCTGACATCGTCCAGGTACAAGCACACCATTATTAAATATTTAGTCAACATATTCTTTGGATCTAACCATTTAATGGCCATCACTTTGTTTCTCAGCAAATAAGTTGCATGCAATCAAATATCAAAATGTGTATGCACACATCTCCTTCGTTACATGAATATCTTTTGTAATTATTTGTCCACATTTTTTGTGGACAATGGAAAAGGAAAGCGTTGATATTGATTTTCGAAAGAAAATTATTAATTT
Organism: Ambystoma mexicanum; assembly: GCF_040938575.1. NCBI lineage: Eukaryota > Metazoa > Chordata > Amphibia > Caudata > Ambystomatidae > Ambystoma > Ambystoma mexicanum. The sequence goes on from NC_090921.1 coordinate 625,630,342, forward strand.
GTAACCAGGGTTTGTTACTCTGCTAACTGGGACATTTCACAGTGTCCGCTTTCAATATGTAAATTCTTCAATTTCCTTGATTATTTCATAGTTTAAAGCAAATGTGTGTTGTGTGTGCCATTCCTAGTTTGTCTAAGCCTACGCACACGGTTCTCTGTGACTGTTTTCTGAGTGGCCTCATGTCACGCATTTCCCATAACATTTCCTGAAATATTTACAGTGACTCTATTTATTATCAGAATTACCTGTTTCAGATACTGGAGTGGGGGAATCAAAGGGGAAGAGTGGCTAGGTGCTAATCACAATATACCACCCTAACCATTGGTTTACAGATGGAGACAAATCAAAATGCTTTTTTGAAGTGCATTTTAGCTCACTGATAACATTGCAGTCCGAGTTCAAATGTTTAACTCTCCTAACATGTGAGGTAGGAATAAATCACAGAGCTCTCAATTTTCCCCTGTCCATGTATGTGAAAGCCATCCAGTACTGTTTCTTCTTCCAATTCTGGGACTTTCCAATGGGAAAGAAAAAAAGAAAATGTCCAGGATTCAAAGGAAAAAAGCAGGCCTAGCTGGCATTCTCACCCATGACCACTTGAAGATTGAGAGCTATGGACTCAGAAGTTTAGAAAATAACACAAAAATGAGATAAAGGACTTTGGGCCTCATTCCGAGTTGGGCGGTAAGAGTTAGCGGTCACCGGTAAGGAACCCGGTGCTGGTAAACCCTTACCGCCCAATTCCGAGTTCCCTTAGCGGGACCTGCAAAGGACGTTGCGGGTCCTGCTAAGGGACCAGGGTGCTAATAATGGGCCCGCTATTTGCGGGCCTGTAATTAGTGCCTTCCCGATTCCCATTGAGCCCTATGGGGGCTCAAACGGGAATGGGGAATGGTTGGTTGAATGGGGACTTACCGGGTCCGCACAGGTCGGAATGTCCCGGTAAGTCCCCATTCAACCAGACCGGACCCGGACCCGGGTTTGGAGGCAGCCATGGCGCTAATAGCACTATGGCTACCTCCAAACTCGGAATGAGGCACTTAGTGTATGATTCTCCAAATATTTCTAGGCGTTGGCAATTATGTGGTGTTTAAAGCTATGCCTATAAGCGGCAACTAATGGCATTGGAATTGAAGCTAGGAGAGAGATGGAATGTCAGTGGGATTGAGGGGGACACATGCTGTGGGTGTTATTTAGATTATATTCTACCCATTGACCACCTATGGGTATGCTTATCCCTATGACCATTCTCACCCAGTACCTGCCCTCCCCCATCTAAAACACCCTTCTCCTGGATCTCATTGAGCTAGCTCTGCGCTTGTAAGTTGAAGTGTGTGAGAATTGTAAGCGGTCTTCTGTAAGGCAATGTCATATTTGTAACTAAACCAGCTCTTTGTGTAATGAAAATATGTCAAACAAGTGTCCTTTCAGGCACTGGATTTATAATCAAGATGTGTGTCATTGCATCTGTTCCTTGCAATTAATTCCTGTTAATAACAGATGTGGGCAAAGCCAATAGTGTTAGGTAGTGTAGTGGGGCAATTTGTGGCTACAGAGCAGGTGCCCCCCTGCATTCCCCAGAAAAAACGGAATTACAAAATCAGAAAGGACCCATTTGGAGCTGCACTTTAAATCCTCCTGGAAATGCAGCTGGCACAAAGAATAGTTTTCTTACACAAGTAGAGAAAGAGGAGGCATTACCTTGCACAATGAGTGTGTCTTTTTAAATAGAATAGAATAGGTCACAGGCAAGCTGGTATCAAGGATGAGAGACTCACCAGACTAGTAGGGCAGTATTTCTATAGGTAGGGATGAGGTTGTACATATATGTATAACTGTTATGTGCCAGACATGCACCAGGTTCTCGATAGGCAGCAAATAAATGCAGAGCAAATGTTTCCTGGAGAAGAAACATAACGTGCTATTTTAAAATTGCACCAGCAGAGAATTCAGATTGCTGCTTTAAGAAAAGCCCAGTTGAGTACTCTTGAACAAATCAGGGAAAATGCTGTAGCCGGCAAGATGGTGGCTACCCAAAGGAATGTCAAGGCTGAGCCTTTGCAGGAAGTGTACATGGCGGAATAAGATATTATTGTGTTCAGTCAGCTGTCAGATAAATCAAGTTGCAAAGATACAGCAAGTTTACAGGATGAACTGGGCATCCCAGGAAATCAGAAGGAGTTTGCAGATTAATGTATTCTGCAACCCGGATAGGCTTGAAAACAAGACACAAGAAGCGGATAAAGAAAAAACAACTAAAATGCTGCAATGAAATCTTAGCAGGATGACTCACAAAATAATGATTCATAAATCTGTCAAGAGAAGGATGGCGTTCACGGATTGTGAACAAGGCCTTGAGCCTCGCCGACTCATGGCATGGGAGGTAAACATGGGCCATTTGATTTAATTAAAATAAGGCAATACGCTTCTCTCTCTTTCTCTCACATCCACGCAAACATGTCAGCATGCAGCCAGTTCATGGACAGTGTGACCGTCTGTTAAATTGATGAGCTCATGTCTTATTTACACTGCAAAAGTAGTTCAGGGCCTACCAACAATCAAATGTGACAAGTAACACACTGTTTTAGGGGAAGTTCCTTGGGTGGGATTTTAGATAGCGATTGTCCAATACCTAGGTGTGCACCTATGGGTTCCATATGTAGTGTAGTAGAGAGAGCCAATAAATAGGAGTGATAGGTTTTCATAACTGTGACATCACAATGACTCATTCATGTTATATAAACTCCTGTTTTCTGTTCAAACATTGGAGAATGTTGGAGTGAGAGCTTGGCTTTTATCTTGCTTTTTCACCAGTCTATTGCAATAAACTGATTACCTTGCATTTGTCATACCACAACCACTCTGTGCTGTCTCTTTTTTGACAAATGCAAGTTAGAGGGCAATTTGGACTTTTGTGACCCTCTAATGATTAGAATGTTCCTCTTGTGTCTAATGTTCCCCACTTGGTGAGTGCCCCAGCACATTTTGCTGGATGCTTGGATTTGTGTCTGACTCTCTTCTTTTTCTGTGACTCTGGGAACCCTTTGGTTATTTAGTCTGCTTTCCTTCATATTTTTATGTAATCTGTTTTTTTTTACTATTGCAGTACACAGCACTTTCTGGGCAGTATTGCTGGGTGCTGGTTGATTTTACCTCTTTGTCTTTTGTTTTTTCTTTTACTTTCCTGTGCTAACTTAATGTTACCAAGATAGGGGGATATTCTGTATCCTACCTATGCTTTTCTTTTGTATGATCAGCATAACCCACCTTATGTGGAGTGCTGATGGGACACCTTGTATCCCTTTTCTCACTTCTCCTGTAACTTTCTAGTTACACGGACAAGTCTATCTGAGTGGTTGGTGGCAGTGAACATTTTTCTACCAGTTTTGTGAGGCTTACATCTCTGGCCGTATTCACAGCTGCGATAAGGGACACATGGTGCACCATTGACCAAAAATGGTGCTTGTCTTCTTTTTTCACCAACCCTCAATCACTTGTCCTTTTTTAGCCTTCTTCTGCTTACCTGGGTGAGGGTAGTCCTGCTCACTCTTTTGTCATTGACAGGCTCCCATGGGGAAGCCAGTCCAGAGGCTCCAGTGTGTCTTGGAGGACAGGAAGCAGGGACGTCACTGAAGGTCTTTGTCCCCCAGTATGTCTTCTTGTATCCAGTAACTTACAGACGCTAGACCTTTCAGCAAAGTATTAATTTACGGATTTCCAATCCAGTTTCATTTGCATTGTTATGCACTAACATTGATATTAATACGCCCTGAGGACGGCCCAGAGAGGGCTATTCTTTTGTGAATAAATAATCACATTATAACCCACTTTACATTGGTATTGGACTAACTGGTTGTAAAAACAAACTTCAGACCTACACCTTCATTGGGGTAGCGCAGATTGGCAGGTCTCTACCATTTTATCTACCTTGTATCCAGTTCTGACTGGGTGCCTGGCTGTCCCTTTCGGACAGCCACCACCCAAAGTTTGTATATAGCATGCATGCTGATAGACTGGGTACCTGTATATAAGGCAAGGGTCTTGATTCAGAAGCCATAGTCAACCAGTAGAAGATCCATTCTGAAGAAGAACAAAGAAGAATTACCTCTGCAGCCAGCGACTACCAGAACTGACTGAGTACCTGCTGCAGTTCCAGCCTTCTATTCTGTTCGACAAGGAAGATCCAGGCCAGACGACTTCCTCCCTTGGACATGTGGGCCAGCTACAGTTTGAGCCATCCCACGGCAAGCTGAGACTTTCCAGGCATGACATCTCTGAATACCCTGGGACCTCTGGCACTGCTGCAGTGCATCAACTTCCTCAAGTGTTGTTCAGGCTGCAAACTTGCAGGCTTCTTTCTGGGCCTACAGAGACTCCGTCCCGATCATACAAGTCCTCTCAGCTAAGTCGTGGACCAAGTGAAGGAAGAAAGTCTGCCGGGGGACAACTGTCGCTACAACAAAGCATGTGTTGAGCCTTCATAACCTGGTGATGCAAAGTTCATCTGCAGGGTATCCCTGTGACAGAGTCTGACCATCTGCCCCTGCCAAATATCCTCCTCCAGCGGCCAAGGACAGAGACCTGTACTGGAGCTGCTGTTGTCTTGCCTCGGGGACCCACAGGTGACATCATTGTTCTCCACTGAATAAGGTACTATCCCTCACCCCCAGATACTTACCTGAGCCACTGTTGTGTTGCTGTATGCTCTTTCTGAGCTTCTAGAGTCACTTTGGGGTGGACAACCCAACCGTGTTTTCGCAGGCTTCAGGATATCCGCCCTTAAGGCTAAAATCCGTCAGGTTGCCTGCCTAGACCCCCTGAACTCTTTAAATCCAATTCCATGACTTACTGTTAGGGCAATTTATCAATATTATGCTTAATCCCCTCTCCTAGTGGGACCCCCAGCACTTGTTGCTGGACTTCGGGACTGTGTTCTTTCTGTCCTGAATGAGTGTAGCCTTTTTCCACTCATGCATTCTTATTTGCTCTCACTTATGGAACTCTGTTCTCTGTGTTTTATCTTTACTATGGAGTCCGATTTCCTCCATATCTCTTTAAAGGCATCTGTATTTTACTTTTGAAGCACACAGCTCCTTATGGGCAGTATTGCTGGGAACCCTTGGGTTCGCCTAGTAAGGCTAATTCTTTCATTAGCCTTACTAACTACAGTTCTTAAGGATAGAGGGATACAGTGTATGCACTCTAAAGCTTTATACTATAAGAGATTAGCACACACCATATTATGTGGAGTGCTAAGGGGATACCTAGTATCCCTCGTATCTCTGCTCCTGTGGCTTTTTAGTCACATAGACAACCCTATAGTTATGGCTGGTGGCAGGGGACGTGTTCTACCAACTATTGTGCTATGTTTTACTGCAACCTGTATTCACATTCCGGGTTGTGCACAATAGGGTCATCTAAGTGCTAACATGGTGGCTCCTTTCTTTTTTTGCCATTTCCATCATTGTTTATTGTTAGCCCTTCTTCTGCCATTCTGGGGGGTGGAGGTCTGTGTGTGTGTTATGCCATTCAAAGGAACCCTTGGGTGTTATTCACTCCCCTGCCCTTTGCCCGAGTGCCTGAATAGAACCAGTTCCCACTGGGGGGGGGTGGCTTTCCTGATCGCACAGCAACTGGCCCCTTTCTGTAAACTGCTGAGAGAGATTGCCTAGGAGTGTGTGCTGAAACTGAATAAAAGGTGAGGTTTCTGAGGTGAAAGTCAAGTCGACTACTGGAAACTGAAGTAACGGAAGCTGGAGACGACCAAAGATGCCTGCAAACCATTTGCATCTCCGTGAAGTGACCACTGCTGTCCTGACCATGTTTTCAATTCAACAGAGGAGCTTCAAAGAAGACAAGACCTTTCCTTTGGCTGGTGGGGCAAAGCAGCCCTGAGACGAACCGTAATTTGAGCCACCTCCCGAGGTGCTCTGCCTTTCCAGAGCTGTAGACCACACATACCAGGAGACCTCTGACCTATTTGCAGTGCAACCTGTTTGAGAGGCTGAATCCATCCATCTTTGCTGAGCTCTTGGTGAACCTCCAGAGACACGATCCAACTCATCCAAGTCCCCTCACCAGAGTACAGGACTCCAGGAATTGAAGATCGACTGTGCGAATACCGTCCTTTGTTGGTGCACAGAAAAAGGCTCTAAAACCGCAGACTGACCAAGGAGACTGAAGAAATCCATGCCAAGGGTCCTCTCTTGAGGCTGCTGCTGAGATAGCCCATTCAGAGTGCTTCCTTTTGTCACCAGAACGAGGAATCAGGAGACCGCGTCTGTTCCTGCTGCACAGTGGAGAATCCAGCTACGAGCATTTCTTCTAACCTAAAGTACTGTGGGGTGAAAGGTATTGCTTACCTTGAAACGTGAAGTCACTCCAGAGTGTTGGACTGCACAAACAGGTGTCCACTCTACCTGTGACCCAAGCTACCAGCTTGTGTTGCTTCAGGGAGTCCTTCTGCCGGGTCCCCCTACACTGACTTTTTCGTATAGTTATGGATTTGACTTTAAAAACAGTAGTTTTCCAGGAAAATGTCTCTAGAACGTTAAGCTCTGCTACTGTGTGACTAACCAAACTTTTTCCTTCCTAAAATACTTTATCTTATGTAGTTAGCTAAATACCACATATCTTTGTCTTAATGCGAGTGTGCGGTAGTACTGATAATATGGTAGAACTGTCATTAGTGTCAAACTCTGTAAAATTTGTACCGCAAGCAACTACCATGGAAGCAATGACCTTTGAAAAGTATTTATAAGTATGCCTAAGTGTGTTGGTTAATTGAACTAACTATATTTCTGACTTCCTTGTGTAAATATAATAAATATTTTGATATAACTTTCTGTGTGTTTCTTTAGACTACTGTACTTACTCAGTTCAGTTTACTTACCTACAGCTCACATCTTGCTCCGATGATAAGCCTGACTGCTATGCCACTCTACCAAGGTTCTTTCGGTAGTACAGACTTACACTAAGAGTTGGGGACCTGTATGCCAAGGGATAGTTTTATGAAGTCTTACCTCAAGTGGACTTTAGGAAAACTCCCCTAAGAAAATGCATCAGTGCTGTGCAATGCTTTCTGTAAAGCAGCCAGCAACTGCATTATGTAGCCATTCCCACAAGATTATCTAAGGAATGGTAAAAGGAAGTGGCACCCAACAGTAGATATGGTTTAGATTGCCTCAGGTCCTGTGGCAAATCATGTCATATCTCCCAGTATTAGAAAGTTTGAAATAGGGATATTGTGAGTCTGACTAAGGGGCACATTCAAACGCCACACGGTAATGTGGTAAGAGGGTCAGGGTATTTTCAAAAAGTGGGAAAATCAGTCTTGAAGAACAGTGGAGAGGTTGTGTATTTTGAAGATACATGGAGAGGATGTACCACACACAAATACATTTTCTTTGTCAGACTAAAATCTTAATTGTAAAAGATGCAGCATATACTAGAAGCCCCATTTCATTTGTGCTATTCTCATCCTATATTGATTGTCTCATGCTTTTTCCGGATTTTGAACTGGGTTATCTACTGCGTTTATCTCCATTTAGTTTTATTGTTTTTAGTCTCTTCGCACCATTACTGAAGAGGTTAACAATACATTTTTTAACAAAAACAGAATTTTTAGAAATCCAGATTTAAAGGAATACAACAGAGGCAGGTGGCCATGAATCTATGAAGAAATATCTCACACATCGGGAGGGAACTGACTGCTATAAGCGGGGAGTTCACGTAGTAGGCGTCAAACTCGAGATAGTCATGCATATCAAGGCTGGGTGCGGAACCTATGTTTAACACTAGATGGACAGACTCTGAGGCAGTACCCCATGGAATACAACCAGAGTTGCAGGTGGCATGGCCATGACACTGTATTGCCTTGTATGTCATAACTTATTTCATTCTCATGGCAACAGGAAGGCAGTGCAAAATGTGAAGTTTGCGTGAACACTCTCAGAGCGAGAGCTTAATTCCAGCAATAAAGCACTAGATATAGTTTTTTGGTTAAACCCCTAAGTGTATTTGTTTTCAAGGTAGTTTTGTGGACTAATACCAGAACAAAGGCATAAGGACATTATTTGATAGCTGAAACACGTTGATGAAAATGATGTCTACATAGCGACGTGTGGATGACGTTTTGCAAATCATCGAATGTTCTGCTTGTGATGCTCCTTTCCTTTCGCGTAATCAGTCTAATCAACTTTGGATTCCTCTCCTTAGGGGCACTTCATCAGTCTGGCCAGCGTGGATATCGACGCCCCACTCTCCATGAACTTAAACATCTCCGACCTAGGCAACAAGCAGCATATCCTGGAGCTGATACCAGCTATTGAGACCTTGGAGAACCATGTGCGCTATATCATCTCCCAGGGCAACGAGGATGGCTTCTTCCGCATTCACCACAAGGAGGGGCTTAGCTATCTACACCTGGGCCGCAAGAAGATTGTCCCCGGCACTTACAAGCTGGAGATCGCTAGCATGCCACTCTACCGAAAGAAGGAACTGCAGAAACTGGAGGAGGAAAATGACCTCAACTACCTCATGGGTGATATTGGACAGGCACTCAGGATGAAGCTGCAAATTAAACTGTATTAAGAACATTTAAAAAACACACTTTAACTTGCCATCCAAAGGAAAAAAATTGAAAATGTAAACTAATTTTGTATTTATCCAATTTTCTATGTCTGCACCTCATCCCTAAAGTGTAGGATTGATGGGAAAAGTGTAATATGAGCTCGCCAAAGTTTTTGTCTGTCGTTATGTGTATTTTTTACATGATGTTTTTGTTAAGAAAAAGTGTAAAGTATAAAAAAAAAAAATCTACGGCTAGTTGTTAATAAGCTCATAGTAAGTGAGAGTTGAACAACTGTGGCAGAGGAACGTTTTTGTCATAAAATGGTGCCATGAGACACACAGCCGTAATGTGCCAGATGTATCGAAATTGAACAGATGGGGGCTTCTTTGATATGTCACCCGTTAAAAAGATTTTTTTATTAAACAACTAACTAATTACTGTTGGGGATTCCTAACATTGTTAAAAATGGTAGTACTAAACCACCCCAGAATCAACCAGTATAGCACACACCATTGCAGACACATTGTGAGCTGTGCATGAAAGCAGTTCAGTTTTTCTCGCAGTAGGGTTGTCCTCTCTTTGGGATGAAGGATGCTAGGGATGACATTTTACTCATTTTCCAAATTACAAGACAGTATTTTGCAAAACGTGAGGAAAGTAGAAAAGGAATTCATATATTATTTGGGGGGAGGCACAAGAGGCATCTTCTTAACCTTGCTTCACAAAAACTATTTCTTTTGCCTTTTGCAAGCGTGAAGTTGCAAGTACTCGTGCTTAATTTTAATGTGTAAACTGTGAACTCGATTCCTCAAAAAATATATTCTGAATGTGCAAAAGTTCAGATGAAGGTTTATCTTCTCCCAGCATTCACTGCCATGCATTATGCCTTAAATCTTCATTTGAGAACGTGCCATTGGGCCAACTGGATGTCCTCTTCATTACTGTTGCCTTATCATTGACTTTACTGTAATTTCGGTTAAGCATAGCTATTTTATTTATTTTGTTTTTACATTCGTTTACATTCCCTTCATAATTATATGCATAGTTCTAATTTCTCTGGTCATTTGTCTGGGAGAATTGCAGCAGCCTCCACACTGTTGCCATAATGGGACATCTACCTGGACCGAGGTCACAGGGTGTGGTATCGCAGCTAGAGCCCACTGTTTGTGACCATGAGAAGCATTTGAAAATGGGGGTATTTTGAACGTTTTCAAGCTAAAAAACAAAGCATGTTCATAAAATGTAGCATATATTCCAAAAACAGTGATCTCGGGTATTTAACACATTCTAAACTGCAAATGATTTTACAATGCAAGGGTTTTGGCCTCCAATGTTTTGAGGTTGCTGCTCTGTCACCAGCATGCATGCCCCGGTCCTCACAAGCCTGGAGCTTAAAGGTGCAAATTCTAGAATGTTTGTGGATCGTCCATCTATCTGCAGTGGAATAAATGAGCACTTGTTCAGAATTTGACCACAGTAAACTGCATTGGTCTCTGCAAATGACCATGCAACTAATCAATAGAGTCACGCATGTGAACAGGAGGACTAAGAAAATCCATGCTGTCATGATCTGGGTGTAACCTACCTATGGTAGTCTTTTGAATGATTGAGATGTCCTCATGAAACTAAGCCCTTGACGTATGACAAGAAGGGAGATTTACACAAACACAGATGAAACTGTCACACGTGTTGAGTATATTCTCAAACTTCTTGTTTTCCTGTGCGTGCACTAGGATGCTTTCATAAGCTCTCTACCCCATAAGCCTCGATAGCAAAACTTCTTTATATATAACTTCCTTCTTTTGCCAATTCCCCCAAACTAGACAAGGGTTTGTTAGGCTACAGACCTCGCGCGAAAATTTTAATTTGTGAATCGCTGTAACGAGAGGTTATAGTCATTAGTTCAGAGTAAAAACACGTATAGCAATCCAAAGGACTGCACCTTTACATTAGGTTTCTGGAGTTGGTGTTTGCAGTATTCTGAACTAATGTACATTGCTAGTTGCAAGTGCTGGCCGTCCCATTTCCTCACATATATTCAGATCTGAGATTTAAGTGTTATTTTCATTTCTGGCCTGATTCTGGCATACTAGGGTGTACATTTTTAGAAAACCAACTCTTAAAGTGAAATGCATTAGTGGTTGAGAAAGTTTACAATGGCATTACCTTGTGCATATAGCCACCAATAGGATCCTCACCCGGATCTGTGAAGCTATCTTTTTCATAATGTATGCCTTACGTTCGGAAGAAGGGCAATCCGTGTGATTGGCCAGCTGCAGCACGGAATACATATGGAGATCGGACACACTTCGATGCTCTTAATTTGCCCTTTTGCCTTCTTCTGGCCAATGCACATCTCATTTACTAGGTCTTGACTGTTTAATATACTGCTAAGCATAATCCTTATAGTTGGACTGCTTTAAGAGTGACATCATAGTATGATGAGAGCTGCAACATGCAATGGCTGCTTTACTAGAAAACGCAGAAAATGAGAAGAACACATGCAGGAAACTTTCTGAAACATGACTATGCCCTACTCAAAATGGTTAAGCCACTGCTTTGGGCTGCATAGATCTTTAGTTAGTGTCATAGTTCCCCTTGTTTTTACTTCTCTTTTATTCCGTGCAGAATATATCATTTATACAATTTCACTGTGGTTAACTTCCGCGCAGAAGCAAATTGCAGTTGCAAACCCCGTGGCAACCTCACATTAATTGCCCATTCCAAACACAACCCCAAACAAACTATTGATCCCTTATCCAAACATTCTCTTAGTACCTTTGGTAAGGGAATTTCTGTTCAAGCACTTCTCTGCACTGAAACATTTTTGTGGTCAATAGTTTGCACGGAAGTCACTAGCTACCACGTGTTCTTGCATGTTTCAGAATTTTTGAACTCATCCTCTTTTTTTGACACAATGTACTGTTTGCTCTTTTTTCAGGAGCACATGGTTAGAATCCCTGAGAAGTGCAGTGTTTGATCCCTTTGGAAGAAATGATCCAACCCACTCAATGTATTATAAATTGTCCTGTTTTATGCCAACTTTAATTAGAAATAGTGTATCGTCAGCTCCTATGGCTGTTAAGCACAGCTGTTTAATGCATAAACAAAGAGACCTGCACTGGCTTGATAGGCCGGTAGAGTTCAGTGTCTGTACATTAAAATGCATGAACAGGTGTTCACCGTCTCCCCTCGCATTTGGTGGCATGTTGCACTTATTCCCTTATGCCTGTCAATTTATCAGGCTTAATATGATCAAGAAAACCCTCTCTGTCCAAAGAAATATTTATTTCTACAATCTCACTAAAAATATTAAACACAAAATACAGATGAGGGATGTATGAAGGTAACTTGGAGCTTTGAAAGAATGGTATCAAGTGTTAGGTGTTAAAGTTAAGGGAGTCCAAGAGAGAATGGTAGAACTGTGCCTCCATCAGAGGCGTCACTAGGGGTTGCCTGAGGGGGCTATAGTCCCAGGTCTTTTGGTTGTAGCGCCGGATAGAAGCTCAGGAGCTACAACCAAAAGGCTGCTTAGCCCCGAGTCCCGGCATTACCGTAGCACAAGATCATTTCCAGACCTAGAAACACCCCTTGTCACTATTTACTAAGCTCGATACGGCTGACGGGAGTGGCCGTCCAGAACACTTGGAGAGCCAAAGCTTGCTGACTGTGGCTTAAACCAATTTGTCTCTACATACATGTTGTTTTCCTTTCTTGTTCAGACTTTTCTCTATTTACTATTTTGTCGGTCTACTGCCTTCACTGTTTTGCTCAGTATTTAGTGCCTCTCCTCATTAAGCCAAGAATGTCAAAGGAAGAAAAAAGGTGCTAATTTAAACAATATTATCACACATGACTACCTGAACCCATCCCGTACCCTTACCTCAGAGATCCTTACAATGTTCTGAAACTGGTGCTGGCATTTCAACTTCACGTTTACTGCACTGTATGCATCCTTCAATATTTATATCTAACCACCCATTTTACGGTTTCAGTTTTTTGTGAATACATATTCTGTAGACTTTTTAAACTATGTTTAGGGGAGGGTTTATTTTGTTTTGTTTTGGTAAACAGCCACTTCATGTCAGTCAAGGAATTGTGTGAATACTGTAATACTGTATTTTTTGATTAATGTCAAACTTGAATATTTTGTGTTCTGCTGCTCTGATAAAACACGAGCTACGTTAGGCAGGAGCCCAAGAACTCTCAACATGAACATTGGCCATCTTTTTTTACCAAGTGGTGCTTTTTTCAGAAAAACAAATGAAAATGCTGTTTTTATTGTTTCGTGTGTTGAGCCAAATTGTTAAAATGTACAAATAGTTTCATGTTTTCATTCATTCCAGTGTCTTCCAATGTATTTTCCATTGTTTGTGTGCGGTAGTAAATCATGCTAGTTGTTCTATTGTTTTGTTTTATCAGTTTTGGGCACATACAGTAAGAAACTACACAACATCTTGATATCTTTGTGGATTTTTGTATCAAAAGCAACAGCAGCAATAAAATTATTTTGGGTTAAAGTTCTCTTGTACTTTTACTCTGGTCAATACAGCTGGAATGCAGTCATATAATCAGTTGGGTGACCAGCAAGTGATGCATTTGTTTATTTTGTATGGCAACTTCAGTAATACGTGTGTATATGCTTACTTGATGCTTATGTCTCAGTGAACAGAATGAAATCCCCTTAGGAAGCCAAATGGAGAGGAAGTTCATCAGGAAGTCAGAGGAGAAGCCAGATGTACTAAATTATTTCAAGTGCATTAAACCAGCACTGTGCAAGAATCCAGCGTCTCAATGTACAAAATGAACATTGTGATTTGGAATTATCGCATTCCAACCTGTTGCGTGTTTTCCAAGGGGAAGTAGGCAGGACTTGTCTGTCCCACTCTTCCTTGCAACTCACAAGTAAATAGAGCAGTTTTGCAAACTGCTCTACATCTAGACACTGTTGCCTAAAGGCTGCATAACAGCACGTCACAAAGGCTTTTATTGTAACCCGCATACCTTTAGGGGAATGGTTTCCTGTATTAGATGATATTCTGGAATTACATTGGCACATTTTCTGTTATATTGGAATTCAAAGGAGGAATCAAGAAGTGCACTTTAATTCAAGGAAGGGATCACCAAAATGTCTTGAACATGGGAAGTCATGCTGAGGATTCGTCGGAAGGTTTTGCCTTTACTTCCCTCTTCTCTTCATGCCCCAGTAGTAGCCGCTTTGGTTGTGTGTCGCTTAGACTACTGTAATACGGTTTTTGTTGCCCAACCCCTCTACCTCACACGGCAGCTCCAGCTTATGCAAAATCTGGGTGCACGGGTTGCCACAGGTACCCCATATTGAGCTCACATTTCGCCGGAGCTTTGTTCCCTCCGCTGGCTTTCCGTGTCTGAGCAGATTACATTTAACTCGCTGTGTATAGTCTGCTGCACGTTCTATTGTCAGGGTACAGAGTACTTGCAACTTAATTTTATTCCATACTCTCCTGGGTGTTCTTTCCGCTCTGTTAACTCTCAGCTTATTTCTGTTCCTCAGTTCCAGCTATCCAGGATGGGTGGTCGATCCTTCTCTAATGCAGCGGCAACATTTTGGAATTCCATACCCATCACTCGTAGAGCCACGGAAGACTATCTCCAGTTTAGGCGGCTGTTGAAGACCTTTTGTCAGGTCTGTTGCCCAATCATGACTGGCGCAGAGGCAGCATGAACACCTACCTCCCTGTGGGGTCTTGGCACCTGGGATCTGCAATAACCGCAGGCCACCGCAACCCGCCAGGGAAAGAGGGTAAGGGTATGTTGGTTGGATAGTTAGAGGGTTTCGAGGGTAACCGGGAAGAGGGTTAGGAAGAGGTTGTGGATGGGAAGGTAGATTTAGGGTAACATGCTCCACGGCTCCTGCTGCTGTTCTCCTGTGCATTGTGGTCCTACTCCGCCCTTTCACTCATTGAATGCCACACTCATACTGCTTGCCCAGCATTGCACAGAAGCCTTTAACTGGAGCTTCTTAACCAAGTACACTGTGGAAAGGGCAATCGCCCCTGGGGCGTGCAAGCTGTGCTGAGCTTTTGCCTGGAGCCCAACCAGAAACTCCTACTTCACCACTCACCCTGCATTAGCACCATGAAGGCTTGTCTAGCAATTGTTAACATAACATTTGGTTATTGGTACTTACACAGGTGTTCTAGCAACTGGCTAACATATATTAGACTTTACTACATTGCTTAGTGCTTCACATTGAGGAATACAAAAGGAAATCCACTTAGCTGCAGGTTTCTTTCCCACGGCTTGACTGGGGCGAGCTCATGCTGGCCTGGTAATGTTCTGAGAGCTCCGCTGGAAATACCAAGAAAAGTGAGAGTTTGCGCAGCGGAAGTGGGTATTCAGTTTCTCTATGTACACGTAATTCGCTCTGCTAATCTGGGGTCACTCGATCATGTTTTCTGTGACCACGCTGCTCGAGGTTGCTATCACCATGAGCCTACTGTGTACAGCGTCCTATGCGCTACGTTCTACATACTGCCCAGTTCATGAGCATGCAAGTTTCATGCCAGTTTCATGCGGATTAGTCTTTTCCCCCAGTTTGGAACACTCTGCTACATTCAACGGTCTCAGCTGCGTATTAAACATGCACACAGCGTCTGCTGTTAGTCTGCAATAACACGTGGGCCAAAGAGCTTGCTTCCATTAATCTGTTTGTGTGAGCGGGGCCTGTGGTTAATCAGGCAGGGGAACGCCCCACGAAGGTTTGCCTGCCGAAGCTCTTCGGTTCACGTCTTTTCCCTCCAAGAGACTGAATTGCCAGCGGAGCCTCGCGGACGCGGCTTGTGCTTGCACACATCGTTGGGTGTTGCATTCCCTCAGCCGGCAGGCTCATGTGTTACACGGCCGGCTGGGAAATGTAGTCTCTGGGCATTTCTCTTTCCCTGGGCCCTCTGCCTGCAAAACGGATGAAGAATCCTTCTAGAGTGCCTTAATATGGGTGTGTACATGTGTTTAATAGCATTTCCATGACTGACAGTACCAGCATTATGAGCATGGTGAAATGGGTTGAGGAGTCGAGGAGCATGTATGTTTCCCGCAGCACCATGACAAACCCCCACTCCCCTTTTCTTCACAGTTCGAAGCTATGCTCTCTATCCCCTCCTTGGTTCTCGTCTGGGTTTCGATGCATGCTCCCTTCCCACCATCTGTCTGTCCAACCCCTTTCTTCCCCTCCTCCTTGGTACATGGCAGAGGATGAAATATTGGATTTGTGTACCCCTCTGCTGCCTTTAGCTTATGTATAGGGTATAACCCCTGTGCTTCTGCTCCAGCCCCTTCTTTCTCATTCTCAGGAGGAGGTGGGAGAGCGGGGGTCCAAGAACACTGCACCGGAGTCTTCTTCTGACTCAGCATCCATTGAGACCTCTCTTCTTCCCCCTTGCCCTCATGGTACATCTTCCAGAGTTCAAATATTGCAATACGATTGGCCAACTTCTGCCCCTTATAGGTGTCTTGTTTGTGTGCCTGTAATGATTGATGCACATTTTCTGGAGAAACTTCTGTATTGTGGACATGGCTTAGTCAATTTTCGTCTATTCTGTGCTATATTTACAAATCTTATCCTTTTATCAAGGAAGGGTGTTACATAGGTGCTGTAGAGACATATCCCCCTGCACTTCCCTTGATACATTGCCTTTAAATTTACTTGACCTCAAGTCAAGGCTTTCGACCCTCCCATTATTACACAATCACAATGAATACTTTCAATTCAGATTCATGAATGTCACAAATACTAGTTCTCAACAATTCTTCTCAAGCCTCTCTGGCCCCACAACAACCTGTCAGGTGAGCACAGCGCACAGCCCTTCTGCAACCCTTTGGCTCCCCAGACACACCCGCCAATCCCACGCATGCGCCATCCTCGTACCCCAACCAAACAGCCTCCTCTGTCAATTTTATGTTTCTCAACACCAACTTCTATAACTCCTCGTGCTCTCCCAGTCCTATGCACAGACCTGATGGGTGACGTCACCACTTCTCTCTCACAATGCTAATGTCCCGTTACACAAACATTTGCATATCCCCAACTTGAACCCACAGCTGTCTTCCTGCCTCCTAACATGGGATACCAATATTTCTTCTGTTTGATCTGTACCTACAGCGTTACCTTGCAGATAAGATGCCTCCTTGAGACTTAACCAAAAGAACAACTTCCGCAATCTAGACCAGTTCCCTTTTCCAAACTTTTACACAGGGATACCATCATCCATGACCCAGGCTAAAATGAAATTCACAGGGAATCCAATATTCACCTAACTTCTGTCATCTGTGCCCTTAGGTCAATAGGCTAGGTTATTCACCAGAATCTTTTCCCTCACTGTTCTCTAACCACAGAAATGACATCTAGCTCTGCTCCTTTCCATACTATGCTTTACAATATTCGACACTACTAGACAATACTCAACAATACTCCAGAGATACTCAACAATACACGTTCCCACCCCGCACCCACTGTTACTTTCCCACTCCCCTTAGTTTATGTGTGGCTGAGTCAATACTTAGACTCCATGATCCACTGATGCTGTTCAGCAACCTGCTACCCCAAATCTGCCACACCACCCTTCTGGTCTGCTGGACTCATCACGGACCGCGGGTAGGTTATTTCCAAGCTGGCTCTGGACAGCCATTGTATGGGGGTGCACACCCCATCGGACTCAATTTCCACGTGGCACCCCGCAGCCCTCCAGGCGTTACGGCGGAAGAGGCGACTTAAGCCGAATGGCCGTAGTAAACCATCCCTCTGCTACCAACTTGTTGATCAAGTATGGTATGACAGAAGTCTGGGCGTTACCACAAGCTTACCTGTTCAGCTCCCAGGGCCCAACAACCCTACCCAAGAACAAACTGAGTACTTGGCCAAGGGCAATTTCGAACTGTTGTTTATTACAAAAACCAACAGGGATCATACACGACATTCAAACATCTCCAGAGTCACTGCTGCCAAACCCGTGTCAGGTTGTTTTGTTTCACAGTAGCGTCACAACATGGGCCCTTCCCCAAAAAACCTATCCCACTTTCTGATTGGGTGATAAGAGTGGTATACCGTATTGATTACCCCCCATGGATTTTAGTTAATTGTCCCTCTCATGTCAGGTGGCCAGCCTGCCACCTCCCCAAGAAACTATCTTGTCTCCATCCTGGCAATGCCCTTAATCTGCTGATATAAGGTGGGGATATATCCCCTGTACTACGTAACTGTGCTTGTGGTCTTTCAACATATGGTGTTGATTCTTGTGTTTTTTTCTATGGGGTCTTCTAAATCTGATTGTTTTACCCCTTTATCTATGCTAGATTCCATTGAAAACCCACATGCCCCCTCTTTCTGCACCCTCTTCATCTGACATCAGTATGCCCCAACTCATGTGGCTGTTATCTTGTTCTATATCATCAAGATCTAACCTACTTAGGCACATCTTTCTATGGTTGTCTGTTAGAGAGTCCTTTGATTTACTTTCAGTTCACTTTAGTCAGGAACATTCAATGTTCTCTTGAGTCTCATACCTTTCTCTGTGCCCTTTGGGGCTGTTGTGACCCTCTTTATTCTTCCAATTGTTCTTGTGCTTTTATGGATGGACACTATACTTCTGTGGCATAAATGTTCTACTTCGTGATCTCTTCATCCCCTACTCCTGTCCATTTCTTCCTTTCTTCTCCTTAATTCCCTTAACTCCCCTTCCTCTCACCTTCATTGCAACCTACATACTTTCAATCTTTGGTCTTCTGCTTCTTTTTGTTTCTCCTCTTCCAATCTCTCCTTCTCTTTTCTTATCTCACACCTTTTTCTTTCCTCCCTTCGCTTGCACACTTTGTCCCTTTCTTCTTTGTACAATCTCTCTTCATCTTTCTCTTTTTATCTCACTCATTTTGCCTCTCTTTCCCTTACTCCATCAATGCCCTTATCATCTAGTTTGAGCAATATGTGTTCTCCCATCCATTCATTCTGTACTATTGTCATGCCCTTAGCTATATCCTTTGTTCCCTTCTGTCTTTCTGCCTTTTCCTCTAGCTCTACTTGCTTGACTTGACTTTCATTTATCTCATCACGCTGTTTATTTTCATTGCATGTTAATATTAATATACTTTGTCGCTCTCTATTCCTGCTCTCTTCCGAGGTGTCTTTGCTGTTATAAGCACGGGGCTCATATATTGGATAAACATACCTGCTGCTGCCTTTAATTCCTTCAAAGGATAAAATCCCTTTTCATCAACTTTTCCATCTTGCTTTTCAGGAGGTAAAATTCTTCTCCTTTATTTTTATTAAGCATCCACTCTCTCTCAACTGGATCTTCTTTCACACTCTTATACATTTTCCAGAGTTCTAAAACTGCCAACCTTTTCTCTAACTTTTTTCCTTTCTTAGTGGCATGTAAGTATGTCATCATGTGACGCAATATCGATTTCGATAATGAACCCTCTTCAGGCCATGACATAAGTGCTTTATTAGTTGTGCCCTTGATCCATTCGGGATGGTATTTTGAAATTTTGGCTGTATGTCTCGGCAATGTTCTGCATAGGTGTGAAAGTGGTGTGTCTTCCAAGGTGACTAGTCAATTCAGACTGTCAATACTTACCCAGGGTATTATTCAGCTTCCTATTTTTACTTAATATTTTTTACTCTTTAAGAGCAAGTAACATCAGTCGCTGTTCATAATCCATCAATCAAAATATTTTGAATACATTTTTACATCGCTACTCTTCTCGTTCCTTCGTTTACACTTTCTATAAATTATTTATATGTTTTCTTTGTTTTTTAGTATCTCAAGGTTCTTTTCTTTATTTATGTTAGTTTCATCTGATTTTGACCTTCTGATTAACATCAAACCTTTATTTAACCAGTGTACCAAAAATCACTTTTATTTATTTATTTTTGCTTTCATTTGACATTCATCAGTTTAAGCATGCAAAAAATGTTATAAAAACATATTATTCCCCATACACATGTGAACTATAATTTGTTCCCCTACCTAGGTCTTCTTTTACTATCCTTAGTAAATATATCTCATCTCTTATTGACTCCATCTCGGAGCTTAATACACAACCTTCTTATTGGCTTTCTGCCTCAGGAATCCATTAAAATTCCTATATAACCCCTAAAGAATCCAGTTACTTTTGTTATGGTTAAGTTGCTAAACCCATAGAAAGAGCACTTTTTGAGTAGTTTATAACTAAGCTCCCGCTGGATGAATCCTCACCAAACCTTGCAAAAAAGTATATGGCCCACTCTTAATGTATCTGCATCTTGGTGAGGTTTGGTCCAAGGGGGGCAAAGTTATAGGGGGGCCCCAAAATTTCTTATAGACTGAATGGAGAAAAAATGTCTGTCACACCTACAGCCCAAACCGCTGGACGGATTTTCACCAAATTTGCGGTAGGAGCAGCTGCTTGGTCCCGAAAGCGTGCTTTTGTAAATTTGGTGAAAATCCATCCAGTATTTTTTTTTAAAACGACCAAAAAGCGTCTCTCAATACATTTGTGATATCTATAGCTCTGCGGACACACTCCCTGTTCGCTCGCTCCGCAGACAGGACACCGATTGGATAATCGGCTTGCGTCATGTCTGTGGACACACAACATGTTCACTGATTGGTTGGAGTGAAGCGTGAGGTGCGTCAGATTTTTGGAAATGCCCGCCATCTTGGCTTCGCGGACAGTGGCCGGTGTCCGTGGGCATCGCGGTAAAAAGATATTAAAAAACACAACATTGCACTTGTCAAACATATTAAATAATCTCTG
Organism: Ambystoma mexicanum; assembly: GCF_040938575.1. Lineage (NCBI taxonomy): Eukaryota > Metazoa > Chordata > Amphibia > Caudata > Ambystomatidae > Ambystoma > Ambystoma mexicanum. The sequence goes on from NC_090921.1 coordinate 625,650,686, forward strand.
AGGGGTGATGAGGATGGGATGGAATATGGCAGCAAGAAGCAAAAAAAACAGGTGTTTTACGCTGCGAAAGTCTGCAAACAATTCGGGTGTTCGTGATCAGTTCTGTGAAGTTTGTGGACACCTTCGCATTACAGGGTTGGTGAAAAGCAGTTCTTGGATGGCTTATAACTTTGGCGACACTTAATGGAAGTGCATGACATTTTGCAATTATATTCCTGTCCTGATTCCGAATTTGTTTTAAAACTTTGGTGGGATTCTATCAAGAGGGGGCAAAATTAGAGGGGGGGTCTCAAAATAATGTAAAGGCTTATAAATGAGGTGTCATTTGACAAATCTACACTTAATTTGGAAACTGATAATGCATATAAATATAAATGTTTTTTGCGAAGTTTGGTGGGATTTTGTCAAGAGGGGGCAAGATTAGAGGGGGTCCCAAAATAATGTAAAGGCTTATAAATGAGGTGCAATTTGACAAATCTACACTTAATTTGGCAAACTGATAATGTATGTAGATATAAATGTTTTTGTGAAGTTTGGTGGGATTTTGTCAAGATGGGCAGAATTAGAGGGGGGGTCCCAAAATATTGTAAAGGCTTATAAGTGTGGTGCCATTTGACAAATCTACACAAAGGTTTCCAAAAAGATTAAATATCTAGATATAAATCTTTTCATAAAGTTTGAATTGATTTTGTTAAGTGGGGGCTAGGTTATATGACGATTGTATGTGCATACATTTGACACTTGTGAAAAAATAAAAAAAGGGTGGATTTCCAGCAAACTTGTGTAAGGAGCATTGAGAAGGACCTGAAAGCATGGTTTTGCAAATGTGCCTGTGTCATAATGTAGGTACAAAAAATAGTGATATACCTAGTGATATACCTTTGGTGACTGAAATGTAGCCTGTGGCCATGGGCAGTGGCCAGATTGTGCGGGTCATGGAATAAGGTCATGATCCGGACAATCTGGCTACTGGCCATGACCACGAGGCACAAAACATGGGGTTACATTTGCCATGTCCACCTGGGACTGGCTTTGTGGTAAAGTTATTCGAAATTGGGATACATTTGAAAAGGACGAAAAATGTGCTTGTTCATAATATGGTCATAGAGTTCTCTTTTTGCCTTCTGCAGATTGCCATGGAAAGCGAAGACGGACCCTTTATGGAATCCTCCCTTCCCTTTCCATGGTGGCCATCTTGGAAAAGGATTTTCCTCGGCGTCCCGATATAGGAAGAAAACTCTTTTTTTAGCATCCCAGATTCCCGCTTTGGGAACCTAGGGTGCTAAAGGCCTTCATCCCCAATTATAGGGGCTGGAATGGGGGGATAATGGTCCAGAGACCTCGTTATCCACCCTTGCATCGCTTGGGCTGATAACTTGGGCTGCCGGGCCGGTATCCATCTTTCCAGTCCCTGGAACGGAGGATGAACGCCACAATATTCCCATTATCATAACATAAAATGCAAATGGAAATGTTGGAAAATCTTATTGAGTCTATGAACTTTACTGAGAAATATAAAGTAGATGGGGTCTATATGTTTTTTTAGTTCTGTTTTTTACTGTGAAAGGTGGTTCCTAAAGAAACATTTCTTTTATTGTTTTTGGATGTATTTCTTTTGGGCAGGAGAGCTAAGAACGAAAGGTGGGCATGGAAATGAGGGAAGAGGCACCAAACACTAATAAGTAGGGGTAGGTGGACAGGGGAAAATGTTGTCAGGTGTGTTATTTCTAAGGTAGGGGGCAGTGTTTCTCATGCTCCTTGATTACAGCAGTAGTGGTGGCTCTTGGGGAGGAGGGATGGCATTAGCTGATGCCATTTTAAGATAAATAGCAGTTTTTCTAAAAGTATGTTCTGTGTAATAGATTGTTAATGGATATTGAGTAGGAATAGGTGTTGGAGCTGTGCAATGGACATTTTGAAGTTGAAAGTTCCTATATCAGTAAGAAAAGCAGTTCCAAACTGCCCACGAAGCACAGATCTTATTGTGAAGTGCGGACGGGTTCTCGGACACGTCATCATGCCACGTCCCAGTGTATGGTCACGTGGCACTGTCCGGAAGGTTCACAATGAAGTCAGATGTTTGTAGAGGTCTACGGATGCAAAACTAGTTGAAATAGTTGCAAAAAGTGTATAGAAATGTTAAAAATTATTCTAGAAGGTGGGAAATGGCAGAGTTTTAAGGTGACACTTTGTAAATTGGACACAAATATTGCTATATTTGGTAAGTATGACATTAGTAAGTCGTAGGAAAATAGCATGCACTGGTAAAAATCCATGAAATTCACTGAAAAACTTTGTTAAAGGGACGTTATGGTTAAATGGACTAATAAAAACCTATGAAATTCAATGAAAAGACTTTGTTAATGGGACGTTATGGTTACAAGTAAAACCGAAACCCCCCAGAAATTTGCCAATTATGGTAAGCTAAGCAACCATTACTTTCGCAACCACCATCACTGCTAAGACTAACAACCAGGACATCAAAGATGACATCACAAATGTCATTGATGACATCACTGATGACATCACATGTGAAATCAATTTTGATGGAAAGTCCCTACAAGGAGTTGTGTTTATATTGTTGGAAACAAGATGTCAGGGGTGATCGGGAGATCTATTATGAACTCATTAATCTATTAAAGAATGTACTCATCTAAAATCTTTGAATTGGAGTGTTGTTGTTAATACAGAAACCTAATCATAAATAAACATAGGCAATGACTGCAGCATGCACCATAGAAGTACACTGTTTATAATCTTGTAATTTTGGATAGTACAATAATGAATGCTACCTTATCCGAGTTTTGATTAATGTTAAACATGTAATAACTAGCTTACAATTCAAGACTTACTACACTTATGCTGGTACAAATCATACATATGAAGAACCACAATGCATGTAAATCAGAGGCGCATACAGGGAAACTAAACTAAGGAAGAAAGAAACAGCATCATCAGAAAATGTTAATGGCATTAAAGTTTATCTTCATGTATACAAATGAATTGTGTGTTTGAGGCCTGCTCATTTCCCCATGTATGTGCACCATGAGCTGAGACCAAATCCTAAGGAAAGTACTTAAAGAAAATATGACAATGTTAACGTCTAGATATATAGCACCTTTTTCAATTTTAAGATTCTGACTGTCAGTGAACAAAACCACCTGGCCTATATATGTCAGTGAACAAAAATAAGTGCCCAGATATGTGATATCATCAGTGATGTCATCAATGACATTTGTGATGTCATCTTTGATGTCCTGGGTGTTAGTGTTAGCAGTGCACGGTGGTGGTGCGAGTTATGGTTGCTTATCTTACCATAACTGGTGAATTTCTGGGGTTTTTCAGTTTTACTTGTAACCATAATGTCCCTTTAACAAAGGTTTTTCATTGAATTTCATAGGTTTTTATTAGTGCAACTTAACCATAACATCCCTTTAACAAAGTTTTTTCATAGAACATCTATATAAATTAAAATGTAAATGTTCGTTTGGTCAAATCTTAAATCTCCGAAAGTTCTTCACCGAGTGCTTTGAAATGTTGACACAACGTTGCATTCGAATAGGCGCATGATTTTATATACCTACTATACATAGATGTCACACCTGCGAAAGGTAAAAAAATGCTTTTTCTGAAAAACAGCACCATCTGTTGGACGTAAAAGCAACACACGCTATTTTACGATTCCATTTCAATATTTCCGATTTAGAATGGCTCAAATACTTGCTGAGGAAGCAGCAGAGAAAGGAAACTCCACAATGGTCTGGCTAATGGTAAGAGCCGATGATTGTCCGGGGTCTGGATCTGGGCCTAGATCTAGGCAGTTTGACCTGAACCATCCGCACAACTACAAAGTCTGCTCTAGCACCTTGAGCATCGTCTTTGTGCTAGATGGGATTAGCAATAATGATCACAGACCAAATAATCAGACAGACCAAAGGAATATGGTAAAATACTGCTTTAATATCAATGAAAGAAAGCGGTGAGAAATACAGCTATCAAAATAGATGCTCAATATTCACACCAATGTTTGGGGTTTGGGATTTTCCAAAGACAAAAGGATTTTCAAGAAATGATTACTATTACAAGAAATCAAAACAAGGTGTCAGACTGGTGTGACACTACTACAAGTTCTTAAGTTAAAGAGCGGATGGGTTGAGATTGGGATAGGACAATGCAATATACTATGGGTTACTATGATTCCTGTTGATACTTACAGTCCATTGTAATTAAGATTGGACCATCAGGGTTCTGGTCATTGGATCGGGTCTACCGCAGCAGGGCACATCTGGCGGAATTTAATCAGCTGTGCTGTTCTGGTCCATTTGGACTGCACCTCAGACTGGATTTGGATTAGACCTTCTGGTCACTGGACACAGTAAATTAGCAGAATTGCGAGTTTCAGCAGGCAAGCTTTAATGGTAACAAGCCAGGCTGGATCAGAATTAAATTCCCTTAAGTTTCGGATGGTTAGATCTGGGCCTAGCTGAAAAGAGTTCAGCAAATGCTGAGGCCTGGGTTTTGCAAAGAAGTCTGGAATCAGCAACAAGATGAAGAGTTCTGTAACAAAGTGCTGCGCGGAAATCAGGATGTGGTTAGGAAGCAGTGTGTGCCTATGTGTGGTGAAGTTCCTATATTTATCCTACCAAGTGACATCACAAAGTTTGTGGTAGAGCTATAATTTCAAACCACACCCCCACAGCTGTGAGTGGTCAAAGGCACTTGCCTTGTTCTGGTTGGAAGTCAGAAAAAGCTGCCATATTTTATGATGCGATGTAGAACTCCCACATTGATTCGAACCACAATTTAACTTTCCTATAAATACACTTTTTTATAATTATGCCCTCTACTAAAATCAGATACATGCATTACATATTTTATGGGTTATCCTGGCATCCAATTCCCATCTTAGTAAGAGCTACCTTAGTCATTCTGTAGAATTGTCAATTTTGATCATAACGGTTTGGCCTAACAATTTCTAATTCAATACATATCTGGCCGATGACCCCTAGAACATGGGTATACGATATCATATTTGCAACATTAATAGTTTTGCCCCAATTAGGGTTTCGGTGTAAATTTGGTTCCTTACATAGTAAGAACTCCTACCAAATCTTCAAATGTCTAGCATGAGTTTAGATTGATAGTTATGTATTTTTCACTTGTCTACTTATTTTGGCTGCCATGTTAAATGTCATAAAGTTCTAAGGCAAAATAAGTAATTTCCATTCAAAATCCATGCCACATTTTTTCTTACTTCCCAAGTGAGCAAATGGCCAGTCCTTTGAAGTTCACTGAGAAACCTCCTCCACATCCTGCCCCTCGTCTGGGAGGATGGGTGTCCAAGCCTTCCTTTGTCCTTGGGTCGGCCAAAGATGAATGGCTAATGAGGTCTTTGTTCTAAATATGCAGGAGCCACCAGCATCCATTAAGCCTTCCTGGGAGCAGTTTAGTGTCAACATGGAGTGTCATCTGTCCAATCAGAATTAACCAGTTAACTCCAACTGGGTTACTTTAAGATTCAGCTACAATCTTTCATTTTGAAAGATATAAAATGAACAGAGTTTATAATGGATTTTGACAATTAAAGGAAGTAATCCCTTCACAAAAAGCATGCTTTAAACAGGCACATTTTGCACTTCTTCAGAGAAAAAACACTTTTAAACTGAGCCTTTTACATCTAATTTTCTTATGCAGCACACACACATTTAACTCACCATTATTCTGTCTTTGAGTGCTGGGATCTGTTTTGCATGAAATACATTTCTTAGCTTCCGTCAGTCAGTGAGGCACAGTTTCTTCTGACGGCACTGGATGATCTGTGGTTTCAGCACACTTTTAATTTCAATGGTTCACTTGGAAAATGACTGAATTTAGCGCAAAACAGCACTTTGAAGGTTGCAATTGGTTGGTAAAGCTGCATTTATAAAGGCATTTTTGGTTTTTGGCCCACTTCTGTGGCCTTGCTGTATGTTATATGTAACAGCACCCACTGGCATTCCCCTACAGTGAGTTCTGTTTTTACATCAATTTTGACTGTGCGTGGCAGGGGTGTGCAGCCTTTTGTGATTTATGAACCATGCACAATTTTACAGATTTTTGCACGCACAGGGCTTAGCGCATCCATTTTTGGCTGTTTCTTTCCCCATTGGCAAAGGGGTGCAGTGGGGCGCGTTGGCGTGGGTAAAAATATCTCACACATGCATGTCACATACTGATTATAACAGAGAATATGGCAGCAGGCTAATAACTGCAGCGATGTATATGAAAGTGCACGGCAGGCCTTTTTGATTGGTTGGCAACCCTATCCATCCTTGGACTTTCAGCTTGTTTTAGCAACACGTGAACAAAGTAAGCCTAGGTGTTGAAGCTGCGTCAACTTGTTCTATGTTTTTCCAATTAGTCCATTGTATGTCATTGACCTGATCCTTAGCCAAGGTCTGTCATTTGTAGTTAACTTTGTAGTCTTCTCACTGTTCTGGGACATTCGGGGGAGTGTGAGCACACTACTATCTTAACTCAAAGCTCTAATGAATAGCCTTTGTGGTTGTGCAATACTTGTTCAATACTTGGCATCAGCAAGTGTCCCTCCTAATCATAGCAGAAATATGTCTCATGCACATGGTCTATTCATTCGCCCCTCTCTGTGCCTTGCGCACATCTCTCAAAATAGCCTCCTTGACTTCAGGCCAACGTACCCCTGTATTCTGCACATAAAAACAGTGTCTTCATCAATTCTTCAGTGTACGATCCTAGGCTTGTTTTTGAGGCAGCTGGGTTCATTCTTTAACATGAGCCATCGTCCATTTTCTTCCAATAGCCATCCTAAATGTTATATACATACCTCTTTTTTAGAATGCTTCTTCTACCTTGCATTACAGCGTATTTACAGTTATTGGTCAGCACATTACTTTACCTTCTTATTTTCACGATAACTTCATCTTTTGGTACATGTTTCTCTTAGTGCTTCTGTTACATCATCAGTCTTAAGTATTTTCATATTGTTTCATCTTAGTCTTATATGTCTTCTCTATAACATCATAATGCTGTTGTCAGAACTTTGTTTAGCGTTCATCCATGATTCTCATAGCCGCTTCCTGGCATTTAGGCAATTGACATCATTCTTGGTTACTACCCTCCGTTGTCTCAAGTGAGGATACAAAGAGAAGCAGCTGTGGGCAGTATTCCCAGCACACATAACCCCTGCAGATTCTTAGCATAAAATCAAGCATCTATGGTGGGCGCGTAGATTAAGGTTGCATCGCTCTTTGGTCAGCTTGTGGACCACTGTATGGATAGGCTGCTGGTCTAAAAAGAACCACTTTAAATTCCATTTGAGTATCAAAGGTCCAGATCTTGGACAGCACAAACTTTACTTTCTGGGGGTGTGGGCGCTAGTTATTGGACTTTTATGGTTCCATAACACACCTAGGAATACGGTATATGTTACAAATCTTCGTTTTGATTATAAATCCTGAGATCAGATAGTTGAGAAGGGGCTCTGAAGTAGCTCAAAAGGTCCTGAGGTTCTAATGTGTCAGCGTAACACGTGGGCTTGCTGCACTTTGCCATGGTGCAGATACACATGACAACTCGACTTGCCACACACTTGGGTTCAAATATATAGCCCCCCACTGCCCTGCCACATACTGGGGTGCGGTGGATGTGCTGTGCCAGCCTACCACAAACACATAGGCATCAATACACTCATTACTGAACCCTACTGTCGGGCACTGCCAAGCACCCTCCCAGGTCTGAACTTAGCAGCGGCAGCACCCCAGGCAGTGAAACAAAAATGTGTCACCCACCCAATGACAGGGGAAGGATTGGGGTGCCAATTTCTTTTTTTACTCCATGCTCCCTATTTTATTATTAAATGTGCCCCACTGCCACACTGGAAAGCTTTCACCCACCATGCCAGCTCAGGGGAGCCCTTCAAAGACTCCTCGAGCTGGCGTGGTGGGGGGCTAATATCACCTAGGGCAGTTTCCCCGGCAGCCCTGGCCTAAAGCCGACCTCTGCACCCTCCCCACGCTAACGGGATGTGTCTATGCACGTTAATATTGAGGGCAAATAATACCTACCGAGCCCACTTAAGCCACTCAATGTTATCCTCATAAGCACTGCAGACTGCATAGCATATGCAGCTGCCCCATTCCCCAGTGTTTGTCTCAGGGCTTGATTTTCAGTTTTTGCTCAAAGGGCTGCCGTTGGGAGGGGGTTTCATACATTTACCACAGTGTATGTGCAAAAGAACAAACTCACATCCTCTACTCACCCCCTCCCTATACCACCGTCTGTATTGCACGTGCATTTAACCTTTTCACTTAGCGCTTATTCAATAACACCACCTTCTTTTGTATTCAGATCCCCTCACGCCATCCCTCAGAAACTATATAGTCTGGGCTTCAATAAGAGTACGGTGGCAAGCAGAAACCGCGTAATTATGAGTTTGGATTGAATAGTATATTTGCCACATGACTTACAAAGAAAGTAAAATATGGGGCACATATGGATTAGTTACCCCATGTGTCTGTGTGCCCTGCTGATATATGCCCCATGCAAATCCAGCTTATATTTATGAGTGCTATTTCTCCTCAGGGGAGAGCTGATATCTGAAAACCAAAAACTCATAATGATGCCCTAAGAGCTTTACAGAAATCTAAAATGGACGAGGTTTCCATTTTAAATCTTCAAGCGCCAGCAGTTCTGTCTCATGGTATGGGCACAGGCACTTGCAGTATGGAGGTGCATTGACTGAGCATCTTCTTATTGCCAGTATTGGAGTGACATGGTCTGAAGGCCAGGAGTGAGGTGCATTCACAGAGATATGCGCAGGTCCCAATGCTCTGCTGGAAGAGCAACAAAGGTGATGGTTAAGACTGAGCAATATCTGCTGAGCATTGTGTGGGGCACGGCACTGCAGTAGCAGGAAGGGATGTGGGTGACGAGTGCAGTGCTATGGCAGAGTTGTATGTGGGCACCATTACTACAGTAGAAAGTCATGAGGCACGGTAGTTCAGAGGGGCACTGGCAGAGCTGTCTCTGTGTGCCAGCACTAGGCCAGCAGGTCAGGATCCTGTGTACTGGAAGAGCTGCGTGTGGGACTCTGGAATGCAAATGCAGTGTGGCACAGTTCAACAATAAAACACATGTGCCCACCTGTAACCAATGGAATGACATAGAAGCTTCATGGCCAAATGCTTTGAAAGTACTGGAGTTACAAAGGCTGTGCATTACAAAATGTTGTTGCAGTGGCTCAGCTATGTGATGGAGCCTAGTCAGGGATTAGCCCACCACATTAATGTTTTCTGGAAAAGACCCGTGTTGTTCCCTGGGCAGGAAATGCATGGGTGCTGTGTGTAGCCTCAGTATTAGAATATCATGGGGTGCTGCAGGATAGGATCGGGGTGCATCAGCAGAGCTGATGGAGGGTCTCATTGCTGGAGTATGGTCAGGGGTTGCATGCACCAATAATGTTCTCTGAAAGAGACGCGTATTATTCTCTGGGCTTGAAATGCATTGGTGCTGAAGATGCGTAGCCTCAGTATTAGAATACCATGGGTTTGCTGCAGGATAGGGTTAGGGCGCATCAGTAGAGCTGATTTTTGGTCTCATTACTGCAGTATGGTCAGGAGTTGGCGTGCAGCATTAATGTTCTCTGAAGGAGACGTCTGTTGTTCTCTGGGGTGGAAATGCATTGGTGCTGCAGATGTGTGGCCTCAGGATTACAATATCATGGGATGCTGCAGGCTAGGGTCGGGGTGCATCAGCAGAGCTGATTATTGTGGGTCCAATAGCTGGAACAGCAGGCGATCCTGCAACTCAGACTTGGCCTAGAGCTGCTCTGTAACACCCTGCCTATGTCCGGTGGTGTGCTGTCTGCACACAGAAAAGGTGTTCACTACACAAACATCATATCAATTGGATTTGTTAATTCTTGCTCTGTAATGCAGGATTCCACGTACTTTATTAAACAATCGAAAGAAGCAGATCAAAGAAACATCTTGCTTTGCTTCACCCTGACTCTTTGGTTTACACCATGGGAAGCCACCAGCGATTTGCTTGATCACATTATTAACACACATTATTAACACAAAGCACTACCATTGGGTTAAATTTGGAAAATACATTGCCACAGTGGAAGAGGACAATATATTCTGTTGAAATGTCTGTCCATGTTTCTTTGCAAAATCAATCAACAAAGTAAGTTTTCAAATTATTTTATTATCAATATTTCATAATCTGTGTATTTTCTCCAAACACAGAATTCAGATTGAGACAAATGAACAGAGGTTTAACAGTTAGTTACAAATACATCCAGTAACTGTCCAGTGTTATTACATTCAAATTTCCTAAACACAGAAACCTTTCATTATCAAAGAGGGATAAGAGAAATCAGTTCAAGAAATACATTATAAGACCGCAGAATGATTGCATTAGAGTGACTAGCAGAGTTAGGCGTGCAAGGACTGCTTGCTTCTGTGAATCAATGTCTCGCTTGGTGGGAGAAACCACTTACAAAAATAAAATAGATCCAGAAAAAGGGTTACTTTTAGATTGCGGGCCAAGGAAAATGTTGAGGAAGACACACCATGAATTCACAAGAAAATAAGTTTGGGTACCAAACTAGAAGCGCCCGTGCTATCCTGCCCATGTGCACATTGTGGAAGGATGTGTTTACCAGTGGGGCATTTGGGAGTGGGCTGCACAAACCCTTCTATATATAAATGGCCACTGAACATAAAGACTCTCTATGAGAAAAAATCAGACCACCAGTCAGCCAATTGTATTAACAACATCCTATAACTGTCCCTGAAACATATATTTTGGGGAGTTCGATGGCTTCAAGTTTTTTCGAAGTACTCCAGAAAGCTGCTTGACTTCATGCATTTTAAGCACAAAGGGCTCCCCAGGAAAGTCTTTTCTAATACGTTGTCCCTTGATGGCCAAGTGCAACTGGAGCGCCTTCATGCAAGAAGGCTTATTTCCCATCACTTAGAAGCATTGCCGCTCATGACATGATTGAAAATGCAGATTACAATTCAGGAAATTCCCACTTAGATGTGTACCTGTTGCTCCTCTGTGGCCAAAAAGGAAGAAGCCACACATTATGCAGAAACATTTAGTGCTGTTCCGCTAGGAAGATCTGAAATGGACCAATAGTGTGGCACACGGGTATTCATTGTTTTGTGAGCATTTGAATAAGTACTAGTCATCACACCATTCATCACTCAGAAACCAACTCAGTCAGCCGGCACATTCCCTATAAAACAGCCCCCCTCACCGCACTCATCCTGGCCCCTAACTATTGACTGTCTCAATGAGGTCATCACATCCCTCAAGTAAACCTCAAAGGTAAGGTCTCCTTCTGTGCTGTGACATGACATCCCAGTCACAATGGCTGTCTTCTCCATCCCATGTACAGCAGTAACCCCTCCCTTTCCAGAGTCCTAATCCTCTCCTCCCAACAGTTCCATCCCCTCTTCAAAATATCTGCCCTCATACCAGATGACCTTGTTAACTAATCAATTGTATTCATTTATTTAGAGATATGCTCACAATGAGAAAGGGAGAATTTTAAGACGATAAAAACTGGAGCAGATAGGATACTTTTTTTAAGAGGTGGAGTGTAGGAGAGGAACGAATGTCCAGAGGGAGAGCATTCCAAAGTTTGGGAGCTAAGAGATATGTTAGGGCGAAACCTAGAGAGTGCAAACGGAGGATGAGGGACAGACAGAAGAATTTGAGAGGCAAAGTAAAGGTCCCAAGAGGGGTGATGTAGCGAAATCAAGGTGCAGAGATACGGAGGTGCCAACGCATGAATACCCTTGAAGATACGACATAAAAACTGAAATTCTCAGCGTTGTTTCATAGGGAGCCAATCGAAGACGTAACAGAAAAGGAGAAATGTTATAGTGGGAAAAGGCAAAAAAGACTCCTAGCGGCAGAATGAAGAATTGAGCAACATGGTAGAAAAGCATAATTGGGGTGACTGACAAAATGGGAACAACACTAGTTGAGGTGTGAAAGAACACTGGTTTGTAAGAGTGTCCTTGCAGAGGTGAAGTTCAAAAGGAGGCACATTTTCCTGATGCCCCATTGCCCCCTCCCATTTTTTGATAAGGTCCTTGAAAAAGGTGTGCTATCCCAACTGCAAGAGGACACCATTGTAAGAATTGTCTACAGTTCTAGCAATATTTCTATGCTGCATTACGGAAACCACAACTGTTCTCGCCTTCAATGTTTCCCTGAGCATCAACAACTAGAGTGACTGCGCCTCCTGGCCTACCTCTCACCAGCTTTCAACACTGTCAAAATGAAGCCCTACTCACCATTGGCATCTCTGCTGGTTCACCTCTAAACTCACCAACAGACACCAATATTGTCTCCTCTTGACCATGGCTAGGCTCTTCTGCTTGATTTTCCAGTCTATCAACATGATGATAGGTTATTTATAATGCGCTTAATACCCAGAGGTTTCTAAGAACCTCCCGGGGATTGAACCTGTGCTGCTCCATGTCTTCTTGCTTCCAAGACAAGCACGTTGCCCTTGAGCTATGCTCCCGAGACATCTCTTTGATTTGACCAATGTATCGTCTTCTTTCACGTGACTATTTCTTGTCTCTATTGGTTGTCATTTGAAGCCCTTCTGTGGTTTCATTTCCTATGTATTAGGTTTAAGAGTCTTCATGGCCTTGCGCCATCATATTATCCTTCTCCTATGTCTTGGTTCTATCATTCATGTGCTCTTTCATCTTAATCCTAATTCCTTTTAGCTGACGCTTGTCCTCCTACTGCTTAACGCCTTTTCCATTCTTTTTCCCTCCTTGCTCCAAAACACTAGAATTTGCTTCCTATTTCCCCTAGGGCCTCTACTTCCTTCCCCTTTTCTACTCTCTATTAACATTCACTATTCACTTGCTGCCTTATTTGATACCTGCACAGTAATCAAAACAATGTAATGCAGTGCAAACAAAAGCAACCCGCAAATATAGAGACTGTTTAATGTATTCCGAGATAACTGGATGGCAACGCAACAATTGATGTGTACAAAACACACAACAAATTCAATTGCTTCAAGGGTCGACAATCAAAGGAAGGCAGGAGCGGCATGACAGCAGCCACAGCCAGGTGAGAAGTGATGGAGGCGAAAAGGGGCTTTAGGAGAAAGAATTGAGTTGAGAATCAAGACCTCAAATAAAGATGCGTTGACCAATACATTCATCTGGGAATCAAGGATCATATATTGGTTCCAAAGAAAGTCATGGACCAAGAGCAAGGATCTCAATGTTTGAATGATTTAGTTTGGATTATTCACTCTTGAAATGCGCGGGCAGATCTGTGTGTCAACAGTGCAGGAGTGCAAATGCGGGTGTTGAGTACTGAACATATTCATTATCGGGAAAACATGAGAGACCTCGGATACCCCACAATTGACCTCTCTCAGGGGTGACACTTTTAAGGTTATCTAAAAACAATGGAGAGATCCTTTTTGAGGCAGGGTCAGATACAAGTGCCACTGAGAGCAAGCTTGCTTGGAGAAGGTATGACCATAGTGCATGAAGCAAATGTGTGGAGAAGTCAGGAAACCAAAGGTAGCATAAATGCACAACTCGACACCCAGTACAATATATGTTGAAAAGAAGATACCCTTTTTGAGGTCAGTAATAAAAACGGAAGAAGACCACCTGATGGGTAACTTGAGCTTAATGTTGAAGTCGGTGAAAAAGAAGAGAGAACGAGTTCAATGGGACACCGTTTATATCAGAGTCGATGGGACTCACAAGCTGTGGTTCGGTTTATTTTCTGGAAGAGTTGAACAGAAGGAGCAGAAGAAGTAGAATGGTGACATACGCAAGGCGATGTGAAAGGGCTACTAAACCATTACCACACCATTACATATTCCAAGAGGTTTCTTTACAGCAAGGGCACAGCCTGCATGATCACTCTATTGCGTAATAACAGGAACTGTGAGCATCCCATATGATGACAGGCCAAATACTCAAGACTGCATTTGTAGGTCTGAATTGAAAAAAAGATTGACTAAAAGAGTCCAGTACAAGTAAAAGAGGTATCTGCCAATTTTTGATACACCCACAGAAATGACTGAACTGAAAGTACCTTCCTTAAAGAGGTAAAACAGCGTTTTTGGGACATTGTTCCAGCCGTAAGGCAAAAAAGCTTAGCTCCAACTTCTCCGACTTCTTGCCTTCTTGCCAAGATCACGTCATGGCAGGATCACACAGACAACATCCTGGAGATAGTAGAGTTTCTACTTTGTTTGGATGCAGAGAGCTATGTAACTAGTTAATGTCACCCTCCTTCCAGGACACTAAGACCTGCCATGGACAAAAACGGACCATTTTAAGTTCATATGGACGCTGGGACAGGCAACGTGTGAAGGTTGGGGCCCCTGTGAATCCCAAGCAAATATAATTCCATCAGCCCATTTTGCCAGCGTGATAGGATTTGGCCTCTTCTGAATTTTTCAAAAGGTGTTTCTTCCCAGGAATAGGATTGGATGCATTCCCAAAGAAGAGAAAGGATGAATACTGCCCAAAGACATAGACAAGGTGCATAACTCCAAAAGAATACAGTACACTAATGCAAGAACAAACATAAACACGATAGGGTTAAATCTCAAATGATTAATGTCAACTGGCAGAAGAGAACTCTCTCTACCTATACAGAGATGGCATAACCAATGCAGGCCTTGAACTCAATGGGTGCAGTAGTGCCTGACTGGGGATCGCTGATTTTCCACAGGTGGCATGTGGGGCTATTACCCCCGCCCTTTGTGCATGGCTTGTGACAGTGGAAACCAGGCACAGAGGAATGAGCACAGGGAATGTCACAGTAAAAAGTGCGTCCCTTTGCAACAGATCCTTCCACTTACAAATGTGCACGTTCCTCCTCCAGCCCAATCCCTACCTGCCCTCTGCAGGTGTACTGCTACACACGTGCACAGCCATATGCACATGCAGATTCTTGTGAATATGTGCATGCCAGATTTTTCACCATTTTTCACCATTTGTTTGTGCCCCGCGCACATGCACGTGAAAAACACTTTTTTCAATGCTACGTCCAATCTGCACACTATCTCTGGCTGACTTTGCAGAGAATTACTAACAGAAAGAAACATTGCCCTTAACACTTTGGCCCTAATTCACAGAAGCGTTTTATAGTGGCAAACCCCCATTGGAAAACACTCTATGAATTAGGCCCTTTATATGTTTTGCATGCTTAAGTTTCATTCAAATATATGTGTTGTATATTCTACACAATTGATCGGATGGACAACCCATAACAGGCATATCAACAGGCATATCACAATAGTATTTGAGATATGAGTAGGAATAACAGTTCAATTAACACTACTGCTCATGGGGGAATTGCTGGGACGGCCACAGCTTTACTTGCATGTGTGGTCCAGTGTAATGATGAACCTTTCAGAACTTGTGATCATTTTCATCTATTGTTTTTCTAGTAGCTCACACCCACAGCCACGTGAGTATCATTACACTAGACAGAGAGGAACAATAAAAGAAATACCTGGTATGTCCTTAAATTGTACTCTAATGGAATAGAATGTTCTGGAGCATTTGGGGGTGAGAGGGAATGTCCGTATAAGGCCTCTTGGGAGTGAGTGCCATGCCTCAGTGCCTCACTGAAATACATGACCTCCCAGGGTGTGGTGCAATTCTTTCTCGACAGATGAACCCACTATCAAGACCTTAAGCGGTAAAGGCAGTTTGAGGCCTTGAAGTGTCCCTGGACATCATGGCAGACACTTGGAAGAAAGGCCTGTTCAAGGCTTGCTCAACTTGGGACCTCAAGAGCGTGTACATTGAGGATCTTCATGAGGAATGCCTCTATTTTCTATATTCGGACCACTATTTGAACAAATGCACCATCTGTCAGTCATTCTTGTCCAGACCCATAAAGATCACCAAAGGAGGTTAGTGGCTTGGTTGTACAACCGTGCTGGAGCCTCTCACTCTGCCTCTGTCTGCAGTTATGCTTCTGCAAGGCACAGCAGACCCCTTGAGCAAACTCCCCATCAAAGAGGTTGAGGTCCTATGAAGAAACTTCTCAGGGGAAGAGGGAGGAAAAGGGACATGGGTCACATGCTCCCTCATTGTGGCTATGTTCACCTCTTCATCCACGCCTACGGTCACCTCAGTGACAGCTTCGGTGCCCAGAATGTCCTTAGCATCTAAACACTCTGCTTCAGAGAAGCGCTGCTTGTTGGCGACAACCTCTTTTATGGGCCACTGACAGGCCAGGTCCACTTCAATGATGATGACCACCACAACGTTGATGACCAAAGCAACTCTGTCGACTACCAACTCATCGATGTCTAAAGGTGATTCCATCCACCCCGTCGACAACTAAGTTGATTTAGTCAAAGCCCATCCATCTTCTTGACAACCAAACCATTTCCTTTGACAAGTACATCCTCGTTGATGACCAGATCTGTTCCAAACACTTTGGTTTCTCCATCTGCAGTTCTAAGAGGGGCTGCAGGAAATTGAGACGCTCCTCTAGCACTGTCGTACCTCCCTAGGCCGACTCATGCTCATCTATTGTTTTCACTGGCCCCATATGTGCCATCTGCCATCCTCTTCCCGGCTATGATTCCCCCCTGAACAGCTGCTACAGCATACAGCTGACTCTGGCAAGGACATTCAGGAGTTTTATTTTTTTCAGATGAGGATGAAGGCGATGTGCTTCCGTCTATGAGCATGCCACCACAACAAGCTCCATTAGCGCCTGCTGGGCTGCTGGATATTGCAAGTACCTATTCAACTGGAAGCCTCTCCCACTACAGGTCTCAAGCAGACCGCTGTTCAAGTTGACACACCTTCAAGACCGGCCCAAGTCCCTACTCCTTCAGGCTCATGGGACGTGTATATAGATATTTTGTCCACATTGCAAAGACTGGTTTCAGAGCTTCAGCAACGCCTTGCGGTTCCACCTGTGCCGCCTACCTCGCAGCTTAATGCTTTTCCTTTGAAAGAAGGTTTGGTTCCTCTGCCACCATCTACACATCCTTTCTGGGTCCCAGTTCTTCCACTAGCAACCCACCTCATGGAACGGACACTGATGACTATTCGACAGATAGCTCTCCAAGCACCAACTCAACTGATGAGTTTGTGTACCTATTGACAGGTGAATCAGCAGATCTACCTTCAAGAAACCCCTCTCCTGATGAAATTGGCTCATGTCGCGGGCTGTGACATTTTTGATCTTCTCCTAAAGGCGTGAGTCTACCAGAAAGTCAGTGGTAGCCATCCCTGTGCTGGACGATATTTGGGAAGTCGGCCTTCTGGTCATGAGGAATCTGTTCTCAGCGCCACTCAAGAAAGATCACTTTGAAATGAAGTATAATGATTCTGCACCAAAATGCCTCCGCAAACATCCTGGTCTCTGTCGTCTTAGTGGCTGCACAAAAACTCTCTGCAAACCCTTCATCCCCTTGTACCTAGCCCCAGAAAGTGAAGGCAAACATAGGGATGCTTTTGACAAACGTGATATTTCTACAGCTGTTACAACAATCAAGGCAGCAAACTCAATTGCATTTCTCGCCCACTATGACTGGGAGCTCTGGTTCAAACTTGACTTTCTGCCTGATGACAAGCGTGAAGAGGTACATACGCTTCTGCGTGATGGTGAGGCTGAGTTAAATCATGCTATTTTCATTGCTGTGGACCTCACGGACACAGGATTCTGCCAGATGGATAATGGGGCTATGTTGCCGCGTAAGGACTGTCTCAAAGCCACCAACTTTCAGCTGAGTTTAAATCCAAGGTGTTGGGCATGCCATTCAATGGCATTGATTTATTTGGCAAGAAAGAGGGTGAGACCCTGCACGCCATCAAGGCCGATGTGGGCAGCGCTAGTTCATTAGGTACTCTGCAATAGCTATGCTAGTCCTTTCATTCTTTAAAATCCAGATTTCCAAGGACTTTGAGGAAGGATAAATCCTCCTACCATCCGCAGATGTCCCGCTTGGGCAATACTCAAGTGGGCTACACGGGAAGGTTGCAAGCCTATGGTGGAAACCACCGTCAACACAGCGTTTCCGTCAGAAGCCAAGTCCTAAAACAGGCCTGACCAGACTCCGGCCCAACCCCCCACTTCAACAACCCCGTAGCGGACAGCCTTTCCAATTTTGTCCTGCAGTGGCAGTCCATCACCACCAACGGGTGTTATCGATCATTCAACACAGCCACATTCTGGAATTTATTGGGCAATGTCCCTTCTTTCCTCCCATTACAAAGGAAGAAAATCACCTGCCCCTGCTCCTGAAAGAGGTGCAGTCCATCCTAGCAAAGGAAGCAATCATAATTGTACCAGTGCATTTGCAAGGCACCGGTGTGTGTACTCATATTAGACCAGAGAAGACACAACAAATTCTTCAAGTCTCAAACCTTACGCATGGTGACACTCCTGCAGATCTTGGCCAGTTGCAAAAAGGGGATTTTCTCTCCTCTCTAGACCTAGAGGATGCGTACTTCCATATCCCCATTCATAAGCGACAAAAGAGTTTCCTTCACTTCCGTCAAGAAAACATTACCAGTTCAAGGCCTCATCCTTTGGCCTAAGATCAGCAACACATGTGTTCACTGAATGTCTTTTTACAGTCACAGCCCATCTCCATCATTCAGGAATTCATGTTTACCTGTATCTGGACGACTGGTTGGTGCAGTCCCCATCACTTTCATTAGCGACTCAGCATACAAAAGAGGTGATCCTATGCATGAAGTCACTGGATTTCTCAGTAAACTTTACAAAGTCTTGCTTAAATCCATCCGAGAACTCAAACAGGAGTCAGCCTAAACACGCTTGTGTGTGTCACCATGCCTTCAGAGGAGAGGATGAAATCCATCACATCCTCATTCATCCATTTGATCCCACACTGCAGACTCTGAGTTGGACTGCATCCAGACTTCCTGGATGCCCTTTGGCAACAGGTTTCCATTTTGCAACGCTCTCCAGTGATGGACTTTTCGTCTCCATCTTACTCAAGGTGTGCCTTTTTGCTTCCCAGACCATCGCATCATGACCAATGCTTCACTGGGGGGTTGGAGAGCTCACACGGGCAGGTTCCACACCAGAGGTGTGCATTTGCCCTGAAGAAAAGACTCTACACATCAATATCCTAGCGCTATGAGCAGTGTTCTGGGCCCTGAAGTCCTTCAAGTCTCAGCTGCAGAACTGTGTGGTTCGCATCTTCACAGACAACACCACCAACATGTTTTATATTCGCAAGCAGGGATGGACCCGTTAGCCGATTCTATGAACAGAGGCCCAAGCATTATGGTCGCGAGAACTGGTGCACAACATGCTCTTGATTCCCTCCCATACACTAGGGACATCTAGAGATCTACCTATTTGCAACGTCGACCAACAAGAAATGCCCAGCATTTATCAGCATGTTTCTTAAAATGGGAAGCTTAATTTAACCTTAATGAACCATTGATCCTGCTGGTGTTCTTTGGCTCCCCCTCGTCTCCTGCAGAACCATCCTTGCATTCCTTGGATGTAGCCCAATCTCTCAATGTTCTATGCAGCTGGCACTAAGGAATTCTGCACGTCATCAAAATTGTTTGTAGCTTTCCGACCTTCCAGCCAGGGCAATGCCCTTTCAAAGCCCTTTCAAAGTCTTCCATTGCAAGATGGCTATTGGCGTATATTTCACGCTGTCATCCTATGGCCGAAAGGCCCCTTTCAGACACACCAAGAGCTATGTCTTCACCCATTTTGGTTATATGTATGTACTGCTTTGAAATCTTATTCAAATAGCATGTGAATTTATGAAAGATCCAATGCTGGAGAAGGAATAGTTACTTACCTGTAACTCCTTTTTTCCATCTTTGGTATCTTTCATGGTTTCCCACGTGGCTCTTCTTGGCTCATACTGCCACATTACGTGTTCTCCCAAATCTGAAGATGTCCTGCAGTGGTGGAGTGAAGGGGATCTATCTAATTGGCTGCCTGCAATATAACCCAAAATGACTCTAATAAAGCAGTCAAGTGACACGTTTAAAAATGTAAAGGTAAACTACCCCAATGTTACTGAGGATTCCCAGCCTGATGACAGGGACTATTTAAACAGCATGTGAATATGTGAAAGATACCAATGCTGGAGAGCAGGAGTTACAGGTAAGTTACTTATTCCTTACGCTTTGCAAACAGCATTTACCAACGGATTCCTGTGAAATCAGCCCGGTATTAGAAGGTGCTTACTGGATGCGGTTTCCATAGCAATCCTGCAGGAAAACTGCATGCCGCCATACAATGCATGCACTTCCAAGACGCAGGAAAGCATGGCAAAGATGTTAATTTTGCTATGTTGCCCTTCTCTGCCTTGAAGATGGACCAGAGCGGTAAATGAATGCAGAAAAGCATGACTCCTTGCTTTTACATCTTCATGTAGCACTGCACCCCATATATAATGACCTCCATAGTGTTTTGTACACAGATAGGAGCTCATTTTGCTCCTAATCGTAATTTTACAATGGGGAGCAGTTACGGTAGCACTGCAATGTAAACGACTCCCCGCTGCAAAATTTTCATCAATTGCACAGTGGAGCAACTGTGCAGGGTAAAAGGTGGCATACGCTCATGTATGTGTTTTTTTTGCCCTGCACTTTTGCACTCTGTCGTGCAAAGTGTGTAAACGCAGCCTGCCATGGTCGCATGCCAGGTAGCGTGCATAAGTAAAATTAAATGCTGCCTGACATGCCCGCATATCAGGCAGCATTTCACTTGTGAATGCTGTCTGTTATACATGGGACGTTCATTTCAGCCTCGCTCTGCAGCAAGGATGAATAATTTAATTGGTCATATGTATTTAATGTGCATCGATTGCATACTCATCCGTACAAAGTCCATGGTCTAGCAAATAAAGCTGACCATTTGGATGCCACCTTAACTGCTCATAGTGACACTATGGAATGTGTTTAGTGCTGTACCCTTTGAAGCACAAGAACACAAAAATACTAAAATGAAGTCTAACTTTGTAAACCCTGATTCTGTGTACCACTTTTGGATAGCCATTGGGTCTGGGAGTAGAGAGTAGTGTTAGAGTGAAAGGAGGAGAGGAGTTCTGTTAGAGAGAGTGAGGCCAGAGGTGCACTTAACTCAGTCATAAATGGGTCCGCCTCATCCATCTCCTGGTATTGGTATGGGACTTCTTTTATTAGCAATCCCAAATATTGAAATAAATTAGTTGAGTAGATTTTGAGTAAGGTTGGGTGCGCAGACAAATATTAATACGTACAAGCATTGCTTACACCATGACCAATGTGGGCAGTTGCTTGGCATGCATATCCTTCCACAGATCACATCTGTATGGCATTCTAGTCGTGGTCCTTGCAGTGTAGTGATTGTGCAGGGAAAGCCTAATCGGGGCTCTGGTACAGTGTGAGAAAAGTTCTGGTAGAAACTGGGTGGAAAGTTTGTATGGCTATGGTAGACATTGAGGGTATTTCTCTATTCATTCAAAAGGCCTATGCAGGACCCTGAACTGTCCCAAAGGAAAACCACAGGCAGGCTTCTGATTTTCAAGCCTGACATCCAAACCTAAAATATAGATTTATTTTATGTACTTGCTGCGACATAAATTACTAGAATGACAGGAATGAAGAGCAAGGTTTCACGGCATAGCTCTGTAAATTGCAGGTGACCAGAAACTGCAAGCAAAAAGAAAACACTTTGAAAATGCTACTCACAAATATAGCAGCCCATTTTGCAGCAGTCAACATTGAGAAGTTCAAAGCTTCTATTTGGCTTTCTTCCAAGTGGGGCATGTAGATAGATAAAGGCTTAGTAAAACAAGAAGTATGTGTCACACCCCTGATGGAGTTGTCGTACCTTCATGAGTTCCAGAGGCACCATTATACAACACAGACAGTGTTCTACCTGGAAGTGGCAGTACACCACTTGGAACCCAGAAGGCCTGCACCTATTCACCTACTGCACCCAAAATCTATGTCTAATGAATGCAACAGTCTGAGGAGTCCACTACATAATTCAACTGCCTGTGCTTCTATTCTTCACTGGTGTGCTCCCTGTGCAATATCTTCCAATAACGCCCCTGTGATTCGCAGTCCGAGGTTGCCAGAATGTATCGTGTTTAGGAGTAAAAGGTCAGCACGCTGCGATGGTTTCCACGTATTAGTAGGACCGGTGGAAGATCCTTAGAAAGCGTCTCCAGCCAGGCCATGTAGAGGGCGTTGGATACTGCTCCTTTCCTGGCAATGGGCATCGTCCTGTAACAGAAGAGCAATGATCATGATTTGGCTTTCAGGCAATGCAGTCTCATTGAGCTCTGGCTGAAAATACATACAGTCCAAAATACAACAGCCATCCCCCGAACAGTAAATTGACTGTGGCCCCTTTCAAAAAGATCGCCAATTATACATGCAAGTTATGATAAAGTGAGATCACAACTAAAACATATTTCCACCTGAAGATTTGAATGTACCTTTTTCATAATATGCGCAAAGTGTATGTTAAATACATATTCTGAAGTGGAAAAAGGAGCTTGAAAAGTGAACTTTCACATTTCCTGTTAAATTTGCTTCAAAGAATTTTACCACGCCGATTTTCTTTTCCTACACAACTGCTGCCAATTTCACAGCAATCAGTGCACCTTCTGACAGGTTTTGCACAGCTGGAAGCTTGATTTCTCAAACCTCAGTGAATGGGGTTGACAAGAGTGGCTGTGCGGATCGCTCCAGTGCGACGATGTTGCGTGAGATGAGCTTGATACACCAGTCATGCCTACTCGGGCCTTCATCCTCACAAGGTCAAGAAATTGTGTATAGTGACACCGATCATAACAGTGTTTAGAAACTGGAGGAATCTGGCATGAAGGGCTACGTAAATCACCAAATGTTTATACTAGTAGTATGAGTGTTAATATTGTTATCATGTACCTTTTGACTTGGTGGGTGATTTCAACATTTTCATTGGTTGCTTGTAGCCCCATCGGGCACATCCCTTGATACTCGCACTTTTGAATTTCTAGTAGTATGTGATGTGTGCACATATTATGCATGTTTGCATATCTAGAGGTGAATGCAAGCACATTTAACTGATGAAACCAGTTCTGTGAATGAGCTGTAATGGTCTGGGTGAAGGGAATGTAAAGTATACGTGCATATATTATAGCTTGTGAGCAGAGGCAGTCCCACTTATTCCTGGATACAAGTTTATAAATCATGCCCTTAGTGTGAAGCTGTGGGGACATCACACGATCGCTGGAGCGTGTTCTCGCGAGATCGCACATAACGTGATCTCGCGAGCCCACGCTCCGCGGGAAAACGTTCCCGCTTCAGAGCTGGCAGCCCGCCAGATGAAGCGGTCGCACCACAGCGCTGCTCTTAATGAGGAGCTGAGAAAGTGAGAACTAGCAGCAGCCGTACAGCACAGCTTCTAGGGTGTAACACCACAGCCACAGGAGGCTACATGGGGGCCCTAGAAGCTTACAGCGTGCCATCATAGTGCACACACTTCCCACAGTGATTCAACTGGGGAAGTCCTGAAATGATCTGTAAGTAAGTGCTTGATTTGAGCTTGGACATATAAGGGTCCACACCGGTTGCCATTTAATAAAGTCGGTTAGAACTCACTACAGCGTCCTGTCGTCCCTTAAGGCCACAACATAATTGGCGACGAGGATACCAAAAGCCCCACGGCCCCACCATGCAAGGCGCCACACCGCCCCCTGCCTTTCTCCCTTCACCAGGGACACCAGCAATTCCATGGATGCAGTGGGAGCCCCTTTTCTCCACCTATCTGGAAGCAGTGGGCGGCACGCGTTATGCCCCCGTCAGGAAGAGGGCGATGCTGTTAAATGCATTGGGGGTTGAAGGTCAGCGCATTTTTGCCATTTTGAAGGCAATACCTGCGGCCGATGATGACGACGACGGCGACGTCTACAAGGAACCGACTCGTCGCATTGTGAAGAGGTTCACCAATAAGGAGAACGTTGTACTGCACAGGCTGAGGTTCTACACCCACAAACAAGAAGGGAGCGAACTTGTGGACGACTACATCACCAGGATGAGGGAGCTGGCTTCTCTTTGCGCCTTTGGCGAAAACGCAGAACAGGTCATCTGCAACATGCTCGTCGTTCACACTAACTCAAGGAAAGTGCAGGACAAGTTCATACAAGAAAAGGAGGTCACCCTTGACAATCCCATCCAAATTGCCAGGGCGGAGGAAGAAACCTCCAGCAGACGCAAAGAGGCGGGAAGTCACCTGCCCGTGCCCGAACTTGCGGCGCTACAATGGAGAGGGCGCAGAGACAAGCAGTCCCGCGACGGCCCCAGAGACAAAGGTCCCAGGCAAAAGGAGGCACCCAAATGCTACAGATGCGCCAGCACCAAGCACATGGCGAATGATCGCGACTGCCCCGCCAGGAATAAAGAGTGCTCTAAGTGCGGACGCATTGGTCACGTGGCTCCGGCATGCACGTGGCGGGAGAAGACGGTTTCCCGTGTCGATGGTGACTGCGCTTCAAGCGATGATGACGATCTACAGGACAGACCCATGGTCGTCATGGTCAACGCCCCCCATGCCAGGAGGGAAAAGCCCCACTGCACCATTAAGGTTGACGGAATGGAAACGCGCGTCATGGCAGACTCGGGATCTGACCTCACTATCCTCCCCATCAACACATATAAGGAGATGATGGGACAAGCAAAAGTAGAGATCAGAACGACCAGGCAAAAACCGACGGTTTTCGGTGGTGCAACTGTCGACCTTTTAGGCTACATCAAAGCCCGGATCGATTTCAAAGGGAGGTCTACCACCACCAAAGTGTATTTCTCACCCAAAGGCCCAGCCGTGCTGGGATGGGACGATCAACACAAACTCAACATGAAACTAGATCCCAGCACTCCGGAACAGGTACTCATGGTCTCCTCAGGAGCAGCGCTAAATTTCAAGGAGATGTTCCCGAACCTGTTTTCCGAGAACCCAGGGAAGGTGAGAAACTTTGTCCACAAGATTCGCCTGAAACCCAACGCGATCCCGGTGAAACACAAAGTCAGGGCAGTACCTGCCACAGCGAGACCCGCATTGGATGCCCACCTTCGGAAGATGGTCGAAGAAGGAACCATCGAGACCGTGGAATCCTCAGAGTGGCCCGAATCCAGTAGTTTTGGTCAAAAAGAAATCCAGCAACGACCTCAGGATCTGCATCGACCTAAGAAGCCTCAATCTAGAGGTAATCACGGATAGCTTTCCACTCCCCAGCATCAACGAAATCGTCCTCATGATGAAAGAGGCGGCAATCTTCTCTAAGCTGGACATGCGTGATGCCTATCACCAGATTCCCCTGCACAAATCCTCTCGCCCCCTTACAGCGTTCATCACTCCTTTCGGCACCTTTCAATATACCCGCATGCCATTTCAGTTGTCGTCGGCAGCATCTGCATTTCAGAGGATGATGAACTCCTTACTTAAAGGACTCACAAATGTTTCCTCCTTTCAAGAAGATATCCTCGTGTATGCCAAAGACAACGAGACCCATGACAAGGGACTCAGGACAGTCTTGAGCAGGCTTCAAGAGGAGGGCATTCACCTACGCCATGAAAAATGCGTCTTCGGAGTGAACAAGGTAGAATACCTTGGGTACTGCATCTCAAGTGACGGCGTCAGTCCCAAGAAGAACCTCATGCAGTCCATAACAGAAGCCCTGGCTCCGATGTTCAAAGAGGAGCTATGCTCATTCCTGGGCCTAGCGGAGTACTATGCCAAATTCGTCCCTACATTCTCCGAGACCACGTCCCCCATGAGGGAGCTTCTGAAGAAGGGGGCAGCCTACTCTTGGGGCCCGGAACAGAACGAAGCTTTCTGTGAAATCAAAAAGAGAATTCTACACGCGCCGTGCCTGAAACCATACAACCCTGAATGGGACACCTGCATTACCACAGATGCCAGCGCGTATGGCCTGGGGGCCACCTTGTCCCAGAAGAAGGGAGACACTGAGAATATTGTGGCGTTTGCATCCAAAGCGCTGTCATCATCGGAGAAGAATTACTCCACGGTTGAGAAAGAAATGTTGGCATGCGCATGGGCCGTCGACTACTTCAGATCGTACCTATGGGGGACGAGATTCAAGCTGATCACCGACCACAAACCCCTCATTCACATGTTGAGCCCGGGCTGCACCAAGATGGCCAACCCGAGGCTGGCCAGGATCGCTGCAAAGCTTCAAGAATATACATACGAGATAGCCCACATTGCGGGTTGGAAAAACGCACAAGCGGACTGCATGTCCAGACTCCTGAACCAAAGCGCCCCTGGTACCACATTCTTGGAAGATGAGTGTGTCGTAGCCTCCATCAGTGACTTGAGGAACGGCGAGTACATGGACCTGAGTGAGCACCACTGGCAGGAGGAGTTCGAACAGGACGATGCCCTACGGCACGTTAGTACCTGGGTTCGCGAAGGATGGCCCAACGAGAGAGCGATCCCCGAAGGCCTTCGTCCCTACTGGAAAGTGAACGAGGAAATCACCACCATGAGCGGTCTCATCCTCAGAGGCGATCAAATCATCCCACCCAGCGGAATCCGCAAAGTGATACTGTGCAGAGCACACTCAGGCCACCTGGGGTGCAACATGACCAGACGCAGGATACGCGATGCCTACTGGTGGCCAGGCATGGACCAGGACATAAGACAAATGGTCAAAAGGTGCCATGAGTGCACCAACAGTGACAAGCGCCCAGCCATGAGGCAAGCCCCCATGCTGCCCACCGAAGTCCCCAAAGGGGTGTGGCGAAAACTAGGTTTGGATTTCATTGGGCCCCTGGACAACATGCCCCCAGAACACAAATACGGGATAGTCATGGTCGACTACTTCTCCAAATGGGTGGAAGCTGACTTCTCTTCAGACATTACCACAAGCACAGTCATTGAAGCACTCACCGCCGTATTCCAGCGGGAAGGTCTACCAGAAGAACTTGTCACAGACAACGGAGTCCAGCTAGTCTCCCGAGAAATGGAGGAATTTCTCAAGCTCAACAACATTCGACAGCGGAGAGCAAGCCTATATCACCCACAGGCCAATGGCCTGGTTGAGCGGGCAAACCGCTTCATCAAAGGGGCGCTACAACTGGCTCATGCCTCGGGCCTAGACCCGTACAAGACAGTCAAGGAAGCTGTAGCAGCCCACCGCCTCACCCCCAACGCCGTCGCTGGTGTTTCGCCATTCCATCTGCTGAGGGGGAGAAGGGCAGCATCCTCACTGGTACCACCCTGGCTCCATCAAGTGAGGGCTGACGAAGACGTGAACTTGGATGACGTAGCGTTTCGCATGCAGCGCAACAAAGAAGCCATGAAGACCCAAGCAGACTTGCGTCGAGCCGCTCGACACACAGCAGTTAACAGAGGTGACCTGGTGAAAATACGCCTCCCCCACAAACACACTTCGACTGGCTCCAAATACAGCAGTCCCATAGAAGTCATGGAGAGAGGGTCAAACCACATTTGCACCAGCGACGGAAGGAAATGGAATCTAGAGAGAGTGGCCATGTACCGCAGGAAGGAAGACATGGAACAACCACACTGGGATACCGGAGAAGATCAAGACCGCCAGGGGACATCCGAAAGCCATTGCCTCTCAGAAAGAGATGCCTTGGAGCCACACCATGGCAACGAGTTCTCAAGCTCTCCAACTACACCCAGGGAGTCACAGCGAAGAACAAGACAAGGAGAACTCGAATCACCCGCACCTCCTCAAGAGTACTCCAGCAATCCTGCCCCATATACAGATCTAAGCCGACCTCAGAGAGAGAGAAGAAAACCCAGCAAGTTTGCAGACTTCGTCATGGAATGACCACCCATCCTTTTTCCCAGCAAAGGAGGTGTGTGGGGACATCACACGATCGCGGGAGCGTGTTCTCGCGAGATCGCACATAACGTGATCTCGCGAGCCCACGCTCCGCGGGAAAACGTTCCAGCTTCAGAGCTGGCAGCCCGCCAGATGAAGCGGTCGCACCACAGCGCTGCTCCTGATGAGGAGCTGAGAAAGTGAGAACTTGCAGGAGCCGTACAGCACAGCTTCTAGGGTGTAAAACCACAGCCACAGGAGGCTACATGGGGGCCCTAGAAGCTTACAGCGTGCCATCATAGTGCACACACTTCCCACAGTGATTCAACTGGGGAAGTCCTGAACTGAACTGTAAGTAAGTGCTTGATTTGAGCTTGGACATATAAGGGTCCACACCGGTTGCCATTTAATAAAGTCAGTTAGAACTCACTACAGCGTCCTGTCGTCCCTTAAGGCCACAACAGAAGCCCTATAAAAAATGTATATTATTCACATTTTCCCTACATGGCTGTTGATCTCTATCACCCTTTGCTTCTGTACCCCACTGTATGCAATACCCTGCGCTTTTGCTTTTTGTTTTAGCTCATGGCATCGCTTTAACATGGTTTGGGTATGTTTATGCTGCCTATGGTATGTCAATCACTTGTCACATAACATTGATTTGTTGTAATAAGGCGCTTGTAAGCCGTATCCCTAATCGATGACATCCTTCTTATATGGAATGGCATCCTGGAACAACTTTTAAATTTCACCCAAATGCTAAACAACAATGTCTATAATTTGAAATTCACAAAGCAAGTCAGCAATATCACCAATATGACTTTCTTAGAATTACAAGTCTACATTAAAAAAAAAACTGCCAACTAACATCCACAGAAAACATACATCCAGCAACACAGTACTATATGCAGACAGTGGCCACCCCACAAGACTGAAAATCCTCATTTGCTATAGCAAACTGGTGCACACCAGATGGAACTGTAGTCAAGGCAGTATATTTTGGGAACTGGCAATTGATACTATTTTAAGATTTAAAAACGAGGAGACCACTAAGCAATTTTAAACAATGCTTTGGATCACATTGAACAAACTTTCAAACAGAGCCTAAAACAAACAAAACAAAAAGGCTCAAAATCTTTGGGATCTCCATTGCCAGAGTTGTCACAAAGAACCCTCAAAATATAGGACATGGCTCAATCAAGAGCTCGTGCGATTTTACAAATGTGGATAACGAAATATGTCCCAATTGTCTAAAATACACAGAACGTGTCAACTCTAGAAAATGCACACCTATCAAGCTCAAGCATTACAATGAGGGTCAAATGACTTACACTGTTTACATCGCTTAATGTTCATGTCCATTATTCTATGTTGGAAGCACTATCAGATCCCTGAAAACATCAGCGATATGAAGATCAGAAAGTTCTCCTGGAACAACACTGAAACAGTGCTCACACTGGATGGAACCCAGAGGGGACCACAGAACGCCAATATTGCGACAGAAATAAACACGACGCATCCAGACACGTTGAGACACAGAAATAGGACTCAACTAACACAAATGTATTCATTGTAGCATGAACTGCTCAGTCTGTACTCCATTTCTTTGGTTGCATATTGTTCATGTCAGCAGACTACTAATGTCAGTATATTGTACATGAAAATATGTCAACGAGATTGAATGCCGCTGATATCCCAGTGTTTTTGTATTTCTTTTGAAAAAAAAACAATAAAAAGTCTTTCATTGAAAAGCTACTTTTAAATCAGCTCAGTAAATAAGGGGTTTGTTTGGCTGATGCTTACATGACAATGAGGTTTGCCGTGGAAGAATGTTCCTGTAGTAGTTCATTCAGGCGGACTTGGCGGTGAGTCTGAAAAGCAGGAGAGAAGTGTGAGTTTCTGTAAAGTATCCAGAGAGTAACCGCTATCTCTTTCTGTGGGTATCAAATGAGTTTTTTACTTTCCACACCATGAAACAATACTGCATTAAATAAGGATATAAAATGGCTGCCAGCGTGTGCAGAGGTATAGAAGAGAATGCAGAACAGAGATATACTAGAGTGGAGTGCGTGGAAGTGGCAGGAATGCAAGACAGAACAGTAGCGGGATTGGGAACAACAGGACAATTGTAAATCTTGCACAAATCCATATGTCTTTCCTGGCTTTTTAATAGGAAAATCTGGCCATTACAAGGACTATAAGTAGACAGACAAAATAATTCCTTATTCAAGCAATGATTCAATGACACACTTTACACCTTCTTCAGCTTCTTTGGAAATGGAGTACTCCGTGAAGCATTATAAAGATTCGGCTGGGTTCAGAGTAATACCTATTGGTTCAGTAACCATCCTGCATCCAGCTCCATTTTCATGTGTGGCTAACAATTGTGGCAGAACCTGGTCCAACGGGGACTGTATCATTCAGCGGCTCCTCTTTTGGAGTTGGGAACTCTTGCAACATAGCTAGAAATTACAATTCCATATGTACTGGACATCCATAGGAATACCATAAGAAGAACAATAGCGTGCAACCCATTTTGTACGACACGTCTAAACCCAGTAACTTCACAGGTGTAGAATGACCTGAAGCCCAACAGACTCAAGTCTCCCTTAAGGCAACAAACAGGAACCGGGTCTATCGTGCTGTGACCCCCCCCCAAGCTGAAATTCTGACCCCGTCACCATTTTGTATGCTGATAGTCCAGTGCAGCAAAACGACACACACATCCAAATATTCTATAACCATCTACGGTTCCGGAAGCACCTCAAGACCTTCCTCTTTGCTTCTGCTTTCTCTCCTCCCCTCCCCTGCTGATCTCCTGGCTGAATCTGAAACTGCACTGGTCACCTGGCTACCCTCTGATCTCGGGCCCAGGTCCCTTCCCTGCCAGTTGCACACCCGCACTGCCCCCCTGGCAACCCTTGCACTCTGGGACTGTTTCTATATCTCTACAGCCCCTACTAGCACTTGACACCTTGTGCCTGCACTTACCCTTGCACTTGCCACCAGCTGGCTGCACTTTTATTATTGTCTTATTAATTGTCTTTATTTATTTTACCTTTATCCTATGTACTACACTGCCCGCCTTCTTTCTGCAATTCTCCCCTTCCCTCTTCCCCTGCACTTGCGCGATCTCAATGTCACCTGGTCTAGTAGGATTGTTGTCTGTCTTCCCTCTGTTTCCCCTCCCTTGCCTCATCGCGCCTTGAAACACTTGTGTATAGGCACGTTATAAATGCCATATCATATCATAAATGGACGTGACAGTCTAAACCTGACTCCCTGAGCACCCTATTGATCCTATTGATACAATCATTGCACTACTGGTCCACTATCAAGGCATGGAAGTGTGCCCTATTACCTCACAGAGCATTGATCATGGAACTGATAATATATCTGTTGTTGTATAAACCTTTCTCGAGCTTAGATTTGGCAAATCTCCAAACGTGGGTCTTGGCTAGTCTTGGTCGTGCTATCAAACGGAAATAGAATGAACACATAATAGAGTGCCCTGCATGTGTGTTTGGGGGGTGGGGGAGGATGTGGTAGTGGGTGTTAAGGAGAAGAAATATAGAACTGTAAATGCACATAACAATGAAAAAAAGACTTGCCTTCTCCTTGAACATTTCCAGCTCGTCATCCGTTATTTTCCAGGGTTCCGCTGCTCTCATCTTTTCCACGGTCTCTCCATCAAAGTCTTCCTCGTGCAGCCTGGACGGCTCAATCAAGTCATCAAAGGCTTTCATGCTGGAATGGCCAAGTCATACAAATCACACTCTTTCACCAAAGGGCACAAGTCTGCATATTGTTATCAGTGCATAGATATAAACATAAGTGTACCCTTGTAATTCACTGGGGTTCATTTTCCGACTTGTAATTTACAAATACATAGAATATTTGATTAGATGAATTCACTTCTACACATGATGTTACAAAATTGAATTTAATTTAAATATAATTCAAGAATGTATGGAGCAACAGCACTTTTTTAAGCAGATCTCAGGTGATTGACCCATACAAAGATATGGAATCTGCAAGAGTCTAATAACAACCGAGCCAGGCATACAGTGTCCTGACAGCCTTAGGGTGCAGCACTGAATGTGTTCTATGGATGAACGCTGCAAATATTGGCGGAAACAATATCCAATGATCAAACCACTTGTCACAAACCACAGCCGCCCGTCTCTGCATGCAGGTCCCTGACTCAAAGAAGGGACCTACCTACCGGTGGATACGTAAACATCTAAACGTTTGGATCTACCTGCATATGTAAATGGAAAGCATTAGGTTCACCTGCATAGTAGGCATTTGCACATAGCAAGTGACATAAAGGGCCCACCTTTTGTAATGAATATTTTACGTTTACAGGTTTTGTCATGTTAAAGGCAACGGGGAGGCGGGACACAGGTTCGAATCCCGATCCCGCTCTTAGAAACCACTTATTGGTATTAAGCTCGTTATAAAAGAATACAAAAGAAGAATTATAACTCTCTATGCCTGACAAAACTCCAGCATATTCAGAACCATGCTGTTCGAATAATTAAGCAGAAAGCAAAAACTGACCATATTAGTGAAGCAAGAAATTACATTGGTTTAAGGTCGAAGACCGTGTAATTTTCAAATCTATGACACTCACACACAAGTGCCTATATGGTAAAGCTCCGGCTTACCTGAAGTTCAAGATCGTGGGCTACATTCCAGCCTGCACTCTAAGATCTGAGACTCAAGGGCTTATTACAACAGACCTTCAAGGAAAGCAAATGGGCTAGGCAAGCCTTCCCTAACCGGTCAGCTCAGCAATGGAATAAACTGCCATTGAACACGAGAGTGGAACCCAACCTGCTCAGATTCCCAAAGCAATTAAAAACCTTCCTATTTAAATGAACTAGACAACCCTGAGCAGTATTTGTCCAAATCTGTGTCTTGGCATACCAAGCGTCTCATGTTCTGTACCTTTTAGTCAACATGTTATGTGTAAGTGTGGCGCCCCGATGCCTGCGGGCTTTCGGCGCCTTATGAACAAATAAATAAATAAATAAATAATCTAAATAGTCCACTCCTCATTCCCCTTTATTGATCCCTCCCCCCCTGATCACTCCATATCCACTTTGCGATAGATACCCCACAGCTTGCCTTTCTCTCCACTAAAGCTCTCCTCTCGACCCTTGTTCTTAGCAGTCTTGATTATACTCCAGCCTACGCTTAGGACTCACCTTGTAGTCGGAACTGTTCTCTGTGTTTTACATATAGATGTTGCAGTGTTTCATGTATTGTGCACTGATAACACTGTACTGCAAGAAAAAGGTTTGCTGTCCCCCGGGCAACTCCTACGCAGCTTTGAGTCGATTCTGCGGTCTTCACTGTCCCCAATCTGCCAGAATCGCCATTACAAATCCTGCATCTAAATGGGAGGTTCAGAGACATTCGGGCAGATTCTGGTTTTAAGGCAGAGATATGATTTAAACACGTTTTCAAAAGAAAACTTCAAAGTGAGGAAATACAGGATAGCAGGCATTATTGGTTGGAATCGGGCCGGATGATGGTGTTGCAGAGGAGAAAAATGAATGTGTGTATTTGGCAGCACAGCACATTATCCAGTGGGTTAATGCACCTGCTGTGGACCTTTGCTTTTAAGCTTCAATTCCCCAGTTCAGTTCGAATCTGGGTAGGGATGGATCAGAATGTGTGTCCCGTCGAGGTGAATACAGTAGATAATGGTGGTTTGTGTCAGAGTTGCTACAATGTCAAGATAATAGATTCAACAACAAGGAGAGTTCATGACAGGACTGTACATATGATCTTTGGGTCTGGAGCAGAGTCAGTCACTAAGCAACCATGCACTTGGCATAAGCCATCCCCATGCGCTCAATTATCGGCGAGTACGGCTAGGTTTAGCAACATTACAGTAAGACAGTTCATTGAAGGCAAACGTCTTGGATGGTGGGTGCAGAGTAAAATCACAGGCACATTTGTTTGATGCACCCTTCAATATATCTGATGTAGGCATTTTGCTATAGTGAGGAATTTATGTATTGTGTGTTTGTGTCTGTTTGCCACCATTCTCGTTTGAGAATAGGAACAAACGTGCATTTGGAGTGATTGTATTACTTACAGTTACCCGCTGCGTAGTATGTTTAGATCAGTATACTGCTCTGTTGTCTCGTGCTCGTAAAATGATAGCAACTCCTTCGTGCTTCTAGATTTGAAGTGTCTTCTACTTAAGTAAACCCTTTCATGCTGACTTACTTTTCTAAAACTCTTGTGATTCTGATTCTGCTTGATTAAGCTCATACGCTCCACGGAAACAGCTCTATTGATTTATAGTTTGCTAGTACTACATTACCCAGCACCCCCGGTCCTGAAAAACACATTGGCGGCGCGTTGGCACCGGTGCGTGCGACAGGCCGGTTAGGGCCGGGTTGTGTCCGGAAAGTGGCAGGAGCCGCCTCAGGCCCGGCATATAGGTAATTCCACATAGTTCAGTCTTTCCTTCATCCGTGTGTTAATGCCAGCAACTATAGATGCTCTTTTGACCAGGCAAGGCAAACTAAGGGCCTTGATAGTACAAAAGCACCTAGACATACCCTTTGCGGCAACTGATCAGTCGGTGCAGATGCGTTGTGTCGACTCTGTACATGGTAAAACTCTCCCCAGTGGGCCTCTGCATGCAGAACTAGGAGGGACTACTATTGATAATCCACCTATGGATGATGCTTGCAGGCTAAGCCCTGGGGATAGCCTACGCCAGGGCAATGAAATGCAATCTACGGACTCCACCTCCATGGTAATACCCCCGTTGCCCCCAGGACTTTTCCCACAGTGAACTGCTGTAGCCCCATGTCAAGGATATAGCTCAAAGATATAGCATGGCGCTAAGTACTCAACAGAAAAATAAGCCCTTAGCATATTTGCAGCTTAAAACCTGGTCCCTGGCCAAACACGCTACCGAAGTGGCCGATTACATCACAGACACAAATATTGATATTTGTGCCATTACCAAGACGTGGCTTCATTCTGCTGCTGGCCCTGTAACTACTCTGGCTATAAGATCATGCAGGCCTTTCGACAACAAGGCATGGGAGAGACGTTAGCCATGATTTACAGTTCATCACTCCAACACCACCAGATTGCCAATATAACCATAGCAGATTGTGAAATTCTACTTGCCGAGCTTTCCAGGGACTCTAATACTATGATCAATATTGTTCTCATTTATCACCCTCCCAATAAAATGCCTGACTAACTGTTGCTTCTTAGTGATGCAATTCTTCCCGTTCTTAAGCCATCAGCAAAACTGATTCTGATGGGCGATATGAATCTGGGCCTTTGGGTCCCCACTGTTAAAATGGCCCACCTGATCAGTTCAACACTGACAGCGCTGGGTTTCTCTCAATGGGTGCAGTCTGCAACCCACGATAAGGGAAGGACACTTGACTGGGTGGCTACACACAATGTAGATCTTGAGAGTCCTGATATAGCCCCGTGCCCTGATCACCTTTTTGTGCATTTCTCCCTACCATGCACTATCCAACATAAAAATAAGGCAGGACCCAGAACTTGGGTCAAATGCAGGAACCTGCGCAGGCTTAGCCAGCGGCTTTGGAACCATTTATTTCATCCACACTGGACCCTTTACCCGATTTTACCAGTGTCAATGAATTGGTGGAAGCATATCGTATTATGCTGACTGAGGAAGTCAACCAGCTAGCACCAGAAAAATCACGCCTTAGTAAGGTAGGCAAGTCCAAAGATTGGTTTTCTATTGACATTCATAAACTTAGGTGCCTTAAAAAAAGGGCCTTCCAAAGCGGAAAGAAAAATCCATCTACTCCCAATAAATTGGACTATTCTAGTGCCGGTAAACAGTATGTATATACAGCTATTTATGAGACAAAAAGACAGCTGTATGATAACAGAATCAATGAAGCACCGTCCAACACTAAGGTACTGTTTAGGATCCTAAATGAACTTGAGTCTCTCTGCCCCGTCTCAACAGAAGTTAAAGATGTCTCCTGGTGTACCAGCATACAGGAAGCCTTGAGAGGAAAAAATGAAAAGATTAGAGAACAGACCACAATAAACCATACCATCCTATACTCTATGCAATTCCTTATGACTAATGATCTTCCATCGTATATCCCCTCACATTTTTTCTTCAAGGAGGTAACAGAAATGGAAATGGCGGTAATATTGTCCAGCCTTGAGCCCACCACATGCAAGGGGGGCATCTGTTCAGCAGTGACTGTTAAGGCTTGTGCCGCTCAACTCCTGCCACCAATAAAGCCATTTGTTAATTGTTCCTTTTTAGAGAACGATGTTCCCATGTCCATCAAACAGGCATGGATCTCCCCTCTTTTAAAGAAGCCATCTCTTGATCCGGCTCTGCCACAGAACTACCATCCTATTACAAACATACGTTTTTTGTTAACATTTTTGGATAGGGTAGCATATATCCATATTCAGGGTTTCTTGGAAACCCAAAATCTTCTATGGAACAAACAGTCGAGCTTCAGGAAATCACATGGCACAGAGTCCACCCTTCTAGACCTTAAATCCAACATCTTACATCATTTAGGAGAGGGCAGCACAGTTTTGCTTATGCTGCTTGATGTATCCTCTGCATTTGATGTGATGGACCATGGTATATTGGTACAGAGACTCTGTGATACTGTTTTTTTTCTCTCCCTATATGGCCAATTGGGTCAAGTCATTTCTCTCCAACCAACTGGCTAAGGTTTTCTGTAATGATTCCATGGCTGAAAGTAATCTGGTGACATGCAGTGTGCCTCAGGGTGCGTGTATCTCCCCTAAGCGTTTTAACATCTTTACCATCTCCCTCTTTAAAATGCTGGAAGAGGAAGGCACCCTCTATGATAATTATGCTGACGACACTCAGTGCCTGATCCGCCTCACCTGGGACTATGCCAAAGATACCATCTCGGTCAACCACGTATTTAGCCGCATTGAATCCTGGATGAGGGACAATAGGCTAGCACTGAATGCCAAAAAACCAGAGCTGATGATTGCTGGTACTGTTGCCCAGACCAGGACACCTGGGAATGAATACCAGGCCTTTAACATCTCATGCTGTGAAATTAAGATGCTGAACAAAGTAAACACCTTGGGGGTGGTACTGGACCAGGATCTCTCCATGAAAGCACATGCGAGTAGCCTGCTGTCTAGGACAGGCTACTATTTAAAACTACTGACCCAAATCAGACCCTTCCTCAATAGCTCCAACTGTGCCACAATCACGAGAGCGATTATTGGGGCCCGTGTAGACTATTGTGCCAGCCTCCTCCAGGGTGTCAGTAAAGGGGAGCTGTTCGGATTGCAGGTTATCCAAAATTATACTGTGAGGGTGGTGGAAGGTCTAAAGAGATCTGACCATGTCTCTATCACAAGCCAAAATCTCCATTGGCTTCCGGTGGAGAAGAGAGTAATATTTTGGACACTTTGAATCACACATCAATGCCTGCATAGAGATAGCCCGAGATATCTTGCAGAGAAATCGGCCTGGTTGCCGGAGAGGAGAGTTCTTCGATCTAACAACTCCAATCCTTTACTTAACCCCAAGGCAAGACTGGTTGTTGTCACATGGAATTTCTTTGCCCAAACTGCACCAAGGCTCTGGAATGATCTTCCACCCGATTTGAGAGCCTGCACTAGCTTTGAGAAATGTAAACAGGATCTCAATACTGATCTGTTCAGCAAAACCTCCCACTTTTCCTATCTTGCTATATTCTCTGTACCTGTTTTATATTGTTGTTGCGCTATTATGCCCACTGGCATTGTTTATGCGCATTAGAAATAAAATAAATAAATATCTTGCTGCCAGCTGGTCTGTAGCAGTGCAACACAGATTTCAGCCGTTATGTAGGTGCTTTTGTGAGGGTTTTATTTCTTCGCAAGCAGCAAACAATGTGGTTGTTTTTTTTTCTTCTGTGACACAAACAGCCATACCTGCTGCAAGCAACGGGCATTTAGCCCGGCAAGCAACAGTAGCTTTCCTAAAAATAGCTGTAGAATGTCAGCAAAGCCTTTCATCTTTTCACCTTTCTTATTACAGACAAAGCGGTCTGTGGATGTTGATGATATTCTTAACATCAGGGGAAATTAGGACACAAATCTAAACTTCACCAGCTCTTCCGATGATGTAGCGATCAATCACACAGCTGGAACCGTATCTCATATTCAATCCTGATTAGTTGACTGAAAAATGAAGGTTGAGACATTGCACACCTCCTCAACCTACATTAACTCTCCCGACTCCTAAAACAATTTGCAATGAAATCCTTCAATATCTTTTTGAGGGATTCAGACTTCTATACAGAGCATGCAATGAAATCCTTCACACTCTCTTATTCCGTATGTTCTAGAACACGCACTCTTATGTTCCTCCATGCAGCATGCCTTGTCGCTGTGCTTTTCTTGTGGGTTCTAGGAACCTGCACTCTAAGTTCCAGCATCTAACAGGTATTTTATGCTGAAAAACAGCACTAGTCTCTCTTTGGTATCTCAGACCTGATGACAGGGCTGAGGTCAAACCTACAATGGATAGTTCTTTTCTTGAATTGGATTTAAGAGTGACAATGATGGATGGGTTAGATTAGATGATGCTGTCTTTAGATCATGAAAAGGCAATTTGACAATCTCGGTCCACATCATTAGATGCGGTTTGTTTTTCGTCAATATAGGTTATAGGACTGGTTTTGGGTAAAATTGAGGATTGAATCTCCTCCAATATTTCATACGTTCAAAGAACAATCTAATGTTGTCTTTGTTCCCTTAACAGCTCTATGCCCTGGACGGCCTAAACGTACGCAATTCCTGGTTGTTTTCTATCATTTGCAACCTGATATCCATGGTATTTTTTATGGCTGTGATACAAATGTTGACTTTTGAGGGATGGTTCATGAAATCATCATCCCTAGGGTAAGAACATATTAATCTATGAGGCTGAAAATGTAGTTTCCAGGTAAGGAAACGTGTTACAACATTGTCAAGCTGTATCCTGGCTTATTCTCGATGAGCATATAATAGTTGATCCATTAACTTTTAGATTTTTGCAAAATCCCCACAGATCACAAATGCCAACATCCTAAGCTGATACAGGCCATGGGGAGCGGAAAATGCAAATGTACCTTTTATCTATATCGAGTAGGGTTCAGTACTTGCCATCATCCATTTGCAGGATCAAATGTGCTGATAAATTTGCCTTGGCCAGGCCATTTAAATATTTAATCTACGCAGGGAACAGAACAGACATCCAACTATGGGATCTCGAAAGTCAACATAGAACCAGAATGTCCCATAGGACAAATAAACAAAACCATAAACAAATAAAAAAATATATGAAAAATAGGATTTTGGTATTAGAACAATGGGAGAAGCCCAGTAACTTAATGACCTCTGTATGATCTACATTTTCAACATCTTCTGCAACTCATTATAGATAACCTCCTGGCATTCCTCCAATTTGCGGTATGGTCTTTTGCCGATGCATTTTTCTGGAGAAGCCTTGAAAGTCATTATGGAATCTCCATGCATCTTTATCTGAGGCCTCAATTAGATTCTCTGAGATTCCAGGAGCACCTCTCTAAGATGCCCCTACGTCCTCCTGGTCTTCTTTTCAGTGAACGATAAATGCCCTGATCTGTGCGTACTGTTCCCTATGTTGTCATGTTTTGGCCAGTTCACATGGTGGCATTGTGTTTTCTTTTGTTGATCTAGTTTGTGTCACACATTATTTAATTTTCCAACACATTTGGCCTCATTACGACTTTGGAGGTATCCATGGCGCTATTGGCGCCATGGCTGCCTCCAAAATCGGGTCCGGGTTCCCTGAATGGGGAATTACCAGCCATTCCGAGTTCGGAGGGCCGGGTAATTCCTCCTACAGGGAACCTTATAGGGCTCAATGGGAATGGGTGCAGGAGCTAACAATGGGCCAATTACGACTGGGCCGTTGTTAGCTCCCTAGTCCCCTCGCAGGACCCGGTATGGATGTCTGGTGAAACCAGGCATCCAGATCGTATTCCGCGAGAGGGACTCGTAATATTGCGGAATGTGTTTAACTGCGCCGCCACCATTAGCGGCGCCTGTTAACCCATTCCGCAATAGTTATAATGAGGCCCATTATGTTGACCTTTATGGGCCATGCTTTTGGACGCTGAGTTTATTTTCCTTATTGGGCATCAACATAGGAACGAATTTGAAGGTACCTAAGTGGGTATATTAGTCATACCAGGTTATCTGTTCCCTTTCACCATGCTTTAATTTCTGCACACTAGTTCTTGGACAAAGCCAAAGCATTTTATGGTGATCTGTCAGAAGTCTACCAAGTTGTTACTGGAGTTCTCCATTTCTTCTTGTTCTTCTCAGATCATGTAAGAACATCTCACATGTTCCTCCCAACAAAAATGTATATAGGGAAAACCTGTAAAAATGAGAGATGTATTTCTGTCACCATGTATAGTCTTCGGCATTGATTGATATTGATATTTTATTTCTATTGCGCTTGTACACAAGTGTTTCAGAGCACGACAAGGCAAGTGAGGGGAACAAAAATCTTACTAGGCCCACTGACATTGAGAATGCGCAAGTGCATGGGAGAGGGGGGAGAAAGTGCATGGAAGGGGGGAGAAGTGGAAAATGTGGAGCAAAGGAGAAACAGATCAATAATAATAAATAAATAAATAATAAAGGCAACCAACCGTGGTAGTGCAGCCAGCAATTGGCAAGTGATGGGTAGCAGACAGGGTAGGTCTGATAAGTGCAGGAAGAAAAAGGGAGGGGGTCAGTATGGGTACAGATACAGACCCCAGTGCAAGGGGTGGCCTGGAGGCAGTGCAGGAGGGTGGTAGGGTAAGCAGGTACCTGGGCCCGGAGGTCAGAGGGTGGCCAGGTGCACGGCGCCAAGAGATAACAGATCAGCAGGGGAGAGGGGGAGCGAAGGTCTTGAGGTGCTTCCAGAACCAGAGATGATTCTCCTCAAGTTTTAGAGTGGCAGGGAAGCTGTTCCAGAGGGAGGCCCCAGCTGAAGACAGAGATCTACCCACGAGTGTCGTCAGCGTAGCACTGGATATCTGAGCAGAAAATGGCAATGCAGTGGGCGAGAGTTGCCAGGTACTGGTTGAAAAGCCAGGGCGAGAGGTTAGACCCCTGGGGAACACCA
This sequence comes from Ambystoma mexicanum, assembly GCF_040938575.1. NCBI lineage: Eukaryota > Metazoa > Chordata > Amphibia > Caudata > Ambystomatidae > Ambystoma > Ambystoma mexicanum. The sequence goes on from NC_090921.1 coordinate 625,691,719, forward strand.
CAGGGAGAGAGGGAGATAGATGATAGGAAGGACCAAAGTTGGACCTGGTAGGATCGATAAGAGAGGAAAGAGGTCAGCCATGTCAAAGCCTGATCAGTGATACCCAGGTTATCACAGAGACGGTTGATCAGGATGGTATGGTTGACCGTGTCGAAGGCCGAAGAGAGATCGAGGAGGATGAGGACAGAGGGAATGTTAGAGTCAAGGTTGGAGAGCAGATCTTCACGGATGTTCAGGAGTGCAGTTTCCATGCTTCTGGCAGCTCTGAAGCCATTTGTATTGTATTTATCTTGATCGAATACCTTTATAGTAGATGCTTCATGTATACTTGACATTAGCAACCTGGCCAACAGTCTAGGCATGGAATATGGCCATTCTTAGGATTTGCATTTGATTTGATCCTTCGTTTGCCTCATAATCTGCATGGTGTGCCACAGTCCATCAAAATATCTGTGAAATCCAACCTGAGTGAATAAAGGGAATAATACTATCAAGATTTTACAGATCTATGATAATTTCCTGTAGGCCATTTTTACTGAAGCCCATGAGTCCAGCTTCAGTGCAGCGGGGAAACATTATTTTCTCTGCACTCTCCTTCCTGACCCTTCTCCTATGCGGGGCACTCCCCCAGAGTCTGCACTCCATCTACCGCGCTCCGCCACCCCTCACCCTGTGTTCTGCAGAGAACACTACTGCAACCCCAAGTCTGCTCGCACACTCCACCTTCTGTTTCCTGCACACCCTGCCACAGACACACATGCGCACACACACCTAACCACGAGCCTCATTCTTACCTCACACACCTGTCTTGTGCCATTTCTTCCTGGTCCCTTCCTAGATTATGCACGACAAGCAAATGTGCTGTTTCCTGACAGATCACCCACCGTTCGCTGAAGATGGCCTGTTGCTGCAATATTTTCGATGAAAGTGGACAGAACAGAGTTTCAGGATACTATTGATTTGTAATGAATATGCATCAAGGTACAAAGCTCTGTATAACCAGGAGGAAATGCCACTCTTTGAAGTTTCAAGTCATCCAAGAGATTCATTGCTATTCATTCCAATGGGACCTTGATCACATGCAGGGATTGCAAAGACACTTTGTGTACATCCTTGTCAATGATTTTCCAGCATAGCAGACTGGTCTCACAGTATTTTGTGATCATTCTTTATATCACTGACCCGTTAAAGCAGCTCAAAATATGATCATGGTTCTTGGTTATGCCCAAACGCGCTGAAGTGAGGATCGTCCATTATTCTGCTGTGAAAAGGTTTTGCCACTAATAGTTGCATGCAAGGTTGTCCAATCCCTCCATACCATCAGGAGACATGGTGCTTTATCCAGTTCAGCAGAGGATTCTCCTGCAGCGCTGCCACAAAATCAGGTCAGATATGCAGTTCTGACCCTTCCAGGGTGCCATTCAGCACCATTTACTTGCTACTGGTTGGTTTGGCTGCAATGGGTTAGGTTTTGGCACTCGGGTCTGTTGAATCTGAAACCTTGAGATATTCTTTCTGTTGGACTCAGAACTTCTTCAACCATAAGGTTCAATTCTGTTCTGTTAGCTGAGCCCCTCTATCTCTGTTCTGACTGAAAAATGAAGATCCCAGTATCTTTGAAGGTTTTCAAGGGCAGGAGGGACCCGCCTCTAGGGATTATGACTTGGCGGTGCAGCTGCACCGAGCACTGGGAGTGTGCGTGGATAGCTTATCTGCAAACATTATGGAGATCTAAATCTGCTGAGCCCCTGGAGGGAGCACATTTGTTAATCTTTAGGACCGGGTTTCCTGTGCTTGCAATTATGGTCTGGGTTTGGCGATTTTCTGTGGGTTGGACTTCTGAATCAGATTCAGTAGATACCGCATTTGACACCATTTGTGACAGACTAAAAGAAATAAAGACTGGACTAATATAGTAAAAGTTACAGTTTTGTCAGTTTATGACTCTAGGCCCTTGTGTTGCCGGTATGTTTCTATCTGCGCTTTTTTTCTCATAATCTATTTTCATGATATTTAAGGATCTCAGACCCCTGTAACCAGCATGCACTGCGATCTTTTCATTTTCTTATTTGCATATGCTTTAGGAGCTCAGTCTCCCCTATCAAGTATTCATTGTAGTCCTTCAGTATTCTGGCTCCTGTACCCAACATGCAATGACATTCTACAATTTCACTTTGAGGGGTTTCAACTGTAACAGCATGCAATGTAATCCTTCAGAGTCTTCTTCAGGAGTTCTGATTCCCGTACCCAGAATTAATGGTGTATTCTTGAAACTCTCACTGTAATTTGCACCATGCTGCAGCTCTTGTCAGCATGGCTTCCTCAGTGTAATCTCGGGTTTGAGGCTCACTTGAGCTCCCTCTTGGATCCCTTGTCTCTATTCTTAGTAAAATATCAGTGGGTCCTCCCTGTCATTCTCATTTGGACCATCGCATGCTCTGTACCCCTGCCCCTACCGCTCTGATCATGCACACAGCTTGGAACTTCCTCTGGCAGCTTTGCTCGGCCCATATTGCTCAGGCCCTGCCTCATGTTCCGGTTTTGCCTACCCTCAGCATCACCCGCACCTCTTCTACTCTGTTAGGTTTTCTATCTTTGTACTCTCTACTAGTAAGGGGCTCCATGTCATACCTCCTTTGGGCCTTCGTGTCTCCGTCTTCCCCCTCAGAATTTCCAGTTATTCCAGTGGCAGGATTGTGTGTCTCACAATCCACCTCTTCTAAATGGCTAAACACCTGGTGACTGGCCCACGCCAGGCATGAACTGTACACCAAACAGAGACCCTTTCCTTTAAATCTCCGCCGTAGGTCATACAGTAGAATATGTGAGAGATACATCACACATAAATCTCTCACATATGCTACTGTATGACCAATGACACACTCTCACAAACTGATTTGCACTAACGTGAAGATCACTCATGACACACAATATCCTATATACCTTGGAAGCCACTATAGAGTGCCAGATGCTTACTAGCTATATAACCAAACATCCATCGAGATAACAGCACAGATGAGTACTCCTGTGAGGTGGCAAACAGCACAAAAGCAGCAACACACCCTGGTACAAAAGCAATTACAAGGCTGAGTTACACTGCTATGGCTCCAGGTTCATGAATGGATCAATTACAATATTTACTGTAAATGTAATTTAAGGAATATCACTATCTATGACGTACCTCTATGATAGTATTGCTTTGACCATCAACATGCACTCATGAAATGCAGCACAACAACTGTTTTACATAAGCGTGTAATTTGCTCACAACAGCTGCAAGTCAAGAAAATATCCCACCATCTAAAAGACGCAGTGAACCCGCCTGGTGTTAGGGTGAACGTACCTCTGTTGGCTGGGCTTTTTGTTGATGTCGCCAATAATCACAATGTCAGAAAAGTCGATGCGGAACTTGCTCAGTAGAGTTGCCATCCTGTGGAGTGAACACAACATACTTGTAGGACAAATTAAGATCGCAAGTTGTTGTTCTTGTAAAAAAACAAGTAATATTGGGCAGGCAGAATCAGGGACACACTTTGCTATTAGGGCTGTTCTTGATGTTCCACCAAATAGTAACCAGGGTAAAGGTTCTAGGGTAATTCTAATAAATAGTGCATGAGAACAACTTACACACTAGGTATGGAAGGCATTTAGTACTCTATTTGTATTATGATATTTATTTCTGAAAATGATCAAACATGTAAGGTACAAGTGGTTTGCCCAGAGACAACTGAGTGTTGATAAATATGTTTGACTAAAACGTAGGATCAGGCGTCTCAAAATTAACATCTTCTTGCTTGCCCTCTAGACATACATGATTGTGTGCTGACTTACACTACAGTCTGCATGTTAGCTACCATAGCCCACTCTATTAGAAGTAAACAGAATCATCACACACCACCCCCAAACCCCAGTACTCTTCGCCCAATCCTGTGACTGCTGGTTTGACACACTCCTTTGCAGAGATCACTACCTCATCAAGCTCTCTTGTGAAGTACATTCTTGCAGTGGCGCATAATGGGTGCAAAACTCAGAAGCGCATTTACAGTTGCATTGTGGGAGTGATGCCAGACTTTATTCCTGTTGATCTCTATCAAAGATACATTGTTTTGTTTGTTCAGTTACCAAAGAGAACGTGTTTCTTTAGCCAATGTCAGGTGTAGCGGCGACACTGCAGCATACGAGGTGGCGCCCATTATGCGTCACCAAGCACATCCGTGCTGTCACCCCCGGGTGCTTAGGGGCTGTCTTTATTTCAGGGAATAACGTCACGGGTGGAAGAAGTGCAGCATTTTGGGCACACCATTATAAGGGCTCAGAGGGCTGGAGAGCGGCCTCTCTAGCTGCTTTGCCGTGACTCACGGCACACAATTCTAAGTGGGACGTTGTACCTGCTGGTTGAACAGTGTTGCAGTTCTGTGGCGACATTGGTCGACCATCTAGGTGGTCAATCGTTCACCCCGTGTTAAGTGTGGGACCTCTAGAATTAACTATCGTACAATGGTACATTGCTAATAACCTTTGACTCTTTGGACGTAGGTGGCCGACATGTTCCCAAAATAATGCGTGCCATGCTCCCCCCTCTGGCCAAATTGGAAAATTTGGGGGAAATTTGTCAAACGGTTTAAATGTCATGAAGCATGGATTAAAAAGATTTTTTTTTCTACCAAGCTCAATCATTTTTCAATAGATGAAAAATGTCATCCTTTAGATACGAATTTGCAGCAAATAAGAAACAAGTTGGACACAAAGAGGTGCATATGTACCTCTTGGTGGTTTGAAGCAAACCTGAGCAGTGGTTTAAAAAAGAATATTGATAAAGAAGGGATGCCCAGAGTCCAAATAAACATGAATACATCTCACATGGTGCATTATAGCAAGGAGGATTTTCAGAAATGACAAGCCGTCATTTTATTTTGCTCGAGGCAAGCCATTCCGATGATAATACCTCATGAATAGAAGGAAGAAAAGCACGGACTACGGTACTTCGAGGAGGGAGATGAGTGGTTTGACATCAGGGAAGATGTAGGGAGGGTGAAAAGGGACCAACTGGTGAGTTTGACACATTGGGGATGGTAAGATAGGGCTTTTTAGGGATATCATGTTTGTCTTTTCATGGGAATCTCGGAGGATTACTGCAGTTCAAACTCGATATTCAAGTGGAAACAAATGATATTATGAGAAGATCAGGTCTTAGGCGAGAGTGCGGAGACCAAAAGGGAGGAGGGGTGAACATGTAGTGTTGGAGTGGACAGTGGAATACATTTTAATTTGAATGTGTTTTCATCTTACTATGTTAATAAAAGATGTTACATATCCGCAGGTATTCACAGGAAGAGAAAACAGAATGGTTTTTGTGTTTATGTTACCACTGGAAATTCAAGCGTGGGAATAAAAAGGGGAAACAAAAATTAGAGGAACCACTTAACATCGGGCCACAGAGTTTTCATATAATAGGTGGACATTGGAAAATGGCTAAGACAGAAGGCAATGGGCAGTGGGCCATGATCATTTACCCAAATTGATACAAAGTAATGGCAGACATGGCCAAATGTCATGGACACTGCCCAAGTCCAAAGGTCAGGGCATGTGTGTGAGGAATGCGACCATACGCACAGGGAGAGTGCGCTCGCCTGGGCTTTTTTGATGAATTTTAATGATGAAAAGGAATGATGGGAGTCCAACCTCGGAGGACTGTGTGAGGCCATTCCACACACAGTACATATGCTTACCGCACAAAACGCATAGTCACATGTACTCTGGGAAGACACAGACTACAGGCGTCGTCTTCCCCTGTCATAAAGCATCTCAAGGAGGGTGAAGGCACACCTTCCTTCAGCATGGGCAGCCTCATTTAGATATCAAAAGGCCCCATGGATCTAGTTTCCTATTGTCCTCCAGCTGGTGGCAGTGCATACTAATGAGAGATAATTGAAGCAAGCCTGAAGGGGCTTGGGTGTCGGAATAGACAACAGGAAAGGCGGGGCAAACACCTGTTTGGTATGCAATGTGCCAACTTGGAGCTAGTTCCAACCCCTCTGTATCAAAGGCAGTGAAATGCATGTCTGGGTCCACCATTTACCGTAGGCAAAGCCCTGCAGAGCTAACCCCTTTCAGAAGGGAGAAGTATGTGGTTTGGGTGAGACAGGAAGTCTACTTCCAGGACAAACTTAAAGGGAACCCTGCATTTTAATCAAGAGTCACAGAGGGCTCAGTTAACCAGAGAGACACTTTGATCTACAACAGACAGGGAGATGGGTGGGACTTAGGTATATGTTTTCACCCCCTTGTCTGTCCTGTTGCATAACACTCTGGTGCTGACCTCATGCACAACCGAAGATTGTTGATGGGGACCCAGGATTGGTTCAATAAGGTAGGCTTAGCCTGCACCAATCACTGGGGTCCATTTGGCTTTAAAAGAGGGCTGAAACCCTCACTTCCAGATCATCTGAAGACGTCAAAAGGAACAAGATGGACTCATTTGGACCCAAGCTGAATGTAGAGTTTACCTTACATCTTCTGCCAGTGAAGGAGGGCCAAGAGTTCCAACTCACGTGTACCACGCGTGAGTTGGATGCCTGGAGGGAAGAATGAGTGATGCTTGCATGGAACATGTAGATAAACCTTTTTTGGGGGAAATGTATTTGTGTGAGTGCATGCGTTTGTCTGTTGTGATTGTGTATGTAAGTATGTAATGTTATGCATGTATGTTCATGCACGCATGCATGTGAATGGTGGATGCATGAATGGGTGGTGAGTGTGCCTGTCATGCGATTGAGTATGCAGTGTTTGTGGGTGAATGTTCTGCGGGCTTGTGTGGAGAAGGCATTGTGAATGAATGTGAGAGGTGTATGGGTGAGTGAATCATGATTGTGTGTGTGAATGTTCTGGGTGGGTGGTCATGTTGAAATTGCAGTGTGACATAATAGGTTAGAAAGGTTGGCAGTGAATGGGTATGAGCGAATGTCAAAGAAGATGTATGGGTAAGTGAATGGGAATTTATGTGATTATGGGTGTGTGTGAATGTTCTGGGTGGGTGCCTGTGTGTAGAATGCGAGTGAATGTGAAAGGTGTATGGGTGAGTGACAGGTGAGTGAATGGGCATGAGTGTTGCTAAATGTTCTGGGTGGGTGCATGTGTGGAGAATGCAGTGTGAGTGGGTGTGAGAGACAGTGTATTGGTGAGCAAATGGGTATGAATGTGATTATGGGTGTGTGTGTGTGTGTGTGTGTGTGTGTGTGTGTGTGTGTGTGTGTGTGTGTGTGTGTGTGTGTGTGTGTGTGTGTGTGTGTGTGTGTGTGTGTGTGTGTGTGTGTGTGTGTGTGTGTGTGTGTGTGTGTGTGTGTGTGTGTGTGTGTGTGTGTGTGTGTGTGTGTGTGTGTGTGTGTGTGTGTGTGTGTGTGTGTGTGTGTGTGTGTGTGTGTGTGTGTGTGTGTGTGTGTGTGTGTGTGTGTGTGTGTGTGTGTGTGCGCGCGCTCATGTTCTGGGTGGATGCCTGTGTAAAATGCAGTGTGAGTGAATGTGAAAGGTGCGTGGGTGAGTGAATGGGTATGAATGTGACGGTAGATGTTCTGGGTGTGTGCCCATATGTAGAATGTTGTGTGAGTTACTATGAGAGAGGGTTTATGGGTGAGTGACAGGTGTGTGAATGGGTATAAATGTGACCGTTAATGTTGGAGGTCAGTGGGTGCATGCGTGCAAAATGCAGTGTGAGTGGATGTGAGAAATGTTGTATGGCTGAGTGTATGGCTGTGAATGTGATTGTGTGTGTGTGTGTGAACACGTGTGTGTGTGTGTCTATGTGTGTGTGAGAGAGAAAGGGAAAGGTGTATGAATGAGTGATAGATGAGTGAATGGGTATAAATATAACTGTAAATGTTCTGGGTGGGTAGGTGCCATGTAGAGCATTCAATGTGACTTACTGTGAGAGAAGGTCTATGGGTGAGTGACAGATGAGTGACTGGGTATGGCAGTGAATGTTCTGGGTGGGTGCATGCGTGGAGGATGCAGTGTGAGTTAAAGTGAGAGAGGGTGAATGGGTAAGTGACAGGTGGGTGAATTGGTATGAATGTGATCATGTGTGTGTGGGAGGTGCTGGGGAGCCCACAGAACACTGGAGCAATGTTGACATTTCCGTTAGTTACATGGCATGTTTTATTGGAATTTCTGGGCAAAGCCAACCATTATTACGTGCCTAGACTGGCATTGTGGTGCAGTCAGTCTAGTAATTTCATAGTATGCACACACATTTTGTATTGGGCATCTATGATAATGCAAGCAAGCATGATATGTGTTATTACATGGTTAGACTGGCATGTTTGTTCAGACAGTGTAGCTGTTTCTTAATGTAGCATTATATTTTTTTTACTGAACATCTATGATAAAGGTGCATGATATGTTTACTTATATGTCTGGACTGGCCTTCCTTGGACCCCATTTGCACATGTTTTCTTCCTTTGGTATGGCATTTTTACTGGCAAGGCCAACAGGAGTATTATGGGACCAAAAATGGTTGCCAAACGTATGCGACTCCAACACCCTTTGATTAATTGTACCAATGAATCTTTTAACAGAGTAGCTTTGCTTTGGTGACCTCAGCATGCAACCCAATGCTGATATGTATTACAGTAAGATTATGTGGTGTGGGGAGTCAGAATGAGGACGTGCACATTCTGAGGAAATTTCCAACATTTGTTTATGAAAGAATAAGAATAAGGCCTAACTTTCTCTATCGCTATAATGTATTCCCTACCTAATTCACTAACTAAGGTGTTTGCTGTGTGCTGCTCTTAGTGAAGGGGGAGGGGGCGGGATAAGCAGTGTGGTTTATGCCACTGGGTCTTTGAGTTCTGAGTTGTCAGAGGATGTTGGGTTGGATTCTCTCTGGTTTCTTTGGTTCTGTTATCTTTTAGAGAGCGCTGTTGCATCTGTTACTGGGTTTATGAGTTTGTTGGGCAGCAAGACTAGGAGGAACACAACAAGAATGGATAGTCAGGTGGACAGCACCTTACACGTATGGCTATCACAGCGTGCATTCATGGCATCCCTCTCTTCTATCTTTCTTTCTACTTATGGTGTTCCTCGGGTCTAACCTCTCTCCCTAGCTCTTCAACCACTACCTGGCACCTTTTGCCCACCGCAGCATTACTTTCTGCTCCAATTTTCAATGCTATGCAGAAGACACTCGGCTCTCTTTCAGGCTCCCATCAGCCACCTCTGCTTTTTCTCTCATACCACACTGCCTGGCTGCAATTCAGAAATGGTGTGACGCCAATGATCTCTGCCTTAATGCCAGTAAGACTGAGATCTTCCTCATTGGGACACCTGCTCCATCCTTTCCTCTCTCTCTCTCTGGCTGCCCACTCTGGGCCCTCTTCCTTCGCCTTCCTATGAGGCTAACAGCCTTGGGGTAATCAATGACTCATCCACCTCCTTCTCTCTTCACATCTCTGACGTCTCTAAGAAGTAAAACTATCAGCTGAATCTCCTCAGAGGTATTCTTCCTTTTCTCACTGTCCCCCAGAATCTCCCCCAGAGCTCTGGTCCTCTCTGGGCTGGACTATTAAAACACCCTCTTTCTAAATCTTCCTGCCTCTACTCTTCAACCTTTACAACTTATCCAAAACAGGACTGCAAGACTTGCCCTTGGCCTCATGCCCAGGGATCTTATCTCTCCAGCTCTAAAACCTCTTCACTGGCTCCCCGTGGCTGCAAGGATCAATGTCAAGACCCTCTGCATTGTCCACAAGGCTTTCTGGGGCCTGGGACCGCTCTACTTCCAACTTTCTCCTCCAAAACATCTTCCTTCTCGAGCTCTCCGCTCATCCATCTCCAACTCTCTGAGGGTCAGACGCTTCTCCAAACAGAGAGTTGGGGGCAGATCTATCGCCTTGGCTGGGGCCTCCCTCTGGAACAGCTTCCCTGCCTCTCTCAAACTTGAGCAGAACCACCTGTGGTTCCGGAAGGTACTCAAGACCTTCCTTTTTGCTTCCGCTTTCTCTCTTCCTTTCCCCTGCTGATGCACCTGACTGCTCTGCGCACTGGTCACCTGGTCACCCTCGGAACTCGCGGCCAGGCTCCTGCATGTCCACTTGCCCTCGCACTGCCTCCTGGCTCTCCAGCACTTAAAGGTCTGTTTCTGCAGCCCTACAGCCCCTTAACTCTGCGGTTATGAACCACCCGCTGACTGCCCTTTTGAGTTAACTGCACTTCCCCTCCCTCCTGGCACATCTCCCCTTCCCTCTTCCCCGCACATGCGCAATCTGAATGATACAAAGCCTAGTAAGATCGTTATTTTGTCCTCCCTTGTTTACCTCTCCTTCTCTTGTTGCGCCTAGAATCACTTGTGTACAGGCGCGTTATAAATGCCACATCATATCATATCCCTACAATCGGGGTGGGATCTTACATTTGAAATTATATCTTCGTCATGAGGCAGAGTTGGGTCAGTGGGAAAAGCTGGGATCCGGAGTGTATTGAGGTATGGTCAGTGACTGGAAAATCGTTACATGGAACGTCAGGGGCCTTACAGTTACGTGAAAAGACTTAGAGTGATTGCCTATTTAAGGAGGATTGGAGTACAAATAGCACTACTACAGGAAACACACCTCACTGCGGTCAGGCAGGATGTGATCACTAGGAAGTGGGACAGAAAACTGTATGGCTCTTTGTTTTCTTTGTATGCCAGGAGGGGTTCTACCATGAATGGCGTCTTCGGCTCCTTTCCAGTTAACAGAATTTAAGTGCGATGGTGAGGGTAGGATGGCCATGGTACATAGGTTTATCAAGAACAGGGAGGTGTGTTTTATTAACTTCTACACCCCCAATAACAATGCTACAGTGTTTTTGTATTCTCTCTACTCCAGAGTGGCTAGGTTCAGGTGGGCAATGTGGTTCTGGAAAGGGGATTTTATTTGTACACTCGACCCAGTGTTGGATATGTCGGATGATAAGTACCGGAAACCACCCCCAACCCCCAGCTAGGGTTTTGGCCTCTTTGCTGAGGAACGTGGAATTGGTAGACTATTGGGTGTGGCAAAAGGGAGGGGTCGGGACTACTCGCACTATGCTGCACCATTTAGAGTACATACCCGCTTAGATTACATATTTGCTGGGCAGGAAAATGTCAGGGAATTCACTGCCACCGAGTGCAATGCTAGGGTTCTTTCTGACCATGAACAGATGATCGCGATTTGGCAGATGACCTTCAGTAGACTTCATGTTACGACTTGGTGCCTTAGGCCTGAGGCCTTGTAGGTTGAGGTTTTTAGGGCATATTTAGAGGATTGAATAGACAAATATTTTGTGACCAACACGGGCAGTGTGGGTAAGTCTGGCACTGTATGGGACGCTTTTAAGACAGTGTTGAGAGGGGCTGCAATAGGCAAGATGGGTGGGCTTCAGAAGGAACTGTTGGAGGCCCTTTCCAACATGGAGGTGGCGGTCGAGAGGGCGCAGCACAATTCTGAGGGGGTGGCTGACCGCGACGGGTAGATATTGGTTCTGCGACAGAGGTGTATAGCAGAGTCGGAGCGGCTTTGCAAGATTGAATTTGCAAGCTACACTCGGAGGCTGCATGCGGAAGGGGACGAGTCTGGTAGGTTGTTGGCATGGTTATGTCCAAGAGAAGCACCCAGGGAAATGATCTGCGCTATACGGAATGAAGAGGGTGAAGTCATCAGGGCACAGTTGGAAATAAATGATGTCTTCTCCCTGTAGTAATAGGACCTGTACAGGTAGGGGCCATCTGGCAGCAGGGAGGACATCGAGGAGGCATTGGCCCAGATTGATTTTCCCCAGACTGGACGAGGCTCGGGCAGACATGCTGATACTGATATCACTGTATGCGGATGACATGCTCCTTTATGTCCATTCACCAGATGAGAATGTACCTTATCTCCTAGATGTCATAGATCAGTTTACAGAGGTTTCTGGTATTCGGATAAGTAGTGAGAAGTCTTGCCTATTCCCATTGGCTAAACTCATGGGACGAGACTGTGCAAAGTTGCTGGACTTGGGATTGAGATGACCATGAAGACCTTTAAATATTTGGGGGTCAATGTAAAGCATGACATGGCTGCTTCTCATTCACATAATACACAGAGTGTGTGGGACGGTGTCCTGAAGTCGATGACGTTCTGGCAGCAGCTGCCTCTGTCGGTAATGGGTAGGGCCACCCTGCTCAAGAGGGTAGTGTTACCCCATTTGATATACCATTTCATCAACATCCCTTATAATATCCCTTGGCGGTTCTTTGTCACTCTGGATACGGCGGTAAGGACCTTTCTGTGGGGAGGGAAGAGGAGCAGGATTACGCTTGGCAAATTGCAGCGGGACTTTGATGGAGGTGGAATACGACTGCCTTATTTTGAGTGATACTATCTGGCAGATAAGCTGCTGTTCATGGTGGGTTGGTTGGCAGACAAGACTACACTGGAATCAATGCTCCTGCAACCATCTCTTCTGCAGTGTTTTTTAAAGGAGATTCTATGGGTCGTGGACTCTGATCCCTCGTCTGAGTTTTGGCTCATTAGGTTGGGAAGGACAGTGTGGCACAGGGTTTGGAGGAGGCTGCGCACACTGGACCCTTATTCCCCGAACATCCATCTTGTGGCGCTCACAAGGGAAGCGCCAGACTCTGTGACCAGGATCCAGAGGTATTGGGATGACGACAGGCTATTCACACTGGGTGACTTGCTAGAAGAAGGGAGGTTGAAAGATTTCACAAGTCTGAGACAATGCACAGGCATACAGGCGGGCGAGTTTGTAATGTACCATTGCCTGGTGCGGATTAATGAAGGCTGGTGGGCAGAGTTTTCAGTGGGAGTTGAAGGGGATCGAGCACTGGAGGCGATGTACATTGTAGCACAGGGGGGGTCACACGGTTTCTCGACTGTATAATTTACCCCTGATAGGCACAGGGAGACAACTCTGGGATTAAACGCACGGTGGGAGGCAGATTTGGGTAGATTACTTACTGACGCTGAATGGGCTCAAAAGCTGGGGTACACTAAGAGGCTTTCTAGGCACTCCAGATTTAAGCTCATCGAATTGTATGCTATGCACAGGGCCGACATGACCCCCCCCCCATAGGTTGTCTCAATTCGAGGGGGCAGGGATGCTAGGTTGTCCAAGATGCACACATGAGGTTGCTGATTTTTCCACATGTTCTGGTCCTGCCCGGTTATAGGCAGATGTTGGCTGGGGGTGATGGACAAGATGGCTGGGGAGGGAATCCAGATGCACACCTGGCCAGCAGAGGCCTTTTTGCTAGGACTATCATAGAGGGAAGAAGCACACATCACACAACATGCATGAAAAACCTCATCTGTGATGAGGATTGTGATGGCTTGGAAACTAGTTGGAGGACCCCGGGTTAAGGCTTGATGGGCGGGTTTGGAGAGGAGGGCCTAGCTGAGTTGTTTGCTTGGTGCAGAGCAGTGTACAGTGGGATGAGAGAAGGAAGTACAGATGTTGAGGCCTGGGATGCACTGGTGTAAGCAATGTTTCCACAGTCAGATGAAAGTCTCTGTGAGGGGCCTTCACTGGTGCAAATGTCCTGAACGGAGGCTAGCGGTGAGCGCTGGAGGGAGTGGGTCTGGTGCAGCAATCGATCTAGTAGGCCCAGGCCCGAAGGCGAAGCTGGCTCCTGGGTGACTATTTTGCAGTGCTGGGAAGCTTGGGGACTCATCGCATCGGCACGTTCTGCTTCAATAACTGGGTTTATACTGGTGGACATTATGCACAATGATTGATTAGTGGGCTGGTGGTACAGGTTGATTGCAGAGATGTCCAGGGGTGGGGCTAGGAGGGACCAAGCCGGAGTAGGGCAATGGGGGCACCTCTGGTCATGTCCCAGTGCAGTGAAGGATGACTTGGGTGCAGGTTATTGTACACTTTGTATGGCGGACAGGCTGCCGGTGGGGTAATGGGGTTTTGTTTTTTGTTTCCTAAATGCCAATAAAAACGTTTAAAAAAATATTTAAAAACTAAGGTCTCTCTTTTCCTGATGCATGCTTCTCAGACTTATCGTTTTTTTATCTTTATTGTTTCTTAGTAATATTCACATTTAAAATATTCTCTTTTTGTACCAGTTCCTGTAGTTCTCTTTGCAAACGTTTAGCATGTCTTTCCACTTTAATGATTACTTTCTTTGGCCTTTGTCAAATCCTTTGACTCATGATAATAAACATGGAAAGTGTCTGTTTACAATTCGGCTTCAAACTTTCTTGGCAAAGTTGGTCTTGTCTAACATTTATTTCTGAAGCTTCTCTTCCCTTCACTTTATAATATTCTTTCTCTGTTGTGTTCCCCTCAATGTTCCTTGAGTAACTCAGTGTTTCCCCTCTTCATAGGATAGAGACACCCATGTTCCATTGATCCCTCTCAGGATTATTTATGATCCTCCTCCTTATTTTATCACTGTTCAAGTTCACCAGATTTAGTGCTATGACTTTGTCAATTGTGCAAAGACGAATCTCTATGCTTGCATAATGAGCTGGGCTTGGCCTCCCAGTTCTCCCCATTACCTGTACTCTGTCAGGGTAACGTCACTGGGGCCTATACTGGCGTGCAACCTTCTCCTTTGCTCGGTTTCTCTGTGGGCTCTCTTCCGCCGGTGTCTTCTCCTTGCAGTTCTCTCACTCTCTCTTGGCGTCTCAGTATCCTGACAGGAGATTGGAGCATTTTCCAAATCCTGTTTGGTATGGTATCAGCGTGTTTATGTACTCAATGCAACGTCCTCATGGTTACGACACCATCCTACTTTGGACTCCACTTGCCTCCGCTTCTTGCTTTTTCTTATTATTTTCATGGTATTTATTGCGCGCAAACTTAGATTCGAGAAGCAACGGAGCGCTTTACAGAGGTATACACCAATACAGATACATAACAGAGCGGTTTACAGAGGTGTACAACATCACAGATGAATAATGGAGAGCCTTTCAGTTGTAACAACAGAACAGATAAAGAACTGTACTTCCATCATTTGTTTACCCTGTCTTCTACGGATAAAATGCTTCTTCTTCTTCTTACTCGGCTGGCCGCGTCACGCATTTGGATCTGCCTTTCTTGGTGTGTTTTGGGGGGCCAAGCAGCAGGGACGGTGACCTCTTCCTCTTAATGCTCCTAATGGTTTATAAATGAGTCCCACACCATCCTGGGCCTCCTTTTTCTGCTTGGCAAGACGCTCAGCAAATGCTATTGTCACGCTTTCCATGATGTCTTTGCAATATTGGTGGTGGCCATTTTCACGTGCAGTTTAGACAATTCAAAGACGTGACGTAGGAAGGGTTGCACATCTAAAAAGACTTCTAAAGATACAGCCGAGCCCTGCACTATACATTATGGGGGTTCTGCTAAAATATAGCTGTTCACTGTAACCGGCCTGGTTCATATAATTTCCCATATAGGCCCCGGGGTATCCATAGTAATTCACCACAGTCATTATAATGCTGTTTTGTTAGTCGTTCCACCGGAGTTGTCTGAAGTGCAACTGCAGCCAGATTTTTCTTTATTTAAATGATACAAACTGCCCCTGGTTGTCTCTTATCTGTATGTTAATGGTGTCAAAATAGATGTTACACATGGGGACGTAATCAGGCTTGTTGTATTGAATTATCACAATATGTTTTTCCCTTTAAACTTCCTGGCTCCAAGCAGCGTGGAGTAGCTATCCCCACCCTTTGATATTCCACGATACGCTGTAAAGTAGTAAGCTATAAAAAAAACAGTTAATATCAGTGCAGGAATTGTCTGATGGTTCTTTACCTCTAATGTGTTGCAGGCTTCCCAAAATGTTCCGCAGTTTTCCCGTTGTTGAAAACCGAACAGATGCATCCGGACCCTGTAAAACAACATTCAGCTAGTGATGGTCTAGGTGTAGCGTCATATCGCCGTGCTCGGGTATGATTGATACGGCTTTGTTGATGACTCTAACAAGTTCCTGTATATTTGGATAATATCCCTCAGGGAGCCCATCTGACCAGAGCCTTGGAGTTTTTTTTAATGATAAACGTGGCTTACCCTGGGGCTAAAGTGTCCCACGACCTGACTTACTGAACTTCAGTGAGTGCCACCATCCATTGCGCCTGCAAACCTACAGGTTTGGATAGTGTAAGGAACTCATGTTGGCAACAGTAAAGACAGACACAAGTGATCACAGTTCAAGGATGTTTATTAAACTCCACATGCGGGTTGGAAAAACGTCTAATCTAAACCTAAATCTAAGATGGGACAAGCTGCAACCATCAAATAATAATAAGACAGTGCTAGTGGAATCTTGTAAAATAAAAAGGCCTACACTAAGAAAATCTATTGCCAATCCTTACAACTAATACAAAAGGGTGTGGATAAAATTCACAAGAAAGAAAGAAGTGTTCACAAATTATAAGTCAGGATGTGGTAGCAGGGGGTCTTCCTTCCCCACGTTTTGAGCATGGGACAAGGCGGCACCCTTCAGCACAGCACATGCTCCAGCTTTCCTAGAATGAGACAACAGTTCCGCTTCCAGCTATCAGGACCTTCGGTTGTGAAGTCTCTTTTCTACAAAAAGTCTCATGCCTCCGAGGACCTGGTATGCTCAAAATAACAAACATAAAGTTCCTTTCCAAATGTACTTTGGGTGGTGACTTTTCACTCCATGGATCCCTATCTTCCAGACTCGGAACCACACAAAGGTTGCTAGTGATATCAGGACCATGGGTGGTTAGGTTTCTTATTTCTGAGGGTCTGATAGGTTCAAAATAATAAACAAAAGTTCCTTTCTGATTCCGTTCGGGTGATGACTCTTCACCCCTGGGTCCCCCTCTTGTGGGCTCAGACCCCTCTCGAATGTCAGCTTCCCTCCGTCAGGTTCACTATGGCTTGAATTCAAAAGATTTAATCTGCTTCATTCACATGCTGTTGGATGATGGCTTTTCACCCCTGGATAACCCTCTTCCAGTTTCAGAACCTTGTCACATCTTTGCCTCCTGCGTCAAGCTCACTACGGCTTTTCCTCAAAACAGTTTGCAAAAACAATTTCATCTGTGACATTCACAAGTCTTTGGGTAACAAAGTTTCACCCTTGGATCCCCCTCTTCTGGGCTCAGACCCTTATTGAATGTTAGCCTCCCTCTCTCGGGTTCACTACGGCTTTCCAAATCAATTTCTCTTATGGTATTCACAAATCTTAATGTCTTCTTAAACAGTTCACCATTGACATCCGTCTGCCGGGTTCACTCTTGTAAACACACTGTTCTTTGGGACTTCAAGATTCGCTCTGTTCCATCGGCATCCCACCGTCGGGTTCACTCTTGCCAACTTTTATCAGTGACACAGTTCATTCTCTTGAACTCACTATGCGTGGTTAATCTCCCTTAGCTTTTCAACTATGGGTAGGTCAAAGACTTTCGACTGTACAGGGGTTTTTTCTAGACCCCCATATGACCACTTTGACCTCCTACTCCCGGCTGTTTTAGGGCCTTCTGTTATCAGTAGTTTCATTCAAGGCGGGATGAACCAGAGTCTCTCGAGTGAGCACCCACGTGGTGCCGGACCCCTCTGCAGCTGGTTTTCCCATAACAGTTTATAGTTCTTTGAACTTTCCTCAATGTGGCACTTTGCGACTTTCATTCAACACAATTCAGTTTCCTATTGGTTCTCTCCTCGAATCACCAGCTGTGATGAACCGCTTGGCTTTCGTTGTATCTGGAGTCAAGGACAGTACCACAGTAGCAGGAGCCTTTCCCTGTCCTGCTTATCAGCGTAGGCATGCTCTGTGTACCGTTGACATCTGCTGCAACACACTCTGGCTATGGTTTGCGGTCTTACAAAAGGTTGGAAAGGACAAGGTCGCTTCCCTCCTTGTCACCCTTTCGGTTCTCACCGCCTTTCTCCTCCTCTTGAACTGCCGTGCCTGGATAGCTGTCTCATCATGCAGTCTGCCCTGCTTGTATTTTTCTCTTGTACTGCACTTTTTATCCCTGGGGGAAAAGGAAAGGGGCATCAGGTGTGTGAGGTTCTGGTCAATCGCCTGACTTTGCCTTTGACTTTGTGTCAGGACATGTCAGGTAAACGGCTCCTTTGTTAGTCCGTCATCTTTCGTTGTGTGCGAAAGAGTTTGAGTCAGAAAAGGGGGTGGGCAGATTGTTTGAGTATCCTACGTGGTAAGCTGGGGAAAGGGTGTTGGAAGGAAGGGGGTGTTGGTTAACTCGGAAAAGTGAACGTTGTGGGGTTTGTGACTTGAATAGGGGGGATTATGGGAACAGTAGTGTTTTGTCAATTCTGATTGAGAGTTTGGAAAAAAATAACTGAGGGACATGGAAAGGATTGATCGGGAATATTCGGGTAGGACACACGAAAATAGGGATTCTGGGAGAGATCGTTCCTGGGTGTAACAGGGTTTGGGAGCCTAGGGGATTTGTTGTATATGGAGGGGTCAGTGGATCTGGGCCAGAGAGATTCAATGGAAGCAAGGGAGGCAGATGTAATACAGCCTACAAAGCCTTAGGGATCTCGTTCTCTTCTTCTTCCCTGGTACAATACTGCATCTTACGTGGGGTATTTCCCTGAACACAACCTTGGGTTCCCCTATCCAGGTGATCCTTCTCCGCTCATCTACCCCTAGGGTTTGGATAAGAGAGGGCCCGTTCTTCTCTGGTCACCTGATGAAGTGATTCCTGGGATCTACTTGGAGAGAATACCCTCAGGTTTCTCACAACAGCTTCATGGTAAAGTTGGATATTTTGTTCTATGGCAATGTCTCATCTGAAGCATTGCAGAGGAGCATAATATAGAAAGGTGCAGACTCCATGTTGCCCTGTTACACACCCATGGCCTCTAGGGATCCGGCGGGCACCCAACTGTTGAATTTGTCAGGCCACCCCAGCCATTTGACTAAAACTGTTTCCTGGCTCCACGACCTTTACTCTTTATGACTTTTTTGATTCTATAAACTCGCTGTTGGTCTTTACTGACTTTCTGGATCTCCTCCCTGTAAAAATCACCTTGAGCATCCTCGCCCGAATAATCAATTAGTGTGTATACATAGAAGCCCTCCCTTTGAGTCAACCCATCTACGATAAACATCTTGTAACTGTAGTTCTGCTCATATCCCTCTGTAAAGAAGGCCTTGTGTTTTGAGATCTGCACATGCTCCCCATTTTTAAGGAGCATAATTGTTGTCTTTTTAAAAAGTCTTTTGGCGTATAGTTTTTGCCAGACCTCTAGTGAATTCTGCAGCGTTGCACCAGCTAGGGTGGTTTTAATAGATCCATGATGCGTGTTGTTATACACATTTATAAATGCGGGTAACACTCCTCTTATCTATGGGTATTTTTACCCATAAAAAATTGCCAGAGCTGTGCTTTAAAAGTTTGTATAACACATTCTACAATAGCATTTCGGAGTGTGTTACGAAGTGATGCACTCTGTGTTGCTTTAGAAGACTCTGTAGGGGCTTATTTAAAAACTCCCTGCTGGCATCTGTCTGTATTTTAGCAAGGACTCAACCTTTGTAATATAGGTGCTTAAAAGACATTGCCACAATGTGACCCATCTTGTTCTTTAAAGCCTCAAGGTGTAGTTTGACAGAACGTCGATGTCGGACAAAATATAGCAGAAACCATTATTGTATTCGTGCAAATGGCTCAAAACCATAATATCTACATGCCACTTTTTTATCGATGTCGGATACCACGGTCATTCGCCATTTAGAATGCTTTTGGGCTGGCTTGTGTAGCGTGTAGGCCTCCTCCCCTGAAAGCCACGTCTTTACCGCTCCGTGTGACTCCTTCTCAACATTGGTTTGCAGTTTACAGAACAGGCTGAAAACTCCTCCATAACTACCAACATCTCCTTCATCATGATATATTTTCGATAGCTTCAGACCAGACATGGTCACCCCATAACCACTCAACATAAAGACACAACAATTTTTTATAACTTGATTTTTATTAACATTTAAAACATGTATTTTTATTCAAAATGGATTTGCATTAAAATACTTGAACAATCGGTCCTGCTACAGGCTGCATAGTACATGTGATTACTGTACAGATACATTGCACGCCACTGCCTCAATAAGCAAACATGTCGACATTCCATTAGGCGTTCAATTAGATATACTTTATAGCCACCCACTTGGGAACTGTTTTCTCAATGATGTTTCTAACAGCCGTCAGACACGCGTCTAAACAGTTTCATTTTGAAAAGCGGGTTATTCACAGATTCTATAGCACATGATGTTTTAGACATGCATTGTTCCGTCCCTATGCCAATCATTATCTGTGTCAGCGTCTGCATCAAGTGCAACAAATCTACTAGATGTTTAGGGCTCAACACGTAAAATATTTTACGTAGCAAATTATCTGCATAAGATACTTCCAAACATTTGTGAGCATCCTGCTGGGGATCATTAGTTTTATGTCCGTAGTACCATCTGTAACAGTGTTGTTTTAAACACGCTCCATCCACAATGGCTTTAAACCCCTGAATAACCTGAATATCAAAGTGGGAGAGAGCTGTCATGTCTGTACCAGTCTCCATTAGCGAGATACATTCCTTTCACAGACTGTTATACCCAGGCTTACAATTCATTTTGAACAGCAATTAATAATAACATTGTCTTTAACACTACCTGTTTCCATTAGCAAAACACAGTCTTACATAGGCTATTGTCAGGATCCACCAGGTTTTCAAACTGGTTTGCACAGCAAACACAATAACTATGAATAGTCTCTGGTGCAGCTTGGTGCTCCTCACCCCCACACACAGGACCCTGTTTTCCATCAGGTCCCTGGGGGGCAAAATCAATTTCCGGTGTTGTCACTGCCTGCAAAATCCTCGATTCACATTCCCTGTCTTTGGAGCCCAAATCGGCTGCAGTTGGTTGCTCAAAAAACAAATCACCATGGTCCCAAAACTCTTTGAGT
This sequence comes from Ambystoma mexicanum, assembly GCF_040938575.1. NCBI lineage: Eukaryota > Metazoa > Chordata > Amphibia > Caudata > Ambystomatidae > Ambystoma > Ambystoma mexicanum. The sequence goes on from NC_090921.1 coordinate 625,712,628, forward strand.
TAATGGTCAGCCATTAAATACTGAGCATCTTCCGTCCAATCATACACTGTGATACAATCAGAAATATGACTGTCATCATAGCCCCTGGGACTTCCAGGGGGTGTTTTCCCCTTGTCATACCTGTAGCAGTTCATAATCCTCAATTCCTGAATAGACCCTGGGAAGGCCTACCACAACGGCTAAATAGCCGGGCTGTAAGCCTCTACCGCTACACCATCATAGCCTTAGGGATGTCCTTTTAGATCAAAATGTATATAAAACATTTTTGGGGTTCTTAAAATATACAAAATGTATATAACAAATATATGGGTTCAATAGAATTTGTTATCAAAATCTTTGAGGGGATTATCAATTTGATCTAAAATGTATAGTTGCTTCCTATCACCTCGGGTGGAATCCCTCTTTGGGGTCATCACTGTGTCACTCTGCAAAGCCCTAGATTCACAGTCCCCGTCTTTAGAGCTCACTGCGCTCTCAGTGCTCGAACAAGTGACACCGTTGCCCATGCTCCCATCTTTATATAGATTTTATATCAAATGTATATTTACTTATAACAAATTATATAAAATGTACACCCACTTATATAAAATATGCATTTGATATAAAATCGATATCACACACTGTTTATATCATTTTTATATACAATTTATATTAAGTTTATATCAAAGCCTATCAAAAGGGGAGGGACTAAGACCGGAAACAAGGGGCGTTCCCACCTGTCAAAATTTAACATGAGAGAAAAGGGGGTTCTTTCTACTACTGAGAACTTTGTGGTAAATACATAGCCTGGCTATCACTACAACAAAGTGTTTAGCCAAGATAACCATAACATGTGTTGATGGATGTCCTGTATCTTGACTAAACAGGCTTTGGAAACTATCCCCCAAACCACAGAGCCATCCACATGTCATACGATCAGAACACATACAATTTTCTCAATTTTAAACCACTGATGTCAACCAACGGCGCTGGAATGTTTGGACAAAAAGAACAGTCCATATAACATGTATAGGGAGAGCAAAAATAAACATACCTTAGAGCGTGCATGTTTCTCTATCATGTGCACCCTTCATTGTGCAAATGGCCAAAGGCACAAATCCAAAGCTTTCTGACGTGAGCAGCATGGGATTGCTACCACTTTCTATAATTATAATTGTTCTTTTATAAGGCACTTAATACCATAGATTGGTTTCTAAGCGTGGGATTGAGATTTGAACCTGTGTTGCACTGCGTTGTCTTGCTTCCAAGACAAACTCGTTGCCCCTGATCTTTACACCCCTGCACTTTCCAATGCGGTAGAATGCATTGTGTTGTAGTGTGACTATTGTTGCCCTCTTCTCTTTCAGAATCATTCATATTCATGTCCCTCATTCTGTCTGCTTGATTTGCTCCTCTGCATTGCAGCGCCTTGCCCTCCCACTCACCACGGCATGTTCTTTTTAGTGTATGTTGGCACAGATGCTCTAGGGAGGCCACACACTCCTCTTTATCAGAGTTTGTTTTGAGAAGTAGCTTGCTCTGTGAGCATCGCTTACCTTGGGAATCGGCACAGTTAGCTCTTGACTACTTGGTAACTTGAGATGTTGTGTGAAATGGGTGATATGCTTATTATGAATTCTTCAAATAAATTGGTGCTGTTAGCCCAGCAGTGTACACTTGGAAAACTGCCTCCTGTGTGTGTAGGTATGATCGTGTGTGTGTGTGTGACTCTCTTTCATGTGTGAGTGTGCTTGCTAAATCTGTAGGTTCTGATGTAGAATCCCAGCAGCCTGGGCCGGAAGTAGATTGTCGGACGGATGCAAAGTTATCTACACACGTCATTACTTTCAGTAACACGTGCACCCTATTTAGGAAAATGCACCTTTCAAACGATATAGATGTGAACATTATGTAACTTTCCACCATCCTTAAGAGCCAGTACCAAGTTTCATGAGTTAAATGACTGCTTCTCAGATCTGTGGTTGATCTGCAGGTGTAAGTGCCCTGGGATTAGGTATTGTTAATCAGGTACAAGGTGCCAGACCCATAATGGAACCTTCAAGCAAACAAAAAGCAGAAGATGCATTTTGTTTAGTTGTACTATTCACAAAGTTGACCTGCAGATTTCTCTGGTCCCTGCTCCTTCACAAAGATTGTGTGCTAGTCACTGTGAAATATTAAAATAATAATAGTCATTTCTTTACCTTTTTGAGGGGTAGAAATGCCAGTAAAACTGCAGCAGTTCACAACATTAATAGGTCAGAATAGTTAAGAATCAGTCACAAACATGTCCATGAAGTTGATAACACTGCATGTTAATTGTATTTCGGAAATTAGGTAGGTCCACCATTCTTCCATGTTACCATTTCTCGGTACAACCTGACCCAAATGTAATGAACGCTGTCCCACAATTTCTGTAAAGTGAATAAGTAGATGTTTTGTTGATTCTACAGCATTCATACAAAAACGGCAATGATTGTTTGGCGTCTTTGAATCATGTCTCATTTTCAATATCTCTTTAGTGTTATAGAGATTCAATGGAAGTCTTATAAACTGATCGCGATGATATCGCAAAGGAAATTTCGACAAATATTTTGGAAGCTCGACAATTTTTTCCATAGAGATGCCCAAGTCTAATGCAGTTGCCAAATTCCTTTGTTTTTCATTATTTACAATCCAATTCCATTGACGAAACTTTTTTTTTTTTTGCAACTTGTGGCATTTGCAGAACTTGACCCATTGTAATGTCTGCCTCATTTAATAGCGTTAGCAATTTCTCTTCCCAGATATTAAGTAAACCGGCAGATAAGTCCTTAATCTTCTCACTTAAGATCAAATAAGGCTTCAGTGTAGAGTTAACGCACATTTTGTGCAACGCTGAAATTAATTTCCAAACGACTGTGGCGTACAAGGATTCCATACAAAGTTCATGATGGATTGCAACAATTGAAACATTTTGCAGAGGTTTTGAGTACCTTCCACCAAAACTTCCCCTCGAGTTGGCACCAGAATTTTGCATCGATGTTCCTGCCTGCTTCACTACCAAAAGATACTGCAGATATCACCTTTTGGAGGTAAAATGTGAGCACCGGAATCACTGTAAATTTGCCGTACATTGCGTGTTATTTGGCCCCTTGCAGGGCAAACATCCACATTCGAGAAGATACTTCTTGCATCCAACTCCATTCTCTTATTGAGATATTAAATATCACGCCCAAATAGCGGATTCTGTCAGTCACATCCAAAGCTTCTTTGTTCACCCACCACTTAAAGATGTTGCTCCATTGGTGAGTCTTTGGGCCGATGGAGATTATTTTTGATTTTTTCACATTTATTTCCAAATTATTGGACGTAAGATAGCCTTGTAGAGCTGTCAATAATCTTTGAAGCCCAATTTCTGTGGAATCCAAAAGTACAACATTGTCGGCATAAATTACCCAACTTGGGGGATGACCATTAGCCTTTGGAGGAAAAGTCTTCAGATGTTTTAGTGCTGCTGGAAGATCTGAAATTAAGAGTTTAAACAACAGCGCTGCCAATGGGCAACCCTGTTTCACCCCTTTTTTTGTTTTTATTTCATCTGTTACATCTCCTTGTGTATTTAGACGTACACAGATCGAGGTATTCGAATACAGTACCATTAGTGGGAGCATCAGATTGTCAGGACAGCCCCAGGCTTTCAGTTTGTCACATAAGATCTGATGATCAATACTGTTAAAAGCCTGTTTTAGGTCTACAAAGGCAAGAAATAGTTGCTTCTTGCGGTTTAGGGCTTTTAATTTTACCATGTTAAGAAGTATCATATTCAGCTCTACTCCAACTCCCTTCATGAAACCAGTTTGCCTCTCATCAACTATATTAGCGCCATCTGCTCAAATTGAAAGGTTTTTATGCAGAAAGGTGGCAAATACCTTACTCATGGTGTCGAGAAGGGCTATGAGGCGATAATTTACAGGATCGTCACGATTTCCCTTTTTAAACACTGGCACGACCACCGCGCTTCTCCAAGACTCTGGGATCACTTGTGTGGAGGCAATTCGATTGAATAGAGCTTTGATGAAAGTAGCCCAATTTGACTTATTTTGTTTTAACATCATATTTGATATGTCGTCTGGGCCAGCAGCCCTCGAGTACTTTAGACATTGAATAGCTTTTTCAATGTCCTCTTCGGACTCACGTACTCTCAAACTTGTATTTGCAGACATATATTCTGTTCTTTCTACTTCTCCATGGTTATCAAAAACCGCTGAATAATGCTTTACCCAGCTGTCTGCATTCACCCCATTTGACATTGCAAAAGCTTGTTTTAAGTTTCCGGTGTTTATTATTTCCCAAATATGTCTAGTGTCTTTTTGGGAAATCAAACACAACATAGTTTCAGCTTGATCTTGTTCGCAAATTGTATTGAAAGATTTTACCCAATTATGATATTGTTGACGTCGCTTTTTTATCAAGTTTTTTTTGGTGACTTCTTGGGATTTATTTAAGACTCGCAAGACATTTTATAATAATTTCTTTGCCTCTCCTACAGCTATACTAAATGGATGTTTGTTTTCTGCGTGCCATTTATCCGAAGTCTGTTCAATCCACTATTGATGCTTAATGATGTATTGTATCTTGTGGGAACTGTGTCTTGCACACATTCCCAAGATAACAATAGTGTGTCATGATCGCTTTTTGATGTCTTCAGAGTTGTTAACTCAGCAATGTGACATTGTAGATTTCTTGAGGCCCAGATATAGTCCAACGTCTTTTTGCTTGACCCCCAATACCAAGTATCGGCGGCTGGAATGTCTCCCCTTGTGCAGCCGTTCAACATTTCACAATGGGCCTCATTACGACCCTGGCGGTAAGGGGTTAACGCCAGCGTTAGCTGCGCCGACCCCTTACCGCCAACTACGAGGTCCCTTAGCGCCATGGCGCTTTTAACACCTGCTTTTAGCAGGTGTTAGAATCCATGGCGCTAAGGGACCATGGAGTTAATTACGCCACCGTAATTTACGGTGGCGTAATTAACGCCTTCCCCACTCCCATTATGCCCTATGGGGCAAAAATGGGAATGGGGAAGGGTAAATGGGGATTGGGGACTTACCGCCCCGCCGACCTCGGAATGGGGCGGTAAGTCCGCCAACCACCATGGCGTAAACGTAGTTTACGCCATGGTGGTAAAGTCAAGGCCCAGGCGGTAACTTACCGCCTGGGTCGTAATGAGGCCCAATGTCTTAAGGTGAATTCATATTCCCATTGACAACTCCTATCAGACCATTGGGAGGGGACACTGTGTTCTTTTAACATTATCCGCTCTTTCAAGTTGTCAAACCATGAGAAATTTAAATCACCACACACTAAGATGAAAGGCTCATCAAAGGATAAAAGGCAACTGTCAATTTGTGCAGTTATTGATGAAATGTATTTTGCCTGAGCAATCATGGCTGGATTCGAGTATGTCTTTATTATCATTAAGTGTTTTTGCTTATGAGAGGCGCTGTAATTACTTTGCAGAATGGTCACTTGCACAAATAAGTTCAGGTTTGTTGAACTAATCACTTCCCAATTACAAGAGTGCTTAATCATTGTAATTAAGCCAGAATAAGGACGACCAAATAGATTTTTCCCAGCAGCATTTAGATGGATCGAATAGCCGTCACAAATAGGTGTCTCTCGCAGCCAAGTTTCCTGCAGACAGATTATAAAGTTCATAACATTCAGTGGACAGTCGTCTTGGAACAGATGCACAAATCCTCTTGTGTTCCATGAGGTCAGTAAATGGGTCGGACCAGCAAACCCATTTTTTTGCTAATTGTTGTTCTTTTGCTGGTTCATTTTTTGACGAACACTGCTTTGAAAAGTGTCATTCTGCTGATTTACTGCCACCGATTCAGAATTTTCTTTGAAGTGTTTCCATAAGTCTGCTCTTTTTTGTTCTTTGGCAGAAACATCTTGTTGGCGCTTGTGGGTTGTGTCCTGAGGTTTCATCAACTCATCATGCGGGGTTAGGTCAAATCCGAAGAATATCAAATTTTCTTTTGCTTCCATTAAAGGCTTTGCGAAAAACTGATTTCATATGTAATATTAACCAGTTTGTTCAACTTTCAGATTTGTATTCGACAATTGCAATGTTGTCAGATCTGATGGTACGCAATGCAGGGATGCTATGCAATAACTTCATAACATTTGACCTGTTTAAGTTGACCTCATTTTTTCCTCAAGAATGTTTTCCAGCTCAAGTTTCCACAGGCCATTTTTCACTGCTGCTTACCGTGACCTGCCGACCTCAGTAGATCGATGTTTATGTTTTTGTTGTTGAGCTATTGTTTGTTTAGGATTTAATTTGGAGACGATGTTTCCTACTTTTTGGCTTTCATTTCTTTTTGATTGACTTCCCATTCATTCAAGGCAGAGCTAGCTCTGATTTCTGGATTGAAGCCATTTTTGCACAAGATTTCTTGACGCTCGCCGTGTCCTGCTATCTTACATTTCCCTGAATTGGACGATTTTGCATGCGATTCCTGATTACTGCCAACAGAATCGCTTTCGGCTTCTACTGTATCTTCCTCTTCATCTAGGGAATATATTGAAAGATTACACAAATCAATTGAGGAGTCGGAACTCACTTCGTCAGAGGTGTCTGGTTCTTCTCGCGCTCTTTTTAGGGGCTTAGCATTCAATAAATTCACAGTGGTTTCATTTGCAGATGTACATTTCACTGTTGAATTGTCAGGTACATTACCACTCCTGACGAATAAGTCCAACCGTGGAGGCGTGGTCAAATTCCGAATGAATTTCTTTGCTTCATTTGAACATACTCGTTTTAGAGGTGGACGTCTCGTGGCATTTTTCAACAGTTTAAATTTTTTCCTCAAGGTTTCGCCACGTTTTTGACTGCCGTGATGATCGATTTTGCGGCACCAGTGAAAATTCCGAATGAAACTTTGTTTGCTGCAGTTAGACTTTCAGAGATATGAGGAGTTACTTTCTCAGAAATAGGCGCCAGCTGACCCTTCACTTTCTGGCCTCCCTGATTTAAGCTTACTGCTTTTTCCTTTGTAATCGAGACTGCTTCGATTCCTGGAATAGCTGTTGGAATTTCAACCAACGACATTGGTACACTCTGATTAATGATTTTATAACTCTGTTTCATCTTATTTATAACTTCACTTTCTGGAACATTTAAGACACTTTCATCAAGTTTATCCTTGCATACGTGACAAGTCTGATTTTCAGTTCCCTTTTGTTTTGTATTTTGTACTTCGTCAGCCACCATAGTTATTCTTTTGTCATTACAAACACACCTTTGTGCAAAAGAGCAACAAGTTGATCTTGTAGAAACATTATTTTATCCACTTAGTGCATTCTATCACTGCTTCGCTAAGATCAGATTTTACGTGTTGTTCACATTTTGTTATTTCATTAAAGCGTGATTGCCATTGTTGTGAAGATGCAGTTTCATCGTCAAGTCTTTGGGAAAGATGTTCAGTGAATTTTTCAAGGGCTAACAACTTATTATTTGCTGTAACCAATAAAGACCCTTGATCTCGCACAGCGTTGTTCAGAGACTCATAACTTCAAAAAGGGTCAAAGTGCAATTGACGTTGCTGCTAACACGTTGTTGTGGATCTGCAATCCAGCAGCTATTGATATATTCCCTGTGTTATTTGAATCATTTTCCAATTGCCCTTTAGAAGCAGGCAGTTCTACACGCAGACGAGGGATTTTATTAACAGCATCATTGTGTACTTTTCCCAACAAGCGCCAGTTTTCGTTTTCTTCGTTTTGACTGCCATTTGTCAGATCTAGATTTGCACATGCTACAGATGGGGTCTGCCCATTCCTCTGTGGTGTACTTCTGTTTGAAATATGAGTCTCTTGTTTTGTAGCACTGTCTTTTAGTCTTTTTTCATGCGTGTTTACATGTTTATGTATGAAGCTGGCGTTAAGTCGCTCACGCATTGTTAAGAAATCAGCTTTCAGCCGTTCAGTTAAGCGAGCTGTTGATGATTTGTTGGTAACAGCCTTTTCTTGGTTTAAACTACAATCATTTTTTGCGTGGTGTACTCTTTATCGACACTACCTCTGAGGGCAAAAAAGAATGGGTTTGTTTCCCAGTTTGTGTTGTGCTCTTCGCCAACAAGAGAAGACGGCTGATTGATCCGCGGACTGAAACTTCATTTTTTTTTCACATAACACTCTTGAAGCATTTATTTCATCTGCAACGCTATGCGCCGATGATTCTTGTTCGGCCGACACATCATCAAGAGGAAGTCGCATTTCCAGCAGGTCAGAATCCGTGATGTTAAAGTCAAACAGAACATCACGGGTATCCAAGTAAACTGAAGAAAGGGAGGGGGTCTACACGCCTTCGGCATTGTGACTGAAATGCCCGATGTTTCAACTCCTTCGTGTTCGGGAGGAGAGAAACGGGGGCGTGTAACACCACCCTCGACCTCTGAATGACTCAACACACAATGGCTTAAGGCGGCCACAGCCAACGCCGCCAATGAAGAACCATCGTATGCATCAACTACTGCCGTTACAATGGTCATAGGACCGGTCACTAGTTCGCAAGGCATCGCCAGCTGTGCGCTCACCTTTTGATGAGCGTCCTTGTTGAGTAGATGTCGATATTGTAGAGATCTATTCCGCGTTTGTGATAAAGTTTATTTGATATACTTGTAGCAAAAGCTTTGTATAACATTTCATATAAAACAGTAAAATACATTCATAATGTAAGCTACAAAAGATAAAAACTTCATTATCAGCAGTTTAAAAACAATCCACACTTTACACAAAGGGTTTATGTTAAACAGTTGAAAATCTCTGTAATATGGAGATAAAATCGAACGCTGAAATATATTAGGTTAATGTGATTGCCTTGTAAACATTGCAGCCATAGACAAGGAATTTCTAGCACCGTAGCCGCATTGTTGTATGATTTAAAATATTTCATACAAAGGCAATTCAGGCTTTCACAGACTACAATCAGATGGTATAAGGTCTCCTCCAGCAAATGTCCACATAGTCTACAATATTTGTGATTATAGACTGTCTTATTCATCCATCTTGAAGGTGATAGAGCTATGGATACATTAAATTTGAGCAAGAGGTATACTCGAAATATATTCGGATATGCAAGTATATATTGTGGAATAAATTTACGGGCCCTTCTATGATGACAATACTCAGTGGCTGAAGTCAAGGTTTCTAGGTGAAGGATGTTTAGCAGGAAAGCAGTTGCATTTAATTTTCGTTTGAGCCATAGTTTGATGTTACCTGAGACATAAATACTGCTTCCTTCATATAGCCAATGATTATGATAACATTTCAAAAGACCAATTGTTCCCCACGGTGTGGTGGAATCTAAACTTAAGAAGGCCTTCATGTATGGGGAAATGATTGTGTCAGTAACCACAGTAGTCACCTGCTGGAAGAGCATTATACATTGGGATAGATAAACGTTCCAAATGCCTTTTATATTGAACTCTAAATATAGGTATTCAATACTTATACATTGCGGTAACCGAAACAGATGCCTGAGTAGTTTGGCTTCAAATCTAATAAGAGCTGTTTTAAAATTGTGACCCCATATGGCTATTGTATAGGACAATATGGCTGTTATTTTCAATTTATAAATAGAAAGAACAGCTGATGCACTGAAGCCGTTATTGCGACCAATAAAAGCACTTAGTTAATTGACCGAGACCTCACACTTCAATTTTGCCTCAGCCCAATGGGAGTTCCAATTAAGCTTGTCATCAACTAAGACGCCTAAGTACTTATAAGAGGAGACTTGCTCCAGTTGGACGTCGGCCAAAGACCAATGTAGACGCTTAGGCCTTAGTTTCTTTGTGAAGACCATGATTTTGCTTTTGGATATATTAATAGTTAGGCCATTGTCAGATGCATATTTGGCGAGTGCATTTAGCATATTTTGCAGGCCAGATGGAGTATAGTCAAGGAGTAAGAGGTCATTGGCATATGCAAGTCATCCCAGGGCTATATTTTTAATTTTGATGGGATTAGCAGTATGTAAATTAAAAGATGCAATCATATCAGCCAGATATAGATTAAAAAGAGTCGCCGCTACCATACAGCCCTGTTTAACACCACGATTAGTGGGCATAGATTTAGATAATTTTCCTAACGCGTTTAAGTGAATAGAAACTGAAGTATCAGCGTGAAGCAGCATCAACATCGGAAGCAATCCACTTGGAATTCCCCAATCGACTGGTTTGTACCATAGATGATTCCTACATACCGTATCGAAAGCGGCGGAAAAACCGATGAAAGCACAGTAAACATCCAAGTTCCGCCGCACCCAAGAATGTTCAATTGCTGAGCTTAATATGAGCAGGTTGTGTAGGGTACTAGATTTGGATCGGAAACCAATCTGATTGGGAGGAAGAATCTTGTGTTTATCAATCCAAGCGTTAAGTTCGTGAAGTAACACTTTGGAGAAAACCTTGGATGTCGAATCTAGCATTGCCAGCATTCTAAAGTTTGCAGGGATATCCCATGCTCCCTTTTTGTGTACGGTGAGTATATTGCTAGCTTTTCAGGATTTAGGTAAGTTACCATGGATGCCTATATGGCCAAATAATATATGCAAAGCAGCGCCCCATAGTGGTGGATTACTTTTTAATATCATATTAGATATCCCATCAGGGCCAGCAGCACGAGATGATTTTAAATTTTCAATAATGGCAATAACATCTAGGATTGAGGCCTTGCATTCCCAACGAGAGTTGGGAATCGGCAAAGCCATGGCGACAGTCTCAGTGCTGCCTAGAGTCAGGGCTATATGATCGGCCCAAGATTGCTCGTAGATACAATTTATTGACAAATCTCTTGTTTTTAGCTAATAGGTGCCATATTGCATTGCCGTCACCTAGTAGGGATAGACAAGCTATTTTTTTGCCAGTTTTAACTCAAGTTCTTTTTGTGACTTTTTTTTAGAACTCGAATTTGTTCTGTGATAGATAGGCCATTTGACACTTGTGTGTTAGAATGGACTAACTTTTTAATATTAAGGCGTAGGTTCCTTTTTGCGATTTGAATGACATTATCATTATCTTTGCATATAGATCGCACAAGGTTGACTCGCTCGATAACTGATTAGTATGAGCGTTGCTCTAATGCGGAGCTTTGGATGTTAGCCATAGTTTCTGAATAGGGCTCAATTAATTTCTCATCGGACTCCAGTGGAGACGAGTAACGATGTATAAAGGAAGGTAGTAATAGTTGAGCCTTAGAGTTTGCTTGAGCTATATTATGACGTTTCTTCACTATACGGTTCTGGCCTTCATTCAAGAGAATCTGCCCGTTTTTATCATGCAATGGCAGTGTATCAATAGTGTGCTTGACATCTATAAGGAGACATAGAGGCAGATGGTCACTCTCCTCGCGACACACAACTCCCATATCTCTAATCAATGGGAGGCCAAGAGTGTTCGAGAAGATGTAGTCAATAGTGGCTGCAGAAGAACCTTCTATACGCATCGGACCCAAGTAGGGATCACTCATTGTGGAACCATTTAGGCGGGTTATGTTGTGAGATTGCAGTAGTCTATGCCACTTTTTACCTTGTGTATTTGAATCTTGATTTATGGGGTTAGAGTTCTGTCCACCATTTACCATTTGCACAAGTGGAAAGATTTCACCTATTTTTGTGTTGAAATCACCGACAATCCAAATCGGAAAGTCGTGAGAATAGTATTTTAATGCAGCATCGATAACTTTCAGATTTTTTAAGATCAGAGACATTTTAGGCGGATCATAGATATTAAATAAAATGATGGTAGTATCCCTATACATGATCTTAGATATTAAGATGTTTGGGGTTGACATGGATAGTTTTTCTATCGTCCATGGACTCACTACTGATATAAGCAAACCACCTTTCGGGCGACCCAGGAGACCTTTGATTGCCACTTCATGAATTGTGTTACGGTTATCAATTTGGAGCTCAGATGTAAGCCATGTCTCCTGAAGAGCGACTATTTGGAACATCCCAAAGTTGCATATAAGTCCATTGACGTCGAACATATGTTTATGTCCTTGTGTATTCCAAGAACAGAGGAATTAAAAATATGTAGGTCATTTTCTTGTCCCAGTGAAGTGGTCCCTGAAGGACAATGGCAGCCATTGCCAGTAGCCCTCAGGGATGGCCCCAAGTGACAAGGGATCCTCAGAAATCGGATTTGCAGGTAGTTGCTTTTGGGTCACATTTGGACAAGTGGGTTTGGGTCCTCTTGTTAGAATCGCCGAAGCGGGATGACGTTGCTTGGTTGTCTGAGCAACGTCAGGGCGCATTTTATTCTTAGGGCGCTTGTTTATTGGAATCACGACGGATTGAGCGATATAGCCAAGATTAAGCAGGTGTTCCTCAAAGCCGAGAACATAGGTTAGAGTAGCATCGTGTTTAAAACACACATTTGATGTATAGTGATTCTCAAGCTCGATTTGGTCGACGAGATGAATGTCATTGGATGTTATGACATGAAGGGGAACTAACTCATGGAATAGTTTCAAGATTGACGATCTATTCAAAGGAGCCTGTAATTGAACCGCAGCAGTTTGAGTGAGTTGAAGAGCAGCCATCTGTGAAGGATGCATGGAATTATCTTAATGTAAATTAGATGTTAGGTCGGAAGCATCTTTCTTTCCCTTGGTGGCTATGACCCACTCTTGAGGTAGGGTCATCTGCCGTTCTACCGGTGGAAGCACTACAACAGGAGTTGGCATTTTTTTATGTTTGTTTTAGTTTGCTTTATTTTCCCTTCTTTTGCGGCTACATCCAACTCCTTATGAGAATTTGGTGCTAGTTTCGTAGACTGGGGAGAATTGATAATGGTCACAACCGGATCAACATGAGTGACCTTGTGAGTAAACAGGGTATTAAATGTGCTTCGCTGATTTGTATGTGTTTTACATTTTTGACCCTTTATTTGTAGGTTTGTTTCGATACATAAATGCCTGGAAGACGCGATTGGATTTCCTGTAGTTATGCTGGGGCAATAGTACACCTGGAGTAGACTTTTTTTTAGTAAGGCTAGAGTTACAAGGCGTAAGGAATGGTTTAGCCATACACTGAGTACCACAGGTTCTTCTCGGGCTTGCATGTAAGAGCAAAGATTGGATATCGATTTTGGATTCCAATAGGGAACATTTGTCAAGCAGGCTAGTGAGAAGATTTTCTAACGCATCAAATTTCTCATCTGAGTTCATGCTTGTATCTAGCTCCCCGTTATGGATACCTGGCCCTCAATCAGTAATCACACTTTTTGTGAGGGGGTCTTCAGCGGGTTTGGATGATGTGCCAATCGATTCAAATTTGAATAGCGGCAAGGTGTTCATTATGGGATCACTAGAAGGCTGTAGTTTAATTGTAGAAATGTCTGGATTCGGTCTGACCTGTTAGTGAAGAACTGGCATAGTTGGAGGTTTGGTTGGAGGCGTGAAGAAAGCTGGAGTAACAAGAGGTTCTCCAATTGTTATTTCTAAGTCTTCGCCTAGGTATTGCAATTCCATTTCTTCAAGTTTTGATGCAGCTAAGTCAATAGAACATGAGGGGGATTCGACTGTGGACACAGTGGGGACAGCATTGGTTTTCAACTCATGAATGTCTTGCGGGATGGGATTAACGTGTACAACAGACATGGCTAGGTTTGGATTTTGATCTTTAAATAATTTAGGAAAAGTAACTTCTAGTAGTTCTGGGACATGGGTGTGATTATGGGCATTAGAGCCACCCAGTATATCGTTTAACAGCTTCGAGCTTACACAACCCAAATCACCAGAAATTTCAGTAATCAATTCATCGGCAATTTCAGAACAAAGGTTGTTGGAAACAGATAGAGACAAATGTGCCGAATGTGTTGTTTGTTCATCAATCATCTTTAAAGCATTTTTAGCAAAATAGGCAGTTATATGGTTTTCCTGGATTGGAACACGTGAGATGACCTTAGGAATGCATATACGTCTATTCCTCAGTGTTTTATGCATTTGTAGTTCCTGTGCATGGTTGGTCATGATGCCAGAATTGAATAACTAAGAAACGTGTTGCTAGTACTGATATATGAGGTAGTCAAGCAGTGTCAAGTAAGCAATCCGAACAAAAAAAGACAAGAAAAGCTTAAAGGGCAATTTAGAAGACAGCAGTCACAATTAAAAGAAAACAAGGGACCATTAGTACAGATGTACCTTTAAGATAATATTAAATAAGCTATGAACAGTCTTGGTACCAGACAGATTAACTATTAGGCTGGCGATAGCGGTATGCCACAGTATATAAGTGTTTGAAAGATATACAAGCTGCTAACTGTACATACAACTGTTTCAAAAGTTATGCAACTATATATTTTTTTTGATTAAATAAAACAATTGGCAAGGCGGTGGTGCGACCAACCTGCACCAGCCTACGCAAATTGTCGTTGAGAGGTTGTTGTGATTTCCTTATGGCCTTAAGTGGCAGTATAACAATGTCGCATGTATAGCAATGTCACATAACAATAGTTGCAATAATAACAGAAATGGTCACACTAATCACATGGTGTCATCATATGCTGTATATTGATGGAAACCAAAATCGGAAACATAAAGACTTACTTCTCAGTGATGTGAATTAATGCAACTAGGTGGTGTTTCAATACAAACACTGGACGCTCATGCACATCAAACAGGCCCACGCAGACCAAGGGGGCAAGTGAGGGAAGTAAGTACGATTATTAACCTGGGCGCACAAGGAATAACGGGCTAGAACTTCCAATGCTTGTAGAGCGAGCGCCGTACAGGAATTAATCTACAGGCCTAAAATACTGCAAGAAGAAAAAACGCTCGAAGGACAAGGCAGCATTCAAAAAAGGAAAGGGGGTTTTCAGAGGGCAGCCGGCAGCTCGGCTGCTCGCAGCCGAACAGCCAAACATCTACTTCGGTGCTACTTCTGGAGAGCGCGCGCCGGAGCGCGCAGGGCTCTACTTTTGTAGCGCCAAAGGGGGCGTGGCCTCACCTAATAAAATAATAAAAATAACAGTATATTTAGGGACTATAATATACTGTAGTAATGTAAAAATATATTAGCATTGACAATAATGCCTAGAAGTGAAAGTCCAATTGTCCAAAGTAACATGGAAGTGATGTTGAAGGCGGCAGATTCGTACCACGTTGGGGATCCTCTCAGAGCTCCACAGCCAAACAGCTACTTCTGTGCTACTTCCGGAGCGCGCGCGCCAGAGCGCGCGGGGCTCTTCTTTTGTAGCGGAAAAGGGGGCGTGGCCTCACCACGTTGGGGATCCTCTCAGAGCTCCACAGCCAAACAGCTACTTCGGTGCTACTTCCGGAGCGCGCAGGGCTCTACATTTGTAGCGGCAAAGGGGGCGTGGCCTCACCACGTTGGGGATCCTCTCAGAGCTCCACAGCCAAACAGCTACTTCGGTGCTACTTCCGGAGCGTTTGTGGGCCCATTGCACACGCTTCATTACCGTTCGGCTTCCTGTGGCGGACTGTGGAAGACTGAACTCAGCGCGGGAAGTCGGATTTTAAAGGCAGTCTTTCAAATTAAAGCAACAGGCACCAATTTTGACTCTTAGCTCGTAGATCGTGGCTGCAGCTCCTCTCAAGACGCACACCAAACAGGGACTGGGGCAGACTGAACTCTGCTCCGAACTCTGCACTGCGCTCCACGTGAGAAGTCAGATTTTAAAGTCAGTCTTTGAAATTAAAGCAACAGGCACCAATTTTGACTCGTAGCTCGTGGCTGCAGGTCCTCTCAAGACACACACCAAACAGGGACTGGGGCAGACTGAACTCTGCTCCGAACTCCGCACTACGCTCCACGCAGGAAGTCGGATTTTAAAGTCAGTCTTTGAAATTAAAGCAACAGGCACCAATTTTGACTCATAGCTCGTGGCTGCAGTTCCTTTCAAGACACACACCAAACAGGGACTGGGGCAGACTGAACTCTGCTCCGAATTCCGCGTAGTTATTTATTTATTTATTTATTTATTTATATGCAGGAAGAGCAAAAGAACATACAATAGATTAATCCGATTTGACTGGAAGCAGTGAGCTTCTTACAAGGGGGTGAGTATGAGGAACATTCTGACCAGGTTGTGGAGGAGAGTAAATGGAACAGCCACCGTAGCAATACAAAAGTGGACATACATAGTTTAAGTACCACCAACATTGGACATTTTTAAGTGCAGGTAGGCAGTACGGCCAGCTGTGTTTGTGGTGTCAACATGATGGGTGACGTGCTAGAGTGGAGGCCGAGGAAACTATTCCAAGCAGGTAAACTATTTCTTAAAGCAGGTATTGTACATACATTCTTTATTTATTTATTTTAATTTTTGGAACGCGCCAACATGCCCGTAGGCCTCAGGGCGCACACAAAGACAAGACATAGACAGACAAGCACAAGAAGCAGTAGAGGAGGACAGAGTCAATGAGTTATTCGAGGTTGAAGAAGTGAGTTTTTATGGCGCATTTGAATACAGTATAGCTCTGGATCTGACGTATCCAGGCTGGTAGTGTATTCCAAAGAAGGGGGCCCTGTGCATCAAGAGTGGTGCCTCAAAATTTGGGGTGTTTGAGGACAACAGGGGTAGATGAGCGAAGATTTCTCTCGTTAGGCTTGGCACTAATACGGGCCGACAGGTGTGTTGGACTGCTGAGACTAGGGCATTTGTGGGTTGTGGTAAGCACCTTGTGTGTTATACGATGTTTGACCAGAAGCCAATGAAGTCTTTTCCTAAATGTGGAGATGTGTGCTGGACGAGACTGGTTGAAGATATTGCGCACCGCGTTGTTCTGAGCCACTTGTAAAGATTGGATGTTAGAGGCAGTAGTGCCGGCTAGAAGACTATTGCAATAGTCTAATCTAGAATTAATCAGTGCCGTGGACAAGAGGGCACAGTTCTCTTCCGAGATGAATGGGCGAATATAACCTATTCGCTTGTTTATGAGGCCGCAGCTAGACTTAATGCTGGAAACATGGGACTTCATGGAAAGTTCTTCATCCAGGACAACTCCTAAGGTCTTGACTTTCTTCTGGACGGGGATAATATTATCTGCGATAGGGAAACTGGCATAGTTGGTATCTAATTTAGTCTGAATAGTTTTAGATGACACAATAAGGAGTTCTTTTTTTTGTCATTGAGAGCAAGGGAGCAAGAGCAAGATTCTGCAATCCTATTAGATATCGCATATCTTTTGAGATTTAAATGCCTCCTTTCTCACCGTGATTTCCACAACTGTGAAGGGGGGTCATCAAAAGTGTTTAAGTAGGAGGGGGCTGCTATATTTTTCTACTATGATCCTCCTAAAGTAGGCAAACAGCAGCAAACATAATCTGAGATAGTAAATACCTGAACACATCTGTTTGGGTAAATGCACAACATAAGCAGACAGAGAAAAAAAAAATCAGCCCCAATACTTTTTTGAGGTTTGATAATATCCCTATTTGTCACAAATTCCACTTGATATGGACCTGACTGTCATAGCCATCGCACATATTTCAGAGCAGGAAGCCTATAAAAGCACACTATTAACACCAATCTAACAAATTAGATCTTCAAGCACCAAGGTCTTCTCGGATACTGCTTCAGCAGGGACTTACGTGCGCTTGCTGTCATCGATGGTGTTGACTTTACCACCCGTAAACACCCGGATTTTGCAGTCCTTCCACTGCTTCTTTGTGGTGAGCAAGTAGGGAATGAGAAGGGTTAATCCTTCAGAGAGAATGGGGAAAATGGAGAGCACGGTCAAACAAATTCATAACTTGGAAACAAAGTAAATATGACATCCTGGCAACAATAACTATCAGTTCTGGATATTATCACCTTTCCAGATCTGCTGCTATCTGAACATAACAGGGATCACTTGGTAGCAAATGCTAGTGGCATGCAGAGGACCCCCAATATTTGTACTTATGTGCTGTTGGGTCCCTTGCATGCAATAACAAACTTGTACAAGATGAAGGGGTATAGGGAAGAGTAAAAGCGGGTATGCTTCTGTTTACTCTTCAGTTTTCTTCTCGTGTTTTGTGAAGAAATTACTGCATGCAAATTATGTTTTTCAGGTGGCAATTATTACTCCAAAGCATAACTTAGACTACAGTTGAAGTCACCTCTTAGCAAGAGTATGAATATTTTGTTCCATGACATGGGTTGGTACCCCAATTGGGGGGACGAGTATGCTAACATGAGATATTCCTTAAGGAATCGCATAGATCGTTAGGACTGGAATGAAAATATACACCATCGAGAGTCATTAAGAAATTATACATGTATTCCTGACATCCTGTATATGTTTAAAAAAGTCCAGCCTTATTTGAATATATGTCCCTCTCGCCACCTTAGAAGGCTTATCCTCCTACTTCATATTAACCATATACTGATATTGAGTGTAGTGGGTGCAGCACTCTCTGTCCCTGTACAAGATCGATTTTGCGGTATCTGCCATAACAAAGATCTACCGGAAACAGCAACACATGTTTTGACTGAGCGCTCTTGTTTGGGGAAGGTGTACATCTTACATTTAGGCAAATGTGTCCACCATCTAGATACCATCAAGCATCCTTCATTTTGGAAACAATCTATTAATACTAACAATAAGGGTCTTCACATTGCACTGTACAGAATTTGGAAGGAGGTTGAAAGGTGTATATCAGCTACGGAATAGGAATTGATATACCCTCTGTGTGGACATTGATAATAGGCTGAGAAATGCTTTTACTTTATGGCTGTAGCCATTCTATATGAGTATAAATGCTGGTTGGGGCATTGTAATTGACGTCATATTTAAGTTATGATCCTGGTCCTCAAATTTCAAGCCCCTTGGTGACCTAGGCATTTTCTAAAACTGCACTAACCTCAACATTGATTATGACGATTTCTCCTAATGTGGAACAGTGATAGATGGTATAGTACCTTATTGCACCTTGAATGCATGTTAGGTCCAAGGAATTATCCATATAATGTGCTGCTATCTGGGGGTGATAAATGGCTTATTGGCAGGGTAATGTTAAGATATAAGAGCGGGGAATGGAACGCAAGGAAACTTAATAGGAGAAAGAGATCTCTCCTCTATGGCTTTCCTGTTTCCCCCAATGTAGGTACGAGTAGCTATACTGATGGTGACGATGATTTTAAATTGATATGGCTGATTCTCTCTCTTTAATCATGCATTTTTACATTTAAGTGTCTAGGGATATGAATTATGTATTTTTAAATTTGGACTATCTTAGTTAACGCACTGGTGTAAGGAAGAGGAATAATGAATTAATATTTTATAAATTGATGATGAATATGACCTTGAAGTAAAGAGCAGAGTAATGTAATGTACTGTAATGTAATGGTGCTACTTTATCTTTATGCCCAATGTATGGACTACATCTTTGATTTTTTTATGTGTCAAGTTTTATGCTAAAACTAAATCACACTAAATTAATTAAATAAATACATACATTATTAATCCATGCCTACGGAATTGGCCTGCTCTGAGCATGTGCTAAATCGAGGCAGATTCCATAGAAACCGTTCGTTGTATGCCTGCATGAAAATCTTATGCAGGTCCAAAGTGAAGTGCACTGACAAGGCGGAGGCAGTCGGCACAGTAAAACTCTTATCTCTACTCTGTGCCTCTCCTCAGCCTTGTAAGTGCTGGAAATGGTGGGCTCCATTTCCTGCTTGCTCCTTGCTACATGTGGATATTAGTGTGCTCATGGAAAGTCATACTGCCATGTTAGTATCTATTTCCCTCTGCATCAGCTATTCAGTTTCATTTTTATGGGATTAAGCGCAGTCCAGTTTGTGCCATTATTTGCTAGATACATTTTGTCTTTTAAACTTTGTAGAGGAACATTTGTTGAAAAACATAAAGCATAGCTTGGGCTCTAAAGGAAAGGGGGGCATTCAAGCAAGACAGGAGGTGACTTCCTAACTTGGCTTCAAAACCACACCTGGCACATGCAAAACCCATTTTAGACTGGGGGATAAACACATTTTGATGTTGAACTATAATTTCTATGGTTGTAATATCAAAACTAATACCCCAAACTCTCGCTAATAAAGCTAGTTTGGACACTCTCTCCTGCCTCTTCAGTCCATATGAAACAACTTTCAAGGCTTTCCCTGGAAAACAATTATCAGTGCACAAGGTCGGCATAGGTCGTGGCCCTTCTCTATCTATTGTGAACTCTACAAGTATCTCACCTCCGTCATCAAAGAGCCACCAGACATCAATCGTGCCTTTGCCCTGCTTCTTCTGAAATTGAGAGGTGACTTCTAGCTTGATCTTGTGGCCAGCTGAGGTAACAGATTCACTGGGGCTGGAATACTTTGCTGCAAAGAAAGATACCCAAGACCAGGGTAAAAAAAAAATCACAAGATCGCCCACCAACACCCACTCGATTATAGATCATCTCACTGCATCCACGATAAATAGAAACAGTGACATTGTTTTCAACATGGCTAAATGGGAAGCCTTCATAAGAGGAACTGTACTTCCAGTGGAGGTAGGGGTTCATGTGTGTGCTGTTGTGTGAAGAGGATGCACTCATGATTCCTCCAATGCACAACAAATTGGTAGGCATCATTCAACACTTGCTGGCAATGAAGGTGTTTGGAGTAGGGTTGGATCCTGGTATCCATGGAAACAAATGAAAGGAAGAGACCTCTTTTAGGTTGTCCGAAATATTCGAAAGATAAACCACCACAGACAAAGGCTTTCACCAGTTGTTAATGCACAGAAGGCAGCAGACATCACTAGCAAAGAGAGCTGATTTGGCAGAGCTCCATCTCTCTACCAAATGTGGCCTCCCCGGCCACAAAGACGGTTAAGCTACTGTGTGGAGGAGCACCGATATGGCAAAGACTGTGACTGCATTATGATCCCCAGTAAAGGATACAAGTGGGTCTGGGTGATCAGGATGCATGGAACGAATTGTAAGTCTGCCATCTGGGGGTACAAAAGGTGAGTCCCTGGGCAGAGGATTGAATGTCTCAGGATTTAGACACATGATCCCAACACAACATTTTGGAAGGCAATGACAGGTTTATAGGAACCTCGTTCAAGCTCCAAAGATTTTAACGCTTTGTTAAGAGGTAAGGACACACATAACGAGTGCTCTGCGGATAATTAACAGGGTTCTTGGTAGCGACCTCCCAGCTCACTCCATTCAGCTAACCAACTTCCCTAGAACCTGGAATCCCTGCCCACTCGAGAGCACCCAGGGGTTCCAGGTTCTATATGCTGGAACCCCCCGCTTCATTAACAGCAACTATATACACAGTGAAACATGCATCACAACATTGATGATAAGAACATATATACAAGAAAAGTGAGCAAAACATCAAGCTATGCACTCTTAACAACGCAGATGTGGTTGTAAACACCCACACCCAGGAAAGGTGTCTGGCCATCTTTCCAGGTGATGGTTGGCATGGAGCATGAGCAGAAACAGGACATAATGAAATTTAGTGCACGGCAAAGGTTATTGTTAGTGCACCAAACGCACCAATTGGTGCTTTTGTGAGACTTACGAAACGGTAACCCTGCACACGCTGTTGTGCATCCCTCACACCACTGTTCGCTCATTGGGTTTCTTTTTTCAGGCCACCATGGAAAGGGAGAAGGGACTAAATGTTCCATGGCAGCTATTTTCTTGTTTACTTTTTTCTATTTACTTGAATGGTCGCCATGGAAGGAGACAAGGGGCTACGTGTAGTCTCTTCTCCCCTTCCATGGCAGCCTTTTTCTTTGCTTACAATAGCCACCACAGAAAGAGAAAACAGACTGCGTTTTCCAGTTCGCGCCAGCCATTTCTTTACTTTTGTTTTTGTCAGCTTGTGAAACGCAACTTGTCTCGCAGCCAAAAAACACACATCAGTACCCCGGTCTAATGGGCCAGGGTACTAATGTCAATAAACCCCTCGCTGGTGGCCATTACTCTATAAGGCCTGAAGAAGGTTGCTAATAGAGTATTGCCCAGTCTGCAGCTCAGATGCACAGGGTCCAAAACAGTCCATGTTAAAGATAGCTGGGGTTGTACCAACCAAAACAATTGTTTGAAGCAGGAGAATTCACCAAGCTTTGACTTTAGTATTATTATTATTATTATTAGGGTAGTTACTGAGCGCGGACCTAGCTTCAGGAAGCAGCAGCACACTTTACAATTATAGGGAAGAAGACAGTGAGGGAAGCAGAGAAAAACGGAGCCGGGAGCAAACAGGGAAGGGGGGCGGGCAATTGGCAACATGGGGGAAGACAGTGTGACTTCAAATAAACATTCAGACTCCCACTGATTTAGGGAATGTTCTTACAAGGTTATTATTGGGTTGTGCGGGTCAATTATATTATCGTAGTTGGATTACATATAATTTGGTTTAATATTGTTTTGAAGGTGCATGTTAATGATCAAGGATGCATTCCATTTCATCTTCAAAGAATGAGTAGCATATTTGCATAGTGTTGACCTTTAGATTAGTGACACAAACCCAATGGCCTAATAAACACTATATCACTATAATCACTTACATATAACACTATCATGATTTCCAAAGGAACGTAAGTAACATTTCTATGGCCTTAATTTAACTTCCACATTCCTGCGCACAATCAATGATCCTGCCTAATGGAAGATGGCAAACACATAAAGTGAGAGTCAATATCCATGGCCTTTCCTTAACCTTTCCTTAACCGTGGAAGCACCTTACCTTTGCACAGCAGTGGCTTTGATAAACAAATCTTCTTAAGCTTGTCTTTTTCTGCTGTATCTATGGATAAAAAACGATATTAAAATTCTTACAACTAAAACGACCACTGCATGATCGTGCACTGCCTTAGGGTAAGGCGGGGTTCCGAAACAATTCTCATCCCTTTGCCTGAGGCACTCAGTGAACCTGAAGGGACCTTTCCAGTTGCAACACTATTATTCACTACAGAGGACTACACAGACATGCACACACACCACAAACACATACATGCAGACACACACACATGCAGGCATGCAGACTCACACATGCAAACACACATACACATGCACGTACACTCTCTCACACACACACATGCAGGCATGTAGACTCGTGCATGCACACACATGCAGACTCAAACACACACATGCAGGCATGCAGACTCACATGCACACACACACACATACATGCAGACACACACACATGCAGGCATGCAGACTCACACACATTCAGGCATGCATACTCACACATGCACACACACACATGAAGACGCACACACATGCAGGCATGCAGACTTGCACATGCACACACATGCATGCAGACACACACACAAGCAGGCATGCAGAATCACACATGCACACACACTGATGCATGCAGACTCACACATGCACACACACTCTGGGCACTCAGAGCTGGACAGGCTGCAAAGAACTGAATAATGTGTGATCAACTATTGCAAATGTACAATAGTGACACAAATGATCTGTTTTTAAATAAAGAAATTAAATTAAGTTTAAGTTGAGAATTATAGTGACTGTTAAAATGACAATACTGACAACACCAGCTCTGTCAATGATGGCACCAAGCAGGTGCATACCTTTGAGGGTCTGTGACTTTGACTTGGGGTCAGGAGCTTGTGTTGCTGCTGAATGTGGACCCATGTCAACTTCCTTGATGTCTTTTGTGCTTATCTTTCTGGATGGGTGTATCGCCTCTTCTGAAAAAATGCATGAGAAGAGTAAAGACTGCTGTATTGAATGATTTCGATGGCAACTGGGAATCACTACAGCATCAAACAGTCATATTGTCATTACTTCCGGTGCATTCACGTAAGTTAGGTTAACTAGCATCCCCTTTAGCTTTGCTAGAGCCTTAAATCAAAGAATTGGCAGAAGCAGCACTTATTTAAGCTCCTTGTTGCCAGGCAGAAAGGTGCAGCCACCACCCTCGTTCTCATTCATTCCACTAATGACAGCGCAGAGGTGGTAATGTGCATCCTCAATATCTGTTGGTGCCGACAGCATAGGCTTTCCTCTTCAGCTGCCTTAGCAGAGATCTCCTACTCATGCAAAGTGTCCTAGAGCTTAATTACAAACACATGGTGTCCGTATAGGACACGTAGAAAGACAACAGATAAATGGCCCTATTTATGGACATTCCATGTAATAATCAGATTGGTGGCCCCAATAGAATGTGTGATCAAAGGCCTATAGTGGGCGGCCAGTTTCCATGCATGCATGTCCTTTTCCTTTGGAGGCTCTACACACAATGCATAGTTTCTTAAATCTAAGTTTGTTCCACTGAGATACAATATCATGGCTTCCAACATGAAGTGCAAGGAGGCTGCAGGAGCAAAGGAGAAGGAGAGAGCCAGAACACTACAGCTGTAATGTCAGAACAGCAGCTGCATAGTGCAATGAGAAACATTGAAATGCGAGCAGAGGGTCATACCAGGGAGCAAGCGGGCCATCAGAACCCCAGAAACAAAAAACTTAACCAGAGGCAGTTGAGCGCAGGCATGGATCTGAAGCTGGCATTTGGTGTGTTTTCGCCAATCACCTTCGAAGAAACGGCTCATAACTAACATCGGTCAGCATCTGCAATATTTTAACGTTGATTGGTGAAGACCACCTCACATTCCAATATTGGTGCTAATAAGTGCCTAATGGATAGAAAAGTCAAAGGGCAACTTACCCTTGATAGTATTTTCATAGTTCAATTAATCGGCCAAACATTATTCATGTGAGTGGCAAGAGTGGCAGTGAATGACCGATGGCATGAATATGAAAGGAACATACAAGTTATGCAAGTTCTCTGGCTGCCCTCATCCTTCAGAAGCTGATTTTAGTACAAAAAGACACAGGGGCCGATTCATGGAAATGTGCGCAGAAATCCCATAAGAGACAAGCGCAGAGAAGGACACTGTGTGAGCCTGCAAACAGAATGAAAAATGTGCGCCCTGTGTATTCATGGAATTTACAGCGCAAAGTAACCGTAATCGCAAGTCGCGGCCAGAACACCCCCGACACGCCCAAACGCAAAGCATAAACAGCCAGAACAGCTACCTTTGCATGCTCCCCCGGGCGCAAGTAAATGCACCCTTCAAGCCATGTGTGCGGTCCCCCGCAAGTGAGCCTGCTCCTTGGGGACCTTGCACAGGGCCCCCCATAACTGTATCTGGCACCCCGACAACCTGCATATAAATAATCGTAACTCAGTAAATACTTGGGAAATCTGTGTGCAAAGCCCCGGTAAACCGTTCCTGCACCCCGCTAAACTGCGTGCGCGCACCCATAAGTTAGATTGGAACCCTGGTTATGTACATGCACCCCTATATCCGACATGCAACCCCACCTCCGTGCTGCAGAACCTACGCGCAAGGGTACTTATGCCTGCCTTCGGGTGGCAGATAGTATAAAGGACTTGCATGGCCATTTCCTGGCCGAGAGATTGCACAATCAAATACATGAATACGTCTTGTGCCGTGCAATTGTGGGCGAATGCCTTCATGCCGTCCCTCGGAATGCACATTTTTGAGCAAGTTCTTCCCCGTTTTTGGTGTTCCTGCCCCTTCCCAGCCCTCTGCGCAAGCCACACCCATGTTCTGCGTGGAGTCTCGTGCAAGGCTCTTGACAGCTCGCAGAGACGTGCCGAGCCTACGCGTACTCCACGCAAGTTCAGGAAAAGTACAGTGCAGTCGATTCCATGAATTGACAAACGCAGATTTGCATGCAGTTTGGCACGCAAGTGCCATATTTTCCAGGCAAATAATACCATGAATCGGGCCTTTTGTTGTTAAAAATGGGGGAGGCAAACTCTCTGCTAATTTTGACTATTCATGCCATTTTGTAGTGGAGCGGAGCATACAAAGGAAAATCGGCTCTGTTTAATGCTCTGCTCCTCGCAGGAAAAAGGCCAGAGTGTCTTCCCATTACTCATTTTAATGCAGGAGCTTGATTGACTCGACAAGGATTCTGACTGCTGTTTATAGATGGAAAAAAACACACGTGCAGATTCCTTGTAATTCTGTGTGACATGCATGTACCTGGGCACCAGCATTACAGCTTCTTTTTTGGATGTGATGTAAAAAAAAAACATGGGAAACTGGCACTGCCCTGAGTCCTGCCCCTTTTTTGCACCGCAACAAGAAAAGTAACAATCTGACAGAAAGAGCTACAGACATATAAGCGGTCGCAGACACGGTCCTCTTCTCGGTATTACACTCAATTTAAAATGATGCCCTTATTTGTGATTAAGTGTTAAACGTGGATTTGATGATTAGGAAATATGTTAAAAAAAACCTCAGTTTTGTATTTGATTGCTTAGAGTTTTATTTAGTTGTATGCACATTTAAAATCTGATAAAAGCAATGATGAGGGTCTGTAATAGGAATATCTTTCATAAACTGATGACACTAGGGGTCACGTACCATGTGTCTCGCTTTGTGTCACATCAAGTCCCTCTCGGATTCTTACAATGACGATTCCATAGTGAAAGTCGAAAGCATCGCTGCAAATTATAAAATATATGTTAACACAGTGTAAAATAAAGTGCAAACATGATTTTAGCTAAAACGTGTTCACCAAATGTGGAATGCAACGGATCCTACCAGCTCAGGAAACTCATGCTAAATTTGGTCAACTTTCATCAACGTTTTCACGCCAAACATCTTTGCTGAAAAACTCATTTTTTGCATTACGATTTTCATATAGCCCGTTTTCCGTTTATCACCCACTCATCGCCAACTAAAAATCGCTAATTTGACTATGCGTATGAGTGTACACAACAATCAGCCGAGGTGGAGGATAGCTCAGGGGCAACGTGCTCGCCTTGGAAGCAAGATGAGATGGAGCAACGCAGGTTCAATCCCCGCGTCCGTGCTTAGAAACCTCTCGGCATTAATCGCCTTATAAATAACCTATCATATCATACAATGAAAATTAAGCGTGATTATATATTACTCCTTTCAGCTGTGGAAAGACTAACTCTAATTATTAGCTCTTTGGCCACAGCATCTGGTTTTCAAATAAGTTCTCTAATGTACAGGAAGTGCTTTAAATCAGCCTGTCCTCGTTATGCCCATGTTCTGTATATCTCAATTTTAAATATATATTTTCATTTTATACGTTATATTTTATTAATTAAATTTGTAAACGTTAATTTGAACTAAAACAAAGATTATTATTATATCTCAATTACATAGTATACAGATAATGCTTCCTTTTTTGCAAGCTGGTCCGATGAAGACAGTAAGGTACGTGAATGCCTGCCCTTATACAGTTAGTTTCATAACAACCACAACTAAGAGAAACAAAATAGAAAAGAGAGGAATTATTATCTGCCACTGGATGGCGCAATTCCTACTGAAAATAATTCCGAATTCTCATTTGAGCATAAATACAACATAAGGCTATTGGTGAGAGCTGTGCGAGGCAGCTTCGTTATCTGTCTGCAGTCAGCTGCGTGCTTCTCTACCGTGTTACTGAAAGTCAACATTCACGGCCTTGAGCACAGGCTGTTTGCCCTACTTTGTAAGGGCTTGCTGGCAGATGCATACAGTGAGGTACTTTCTTTACTGTCATCATAATTATTGACAGTCACCCTATGCAAAGTATAGCTCTGCTGCCTCAAACGTTATTTTCATGTACCGCGTATAACCAGAGTGCACGCTCTTCTGTTTGCAGTCGCACTGAGAGCTGCGTCACATGAGGGCTAGCTCAGATTGTACTGCCAATAGTAGCTCTGCTGTCTAAAGCCTTCATGGCACTGCATAATCCGAGGGACATGCAAAGCATGGCTCTCCTGTCTGAAGCATTACTCCCATCTACTGCACAGAACCAGAGTGGCAACTGTTTTGTTTGAAGTCGCACTGAAAGCGGTGTTACATGAGGGCTACGTCAGCTTTTACAGACAAGGATAGCTCTGCTGTCCAAGGCCTTCCTGGTAGCTTCACACAATACGAGGACGCTTTTTCCTGTCAACCTACCTGCTGACAGGTGTCTCATCTAAGGCATTGCTCTACTTCTGAATGACCTGAATGAGAGCACCTCTGCCAAGACCTTACAGCAAGATGACGTATTCAAACTAACCGATGCCCCACCTCTCATGCATTCTGCCTTCAGGACCACACTATGGAATTTGTAAATGTATAACTACTGGCCTCAGGCTGTCGGTGTAAACACATCGGGCCTCATAACTATTCCAGACCGGCAGAGTACGACTCTGTGGGCGGGTGCTGTCCCGCGCGCCCGTGTCAGACCTTGCAGGCAGAACGGCACCCGCCCACAGAGTTTCATGGAAGTACCAGCACCGTTTTTAACGGTGCTGGTGCTTCCGTGGTCCCCATTCCCATGGGGCCCCATGGGAATGGAGACTTACAAAATTACCGGCGCCTGACTTCCCGGCCGCCGGGGTCGGAATACCCTGGTGTTACCGGGAAGTCAGGCGCCGGTAATTCATTACGGGGCCGGCGACAACCTGCTGGTTTTACCAGCACGGTAAACGTCAGACCCGTAATGAGGCCCATCATCTATGTCCACCACTCCAGGGCCCCTAGAATATGTTCTCCCTATTACACCTCCAAAACCTAGCATACGTCACACAATCAAGCAATACTCTAATGTAAAGGCACCTTACACTAGGACCAAATCTGCTCCCTGTTACTGCCTACTTTGTAAATCATTTCTGTTTGAATTATACCAGATCCTTCAATAAATAGAAATACAAATATAAAATGCCACGATGGGCAGATCTGCTGTGTAAAGCATCATATATGAGAGCTCTTCTGGTTGCAGTCTCCCTGAGAGCTCTTAACACATGTGCTTGCTCAGCCTTAACAGGCAAGGCCTCTCTGCTCAATAAAGACTAAGGGCCTGATTCATGGGGGCGTTTTCCTATGGGATTGCGCCATTTTAAATCACTTCCATGAATCAGGCCCTAAGTGTTCTTCTTTCTTTGAGAGGTAGCTCTGCCGCCCGAGATGTTGCTGGGGGCTGTGTAATAAGCATAACGTATGTTTGAGCTTCAGCGTTACTCCGTGATATGCATCTTGATTGGTAGCACTGCTGGATAGAGCTGTAACTTCAGTAGCCCAGGAAGTAGTTATGCTGTCTTAAATGTTACTGGAAAAGCTGAGTAACCAGTGGAATAGTTTAGCTGTCTAAGGTACTGTTATGCAGCTGATAGTCCTGACAAATCCTCCTCTCTCTCACTCTCTCTCTCTCCTATCTCTCTATATAGCTTCTTCCGCCTATCACACTACCTCTCTCTCTGATCCCTCTCGCTCTCTTTCTCTCTCTCCTTCTCTCTCTCGCTCTCTCTCTCTCTCTCCTTCTCTCTCGCTCTCTCTCTCTCTTTCTCTCTCCTTCTCTCTCGCTCTCTCTCTCTCCTATCTCTCTATTTATCTTCTTCCGCCTATCATACTACCTCTCTCTCTGATCCCTCTCGCTCTCTCTCTCTCTCTCTCTCCTTCTCTCTCTCTCTCTCTCTCTCTCTCTCTCTCTCTCTCTCTCTCTCTCCTATCTCTCAATCTTCTTCCGCCTATCACACTACCTCTCTCTCTGATCTCTCTCTCTCTCTCTCTCTCTCTCTCGTTCTCTCTCTCTCTCTCTCTCCTATCTCTCTATTTATCTTCTTCCGCCTATCACACTACCTCTCTCTCTGATCCCTCTCGCTCTCTCTCTCCTTCTCTCTCTCTCCTATCTCTCTATTTATCTTCTTCCGCCTATCACACTACCTCTCTCTCTGATCACTCTCGCTCCCTCTCTCTCTCTCTCGCTCTCTCTCTCTCCTATCTCTCTATCTTCTTCCGCCTATCACACTACCTCTCTCTCTGATCACTCTCGCTCCCTTTCTCTCGTCTCTCTCTCTCTCACTCTCTCTCTCTCTCCTATCTCTCTCTCTCTCCTATCTCTCTATTTAATTTCTTCCGCCTATCACACTACCTCTCTCTCTGATCCCTCTCGCTCTCTCTCTCTCTCCTTCTCTCTCTCTCCTATCTCTCTATTTATCTTCTTCCGCCTATCACACTACCTCTCTCTCTGATCCCTCTCGCTCTCTCTCGCTCTCCTTCTCTCTATCTTCTTCCACCTATCACACTACCTCTCTCTCTGATCCCTCTTGCTCTCTCTCTCTCTCCTTCTCTCTCTCTCTCTCTCTCTCTCTCTGTCTCCTATCTCTCTATCTTCTTCCGCCTATCACACTACCTCTCTCTCTGATCTCTCTCTCTCTCTCTCTTTCTCTCTCTCTCTCTCTCTCTCTCTCTCCTATCTCTCTATCTTCTTCCGCCTATCACACTACCTCTCTCTCTGATCCCTCTCGCTCTCTCTCTCTCTCTCTCTCTCTCTCTCTCTCCTATCTCTCTATCTATCTTCTTCCGCCTACCACACTACCTCTCTCTCTGATCCCTCTCGCTCTCTCTCTCTCCTTCTCTCTCTCTCTCTCTCTCTCTCTCCTATCTCTCTATCTTCTTCCGCCTATCACACTACCTCTCTCTCTGATCCCTCTCGCTCTCTCTCTCTCCTTCTCTCTCTCTCTCTCTCTCTCCTATCTCTCTATCTTCTTCCGCCTATCACACTACCTCTCTCTCTGATACCTCTCGCTCTCTCTCTCTCTCTCCTATCTCTCTATCTATCTTCTTCCGCCTATCACACTACCTCTCTCTCTGATCCCTCTCGCTCTCTCTCTCCTTCTCTCTCTCTCCTATCTCTCTATCTTCTTCCGCCTATCACACTACCTCTCTCTCTGATCCCTCTCGCTCTCTCTCTCTCTCCTATCTCTCTATCTATCTTCTTCCGCCTATCACACTACCTCTCTCTCTGATCCCTCTCGCTCTCTCTCTCTCTCTCTCCTATCTCTCTATCTATCTTCTTCCGCCTATCACACTACCTCTCTCTCTGATCCCTCTCGCTCTCTCTCCCTCTCTCCTTCTCTCTCTCTCCTATCTCTCTATTTATCTTCTTCCGCCTATCACACTACCTCTCTCTCTGATCTCTCTCTGATCTCTCTCTCTCTCTCTCTCTCTCTCTCTCTCTCTCTATGCTCTCACTCTCTCACTTTAAAGCTGTATCGCCCTGTGTCCTCTGCACTGCCAGGGGAACGTTTGCTAGGATCGAACTAACCATTCCTGGAAGCAGTGCAGCTGCTTGAGAAGTGAACCGACTTGGTGTTTGGACACATACATTGTCATCAGGACTGTCCTAAAGGAATGTCACCATCACAATGAGGGGAGTTGTTCAAACAGGGTCAGGTGAAGGTGGTGCAGAAATGCTCTGCTTAGGTGATGTGTTTCTGACAGACCTTGCAAGGCACCAGAGGACCAGGCTGCAGAGTCTACAACTGCTAACTGCTACAGTATTTCTTTAAATTTGTATTAATTATTGCCAACATATTTTTGTATTGTAACATATGTTTGACTTCAGCAGCACTTCCATCCAATCAGTGTTCATCAGGCAAAATAAACATTGAATTGGTGCTTTACAGAAGAAGCAGATCATGGTTTATATCTGATCTCATCCCTTTCCAAGAAGAAAGGGCACTTTAAGAGACAAAGGGCCTGATTCACAGAAGTGTTTTATAATCCTACAGAAAGAAGTTCTGTGAATCAGGCCCAACGTGGTGTGTATTATCGGCAAAGCTATTTAAAATAAATTATGTAATTATGCAGACATCGTAAACTGTCTCTCTTCACACTCCACTGCACACAATAGTCTTAATAGCAATGGTGCAATTGTTTTACTGAGCAAAGCATATTATCAGAACGTAGAAAGTCCATGTCAATCACTTTCTCATAGAAGCTTATCATTCCAAGATTGACAGTCTGGTTCCCACAAATGTTACTATTTCAAGATATCTTTATACGAAAAGAGAAGGTGGCAACTAGCATCAGAGAGGGCCCCTGGGGAAACTGACCAGTTGAAGTGAGTTTTCCTCGCTTTTACTCTTTCCTTGTCCACTCTGCCTACGGGGCCTTTAACATTGCTTGCAGGGAGCCTACAGCACAGAAGCGCTAAAGGCGGCAGCCCCTGCATTCAGTTTAGATTTTTTGTAAAATGACCCTCTCCAATGCAAGAGGTCTTCCGGTGTTGCTATATATAATCAACGTAGAATCTTTTGAAAAATAAAACCACTAAAATACAGCCGGTAAAGTGTTCATTTTAAGCAGATTAATGCATTGCATTTAAAAGCCATTTTGTGGTCTAAAATAAATGATAGGTAAAATAAAAAACAGGTAGGTGCTTGCGCTCTCTCCTGTACGAATCACAAGCAGTGCACAAAGAAATCATATTAATATACACATTTCCTTTTCAATGAATGCTTAAGTGTCACAAAGAGTGATTTTAGAAGGAAGGATTCTGAAAAGCTAGCACGCCTTTAGTTAACTGCACCAAGTGCATTCCTACACCACAAACAGACTATAACAAGGTACTACAGTTGTGTAGTGCTGCAATTTTCTTATTACAGGGGATTAGCGAGGTCACAACTAGGCTGTAACAACATCAAGATGTATAGGTATTAATACAGATATTACAGGCCGCAATGTACTCTAAACTACTCATTTACATTAGCTTTTCGGAGTGGTGTGTAGAGGAGTAGGTGGACACGTCATCCCTAGCTCCCGCACCCTCACCTCCTCCATACTGGAACAGTAGAAGAAGAGCCCTATGTGGGACACCAGGTATCATCCCAATACTGCACCAATTGTATGAGAGACGATATGTACTCTGACAACCGTATCGAAAGTACCCTCGTACTGAGTGGGTGGAAGGATTTCTGCACAGACCATTGGACATCATCGAGCTATAAGTGAAATTTGACAAGAAGAAAAAGTGACGTCATAGAGGAAAGAGACTGAGACTTACTGAAAAGATATGCAAATACTGAAAGAATAAAGATTTAACTGAAGTAACAAGAGAAACGTAATCAAATATGAGGAAATTGTATATGCAAAGCAGATAAAGTAACCTGCTGATTAATAAATATATATATATATGCAGAAACACAAGGCAGGTGAGAAATATAGAAGCTTGCTGAAGAGAAAAACATAACATGGCTAGATCGGCCATGATGGACAGACCAGGGCTGCTGAGTCAAGAGACACTGGAAGAACAGCTTTGTGTGAGGAATAAAGAGGATTCTATTGGCCTGGGATCAAGGATGCTAATTCAAGGAATAATTGCAAGGTACAAGGGGAGTCAAAAGGACAAACCATATAAGTATGACATATTTCTCTTCGATTAAGCAAAGAGTTTATGCAGTCACTCTTATAGGAACACTGATTGTTTTAAAAGACAGCACTTGGACGAACCTAGCCACAGGCACTATATTAATACAAATAGCAATAGCAATTACATCAGGCTAGGTGCCTGTGTGCCTTTGTGATAATATATAATGAAATGTTATATTTTTGTTTATTGAGCATTTACAAGCTGCAATCTACATAAAAACGTGCTTCTAGGAGCCAGACTTTGAGATTTGATTAATATGCAAACAAAATCAGTTACTTATGCTACATAATTGTATACCACATGTCACATTTAAACAATGGCAGACTGACTTGGACAGGGTAAGTATGAACTATGTACATATATTTCATGTTGAAAAACAGAGGTGTCATATTTCAAAAAGAAAATATCAAACCAGTGATGTCATGCATGATGTAATTAGTGGCGCAATTGATGTCATTGTGGCCATATACTGCACAACAGGGGGTGCACAGTTAAGGTGGACTTGCTCAAAATGCGATTCCTGAATTTCAGGTGTTTTGTTGCATTAAACCGGATCATCTTAACTCTCTCTTAGCCAAGGTTTTTTTCTATATGTATTATCACATATCCTGCGAAATGATGAACTATATTGGTGAATGACAGAACATCTGTGCTCTAGCACCTTAAGCGTCTCTTGTGCTAGCCGGGATTACCAGTAAAGATGTCAGATCAAATAACCGGACAGACTCAAAGAATATGGTAAACTACTACTTTATTCTCAATTTAATAAAGCAGGGCACACTGGCAGACTTCGGACTGATGCTTGCACACTCACTCACAAACTTGATTACACACAGGCTTTAAACCCCAATATGCGTCATCTATGACATCATCCTACATGGCAATCTTGAAAACCGATTGACTGGAGGGATTGGTTAGGGGAATATATCTACTTATAGAATACATATGGGTTAATGCTTCATTGGCTGTCTCTTATCTGTAAGTCACTCCTCGAACTAGCTTTAAATAAGTTTAATACTGATAATACAAAATGGCAGGGGATTGGTCTATGCAATATTATGTAGCAGGCTGCACCATAGACCCACTGATTAGTTGGCATTCATACCCGACCTTGGACATTCGGCTTGGCTAGCAGCAGATAAGCAAAATGAAACCAAGGTGCTTGAGTCACGTCAGATTACTCCCCACTTTCCCAATAAGTCCATCATCTTTCATCAGTCTGACTATGAGGCAAGGTTTCCCATCTGTAGTTGACCTTTTAACTCGCTCTCTGTTCTGGGACATTCAAGGGAGCGTAAGCACATCACTATCTTCATCCACAGCTTAATGAATAGCCCTCGTTTTTTACTTCTGAATCACATGTGAAGAGACCGAAAATGTGTCCATTTCGACCTCTTATTTATGCCATTTGATTCAATTATGCTGGATGTCATTGCTCCTCTTGGCCTCTAGAGACTTGCTCACTCCATCTTTTAGGAGCCTTATCCATTGTTAATTATCCAATACTTGGCTCTTGCAAATGTTTTCTTCTTCTTTAATCTAAGAAAAATATGGCTCACGTCCAAAGCTTATCTGTCTGCCTCAATTTGTGCTTTGCAGCTATTCCTCAAATAGCATCCTTGATCCCAAGCCAGCATAGACTCCTCTACCTTTTGCACACAAAGCTAATTCTCCAATGTCTCCTGACTCTACACCCCTGGTCTGTTTCGGAGGTAGCTGTATTGAATCTTTACAGGAGCCATCCTCCATTGTCCTATCGTGGCCATCGTTGCCACATTTTATTTTCCTCTACAGCAAGCTTCTATATGTCTCCTCGATCTTGTGTTACAGCATATTTACACTTATTGGTCTGCAAGTTACTTTATCTTCTTTGTATATATGATTACTTTATCATGATGTCATACATGTTTCTCTTGTCACTTCAGTTACATCGTCACTCTTAAGTATTTTTATATCGTTTCAGTATGTCTCTGTATATCATCTTTATGACATCACTCTACCCTCGTCAGATTTCGCTCAGCACTATATGATGTCCAATGGTGTGGGCTGACATCCTTCCTCACGATATCCTTCCCCTCTCACAGTGCAAGCATACATTTGAAACAGTTGCCTGAGTGCATATCGTCTCTCGTACACTTCATGAGGTTTATTGAGTCCCATATAAGGCTCTTCTCTTACTGTTCCAATAGGACAGTGGTTAAAGGGCTGGAGTTAGGGATAATGCTTCCACCTGCTCCTCTACACATCCTTTTCTGTTATAATTTAAAAGTATTTCAGTATTCATGCCATTGCACACATTGACGTGTGTCTAGGAATCATCTTAAATGCCCAGCAGAGGTGTTGGGACTTCCTTAACATTCACCTCTTTTTGACTAAGCTGTGAATGACAACATTTGAGATTGTAATAAATTTAACCATTTGGCGGCTAACCTACGGGAACTGTGCCAACAACTTGCTCTAAATAGTGCTCCAAATAGTAATGACATTTAATAGGGTGCACATGATATTCAATAGCTGACCGAGTCCAAATGCCTAGAGGCATACCTAGCGCACCAATCCAATATCCCATGCTTTCCACTTTATACTATGATCCCCTGAATGGATTGATGAGCCAGTTGGAATCACTGAAAAGCAGCATAGGCATTCCACACACCATGACCTCACATGACCCAAGGCAACCTCAGATTTTTTAGCTGGTCGATGAACTAGACTCACATTATCTGCCATGTATCCCATCAACAGCATTCCAGAAGGCCCCGGCAGTCATTGAGGCAATTTCTGAAATTCTATCTAAAAAACAAATGTACAATCGGATGGTGAGCTAGACACAGACTGAACAATCCCTGCAGAAGTCTCCACGCCATCCTCTAAGTATCAGGGTTCCCTTCCCCAAGATTTCAACTTTGCCACTTACACTTGTTTTAATCTTCCAAAAAGTTTTAACATAAACTCCAGGTCAACCAGGCCCTCCTTCTGTCTTGCCTCACCAGTTCATTTACAGTGGTTTAATTGTGCTGTTTCACAGTGCCCTTATTTTTCACCATTCAGGGCTCACTGGTCTAGGCGCAGTTGTTAGAACACACGGTCCACCCATGGCAGGTCACGCAACCAGGATCCCTGGTCCCCTCTGCCCACATAGGTTCCTTGGCACTTGTTCCTGTGCACAAAGTCACCTTCACTAAGTTCCTTTTGGCAGCCTCTTGGCTTTATTTGTAGTCTTGCACTCCATTGGCTTCTCTTCTTTAGCCTTGTGGCTCTGCAACAACGTGTCACACACCTCTTGCCAATCTTTGGTCTTGCACACTGCAGTCAGTCAAAGTTCAATGTGTGGTTCCCTTTAGCCTTTTATGTATTTAACTTCAGGGTTTAAGTTAAATAGTTGTGCAACATACATTTAATGTTGTTTACTTTCAGTTCAGTGTTGAGTGTGCACTTATGTTGCGTAACTGTAAGATCTCATTCAGTTCGGTATTTAATATGCACTTATTTGCTTCAATGTTAAGTTTCCATTTGGTTCAGTATTCAATAGGCATTTGTTTGCTTCAAAGTTAAGTTTCTATTTAGTTTGGTATTCAATATGACTGCATCAGCTTATATTCATGGACCGTTATTCACTTGCGGTCCCAAAGGAGTGCCTCAGTGCTTAAACATTCTCCCAACACTCACCGGCCTTCTGTAGGTATTCCCGGTGGTTCCCACAACTTCCTCTTGATTTCTGAAGTCGAAAAACCCACCAGTGCAAGCCCCAGTCGCCCGTCATGTGAGTTTCTCTAAATGCTGGCTCAAGTCTGCTTCCTGGACGCGGGCAGCATCCTGTTTACTGGGCTTCTCCTCAGCAGCTCCTGCTGCACGCACTTGGAGATGTAGGCTCAAAGACCTGGGTAAAACACACAGCCACTAATGTAGGGTTCCAGGAGTCCTCCGGGATGATTGCCGGCATCCTGTCTCTGTCTCCAGACACACCACGGCTGCCTCCTCATAAGGATCTCCTGCAGCTCTCTCTGTTGCTCTCCTGGTCTTCCTTCATACACCTGCAGCCTCTTGAAAAGCTGCAGGTCTAGATGCTCAATCAGCCCTGCCTGACCATAACTGAAGGGACATGCCTGACCCTCACAGTACTTGATAAGCATTTTCCTTGTCCTTGTAGTGAAGTGTTAAAAGAGTAGAGTCTGTATTGCTCTCAGTCTCCTCTTCCTCATCTCAGTACTGTCAAGTGTCCTATGTGGGGAGGTGAGGGGAGCTGGCATAAAACAGCACAGAAAAAATGGGTTGGGCTTTGGTTGGGTTGTCAATAGGGAAAAAGGGATATCATGTCTCACCCAAGGGCATCCCACTCTCAATCTTCAAAGGCCCTCCACCCAGGTGATCCCCCATCGCTTCTCTGCCCCCAGGTCAGGATCCAAGAATGCTGCCCTTTCCCTGGTCACTGCATAGAGGACCCAAGGGGAGTAGGAGTGAGAATACCCTCAGGTTTCCCACACTACATAACACACATCTTCCTCCACCAAAGGTATTTTCTATTTGGTGTATTGTTCATGAGCCTTCAACTTCTGAGACATTTAAAATGAAAATATTACAAAATGTTCAATAGATCACAGGCTCCAGAGATGTTAAGATGCTGGCCACTTTCCTAAATTGCCTTGGTACTTTAAAGTGTCTTACTAAACTGAAGCATCTCCTCCTCTGCTACTATTTTATTATCTTCATCCAAAAAGTATTCTCCAGATTTGACAAGTGTGCCTGGGCCTTAGATCATGGAACGTCACACCACACAACATTGGACTGAATAGTGGACGTGGTCAGTCTGTGGGACTGCATTAATTTATGTTTGATTAACTGTTAACCAATCACACTAGATCCTCAGGCAAATTGAAAGATCTTTATTAAGCAGAGAACAGTGTCAGTTAGTTATTAGGGTAAAAGAAGCCATTCAATCCCATTTCTAAAAGTTTGGAAAAAAGTTGATTCTGTTTTCAATTCAAAATATTTATAAAGCTTAATGTTTTTGGAGTAAATTAATTCTGTATCAAAAAAGTAAATCATTATGTAAGAAGACAAGTGGAATTCCTCTGCTTTCTGTTGCTAAAGTCTGAGATAAACACAGAAGACAGACTAGCAATTTGATTTGATTTTTAATAGCTGACCTCTGGCTACAGGAACTGGAGGTTCGGATCTTGGAAAAGGTTCGCGAAAAAAAGAAACACTACACATGCATGCATGCCTAGCAAAGCACTTGAGGATCCACAACAGGAAGTCATATTTTAAACCCAGTGCAGACTATAGGTCTTTAGCTACCTGGCCCCTGCATTCTTGAGTGTTGGGGCTTTCTCTGGACAAAACCCTACACACCGTACAGACAAAATAATCACCTTCATTAAGAACTGCCATGTAACCATAATCCAGACAATCCACAAACATAAGCCCCCTTGCGCTGGAAGCCTGCGATACACGTTCACTCCATACACCCAGGGCACCAATTAAACCCCTCAACTATGATAAAATGCCATCCTACTTGCCCACAGCTTGCATTAATAATAATATGCTTTTGTAATGCTGAAATCTGCAACGTTCATGGTTTCCACCGTGTTTGTTTTGGTACTTGCTATTTTTAATCTCATGTAGTTAGAACCTACATCCTCCACCTCCAAACTCCTGCTGCATGCAAAACTCTAATACTCTTTCACAATAAACACCCTCACGTTCAGCCCCACCCAGATATCTTCCATACTGAAATATGCTACTTCTCTCATGCCCGAACCCCTCAGATTTACAGTATATCACCCTGCCAATCCCGATAAAACAAACACCCACCCTCCAAACTATGAGACATCCACAACACCACTTTACCTAATATTCTCCATTCAAGTTCCAATCAATCGCACTCAACCTCTAAGTGCCCAAGTGGAACATGGAAGTATCACATAACAAAATCATGGCCTTAGGTCACCACCTCCCCAAGCATCCGCCACTAGGGTCGGACCCTCACCCGACTGAGCTAGCATCTCTGTCTGCATGTGTAGGCACTGAACCAACATATGTTCTGGTGAGTACACTGAACTGTGGTGAGGCTTTCCTGTGATTTCTACATAAATAGAATCCATTGTAAACCAACCACATGATAGAAACCCACAATTCAATTCAGAGAGAAGGTTGGTACAACTTTGAAAGTGAGAACTCTAAAAAAAGATGGGTCTACAGAGGTGGGCCTGGCCTAAAAGGAACTCAGTAGATTTCCCGGTGGGCCTCTGCACCCTGGGCCTCTTTTGAGTAGTATTTCCAAATGTTCCCATAGGAAAAGCATTGGCCTTGTGGAAAATAGGTCATATGGGGCCACTTTCAGCTTAATTTCCAGGGAATCTTTTGATCCCCAGTCTACCCCTGTGAGTGTATGTGACTGTCCAAAAGGGAGTACAGTACAAAGAGCAACCATTCTAATGACACAAGCATCTCTAGCTTAATTCTAGCATCTGCATACTCACTGTATGATGTTGACATAATCATCCAATGACTTTAGGTCACAGCTCTTCCATTTGGTTTTATAGCCAAGAACTAGAGTGTTGGGCTTCATTCTTCCAAGACCAGCAGCCTAAAGTCGCCAAAGAAGAATATGTGTTAAAGGAATGGCATGCATTTTCCCATTCTTTCAATATACTTTGAAAGATACATAACTTTGACTATATTTCAAAATAAAGTTACAATGCATTCCTATAATAAAAATTCTAGCGATGGGACATACAGTTAAAGAAGTGTTAATAGCATTTTGAGAGCAGGCATTTCTCATATCAATTCCTAAACATCTTTGAAGTGGCCACACCTTTTGCTTTAACATCTTGGAAACCTGATCAGTCCTGAAAAAACAACTAATATGGAGCAGTGGGTGGGCTTCCAGAAATAGGCGATTATTTCATGAACTCCTAGAACCCCCAGGTAATTAACCACCACAGTAAACTATGCAGCCCAGTCAAGATTCATTGGGAGTCCTGTCAATCCGATGAGGACCTGCGCAGACGGCGCCTCTTCTGTTTGTACTCATATGCAAACGGTCCTCTGCATGCAATGGGGACCTTTTCCACCACGTCGCTAAGAGCAGAACAAGTGCAATACCGTCCACTACGATGGTGGGAAAGTGCAAATGCGTCCCGCAATTCAGACTTGTGCAAGGCCTTTACTTTTTGTCACGTATGTGTGACCTAAAGATCTGTAGTGTGTGTGTGTGTGTGTGTGTGTGGCGTTCCAGAAACGCTTCACTTGCAGTCATATTGTTGGTTTTATCAGGAACCAATTTAGCCAACAGCATATATCTTAGCATGCCTGGTTATATTAGTGAAACCGCAATGCATGCAGAATTCAGCTTCAACACTGTTATTCAGACTGAACAGGAGGCACAAATTAACACCAGCTCTTAGCACGCTCCACTGGCTGACGGGGAAGAAAAAGAAACAACTTCAAAGCACTCGGCATCCCCTACAGAACGCTTCAGGGCCTTGCAGCCGAATTCATCCATGGAAAGATGATCCAATTCTAGCCAAGAAGAACATTGAGATCCAGTGATGATTTATCTACGAGAGACCAAGCGCTACACCATAGAGACACAGTGGATCAGCGTTCTCCATAATGGCGGTCAAACTATGTAACACAATACAAAAGGGTATCCACGCAATACAGGATCATTTACTAGCAAGAACATGTTTCAATGCCTAACTGGGTTGGGCATCACACAGCAACCAGAGGCCAGATGGCGGTATGCTATCAACCAACTCGGATCGGGGCACATGATATTTGATCACCCATCAAGCAGCGGCTAAATAACCAGGGATTGTAGTATCGACTGTCATGCTTTCTCATGCCAGCCACCACTACTCATCTCCCCTGTGGAGGAGTGTGCAACCGGCTAAGATCAAAATGGATTAACCACACCATACAGTGATAGGTATGAGAACCCAGGTCAATGTCCCTATCCCGTGCCTGTAAATGCATCATGTTGTGGATCATAGGAACGCCTCACAAGGAGCCTTCCCTCTGGAGGCATTAGCAGTCAGCCTCTCTCAAATGCATTCCATGCTTCCCACAACACAAGGCTCGTGTTTAGAAATGATTCTGTTCGTTTGGCAAATTTGTATATGTGGGATGTTTTTACCCATGCATTCAAGCCCTACCATAAAACTGTGCAGTACTGGCATGGAAAACATCATGATGGCCAGAACCCATTTTTGCCTAGGTTGTGAGCACAGGAGGGCACTGCCTAAAACCACCATTGGGCTACACACACAGTAGCCTGAAACCATTGGGAATGGCAATGCTGATTGCCAAAAGCAACCCAGAACTGTGGGGAATTCATTTTCTTAATGTCAAAAATGGATGCAGTACCCGTGCTCACCACTATCAGAAAGCCGGCGTTTTAAAACCACCAGACTTTTGTGTAAAACTGAACAAATGAACCGAAACCAGGCCAAGGAAAGACTTGCTAAGAGGTGGATACAATGTAAAACTATATTCTGAAATGACTTGAAGGCAGTAATTATTTAATGTATATATAAAAAATAGCTGCATGCAAGTTGGATTTGAATGTAGAAAACTGGGAACTAAAGTGACATTTAGCTGAATTCTGCCTGACAACTAACCCCGACAGGGGTTGAACTGGCTCAACAACTCTTCCCAGGCCTGGCAGCATCCTGCTGGCCCCACCAAAAGGAGATCACATGGCCCTGTTGTTGAAAGGGGAGTGGCACCTGGGGACTACAGGGAACTGAACAATGGGCCTTCTTTGGCTCAGGCAAATGTTATATTGGGGGGGGGGGGTCGTAAAATGGCTTCCTCTTGGGGGAAACTGGCAGGGGCAGTGCCTCTGCTAGCAGCTGAACTTGGGGGAAGTGGATAAACCAGTTATTCCACCCTGTGATGTGGGAAGCCACACCCCTTTTTGACCAGGGCATAATTTTAAAAAGATAGATAACTCATAGTACGGACCTGTCAAAATTATATAAATAATATCATTATTCTTGGGATTTTTCTGTGCACATTTTAAAAGGTGTTAGGACCCTGTGGGATGTTCTTGGGGATAGTAGCGGAAAAAAGGTTGTTACTCCAAATGTATGCATGTTGAAAATCTGACATTTTATCATCTGAAAGCCATATCCCTGGTGCACATTTGTGTAAAATCTGGAAAGGTTTAGAGGTGGTTATCTGGATGAAAAGGGGAGAATTCTGTCATCAGTGGTAACAACATCGTACAAAGACAGGGATCGGATGGTTTGGTGCTACAGAAAATATGTTAACTGGCCCTATAATATGAGAAAAATGGTACATAGATAAATATGTATTTGGATCAGAAATAGATTTGTGTGCAATTTGACAAGGGGAGGTTCCTCTGACCATAAAACCTACAGCATCACTCTGACACTCCATTTCTTCCTCCCAATCAAGGGAGAGAGGAAAGCTTGGCCAATGATAAGTGAGAGGGGCAGGCTTAGCTAGGCCCAGGCACACATCCATTTTCAAAACACATAAAAAGGGCCACTGAAACCCAGGTAGGAGTTCACTTTCCACTTTCTTGCGGGACGCTTTGCCGGGAGGCTCCAGACTTCAAATCCATCAACCTCCAGAGAGCAGAGATCCAGAGAGACCAGAGATCCAGAGAGACCAGAACTGTGCAGTGCTGAGAGCAGAACCAGAGACCAGACCGCTGTTCAGAACCACCCGCCGGAAGCCCTGTCCAACCTGACCAGACCTTGACGGCTTATTTCAAAAATATAGTGTGAGCACCCACTGTGCAAAACCAATTT
Source organism: Ambystoma mexicanum (assembly GCF_040938575.1). Classification (NCBI taxonomy): domain Eukaryota; kingdom Metazoa; phylum Chordata; class Amphibia; order Caudata; family Ambystomatidae; genus Ambystoma; species Ambystoma mexicanum. Next base: position 625,755,579 of record NC_090921.1, read on the forward strand.
CTTAGTTTAAAATAATCTAATCCAAACTATTTTAGCCTATTAGAACTGCCTCGTAGAATCGTGTCATTCTGTCATCTTTAAAACTGAAAACTGTCATCTGTCATTCTGAGCTTTAAAATTTCAAATCCGAAAAACTACTTTCACAAAACCGTATCTCCGGAACCGTTTGTGCTAGGAACGAGATTTAACTTTCATCTTAAAGCTAAGATTCTAGGCTTTCCAACAAACCTAGAACTGACGTCCTCCTCCGTAATTACCGCGATTTTACATTTTGCACAATTTCAGCCACGTGTAAAAATCAGCAGCTCCTTGCTTTCCTTTGCTAAAATTCGTTTTAACCTGCTAGTTACTCATAGGACATTGCTAAAGTGAGCCTGAACTAATATAAACTAGATATCACCCACCCTGAACCTCTAGAGGGAATTAAAAGCATTTTTAGCATATTTCTCACTTCATTGTCATCACATTCACAGCATTTTGGGCCTGTGTTTCAAACTTCTACCTGTTTCCTCGAAGCTTGCTGGGGGGGAACTGAATTTCGTATTGTATTTGATTGCATTCCTGAGATCTGTGTGCTCCTCTTTCCATCTCCTTCCATTTCTTACATTGCATAGGGGGGGGAGGTGAATTGCCAGAGAAAAAGTGATTATCTTATCTTTTGCTAAAATCACATCAAGTATTTCTGTACTGCATTTTATTCCTCTTTGCTTTTCCCTTGAAACCATAAAAGTATTCTTGCTACCTTATCCATCCTATACTAACTCCTCATTGATTGTAAAGAAGTGTGCTAGTGCCAGATTACCCATTGTTGATCAACATTATATCCATAAGTGTGATATCAATTATTAATTTATTATAAAAGTGTGATATATATCTTGTTAATTTTTCAAATAAACCTTTTAATTTGCAAAACAAACCTACTTCTTGGCTCAGTGAGGTCAGGGGGATTCTAAGAGGGGGTGTTATACAAGGGTTGTCATCCAGAGTACTGAACTGGACATAAAAATACATCAATAAGGGTTTCCAGACTAGGCATTGACTTAGCTGTAGTGTTGATTGAATATCGCTTACATATAATACACAACAAAAGAACAAACATTTCTCAGATGAGTGCAGGTACCGTTTCTGCATATAAATGAACGCGTGAAAACTATTTTTCTCATTATAGTTTTCACGCCTATAGGCTTAAGGCTACTGGAAAAAAATGCTCTCAATTTCCAGTTTTGAACTAGTGGGACTATTTAGCTGCACTTTTTTTAATAGAACACCTCAAAAACCTTGTTTTCAAAAGATGGTTTAGAAATTTCAAATTCATTCAAGGTGTGTTGAGGCCCCAGGCTTGTCGGTCTTCTTCTGGGGACGTGATTGTAGAGTGTTCACCGGCAAAGGTCTTTCCTCTGATCTATGAGGAGCGAGCAAGGGATGAAACCAGAGACAATGAATCCTGCTACCAGCACTTTGATACATTCAGGATGGCACTTCTTCTGTAAAGTGATGCATTATCGTCATCAAAATACACCATGCTGGCGTGCACGAAGAGGAGAAAATGTTTGTATGTGTAGGAGGTGACAGAAGAGGGAAGCAGTGGCCGATTAAAGGGCATTTAAAAAAATCTACAGTTTGGAAAGTAGTAAAGTAATAATTGCTCACTGGTCGGGCAGACTGGGTTGTAACGGTCTACGGCCCAAGTTAACAAGGTCCCTTACCATCTACTAAGACACGTGTATCAATCAATTGGGCCTCATTACAACTTCGGCGGTAGCTGTGCCGGTAAAACTGGCACGGCTGCCACCGGAGTCTTTTTTTTTTTTACCAGTGCCCAGGAATGGGCAATTACTGGGTCATTACGGCCCTGCTGGACCCAGTAATTGGCCATTCCCGGGCACCGGTAAAAAATGCTCCCCATACCCATTCGAGCTCCATGGGGAAGCAGGATGCACCGGCACTATTCGGAATGGTGCCGGTGCATCCGACATGGTCGGCTCGCGGGTGCCGGTCCGCCCAGCAGGCCAGTCCTGGCGGAAGGGAAGGCACCCGCAAGCAGAACTAGTAGTTTGCCCGTCCGGTAACAATGGTACCAGCAAGCTTACCGTTACCGTTGTTACCAGACCAGCAACCTTGTAATGAGGCCCATTGTCTATAAAAACGTCTCTGGGCAAATGCCTGGGGGCTAATGGAGGGTTTAAAGAGGTAAAACACAGATCACAAGAAACGTGTTTTGTTGAGACTGATTTAAAAAAATATATGGTTGCCATGGAAACAGAAGGTGAGGCTCTGCGCGCATCTCCTTTTCCATTTCTATGGCATGCCTGGAGGTGCTGGTGCGAAGCCAGAGTCCGGAGGGTGTTGAGAGTAACAGTGTAAAGTTGTGTTTTGAAAAGGTAAGGAGGTGTTTGGAAAGAAAGTAGTGGGCCGCAGTAGTGTCAGCGGGAAGGGCTGTAGATGACTTGCGGCAGGCTGACAAATGTGGCCTATGGGATGAGGCGCTAGCCAGCACATTCAAACACATAATTTCAGCTGTTAAGAAAGCCAGCTTTCCAAAGAAGCTGATTGGCTGGCGTGGAGTCACCTGTTAATATTAGTCCACTACCACCCTTACTAATCAAGAGAAGTATTATGAGTGACATGTGGAGAGTGTCACGAAATGTGAGGAATGCTAGGTATGGCCTGTTATTGACTAAACAATTGACTGGCATCCCCCCATAAGGAAAAGGTAGGTAAACAGGCATTACTTGTGCCAGCATACTTAGAGCATAGAAATCATAGACGCAAAATGCCATCCACATGTCAGACATACACACCTTAAGTGAGTGAAATGTTTAATGGGTGTTCAACATGGACAGCAAGTTCTCAACCATGTTCAGATTTAAAAGATGCTGTTAAAGAGAAATAAATTCATCACCCACTCTGATATAGCATTCTCCAAAATGTAACCATAAGACAAGGATAAGAGTCACAGGAGTCATCCCGCTTGACTGTGGTAAATATCTGAACCGACGCCGCAACCGGTAGATTGGTGTCTTTTTGGCCATTCAGATACTGATCAATGCTTCATTGCATGTGCCTGCCTAACTCCGGAAAGCTGGGCTTTTCACAGAAGTCATGTAGTGAATCTAAGAGTTGTGACATGGCTGGGTCACTGATGAAACGGCAGTGACCACCTAATGCATTCATGCTGAAAGATTACACCTCTTTATTGCTGGTGCAACTAAAGTGGGCAAAATGTGTCAAGTTATCCGAGGCTTAAGGGGGACCTGAACTTATGCAAAAGCATTCTTAATAGGCGGTTGCAGAGATTTTTGGCAAAAACGGGTTTGCAAGTCCTATCTCCACGAACACTCTGCTCAGAAGGACGAGAGATGTTTGATTGCCATGTCTTATTGAGTACATCACTGTATGCCTGGTGCTTACAACCCCTCGGACATCCCCAGTTTGAAGACCACTGATCTAGATATATTGAAAGAGCGTTATTTCAATTTAGCTGTCCGGGACAATCAGATAGCAACACTGGGCCTCATGTCAAGTTTGCCGGTCCAGAAATAATGGTGCTGGTAAACTCACATCAGACCGGCAAACTACTAGTTTGCCTACTGGAGCCGCTGTACCGGGCGCAGCGGTCACGGTAAGCAAAGCCGTCACGGAAGCACCAGCTCCATTCACAATGGGCTATCTATCAGACTCTATGTGAATGGGGATTTACAAATTTACCGGCGCCTGACTTCCCGGCCCCCAGACCCGTAATGAACCGGTGGCAGTGGGAAATCAGGCGACGGTACATTTTAACGGGTCCGGCAGCAACCCGCCGGTAGCACCAGCAGGGTTAGCGTCGGGCCATTAATGAGGCCTACTGTTGCTGCAGTTAATGGCACACTGTTCATTTCTCTGGTTTTTCACCTGAAGCAAGTACAGGACCCCTTGGCGGAATTCATCGGCGCACACAGGAGAGTAGAACGCTTTCTTCTTGCGCTGGATCAGCCACCTTTGGTACTTAGCTTGGTTCAGCGCCATTTCCTTTAAGGACTGTCTTTGGAATCCCTGCATTAAAAAAACAGCATTTGTTGTGAGAATAAAACCTAACACTTTAACACAAAATTTCATTAAAAAAAACAGAGGTTAGATTAGTAGTGAGCGCAGTGATGTTTCACTCTATTTAAAAATATGACAGTGCATAATTATTTTCGAATGCTGAATGTCACACCTAACAGTTCCCTCACACTCGGTACACAAACATTCAGAGCGTGCGGGAGCCGGCCAATCAGGAGGCTGGAAATGCGTGCTGATGCTCCCGATTTAGCCAGCGTTTCAAGCTGCCTGATGGCTGGCTCCCTAGCCCACCATCTTCTTCTCCCCACCCTCCATTCCCATTTTTCTTGTTTTACATCCCAACCCCCATTCCCCATCCCCACTTACTTGTTGGTTGCAGATGCTTTGCTTTTTCAGTGCCCCACCTTCTACGACTGAGGGCCTTTTTGTGTGAATCGGGGGATTTCAACCACTGAGCCCCCCTTTTCTCCTCACTGCACCACCCCAACCCTGCATACACACACGTATTCGCAAACAGTCATACACAGACATGCACACACAGACACTTACTCGACACTGTCAGCCCCTGTGCGCACTCGTGTGTGGCTGGGGCTTGACAGTTTAGTTTCTAAAGACTGATCCATGCGGTCATGGAGCAGTCTTTCCAAATCGATTTGACCTAATACCGTGTGTTGTCTGCATAACACTGGAAATGAGGGGTGTAGGTGGAGATCCGGTGGGCCAGAGGGGCCAGGTAGATGTTGAAGAGCCATGGTGATGGGATGGAGCCCTGAGGGATGCCACAGGTGGAGAGTGAGGTGGAGGAGAGAATAGGTCCCATTTGTACTTGGGATGGTCTGTTAGAAAGGAAGGAGGTAAGCCATGCCAGTGCCCTGTCCGTAAGCCATGCCTAGAGTATAATGGAGACAGTTGAGTATGGAGTGGTGGACTGTGTCAAAGGCAGAAGAAAGATCGAGGAGGATCAGAACAGAGGGACTGTTTGCAGATTAGAGAGCAGTATCCGTGCCTGTGCATGCCCTGAAACCAGACAGGTGTTCACAGAGGCAGCAAGCCACTTCAGTGTGCAGGGTCAGTTGGGGGATGACCAGCTTCTCCATGAGTTTTCCCAAAAAAGGGGTGAGAGATAGGGCGATAGTTAGCTGCGCAAGTAGGGTCAGCAGACAGCTTTTATAGGAGAGGGTGCACAGGAGAGTGCTTATGGGGTTTTGGGAAGGAGCCAGTGTCAAAGAAGTGGTTGCATACATCAGCCAAGGCTGGGGCAAGAGATGGGATGTTGTCCTTGATGGTTCTGGGGGAGCACCTGTTAATAAGAGAATTTCATAGAGCAGACAACTCTAGAGATCTCATCTGGTGCAATGGGAGAGTATGAGGAGAGAGGAGGGCCAAGGGAGGCACGAGAATAGGGTCTTGGGGGAGCAGAAGACAGAGAGGACAGGATGTCTAGAGTTTTGGAGCACAAGTGGGCGGCCTGAGCAGAGCAGAGGGTTTGGGAAGGGAGGTGGAGAGGAGGAGACTGCAAAAGGGTTGGCAAGTTACTTGCAGAATTTAAAAACTTCAGCCGTGTTATTGGTTGCTCCAGAGATGCAGGCTTGGGCATGAGCCCTCTTCTTGGAGCAGATGGCGAGACGATATTGACTTTGGAGTAGGCAGAGGCCAGTTTGTCAAAGGATGAGCTAGATGCCTGCCACTTCCACTCTGCAGCTTTGCACTTGCTTTTCAAAGCTGGCAAGTCTGAGTCATACTAGCAGTTGCATTTGGAGGCAAGCTTCATGCGGATCCTCATGACGAGGGAAAGGATGTCCAAGTTGTTAGAGAGATGGAAGATAGCTAGAACAGAGTCAGGAGAGTCAAAGAAGGGGCCAGAGGAGGGATGAAAGAAGAGGCAAATGCATTTTTAAGGGGTATTAGGAGGGTTGGAGAGAGGGATGTCTGTTGAGAGGAGAGCATCCAAGGTGTGTCCGGCAAGGTAGGACTGGAGGGAAGGAAAGTGAGGGAAAGAGTGTTGCAGAGGTCACGAAAAAGAACAGTAGTCACATCTGGAGGTTCGAGATGGATGTTAAAGTCCCCAAGGAGGATAGGTTTGGGGGAGGAGGCAAGAAAAGAGGAGGACAGGTCAGCCCATTCAGAGATGAAAGGGGAGGTTGGTCTGGGGGGGCCTGTAGATGGTAACAAGAGTGAGAAAGAAGGTAGGAGAGACAGAAAACATGCAGACCAGGCTTTCAAAGAGTGAGCAGGTTTAAGAGGGGATGATGGTGGCTGGAACCCACTCAAGGAAGACCGGATCCACTCCACCACCAGGCCAGGAGGGTCTGGGATTGGACTGGATCTTGTAGCCCTCAGGGAGAATAGTGTCAAACGCAGTGACGGAGCTGGCCTTGAACCACTTCTCAGTGAGAGCAAGGATGTCAAGGTCTTCAAGGAGATGACAGATATCAGAGCAGTGTTTCGTAGCAGAATGAGAACTGAGGGTAGCTAAGTGGAGATGGTTAACCTCTCTAAAGGTTTTGTGAAGGGGCACAGGGATGGGGTGTCACCACTGGGGAGGGGGAAGATGAGGGAAGGAGGGGTGGCAGGGGGGGGGGTTGAAGAGAGATGGAAGAAACCTGTCAAGAAGTAGGAGGTTGGACTGAGAGCCCTGGGCCATGACGGTGCTATTATGATGGACATGGGTGTAGCACAAGGAAAGGTTTGGATTCAGCTCTGTACGCAAAGCAAATTAATTTAAATGGAGACTTCGAGGGGCATTGATTGATGACACAGTTTAAGTGACATGTGCCTTACTGTGCGGTTCTATTGTATTACTTCGTCTTACTTTGGGATTTTTTTCCTGCCAGTAGGTATTGCTGGGCTCTCTGCTTTGGTATCACAGTGATCTGCGATCTTGCATGAGGCAAGGCCTCCCTTTCACAGGTGCGCTGAGGAGGGGTGGCGCTCTGGCAGGTGGAGCCTGAGCTCCTGTGGTTAGGAACCCAGGATTCTGAGGACTGGCTGCACCCGTAGAGTGCACCAGTGATCATTTCTGAGCAGGATCAGGTGTTACGTGATGTGTCCTCCCTGGGCCGACAAGGGGGAGGCACGGGCAGTGCGCAGGGCCATGCTAAAATCGAGTTGCTAGGCAACTCTTGTATTTAAAAAAGCCACACTGCATGTGGTTTGTGGTTTTGGTGTCTTTTGAACCACGGAAATGCACAGAAAAAAAGGAGGTACTTAGAGTCTCCTGCCCAGACTGCTCCCACTCCTCCTGCAACCCCTCCTCCGCTCCAGGCTCTGGTGATTATTATGGAGGAGGAGCTATTTTATAGGCTAATTGCAGCAGCATTTCGGGAGCACAAGCTGGTGGCTCCAGGTGCAGAGGTCTCTTCCCTGTCAGATGGGGATGTGGAAAGTTACCCTAAGCGGGCTCAATATCTGCAGGGGGAAGAGTTTGCATCTGCCCTATGGCACATCAGGGACGTGCTCCATTTGCTGCAACCGGCCAGTGCTGAGCCGGTGGAGGATGAGCTGTTTGACAATTATGTTTTGCCTGACCCTGATGGGCTTCCAATCCGTAAGGTTATTCACACCCTCCTCCTCAAGGAGGGGAAGGACATTGACCACCCAGTGTTGTCCCTGTATCAGTGCAGCGTTACCCTGTGACATGTTCTGAGACAGAGATCCCTCCCACACCAAAGGTGGACACCTTAGCCTGATATGTGTTCACTCTGACGTCTGTACCATCAGAGGAGGCCTCCTCTGGGGATTCCATGGATAAGAAGATTGAGGTGACGCTGAAACCGTCTTTTTCAGCATCTAATTTTGCTGTGCACACGGGCACTTAAGCATTTTATATTGTGCATATCCTGGTTCTGTTTGAAACTTTACACCAAGTAGAAGAGTTCTCCCCTTTGCTTAGTGAGATGGGGCTACTTAGCAAACATTTGTCGTACGAGTGCAGTGGCGGCTTAATCTGGGGCTGCGATGGTAGGCCGCTGTCAGGTATTGATGTGCTCTTGGAAGATGAATGCGGCCCAGAAGTCATTGCTTCTTCATCTCCCCTTTTGGGGCAGCAAGCTGTGGCCCCAGTAAAAGGAAATCGTGAACAAATCGCCAAAGGGTCTGCACATCATTGGTCCTGTGAAACCATCTTACCACAGTGTTTTTCCATACAGATGGGTCGCGAGGGGAGACTCGGATCCTAATCCTAATATAAAACGTCTCTTTTGTGGCAAGGGCCATTTTTGGATGGACCTTTTCTGGTGACAAGTCCCAACCATCCACGTCAGCAGCGAATGGTGCCCCCAGAAGTCCTGACCAGCAGTCCCACCTGCCAGTAGGGGGATACTTAATGGATCTGACCTGCCAATAGGAGGGCGCCTGGTAGATTACCTCTCAGAATATCAGAATATCAGATAAGTGGGTCCTCAGTGTCATGAGGAAGGAGTATGCCATCAAGTTTTCATCCGTGCCGCCACCCACCGGGACGGTGGTCAGTCCAGGTAGGTTGGTTGTTGGCCTTACCAAGCCACATTCTTCACACTATTCTGGGGATTTTCTATGTGTAATATATTTCCCTTTGGAGCCTGAGCAACATACCAATTGTTTGTGTTTTCGGCCCATGAAGCATGCATTTTCTTAAACAGTCCACTCCAGATACACTTTATACATGACATGCTCATCAGGTGCGTTCTTATGTATAAACCTCATTGGAGAATGAAATCATTATTGACCTCCTCTCAAACAATCAGAATGTTTGGAATAGGGGTGGCTTGTCCATTATGGCTGACTAGGCATTGACCCACATATTTTGGATGAGCCACACTAAGCACTACCTCAGAGGCAACAAGCAACTTAGGGAGCACTCTTAAACTGGCTTGAACTGTTAAAGGCAAAAGCAGTTTCACTTTGACCATCATACCCCAGCGTGCATGCCCAATGGGCCATTGCAAGCACAGGGGGAGTTTTGCTTCCCCAGCCTTGCATGGCCCATTGGGAATGTAGGCTGGGGTACATCAGCTCTGAATGTGTGTAGGGGGTGCTCCTGCACCTCTATGATCATTTAGAGCTGCTTTGGCATACACCAGAGGACGCCCCAACTCCAGCACCCATGTACAGAAACCAGGAAGCTCTCCATGCTTCCTGGATCCTGTTCATGTTACGCGGGAACTGGCAAGCTGGAGAGCCGTTGAGGCAGTAGCAGGGCGGATTAAGAAAGAAAACCTGTGTAAGGCTGCATGTGTAGGATGGAGTGTATGTTTTGGTACAAGTGTGAATTAAAGAGGGTATGTTGTGTGAGTGAGCGTTTGAATGAGAGAGTGCCTGTTTTGGGTGCACAGGTGAAAGAGGTATGTATGCAGTGAATGTGTCTGGGTGTACAAGTGAACGTGTATAAAATGCATGTTGTGAAAATGTACCCCATCCCCCGCACCTAAAGCATGTGAAAATAAATTAACTTTCTTACAGAGAAACCATTTACTTTCGTTATTAAACTGGTCAACTTATACAGACAACCTGGCTTTAAATATATATATATATATATATATATATACATATATATATATATATATATTTCAAAATAAAAGCACATTTTGTTTACTAACACGGTTATTTTTCTAACTCACTATAAAACAATGTTTTCTACTTTACAACCACAACTCCAAAACTTGCTATTACCAATATGTTCTAATTGCCTTGTAGAACTCGGGAAGGGTCATTATAACTTGAGATAATGACCCTTCCCCAACTTATTGCCCTAAGCTCCATAACTTGTGAGCAGGATATTGTCCAGTGACAATGGCCCTTCCCATGCTCTGTAAAGCTACATTAGAGGTTTTCCTTCACTTCTGAGTGAGAAACCTATACCAGGGAAGAGAAGGGAGGAGTACAAATAAATAATGTGGTTTAGAACACAGAACAGGTTTAGAACAGTGTAGAGAAGCAGCTGCATGCCTCTGCATGGCACCCTGCCCCCTACCTTCCATATGTTGGAAGCCTGAAATCGTTCCGTGTATGACAACAGCAGTTGTCCCAATACCGCAACGTATGTTCAAAAGAAGAAACCCATTGAGACAACCCTATCGAATGTATCCCCAAAGGGATTACAATTTGAGGGAGGATCTCCCTGAAGGAATATAAAAAAGAGCAAAGAAAGAAGCCTGTCACACCGTAAGAGAGTATGAACGACGTCTCAGGGGACTGGCTGAAGAGGATGTATGGATCCTACAGAAACTAATGAAGTAACGAATCAAGAGAACTTTTAAATATGAAAAAGAAGATTACACATGCACAAAGTGCTGCAGAGAATCAACCGTTCAATAATTGCACAGATGCTGAAACACAAGTAGACTGAGTCATCATAGAAACTGGCTATATGTAGTGAATAGACTGCAGGTGAAGCCACCATTGTATAGCAGCTGGACATCGGTATCAGGAATTTTTTGTAAACCAGGAGCCATGAAGGGGAAAGGGAAAATTGTGTAAGAGCAAGAATAAGATGAATCGAGGGGCTGCACGGCGAGGTTGTTTGGCCTGAAGTCAAGACTGAAGCAGCCAAGGTGGGCTTTCTTTACTGGAAAGGAGTGGACATGCAAGGATGAATAATCTCTTGTTAAGGTGCAAAGAAAGAATACAAAGAGTTGCAGGTTTAAGGCATTTAAGACATTTAAAACCTGCAAAATGGACCAAATAATGGTCTCCTGTCACGTGAACCAGGGATGAAAACAGAGTCAAACTTGGATTCCTAGAACACGATAGTGAGTGCCTGCACTCCCATGTATTCTTAGAGACAAGGATACTTTGCAAGGCCAAGCTCGAAAACAATCTTCAGGGCAGAAGGCTTGGGTGATGAGAGATGCTGGGATTATTGGGTGGGGAGGTAGAGTCAGGCCCCATCTCCTTGCACCTGGGTCTGGGCTTACATGCTGCTAAATGAACAGAATGTTTCAGACATGGCACAAGCGTGCCAACCAAGTGCAGTGGTCAATATAACAAAGGACCTTATAGTTTGAAAACCAATAGGAAAGTGTATCTAATGTTCCTGAGAATGACATGTTTTAGAGTTAGGCATATATTGTTCACCTGACAGTGGGCAGCCAAACATAATCCCAGTTCCTATAGCTGATATACTTAGATGTTCCCCTTAAGCCTATCGCAATCCACAGTAGGTTTTTCATTTTTTGCCACGTAGTATGACATCACCTCTGATGTATTTTTAATATGAAGTCTATGTTGTGTGAAAGGATCGCTGAGAGAAATTGAGCGTCCGTCAGTTGATGTTCGTTGTAACTCCCTGTTTTAGATAATTGTTAATAAAACAGTACTTTCCCATCTTCCTGAGTTGGTTCGGTTATTTGGACTCAGAGTTATTCTGTGTGAACCCATCCATTACATGCACGTTCCTAAAGGGCCATGAGCTCGACAGCTATGATAAGGCTGAGCCAAGTATTCAATACAGAGTAAGAAGGGCTAACATTATACATGCATTTGAGCAGTGGTGGCGAGTCGACGTGCAAGAGGCAGATGATAAAGTATCAGCGAGCCGGACGTGAATCGGCAATATTACCCTGTACTTTCAAAGCATGTTTTAGAATAAAATGTTATATTTTTTGCCTCAGATCTGGATTATAAAGAAAATAAATAGTTTCAATCTCTGGCCACCAAGGAAACTGCTTTCTCTACTCTGATGCCGGCAGTTGTGGGCAAGGATTGTGCTAGTTTCACTTAGTGGATCGCGTTAGAGACAGGTAGATAGTGGTGAAATTAAATGCAAGGAGGCAGCAGAGCAAAACACATAGCCTCATTACGAGTATGGAGGCAGCCATGACCTTACTAAGGGCATGGCTGCCTCCATACCGTGTTCCAGCACCGGGTTCCTTCAATGAGGAATAATTGGGTAATTCCAACATGGGAGGACCCGGTAATTCCTCTTTGAAGGAACCGATCCCCATTCACATTATGGAGCTAATAACGGGCCCGTTATTAGCTCCTTGGTCCCCTTGCGGGCCCCAGAAAGGACATCTGTTTTTACCAGACATCTGTTCCAGGTCCCGCAAGGGAACCTCGTTATTGCGCATCCCGTACCCGTAATAAACAGTGCCGGTCCCGTACCGGCATCCTTCATTACGGGAGCGCAAGCCTCGTAATGAGGCCCATGGACTTTGTGGAGGTTGAGTCATGTATTGCGAATGGGCAAATAACTCCAAATTGTCACTGCAAAAAACACCATTTGATGTGACTCCAGGTACTAGAAGTGGCCAGGCAATGACAGGACATCGCAAGTGGTGACTTGCTAAGAATACAGCAGAACTGCTCTAAAAAAAGAGCAGTGTGAAACAGCAGCATAAGCATCACGGGCAACCGGAGTACCAGCACAGAATCTCCACAAGCACTCAGAGCCATCAGCAACCCTGACTAATTATAATAAAGCAGTGTATCACCACCTACAGTATGGATAGGGGCAACATGTACAGAATACTGAGAAAATACTGGGCAATTATTAGCATTCAGCGGTCCTAGTGCAAGGTACATCTCCTAACCAGAAATGGCATTCCAACAAAGACCAAGGGCCTGATTTACAAAAATGTTTTAACATGAGAAAGTCCCATTGAAAACATTTTTGATAATCAGGCCCTTAGAGTGGTACTGCAGAACTTTACACCAGGTCAATCACTCAGGCAGGATCAGTCACATCCTTTTTTTCACAAGAGGAAAGCTCTAGGAGTAGGAAGACATTGCAGTGGTTCAAAACTGTATTCAAAGACTATGTTTATTGCACCAGGGCAACTTTCGCCATAGTTCAAATTATAAACCTTCACCTCTTTTCCCAAATTTCCTAACAGGAATCATGTCTATGGCTTCCATCTTTGACAGCTGGATTGCACAAATGTAATCACTGCTAGTTGGTAAAATGTTGAATAACTAATTAATTTCATAATACAATCAAAATCTATGGGATTAGAACTTTTATGAGCTATCGAGTCATGCATATAATCTAATGCGCTTGTAAACTCTAAAGTATTGTCTGATCAGTAAAGGACTGCATTTTATAACCCTTTTGCGACATACATCGCATAGAAATGGCACATGGCAATTACCCAAATATTGGCTTAAAAACACAACATAGACAATAAGAATATTATCAGACTAATGTTTCGAAATGGAAGAAGTAAACTTTTACCACCAGGTGGCAGCAGAGTACTGTAAATAAGACACCACGAGTATCAATGGCCACACAGGACCAAAGCAATAAAACACGATCTAAACAGCAAAACATTAACTAAACTACAAACTCCGGTACACCCCGTTTCGGCGCGGGCATGTTTGCCGAGACGACTTTGGCGTGGCGGCCAGTTCGGCGCGCCCATTTTGCCGCAGAAGCCTTTCTGGTGACGTCGATTTGGCGCGAGGGACGTTTGGACGTGGCTGACATTGCAGCCACATCTAAACTCCCTCACGCCAAATTCAAAAGAATAATTCTTTTCAAACGCAGCACGTTGGCAGGTAATGTTAACGTGTTGCATTTGAAAAGAATTGTGGGTGTGGGACCGGAGCAGAGCCTGCGTAAGAAACTCCTGCGAGAGCCAGCATGCCAGCCCACCGCCCTGCCAGCCCCCCATCCTGCCCCGGCAGTGGGCTGCTTGGGGCACAGCGGGAAGTGCACCAGGATCACACAGCTTGTGACACAAGAGTCTCTCCAGCTGCACAGAGGGGGCGCAGCCCGCAGAGTGAGCACAGTTGGGGGAGTGGCTGCTCGGTCCACACTTCCCTACATGGGAGGACTCTGAATGCCGAGGGCACAGCTGACTAGACCTCGTGGGACCGTGGCAGCACCCCTGGAACTGCCACCCCACTGACCTGCCCACATCCTGGGGTGTTCTGTGAGGCGTTCCTGATCTGCTGCTGTCTCTTAAGGGTCCCCTGGATCTATGTTAGATGTAGGGATCCAAGGGACCCTGGATCTATGCGAGTACCAGGGCTGGGGGCAGTGGGGCTGTGCGAATGAATGAATGAATGAATGAATGAATGAATGAATGAATGAATGAATGAATGAATGACTGACCGCACATAGCGCTGAATCTACCCTGGGCGCTTCTGGGGTATCAGCTCCGTGAGTCCCTCTGCATGTGTAGTGCGGAAGGCTGCTACAGGGCACCCTCACAACGTCACAGGACGTGAAATGTGGGTAATCCCTAAGAAAAGGATGTGATCCTGGGAAAATCATGTAATATAACTAGCACCTTGATGCCCTCAGGTTAAGAATGCTTTACAAATGTAAAAATAAATACATCTCCCTGTGTCGTTTCTGGAGTCCCTGTAAGGATTCAGTGCATATTTCGTGTTTTCATGTTGTTATAATCTTTTATTAAGGCAATCCTTACTCGTGGTTTAATGACTATGGAGTAGCTTCTGGCGGGGGTGGGGAGGGGGATACACTCCCTCTCCCACCCCAGAAGCATCTCTTGTATAGAAACTCTGGCTCCAGACCCTCTTGGAGTTCGTGGGGAAATCTAGGCCCTTTGAGTGATTTCATGTTTTGATGCGCAGCCTTTAGAAGTTGACACCTTTCGACCAATTTGTGGGACAAGGGTGGGTGGATAAGGGGACGCAGAGGGAAGATGAGAAGCATCCCTGTACATTATAATATCTGGACATGCCGTGACGCTGTCAACCAGAAGGTACTGGGGGCTGGTGGGGGGGGGGTCATGCTCTCGGATCACGGCGCTCCAAGTGATGCCAGTGCAGGAATCGCAGGGAACCTCCAACTGCCAGGAGATCCCCCGTGATGCTTGCTGCATTCCCAGGGTCGCCCTTTTCATTCTGGGACTTGTAGTCTCGCTGTTCCATCATTATGGCTGTATATGCTCCAGTGCCGACGCCTGGAGTGGGGCCACTCTGAAGATGGAGCCCCGGGGGCAGTGTGGAATCACATGTGGCTCCGGGCCTCCCGGCCAGTGCCCGCTCCCCAACACACTCTTGTCCCAGGCGGCCGGCTCAAGGATTCAGTGCATAGTTCATCTCCCTATGTCGTTTCTGGAGTCCCTGTAAGGATTCAGTGCATAGTTCATCTCCCTCTGTCGTTTCTGGAGTCCCTGTAAGGATTCAGTGCATAGTTCATCTCCCTATGTCGTTTCTGGAGTCCCTGTAAGGATTCAGTGCATAGTTCATCTCCCAATGTCGTTTCGGGAGTCCCTGTAAGGATTCAGTGCATAGTTCATCTCCCTATGTCGTTTCTGGAGTCCCTGTAAGGATTCAGTGCATAGTTCATCTCCCTCTGTCGTTTCTGGAGTCCCTGTAAGGATTCAGTGCATAGTTCATCTCCCTATGTCGTTTCTGGAGTCCCTGTAAGGATTCAGTGCATAGTTCATCTCCCAATGTCGTTTCGGGAGTCCCTGTAAGGATTCAGTGCATAGTTCATCTCCCTATGTCGTTTCGGGAGTCCCTGTAAGGATTCAGTGCATAGTTCATCTCCCTATGTCGTTTCTGGAGTCCCTGTAAGGATTCAGTGCATAGTTCATCTCCCTCTGTCGTTTCTGGAGTCCCTGTAAGGATTCAGTGCATAGTTCATCTCCCTATGTCGTTTCTGGAGTCCCTGTAAGGATTCAGTGCATAGTTCATCTCCCAATGTCGTTTCGGGAGTCCCTGTAATGATTCAGTGCATAGTTCGTGTTTTCATGTTGTTATTATCTTTTATTAAGGCAATCCCCACTCGTGGTTTAATGACTATAGAAATAGTGTCATTCAAGTATTCCATGTTATTTGCCACAAGCACGAACTAAACAGTGCCCAAGGAGCATTGGGGCGAGCTCTCCTCCCATGCCAATACCCGCGCCAAAACATCCTGGCACCTGAACAACCCCCTCAGCGATCTGGCCGCGCCGAAATGGGCGCGCCAAATCAGGCTCTGCGGGCAATCGGCAGCGCCAAATCGGCCCGCCCCGAAATGGCCGCGCCAAATCGTTCTGCTCCGACAAGTTCTGCTTACAAGATTAAGGACAATTTAAAATGAATTATCTTTTTCAAAATATAAAATAGACTACATTTTTTTTTAAAATGATCTTTCAACACAAAATCTTGAGTGCTCTGGTCTCGGGGTGGGGGATAGCTCAGGGGCAACGTGCTCACCTTGGAAACAAGACGACACAAAGCAACACAGGGTCTGCTCTTAGAAAACTCTGGGTATTAATTTTTTTATAAATAACATATCATATCATGCCTGTGTGCACGCCATACAGTGATATGTGATTATAAAGGGACTCCTCACCTCGATCTAGAATATATTAAAAATGGCCACACGCTGGACCAAATATTTTATCTGAGAACTGTTTTTTTTGTTTTTACATTGTGTCTTTCCAACTGTATTCACATCATTTTGTTTACTTTTATTATGCGTGGGTCACTTTTTTAATTCACGAATTAGTCCTTTCCAGAAAGTTCTACCATTTTTAATTCTTCATACATGCTTATCTCTGCCCTGAATTAATTGCACTAGGAGTGATGTACTCTGGGATTGGGACTGAGACTTCTGCTTTCCACCTATTTCTAAAATCAAGCCACTTGGCTTGAACACTGCAAAGCTCCAGCTCAAAGCCATAGCAAATGTCTAATAGACCTGCTCAAAGCTACCAGACCCCTTCTTAAGACTAATGTACAGGACCTGTGGGCTAGGTTTTCTTTCCTAGACATCTAAAGCACCCTGAACCCTGGCCTTCCCTTGGGAACTAATCACACCTAAGACTCGTTTCCATACCTCGCTCAAAGAAAACCTTAAGATTAATTTTGTTCTATTAATCACTTGCCTCATGTTTCTCTTCTAGAGTATAATTACCAGAATGTACAGCCTGCATATCAATATACATGCCTAAAATGCATTTTCTGTGTGTTTTGTTGTTGTTTGCAAGGGTGAGTTTTTGGTGTATTAACCATTGCTTGTTTTTTGAGTAAACGGTATTTTCATTTAACCTTACTAGTACATTACTTTTATTGTAGTACTTGATGTGCTATTGCTGTTTGGAAGTTCTGATGATGTTCCACAAAACGCTCTGAACCAAGTTGTGGACAAGTGTGGACACTGTTGTGGACAGAACTCATAGCGGCTCCTTTAAGTGGCAGGACACTGGGCGAGGGAGGGCACATGGGAGCAGAGAGTAAGGGGAGGAGCAGGCAAGGGGAAATCATTTTGGTGCGTGTAAGGAATGAACAAAGTTGTACTCCATCAGCGATCTGCATTATTATTAATATTATTATTATTATTATTATTAAAGCACTCAGGGCCAAGCCCCAACAACTGGTGACAAGGCAGCCCACGTTTGTAATCAGGGCTAAGCCTGTCATTCTGACATGAGAGGAACATAAGAAGTGTCGGCGAAGAGGTGAGGCTGCAGCCAGCAACGAGGCCGACTGCTGCGTGGTGGGCTCTGTGACGCAGTGCTCCAGAGGACAAACTGTTAAACGGGATATCATATTGTGCCTCCTTTATTGTATCTATTGGCCTAAGCCCAGTCGCTCTGCAAAGAAATCCGCGTTTGTTCCAAAGTTCTGATCTTAGATCGACTTAGCCGCCATTTTAGGTCCATCCACCATTTTGATTTCCACTCCAAATTAATTCTGTGTTCTAAAATGGTGGACACTGTTTCCCGCTTGTAACTGAGCCGTCCTGACCTTTGTACAGAAGTTAATGTCTAAACTGTCCGTTGGCCGAATGTTTGGGTCGAGTAAAGAGACCTTGTCCCATGCCTGACTTGTAGACAGAGGAATGCCTGCGCCAACAAGTACGATCCGCGGACATACATCAAATACAATGCTGTCTAAATACTGAATATGGACACTAGCTGAACTACATTGTATAGGACATGTGTTTAGGTTTAATGTTAGATCCGAGAATACACTGTTGCCATGGTGACTTGTTGACATGCAAATTGAAGATGGGGCTGGACATTTTGATTGGAAATGTACAAAATGCACAACTGTCTAGACGTCCAGTACGTCTCACTTCTCACACCGAAAGGGCTGGTATTCGCTGTGATGTACTGAGGGCCAGATAGCTATCTGATACTTTGTTTCTTTGTAAACTGTAGAGTTATAGAATAAAGATCTGTGAATCTTTATAAGCCCGTGTTTGGTGTATTTCCTTTTGGGGTACTCAGCCTCGATATTTCCTTTTGCTTTTACAAAACGATGAGATAGCGGAGAAGGCGTGGCCTCAGCAGAACCAGCAGCGAATTGAGGAGACTGCTTGCTGGGGCTTTGTACCTGCTCGGAGGCGCTCAAGAGCAAGGGGAAATCAGTTTGGTTCATGTAAGGAATAAAGAAAGTTAAACTCCATTGGCGCTTTGCATTATCATTATTATTAAGACACTCGGGGACAGGCCCCAACAGACATAACATATTTGCTTTCCCTTCTAATGTTTCTGGACAGAAAAGGACTTTGTCACAGTGTTACTCATATTTCAGACTTCTAGAATGCTGAAGTAGAGGTGTCTTCATTTCCATTAGCATGAATTGACCTATCACTGCTGTGTCGGGTGGTCGAGAGGGCCTCAAAGATATCCAAGGACCGTTACCAGCCCTGTATATCCCAGAGAAGGGGGTGATTACTGTTTGCATCCCAGGGCTCCGTCCAGGGTGTGAGTAGTTATAATGCTGTTTTATTATGGGGGAGCGGGGGCTATGAACTCCACACATATTGCACGTTCCCAATCTTCTGTAAAAAATAAATAAACAAACAAGATGGCCACCGCCATAGCAAATAAGGGACTGAGGATGGAGACAAAGCGGCAGCAGCTCAGGGCCAGCAGGTGAGTGGGTGTGGAGGGGGAAGGCAGGGTGGGTGCAGGATGTAGTGAGGGCAACAGGAGTGGACAGAAAGGGGCTTGGGGCCCATGAGGGTAAAAGGATGGTGGCACCCAGGGAAGAGGCTCGGGTGGCTTGTGGAACCATTGCAGGGCATTGGCAGTTCTCGCCCATGTTTCCACCTGATTGGCTGAGCGCCCTGTCCTGGGTACGAAAATCCCATAATTTACCGTCAATTAGGTGGTGCCACTCTATTTCAAGTCCTCTTCACACTCACAGAAAATAACATACTTCAAAAACCCTCCAAGCTAAGATTCATCAGTGATTACCATCTCCAACATCTGAGTTCATTTTCCTAAGAAAGGCAGAGCATTTAGGTATGTATGAAATAAAAAAAGGTCTACTTACAGTGTGAATGTGTCCACAGATCATGAGGCCGACATTTTTTGTAAACGAGTGAACCAAATCCACTAAGGCAGGTCGTATAACTGGCGGTCCGGTCAGAACAAGGCACTGTGGTCTGAAAAGGAAGATAAATATTGTAAAACTAGTCTACACACCCATAATCTGTATCATCTAATATCTCATTCCATTGGGCATGGTGTGCAAAGCATGCGTTCATGGGATTCCTCTGAGCCTGCAAGTACTGATCCCTTTCATGAGAGTCAAAGTTCTGAGGAACACGCACTGGTGTGGGCTTTGCCGCCGTCTTCACGCACTCCTATTCCGATCCGCCCAGACTGGACTCACGTCAGAGGAGTGAGCCTGGAACCTGGTGCAATCTGATGAATTGTACCGGGCATTGTAGATCTCCACCATGCACACATCACCACGGATTCCCTGGGTGCGTGCAGTGAAAGGCGCAGGAATCTGTCCGTCCCTGGTTACCATTACCTTTCGAAGCATGCATCCAATGAACACACCTGCCTCATCTCCATTGCATGCAGTAAAGAGCACAACCACCCAGACGCGGACTTGGTCCTGCTCTTAACTGTGATCAAACCGCCCTAATTGCAATGAGGCCCTACAACTGTAAAACACATACACACAAGTTGAAGAAAAGTCTGTAAGAAATGTTGCATTCCTTCTAAACATTTGGATGCAGTATTTTGACTCTTACTTTATGTGTAATGTTTAGGTGATTTTCTGCATGCTTGTGAGCAGTACAAAGCCCACCTGGACCCTTAAGAGTCAAACTAGAGGCAGTTTGGCTACAGTACCATTAGGAAAAAGACAGACCCTGCACTGATTTCTGCAAATTTAAATTTAAACGAATATCACCCAAAATGCTTTTGTGGGAAACAGACAGTAGAGCAGTCCACATGTTCTATAAATTACAAGGATCATGATGGGCCACATCAGGAGTTGAGCGGTGCAGTAAAAATGAGACGTTACTAGCTTTACCGCTGCATTACCGCACCTCCCAACTACGAGTTTGGGGGAAAGTTGGATCG
Source organism: Ambystoma mexicanum (assembly GCF_040938575.1). Classification (NCBI taxonomy): domain Eukaryota; kingdom Metazoa; phylum Chordata; class Amphibia; order Caudata; family Ambystomatidae; genus Ambystoma; species Ambystoma mexicanum. The sequence goes on from NC_090921.1 coordinate 625,775,840, forward strand.
ATTCACCTCCAGCTATGAACTGGCAGTAAAGCCACTGACTTTTCTTCTATTTTTGGCGCATTTACCATTGCACAATTACCACTGCACCACTGCAGTAATTCTGCCAGACATGCCACATTGAGCCCAATGGACTCAAAGAAAATGGGGACTTACACCACCAAGGCCACTTGTAATCTGGCAGTAATACCACAGCGCCGAGGTGATTACTCTGTTAACACTTAAGGATGGTCCCCAGGGCTTCAACAGTAAATGTATAAGGACAGAACACATGGGCCAATGAGTACTACTGAGTACTATCATTACAAGTATGGTGGAGTGGGAAAATATTGGCGGTAAGGGAATTGCTGCCAATGTTCCCTCTCCATTATACTACGAGTATGGCCCTGAAGTGGATTTACCTCCAGCATCGTGGTGGAGAATCAGTAAAATAATCTGTGGAATTACTGCGGCAGAATTACCACCACGGTAATTCTGCCAAAAAAAGCACCATAGAGTCGTATGGATTCATAAAAAATTGGGATTTGCACCGCCACCACCACTTATAATCTGGAGGTAATTCCGGCGAGTCTGTGAAAAGGTGGACGGAAGGGTAAGGCAAGTAAAACCTGCAAGTAGACCTGCGGGTGCAGCAGGCTTCTGCAAGAACAACATAGTCAACCGAACCAGAACCCCTTAACCAACACTCTAGAATACGAACCCCAGGCACAGAGCACAGAACCCAACAGTCTGCCATAAGCGCGATAGTTTCAATACAGGTTTGCATAGCATCTTTGTACAGAATGTTCAAAATGAGAAATCATGGCATTTGTCCATTTGCAGTGGAGGACCACAGTTTGCATTTTTCCTGCAGCTGCACCACTTAGGAGTTTGCAGGGTCTGAGCGCATGCTTGGCTCCTGCATGACCCTTTCCTCTCTATCTGCAGTGCTCATGCACAGTGGCCCGGCGGAGTCAGCAGTCCTTTGTTCCTTAATCGCAGGCATTAAATCCTAAGGATGGTCATTAGAGGGAGACCTTAAGGATTTCTGAAGTTACTGTAATTGTTATCACTAACGAGACGATGAATAAATACATATTTTCACACTGTGCTTATATTGCACATTGGTGGTAGGGATGTTGAGTGGATGTTGACTGGGCATACTGACATGGCTGAATGAGGGACAGAAAACTGTAGTCTCTGAAAGTAGGTTTCAAAGGGGCTTATTTGCAACCACATTTTGCTAGGGATTTACAGTGGCCTGGATGTAGACATGCGGTGATGGTAGTAGAAAACTGAAAATCAAAGGCACAAGTCAAGCCTGATTAAGAACCATAGTTTGTCAGTCTATCCTCTCTCCCTGGGGATCCACCTCCTGGAAGTCGAATAAAAGTCATTTACAGTCTGTGGGATTCCAAGAGTGCTTTGCACCCTCGTATGTTGGCTGAGTGGCTGCTCTACAGTCGCCTGGTCAGGATGTTGCTCCCCATGTGGGTATTTCTATCTGACGGGATTCAAAGGGGCCACTGATTATTGATCACTATGCCCACACCTGTCTGAGGCAGTCCTCTCTAGGTTGAAAGGTGGCCGGTCCACTGTGTGCCCTTTGCTTCCTCACTCCTCTCCCCTTTCCCCCCTACTAGTTTTGCTCTAGAACACCACAATCATCATGTGCTCTTAAACTCCTGCTTGTCTCTCTCTCTCTCTCTCTCTCTCTCTCTCTCACACACACACACACACACACACACACACACACACACCTGGATTGCCAAGTTCAGTGGGGGTATTATTTATTTGTTTGGCAGATCTTTGGCTCTCAAGATCTGCGGCTCTCATGATCATCTGCATACCCTTTAATTGACATCCCAGCTGCCAAGTCCTTTGCCTCATTATTTTAAAAGCAGGTCTCATGAAATATATTATCAAAACAAATAAAGTAACAGGTACTGCATAATTACCTGAAATTTTTGACATGGTCCTCCACGCCATACAATCGAATAGAGTGCTGAAGAGCGTTGAGGTACGTGAGCGCTTGGGTTGAGGATCCCCAATTGACATCTAGTAGGAAAAAGGGGGAACAGTTTAGCCAAGAGTAACAGCTGATAGCCCTGCATACACTGCACAGAGCGGCTCACAATGCAACTATACTTGGCACACCAGAGAGTCAACAAATGAGCGTTACACACCCCCTATACTTTGTAAGCCAAACCACTAAATCGTGGTCATGGGAATAACAGGGCTACCCTGAGGAAGTACTGTCCATGAATATACACAAATCTCTGCCTTGTACACACAGCAGAGTCAGAAGGCCCTACATTTCAATCGTATTCTTCTCTGAGAAGCAGGGCCTAAAGGAGTGAGAAGGCTGTACAGGGTAAGGGAAACAGGGACCCCTAGACATATTGTGGGAGAATAAATGCTTCAGTCTGCCGAGTCACTGGGCACAATAACCACAGGACAGACCCAAGGGCTGTACAGTGCAAGCACTGCACCAAGCATCACTATTGACTTCCTACCCAAGCTATGCCTACATCAGTCTTCATTAAGGTCTGATTTACAATTTTCTTTTTACCTGGGAATGTCCCATTGCATTCATCTTTTAAATGAGGCCCTGAGAGTACTACAATCATGTTGGCTAGTGACCAAAGTAGTGTTTTTCATTATTTTGTGTGAGTACAATTTTCTGCTATGGAGCAACCGGGATAGTGGAGGCATCAACATGGTAGAGGGCCTTGACTTATGTTTAAGGTTATGTTTATTGTGTTTATATAGCGCTTTACGCCAAAGCGCTTGACTTAGAGGGGGCCAGTGTTTCACCTGTTTCTTTTGGCACCTCTCAAGCTCCAACTCCGCCTCCAGGCACTATTGGAGATGCACGAATGCTGGAAGATGGGTGTATTAACATGGGATTTGTATTGCAACATTTCTCCAGATTTCTCCAGAAGCGGGCACTACAGTCCAGTTCAGCTATCTGTGTGATAATTCGCTCCTTGCATTCAATGTTCATAGGTATTGGTATGGTATTCTTTATTAATATAGCGCCTATACACAGGCAAGTGTTTCAAAGCGCTCCGTTTCATCCTTTGAGTGTCTCGTTCGGGAGTTGCATCAGTCGCCAAAGTAATGCCACCACATTCCATCGAACTATTTCTCAATCTCAGCACTGCAGCAATTGCACTCTTCCAACAGCCAATCACTGCTTACACGCAGATTGCAAAGTTGGGGGACTTGTTTTAAGATCCCATGGAACTTCAGTAATGGGCCATCTGGAAAAGGTGCTCTGTTTTTCTCAACAGTGTGTAGTGTTTCTGCACTTTACAATGGATGGAAAATGCATTAGAGGAAATTGAAATGCCTGAATTTGCATAAAATAGCACACCTAGTAGTGAGAAACACTGAGGGTTCACTAGTCTCTCGAAATGTAGAAAATAACTATTCATTTAATATTGCCTTATGTTTTAAGATAAGTCTTTCTCAAGCAAGTGCCATAGGTACAGATTGGAATCAGGGTGTTAGTGTTCTAGTTTGTGAACTCAGGGATTGTTGGCAGAGTGAAGCTCCACCATGTCATCCTAAAACAGGGCCCTGGAAACTTGGACTGGGAGCTAACAGTGAACACATCACAGGGTACCAAGAATCCAGTGTCCATACTTGTGCAGTTGCTTGAGCGGTTTCCATTGAAGCTTTGGATGAACCTTGAGTTGGCAAGGATAATGTGTGCATGGCGGGCGCTAACCCAGGGGAAAGGTATTCATAGGGAGTTTCTGACATCTTGGCCATCCATATTTCCTTGATCACTCAATGTTGCAAACATGCATATAAAAATCAGGGAGCAGATTAACAAAGGTTTGCCCTTGTGCAAAATATTGAGCAAATTTACAACACGTTGCTGCTTACATAATACGGAATGGAGCAAACAGACTTAGCTCCAATCCATAACCTCTGATAATGTTCTAACTAGGGCAACAAGGAGGCAGGCCATGTTTGCAACATGAATTGAAATATACTAAACAAATTTTCTTAATGTTATTCAGCCAACATAGTACAAAAAAACAGTATGATTCCTTTTTGCTCTAGCACAAACATTTTTAGAGATTGTGATCAAAATTGTTTTCAACTTTCTATATTATCAAAGCATTCGCTCGACTCTTAGCACCAGTGCAAATGTTGGATGATCCGGCCACAGATACCCAAGGTGTTGCGTTGAAGATATTTTTTAACACAGGATTTGCTGAGCGAAGTCTGATAAGAAAATGGGGTTGTGCAGAAGAAGCTAAAGGCTGACTGATGAGTTAACGCAAGAGCGGTCGCACCCTGTGCGATGCTTATGCAGCATATTGGTGTGGTATTGTCTTGCAACACAGGAACAAAGTGGACCTGGGCATTTGTGAGTTTTCACGTTTAGCTTGAGAACTCTGACACATAAGGCTCTACATTCCGATGATGAAAAGCACCTGGTTTGGATGGAGAGCAAGTGGGCTCGAGAGGGCATCACAAGGGTGGAGAAAGGAGAGGAACCTAGAAAGGAACTACTTTAAAGAGACAGCTTCAAAGCGAGGAAGGAAAGTCAGCCGAAGAACCCACTAGCATGCCTGTACTTTAAAGTAAAAATAAATAAATCAACAAGCCTTCGTCTTTAAATTGGGAACATAGGTGAACATGTCCACTGTGAAATACCAAGAAGAGAATCTCAGGCTATCGACTGCTGCATGGACAGCCTTGATGGCCGGGAGGTTATGCACTTTCGGGTACTTGTAATAAATAAGTCATTCTTTGAAGCTCAGAACTGGACATACCTGAAGAACAGGCCCCTCTTTTGTGAATGAAGGAACACGATATCCCGTGATTCTCTAGGAGCCTTGAGGAAGTGGATACCAGTCATCTAGTAGCACATGGTTGAAGACTAAATGTAATGCAAAGTTAGGACCTCATTACTACTTTGGTGGAACGATCTCCGGTAATGCTGAAAGTATCAATTACAATTACCAAATGCGGTAAGTGTACAGGAACAGCAATAGTGTGCATGGTTTAGAGTCATGCAGACCCAGTAGTCATTCCCCATTTTGGAGTCGCAGTGGTCTTCTGTTAGGGAGAAATGCAGAAGCTTTTCCGGATTTCTAGGATTTAAACTTTTCACCTGGTAAGAGTGTGAGCCTTTTTCCCACTCTTACATGTGTTTTTGGCTATATGTTGTACATTTGGTGCTCATGCACTATGGAGTCTCACCTACTCCATAGGCATCATCTTTTTACTGTGTGTCACACAGCACCTTTAGTGAAGTGACACAGGGTTGTCTTTTAGACTTCCCACTCTTAAACTCAATTTTCTGGGACTGACTCCTGTCTCCCAGAACATGTAAAGTTGCCATTGACTTTACTACTCTTTTTAAATTTACTGACCCAGTACAAACTATCTTCCATACAGTACTGGAACGGTTAATAGTTATCCCTTTTTGTTTGTTTCTCATGGAACATTATTTTGTTCCCCTTTCTCTAAGATTTGGCTGGTGCCAGTGGTTTCTAACATTTTTATTTTACCGCAAGCTATGAAAATAGCCTGGGTACTGTTAGAGTCTATGGTGGTAGCCTCGAACTGTAATCCGCTGGATCTCTTTTATTTTTATTTTGTTCCGGTTGGGTTTATTCATTATTTCTTTTTGTAAAGGTCTTTCTCTTGTTTTACTCTGTGCGCCAAACCAGGTTTGTTTCCTTTGTTCGCCGTCCTTTGGCAGGCTTCTGCACAGAAGCCCTCCTTAGTCACCTGAGCGTCTTGGTGGACAGGATGTGAGGCAGGGGTTTGAGGCCCCCTGCACGGGGTCTCCTTGGGGACCCAAGTCACACTCTAGTTTGATTGGCTAGGTGACTGTCCTGCCAGGACAGCCACCCTGGTGTGCGATTGACAGCCAAGCTGTGTGAATGGGGGAAAACTGCTTAAAAGCAGGTCTTTGGGACTTGGAAGGCAGAGTCACCACTGGATCAAGAGAACTGAGGAGAAGCTGAAGGAAGATGACTGCTGCAACTACTGGACATCCCAGTGAAGCCCTGGTGCAGGTCCGAATCGCCCGAACTTCGACGACGAGAAGTTCTGCAAGGAATCTTCTTCCCTTGAGCTTGGTGGGACCAACCAGCTCGCCAAACGCCAGACACCAATCCTCTCCCTGGTCAAATTTGCTGTGCATCGCTGCAGTGAACCGGATTGCCAGGTCGAGAGTAACCTGTTTGGGTTTTAAGGAGCGCACATTTTATTCAATGCTTTGCTCCGCTGCTGGCTTCTTCCATGGGCTGCGCAGGGCCCTCCAGTCTTCCTCTTTCTTGTCAGTACGACAGTCGCTTAAGGAACTGTGAGCCTGCAGGAACTGCCAGGAACAACCGCCTCAGCTACAGCCTTCTTCTTCATCTAAGGTACTGTTCAAATCCAGTCGTTCATTCCGTCAGACCGCAGTGAAAGTGTTTTAAATCTTTTGCCTCTCCAAAGGCTTGTCCTTCTCTACTCTTTTGAATAACTTTTCCTCTGACCAACTTCGTTTTGAACTCTTGGCAAAGACTTAACCGCAAACTACTCTAAACTGTGTGATCCTCTGCAAAGACTCTGAACCATTAACATTGGCCCAGACCTATTGATTTGAATCCTAGTTGTAGTAAGCCTTTTCTAGATTGCCCTGCCTATCACTTGTTGGTGTTGTTGGTTTTTGATAACCTTGTCCTTTCCTTCCCTTTTACATTGCTGGAGTGACATTTTGCTCACACTTAATTTTGAGCTTAATTTGTCCAGAATTGATTGGGTGTTGTGTAGTGTATTAAGATTGTGATTTTCTGCTGCTTTATATTAGTGAACGGTTTTATAACTGGTGGTGTAAATAAATGTATATTCTTTTACTCAGAAACCTTGAGTCAGTGTTTGTTTGAACCATAGTAATTGTTGTCCTTTGTGTAACTTCTGATATGCTCACTTTACTCTTGAGATACGTCTGGCTGCTCAACCATCGCTACAACTTTACTGTGTAGTACAGGCTTGTACCAAAGGTGAATGTGTACTTGCACTTGTAGGGCCTCATTACACGGTAGGCGGTAACCATGACGCTATTAGCGCCATGGTTGCCGCCGGTATTTTACTGTGTCCGCCTTGGTGGATGGCGGAATTACCGCCCTACTCCATGGTGAGCGGGGGCGGTAATTCCCCATTCACCAAGGCTCTTCCCCATTCCCATTTTTGCCCCCATAGGGCATAATGGTAATGGGGAAGGTGCTAATTACGGTACCGCAAATTGCGGTACCGTAATTAGCTCTGAGGTCCCTTTGCGGCACCCAACTTTAACGGCTGGTAAAACAAGCCGTTAAAGTCGGGTCCCGCAAAGGGAACTCGTAGTAAGGCGGTAGGGGTTTACCGGTACCGGTGCCCTTACCGGTACTGGTAAAGCCCTACCGCCTACCGTGCGATGAGGCCCGTAGTGTTAATTGTGTGTGGCGTTCCCAAAGGGTACTGCATATGATTCTGCCTAACATCTTCATTGAACACAATGCCTCAGGTAATACCACATTCATTGCAGCATTTGTTGGGAGATAATTACCTCCACACAAAAGGAGGTGTTTTTTTGCTGAGTTTCGGTAATAAAACCCATAATTAGGCAGAGTGGGAAAACAGGAGGCATTTCCAAATGCTGTCTGTTTTACTGTTACTGCTCCACCCATAATGAGGCCCATAATGTGGTGCAGTTCAGAGACATGAGGTCAAACATGCACAGACACAGGGAAAAAAGATCCCCGTCTTGGAGCTAGCTTTTCAATTTACTTCTTAAATGCTGGTGTAGGAAGTAAAGGTGTGATGCGTAATGATAGCATTTGTACAGACATAGGCTTCTTTACGAGTTTGGCAGTAATTGAGTGGTAAATTCAGAGAATTACCGCCAAACTCAATTACTGTTACCACCACTTGGTCCCGTGGAGTCAACATATGATTACAAGTGGTGGTAATTTCTTAAGTACATAGGACTCCATGGGGATTTCGGGTGAATATACCACTGGCAGAAATCGGCAAATCCACTGATTATTTGAGGTAAGGTGGTGGATTTACCACCAGCAACAAACTGGAGGTGAATATTCCACTTTTCTTCTGAAAACCGGCAGATGTACCACTCGCTAATGCCACCAGCGTAAATCCACTCAAAATGATACTTTGGTGGTGCAGGAAAAGTGTTGGTAAAGGAATTACCACCACTTTTTCCCCACACCACCAACCTTGTATTGAAGCCCATAGACAGGTATAGAACCTCACAAAGGCCATGGAAGTTCATCTGTAACCATTAGACCGGCGAAGAACCTCATCTGTAATCTATAAAAGACTAGGTCAAGATCCACAGGCCATTAATGGAAAGGGAGAGGTGTGACATTTCACGTAACAGGGAGATCCAGGGTACTCTTGCCAAGTCTGGATTGGGCAACTGAGAATTTCATTGGGAGAGGAAGGAAGCGCTGGCCTGCTTGTGATCACCTGAGCCAAGTGAAAAAGAGACTGTAGCCCACTTCCTTTTCTTCTGTCCTTATTTTCCAGATTAAGAAATACCTGCTTGAAGCCTAATTTACACGAGGGAATGATTCACAAAATACAGGACACGGTTGCTATAATTTCCTCAAGGGTTTGTGACACCTTGCAGATTAGAGTGGGGCATTTCATTGGGTTGGGTGGCTTCCAAAAGTTGCAGTTCTTTTAATGGATGCTGTTTTTAGGATAACTGTTATGGGTCTCATTTGAGGTCTTAAATTAGGGACAGACAGACCGGCTCAAGGAAAGGTTTGCACTTTTCTAAACAATCGGGGTTTGACAGAGCTCGAACAAGTCAATCCATTTGGAGCTGAGGCACATGTCGATACAAGTATTTGATAGTTTGACTCAGCTCAAATGGAGATCTTTGGAAGTGCTGAATTCCAGGGTATTAGAAGAGTATCCCAGAATTCAGTACTACAATTGGCTAAGAAAATTATACAATAGGGACATTCAAATTAACACAAATGTAAAAAGTGCTGAGGATGCACCTTTTTCCTTATCATTCATAATCGAAAAGCGCAGAACTCTGCAGCAGTGCAAATAATAAGACAGCACTGTGTTTAATGATTGGTATGTCACGGTAACGCATCCATGTGCTTAGCTATAGACTCCATGCTGTCACTAGCACCCTGGGAGGGGGCACTGTCCAATCACGATGCTCGGAACAAAGGCTGTATTCTATAGTGCAAGCCTGTGTTCCGAGGAGCCTTGATGGGCAGCGCCCGGGCCCTTAACTTGGGCGGCGGGCCATTGCCTCCATGGTCGGGGCATACGCCTCAAAAGAAACATTCAGGGATTGATCTGCTTGCCTTTGTGATATGCTAAGTGTAGGATGGTCTGGTAAAACAAAGGGCGGGAGAATCTTTCAGAGCAATGTGCTCCCACGCGAAGAGGAGACTACTTAGGGTTTCTGCGTCCTGCGTCATTCATATGGTTGGAGCCCAGGGAAGGTCTGCATTGTGGAGAGCGATAAAGGTCAAAGAGGTCCTTTATGTGAAGGCGGGATATTCCCCACTAGGTCTTTCAGTGGAATCTGTCCTAGACTTAAGAGAGCAAAGCTCCTCATCTGCTCTCAGAGGCTACTCAGTGAAGGCAAAGAAAGGTCAAGTGGTCATACAGGGGCCTTGTAGAATCCCCTGTACCGTCGGAAGTCTTTGACTGGCAGATGATTGCGAAAGCTAAGGGAAGTGAATCCTGCATGGTGAAAATTAGTGCATGAACTGTGCATCGGAAAAATCGTCGAGAGTGAACCCGGCAGAGGGAAACCGACAACGAAAGGCAAAGGCCAAAAACCTGTAGTACCGGCTAACACATATGGTCTTGCGTGTTCGAGTAGTTTAGGCTTAAACTGGCTCCAGCGGATCGAAGGAAGATTTCAGAGAAGGCTTCTTGGTCTTCCTATCTGTGTACCCATGACCATCATATGCCTTGAGCTCGGGAATCTCTCTCTTAAAGCAGTAGTCTTGAAAAAGTGTGCACTTCTGTATATTACAATGATGAGTAATCCAACGAATTTCCTCCTATTTAGTTTGGGTGAAGCAATCAATAAGAATGGTGGAAAACCAAACTGCAGGCAGAGTATGACACAGCTGTGAGAATTTATAGGTTGGACCTCCAATTGGGAGGAAGGCTATTATGCATCAAATAAATCCTTGCAGAGATAAATTGACTTATGGGATTGGTGTGAACATTTTTCATACTTATCAACCCTAAAGAGTTATACATTTGGCACTGACATACTATATCTGTATAAAAAAGGCTCAGCCATATTTAGTCATATGCCCCTCCAAACAACTTTGCAGATTTATACTTTTGTTGCGCATAAATCGCCCCTCTGTTTTAAGTTCTATAGGCTCGTCACTCTCATTGTCGGAAGAAGAAAGGTATTGTCGAATATGCCAAAGCCCGCTAGTCTTGGAGATGCCGAAACATGTCCCCACAGAATGCCCGAATTTGGGCCCGATATATATGAATCAGCTGGGCAAATGTGTACATCCTCTAGACACGATAAAGTCTCCATCGTTTTGGAAGCGATGTGTAAACGCTAAGAATTGAGCCCTGCAAATGGCATGGTTCAGAGTTTCGAGTATAGTGTCTAACAATATAGTCATAGAAGATTTGGACTTGCCTAAATAGTGTATATGATTGATTGTATGATTGTATATAATGTTGATGATTGAGGGACGGAATTATGAATTCAGTATTTTAGATTATATGTGTGTATGTTTTCATATTTGATGTATTTTAATAAGTTTTAATATTGTGATGTAAAATTGGATTTGATCAATTGACTAACTATACATTTCATATGTGTAAAGTGTTTCTATTTAAACCAAAACACATTAAAACTAAATACATAAATAAAGCTGAAAACTGCAGAACCATGAGCCAGTTTTGGCTTTTCACCCCACAGCTCTTCTCATTGTGTCACCTGTAGTTCAGTTATAAATTGTATAAGTAGTATGAGCTTATGGTGGGTTCATGCATCTACTGCAGTGATCTGTAGGCACGCAAAGGTCATATCTTTGCTTCTTGTGCATGTAAGAGGAGGATACAGTGTATTCTGTTAGCTTGAATAATAGTTACACACACACACACACACAATTGGGTTACATTAAATACCAAACTCTGGGGTTGAGCTATTATGTCCTTGCATCTGTTACTTGCACTGAATACCTGATAAAAACAAACATTAGTAAATCGAATAGATTTTGGCTCTGGTAAAGCCAGCAAGGCATATGCCAGATACTGCCATCATATGCCTAGATACTTGCACCATTTGTGGTCATCTCAGGGCCAGTTGGACGCATTATGACAGAGTCGGGAAAAAGCCCATCCCACGCCTAAACGAGTCGGGAAAAAGCCCATCCCACGCCTAAACAAAACTGAAAACTGTTGCCATTGTCAATCCTTTGGGAAGCGCTCAGATTATCTTTTCATGGTGGCCATTTTATTGTCACAGTGAGGGAACTAGTTTGACCTTTGAGCATGCTGTGAATTGGACAGTAAACCGTTTGGCCTGGTTTCTAACAGTCATAAAGCATGTATTTAATGCCCAGAACACTTAATTAATGCCAAGAAAGCCTCCAGGCATGGAATGGCGTGTAACTGTGGCTATGGTGGCCTATAAGGCAATTACATCGACCAGTAATGACACCGTCCCTGCACATGAAGAAAACATAATTTTGAACGTTAAACAGACTGCATCTTTGAAGCTTTATGAACTTACCCGGTTTCTTGTACGTGACATAGATATACAGACTCAACACAATAACACAGGTGAGCAACGCAGCCTGCCAGTTGATCAAAAACATCACACCGCAGCACACTACAGCTCCGAACAAAGACACCCAGAGATTGTAATATTTAAACGCCGGTCTCCAACCTAGAGAGAGTAAATGAGAAACATGTATAAGCACACTCCTCGTGGCACTAGCTGGCAGTGCGTCTGCAGGGAAACCCTAATTCAGACGAGAACATGAAAAAGTGCCACGAAGGAAATAGGCGCACTATGGACAATCGCACATCCCACCCCACGCAAAACACCGAAATGAAAATCTCTAAATGCACAGCAGTGGAAGAGTGATTCATTCTGGACGTGTTTTCCAAGGCTAATCGTGCCAGGATTCCCATTCTCGCCTCACTCGCTATATCCAGCGTACTACCCGTTACTAAGCACATCCGTCAGCCACACAGAACCGAAACAAGTAACAAAACACTCGCGTTTTTGGTATTTTTAATTCCACATTTCTAGGAACGTGTAACTGTCTTATAAGCTATTAAAATATTAACCTTCAAAACTGTAAACTGAATATGAATATGGTTTTGAGGTGGGGCTGGAGTAGGAGGTTGTTGGTGGCTGGCTGGTGTGCACAGGGAGCTCCCTCCACATGGCATGGGATCGCAGGTGGGGTAAGGGGTAGCCTGGAAAGGTTGCGAGTTTCCCCCATAGACGCCAACGTACCCCACTCATGCAGAGGCTGCACTGATTTCAACGTGTGATTAAATAGGTAATTGCTATTTAATCTAGGGTTTTCTTGTTGATATTTTTTACACAGAACACATCAATATGCTTAGTGCATGTGTATCAAGACATGTTTTGCAGATAAGGAAATGCATAGAAACAATGAACTTGCCACTGGAACGATCATTAAGCTGTAGGTACTTTACACGGAGAATGGCAGGCAGCCTTTCCAGCAGCCTAGAATTGGCGAACTTCGCCCTCGTGCCCTGGTAAAGGGCTGCTTTACGGCCTACGCATCCCACAGCATCACAGTTTCCCATACAAGCTTTGCATGCACAGATCGCCATACCTGGGGACTTGGCCAATGACGCGTGGAAGCAGGAGAAGTTAATGAGGGCATACGATGCCAGGAAGAAATTGGAAATAATAGGCGCAATGGTGTTCAATTCCGCTGTGAAAAGAAAGCACAAGACATCACCACACTCGAGCAATTCAGTGATGGTTTTACTACAAATGATATGAGCCACTGATAGGATCCAGGGATATGAGACAGTGATGGGAGCCAGGGATAGGAGCCAGTGATAGGAGCCAGTGAAATGAGCCAGTGATAGGAGCCAGTGATAGGAGCCAGTGATAGGATCCAGGGATATGAGCCAGTGATGGGAGCCAGTGATAGGATCCAGGGATATGAGCCAGTGATAGGAACCAGGGATAGGAGGCAGGGATAGGGGCCAGTGATATGAGCCAGTGATTGAAGCCAGTGATAGGAGCCAGGGATATGAGCCAGTGATGGGAGCCAGTGATAGGAGCCAGTGAAATGAGTCAGTGATATGAGCCAGTGATGTGAGCCAGATTTTAGAAAAAGCATTGGCGAAGTTGGCATGTTTGGCATTTTTTATAGTGGTTTATGGGTAACTAGAACGTTGGATGGAAGAGTTGTATTGTCTGGCTAGAAAGGATGGATGGCTTGATGAGTCTAATTGTTTCGATGGATGCTGAGTTTCTCAGAGTTGGTATGTGGGGGCGGGAGCGGCAAGATGAATATGGTTGCTGTTGATGGAAAAGAAACAAACTGCACATGTGTAGTTTGTGTGGTGTGGACGGACAATTGCCACAAGGGGTTGGTCTGTGTGGGTGAGTAGGGGGTTGGTGTGGGGGCATGCCGCAGGTAGTGCATGCAGCTTGGGTGTGCAGTTTTAGAGAAATATGGAGTGAAAATCCAGATATTTTACAATTGATTTTGTGGGGTAACACATACACAATCACAAATCTAATAGATACTAGGTCATCAACTGTGCACCAACATTTGTATGATGTCCTTCCCCATTAACATATGGTTTATGTTTCGCTATTACGCTGTTGTACTGTGTCACATTACCACTGCAGTGGTGTCAGGCCTGTTCAATGTAAAACATGTTCATGGTGCTGTGTCAGCTATATATGCCAGCTTTGACAATGTAACACACGTTCCTGATAACACACCCACAATATTTGTCAGCAGTCCCATTGTGGAAACCGCGACAATTCTCCATTGTAAAACACTTTATGATGGGACTGACAATCCATGCAAATGCTAACACTGCAAACCCCATGTTCATGATGGGTTTTGTACATAATATTTGCCAGCAATGCCCTGGAAATGCTTATTTCATATTCTGTGTGCACAAATATGTGCCATCATTGCCACTGTAAATACTTTGGGCCTCATTACGAGGTGGGCAGGATGGGTTTAACGGCGCCTGTAATGGTGCCGGTAAACCCATTCTGCCCTATTACGAGGTTCCCTTGCAGGACCCGCTCTGAACGTCTGGTCTGACCAGACGTCCTTTGTGGGTCCCGCAAGAGGACCAGGGAGTTAATAACAGGCCTATTAATAACGGGCCCGTTATTAGCTCCCTCCACGTTCCCATTGACCCCTATGGGGGATCTATGGATGAACTTGGATCTATAGAAGTTTATTGTCGGTTGCAGAGAAAAACGTCTGTACTTCCTATCAAGAAATTCGGCTTGTGAGATAAGATTTCTCAATTTTTTATGAAGATGCTTTTGCATTGAGTTTTCTGTTTTTGTGCTGTCGAGCATGACGCCGAAATATTTGAACTCCAGGACCTTTATGACTCTGCACCCATCCAAATGCCAGTTTAACTCTTCTCTTTTCTTCTAGTCTTCTCCAATATCATGATCTTTGTTTTTTATTTATTTATTTCAAGATCGTGTGTACTCGCTTTGTTCGCCAATGGCTGTTTGATCATGTTGAATCAGGTCATCAGCGTACAAAAGGCGAGGCACCTTTTCTTGGCCAAACGCCGGTGGAAAAGATCTTGTCAAGGAATTAGCATACTTATAGTCTCCAAAGTATGCCAAGAAAAGAGCCGGGGGCGAGTGGACAGCCTTGTTTGACCCCTCTGGCTGTAGGTATTTCAGATGAGTGTGAACCCTGTTTACTCAGCCGCACTCGGACACTAGTATCTGTATGGAGGGCTTTTAAGGGCCCTAAAATGTCCGACAGGCAGTGGCAACCTTCTATCTTTTGCCAAAGCTTTGACCTATTTAAAAGGTCAAACGCTTGGCTGAGGTCTATAAAGGCTAAGAAGATTCGAGGACTGCCCTCGAAAACCTTGGCTTTGAGGTTGCTGAGCAGCATGATGGTAACGCTTGTGCATGCTGCTTTCTTGAACCCTGATTGTAAAGGATTAGCACAAGGCGCGTTAGTTGCCCACAAATTGATTTTTTTTTAGTAACAAGCTTCCGTAGACTTTCCCAATAACATCAAGCAGGGCAACTGGACGAAGTTCTGAGGGTCGTCCTTACAGCCCTTTTAAAAAATCGGGACTATTACCAACGTGGTCCAAGATGAAGGAATTCTTCTTAAGTTAGCACATCTTTCAAATATAATTCATGTTAGTTTGGACCATTCGACTGGTGATGTTTTTATGTCGATATTGGTTATTCCGTCTGGCCATGGTGCTCTCGAATTATTGAGTTTTGATATTATCTGCCGAATATCCTCTGTATCATGTAGGTCAACCCATGGAGAATTTTCTATTTAGTGATGTAACATCTGATGCCGAATTGGGGTAGAATTTTACCCAAATATGGGGGTCATTACGAGTCGGGCGGTAAGGGACACCCGCCCCGGTAAGGAGACCGAGGCCGGTAATCCCTTACCGCCTGATTCTGAGGTCCCTTGGTCTGACCACATGTCCCTTACAGGTCCCGCTAAGGGATCAGGGCACTAATAACGGACTTGCCATTCGCCAGCCCGTTATTAGCACCTCTCCATTCTAGTTGAGCCCTATAGGGGCTCAAATGGGAATGGGGAATGGTTTGTTCAATGGGGACTTACCGGTCCCGCCAGGGTCGGACTACACCGGTAAGTCCCCATTGAACAAGACCGGTGCCGGAGCCGGTATTGGAGGCAGCCCTATGTTCCGGAATGCAGTTAGTAAGGGCGTCTGGGGATTTTCCCAGTGTTCTAATCAGCTTCCAACAGTCACAGGAGTTAGAGTTCTTTAATTGTTTTAACATTTCCTCAGAATCACGTTGATAGAGAGCCAGCCGATATGACCTTAGCCAGGACTTATAACTCTTCAATAAATCTTTCGCGTGGTCTCTGTTGGTTTCGGTGTTGTGTCGAGGTACTAGCCTTTTGGCTTTGTGAACTTAGTTTCGATAGGCAACCAAAAGATAATGAAAGATGTGGATATGGCACCTCGGCTCATGATTTTTATTTTTTGAGCGTTTGTCACCTCTAAATGATTCCAAGAGTGGTCTGTAATTGACTTGCATGTCGTCGTCTGTTTCCATGTATGTTTTTGTTAGTTCCTTGATGTTTTTCACAGACAAACGTAGGCGGTTGCCATTACTGGTAGATTCTACAACTGCCGAATAGTGGGGCTTAGGTGAATTTGTTGAAGACCATTTAATATACAGTAACTTGTGGTCGCTTTGTGATGTTTTTACTACTTTTGCTTCGATCAAGTTAAGTAAAAATGACTGTGACGCAAAGATGTAGTCAATTATAGAATTAGAAGACCATCTTTCCCATGTAGGAGTATCATTTTTGTCAGTTAGTATAGTAGCTGCGTTGAAGAGGTTTCTTGATGTCATCAATTTAGACCACTCTTTGCCTCGTGTTTTGGTCTGGACGCATCTTGTTTCTTTAACTCGTATCGCTGTAGGGGGAAAATTTGCATTTAGGTCACCACAAATCAGCAAGTCAGCCCCTTGACAGTCTATGTATGCAGAGTCAATTATATTCGCTACCATTTCCAGCAAGGCTTCTGTCTGAATCCCCTTTGGGTTCCAATAGATGTTGGTAATCAAAAGTCTTGTTACATAAAGTTTGCCAGTAAGCCTTTCTTTGTGTGCCCATGAGAGCAAGGCTGTCAGGATAAAAGGGTTCACCAGTAGTGTTTTTTCAATCTGTAAACCACTTCCTGAATGAACAGCGATGAAAAGGCCAGAGGTTGGACAGCCTTTATCCCCTGTCTTTGCCAGAGAAAAGGCTATGTCAAAGCCGTCCAAAGTTGGTTTATCCTTTAGCCATAATTCTTGTAGACACAAGATGTCGAAGGACCCCAAGTCTATCTCCCCAGGGACTGTCAAGTGCAAAAAGCCCTGAGTGTTCCAGCAACCTAAAGATAATGTTGATGCTGCCTGTTTAAGTTTTTGAGTAGGTGATAGCTATTTGTGAAGTCGCTCTGAAAGGATTTTAGGAAGCCATGACCATGAATGGTGTTTAAGTGCTGTCCTGGCCATTCCATTTGTTGACAAAGGTCTATCCTTTGTTGCTTGAACAATAGATATTTCTGTTTTTGTCTGTGGACGATTTGGACGTCGAGTTGAGTCGGTCTTCATTGTGGCAAGAGAGGTACTTTGAGTCCTTCGGTGAAGGGAAGGTGTTTCTTGAAGACCTACAGGTCCTGTTTCCACTTCTTTAGTTAGTTGGAGTGGTTGTGAATCCTTTGTTCTTTTGTGAAGTGCTCCAGAGGCCAAAGCGTAATATCCGTCGTTTTGGAGTGAGCTCCATGTGTCTTTCGGTGGGCTATTTTTCTTGTCGATGTATGATGAAAATTTGTCGACACTTTTCAGATATTTCAACTCGAACCCTTGTTTTTGAAGTGTGCCCGAAGAGCTTCTTAGCATATTGTCTACTGTTTTAGAGGATGTATAAAGGTGACAAATAGCTTTTCTTCCTTCATGACTTGGTTCTACGATTTTAAAGTCTTTAGACTTTACAGATGTAAGTGATGTGAGGCTGTGAAGAAAATTCAAGACTGTACGTCTATTCAGGACCATGTATTTCCTCTTTCCTGTACGTTGTCTGAGTTTTAAGGTTGGCACCCCTTTCTCTCTAGGCTAGTGATCTTGGCGGTTTGATCCTCTTTTTAAGGGGCTTGGAAACTCTGCTCTCGAATGCCGGCTTTGTTCTAAATTCAAGGTAGGCTGTTGTTTACTATAGTCAAGTCCTGCTTTGCTGTTTGGAGTACGTTCTCCAAGTGAATTTCTTGCTCTTGACTGGTAAGTAGCTGGCTTTTGGTCAGGTTGCTTCGATCTAGCATGTAATTGGTTAGACTTTGGATCTTTCATTTTGGTGCCAGTTAAATATTTAAATCGGTCGCTTAGGGTCAAAAAGCTTTGCGGGTCTACTTGGACGATTTGGGCCTTGCTAGAAGCAAAACTTGGAGACAGGTCTTGGTCCCAAGTTGGGCTGACCTCTGGATCCTCGTGATGCTGGCTGAGTTCCATTAAGTCCTTATGCTTAAGAAAGTCTTTGAGTGTTTTTGGAGAGGCCTGGATAAATTGGTCGTCTTCCAAGTGGTTAGTGATGTTGTTGATAGCCGCGTCTTTATTCCGTATTGATGGATCCTATTTTTGTGTAGAAGACGCTAGCGCTGTTGAGCCATCATTTGTACCGGTGCAGCTGTCTTAATTAATTTTGCAGTTTTTAAGCAAAGAACTGATGAAACTTTTTGGTTTGTTTATGATGAAAATGCACTTACACAACTGTTTGAAGGCGCAAGAAGTGCCATTGTGCTTTTCAAAGTTGCTTGCCTCAACGGTCTTCTTGTTTTGCAGGGCAAAGTATCATCCGTGCAAGTAACTTCGTCATCAGAGGAGATATTCGATTTTTCAACTCTTTTTTTGATTTTTGTCATTGAGGGCTCAATTGGCTGGATCGGGATGTCTGAGGCTGCCGTTGTGCAATTTCTCCTAAGCTTTGTTTGTGAAGTTGATGGTAAATTCACAGTTTGTGTACTTGAATCTGCAGTTTTGCAGATGCCCGATTTTGCTGTTATCAGAGAGTTGTCACCAACTAGATGAAGAAGATGTGTTTGATCCAAGGCAGAAGGTACATAGTGTCTGCGTTCTAAGGCGTTTATGTACCCCTAAAAATTAGTTTGGAGTGCATCATTGCAAAAATTTAAGTATGGTCCTTGAGGTTATCATTTATGGACTCAAAGTTTGCAAAAAGGTGCCTAAGATATTGAAACTGAGGACACAACTGAGAAGATGTCTGGCTTTTTAATAGGTGTCTCCTTTGAAGAATTATGAGCAAATCGCTCAAACCTCTATAGTTGTGTTGATGAAGAGATAAAAGCGGCTGTGAGTTTCTTCCAGGATGAGAGTTTTTTTGTTGAGTTTTTTTCTATTGACTTTGGTTGCTCAAAGACATCTTGAAGGTCCAGATTTGTGTCTTTGGAATTCAGGGCATCATTTTTAATTAATGTGTAGCCGTCGATCTTGTCCTGAGGCCCCTCCTGGGCCAGGCTAGATGTCCCTGTCAGCTCCGAAGTGTTGGTGGAATTTGCGGATGTCAGGGGCAGAACCAGATGAGCGCCTTCCTTTGTTGATTCTAAGTGGTTTTTACCCACTGACATCCGAGAGGTAGATTCCAAGTCGTCTAAAGATATAAAGTTTGTAGGAGGCGTTTTATCAGAGGTCCCCATCTCTTCTCTGTTCGTTTGGTTGATGGTAGGTACAATTTTGTGAGCCGGAACTGCCAAGCTTTGAAAAAGGGGGACCTGTAAGTCAGTAACCCATCCAAAATGCCATCTTGGGCTCTTAGGTATAGTTTTCACCAGTCTCTTTGTTCCGTTGTCCGTTTTGCGGAATTTAGTGGAGGCCTGGGAGTCCAAAAATGCCTCTAGCAGTTCTGCATCTGAGACCTCTCCCAGTCTGTCTGCTTTCTGCCTATATTGTCTTGTAAAGAAATCTTTTAGGGTATTTGTGTGGTTTGTTTGCCAATTTGCTTCCGTTGGCTCATTTGGCCATGAATTATGCCTTGAGTTTTTAACTGGGTGCCAGGGCGTTTAGATCTTGTGTGCTGAACTTTAGCTGATTTATTCTTCCTACCAGGGGATTGTCGAGTTTGCGGTAAAGACGCTTTAGGCTCGGTGGCTGAGTCTTTTGAATCATCACCTTCGGAGGATATGCCGAGTTTAGGAAATGAAAAAAGATGCACGTTGAGGTCAGTAGGACCATGGATCATAGTTTTAACACTGCTATATGTGCCAGGCCTTCAATCTTCAGTAGGAGGGCCAGCCCCTCCGTGGGCATGGTCACCTCCTCCATCGAGAACAGCACTGAAGACTTGATGCATGTCCTGTCCACAGACGTGGTCCGGACTAGTCCGCCCGTGCCGTGCACTCCCCGATCGAGTCCGGCGTGACAGATGGTGACCACCCCCGTCCGACTCTCCCCTCCAGTGGGTCCCGGAACGCCTTCGTCCTGTCGTGGGACCACCTCTCCTGCTATCAAAGGCCTCTCGTCCATGGACGGACCAGCCCTCCTCCGGGGGGTTGGCACAGCCCGCTGTCCACAGGTAATGTGGGATCCTGACACAAGGCCTCAGGGGTGGGGACGTTATGCTGGGGTGAGAAATTCTTAAGTCGAGGACGGAGATTCACCTTCCTCCACCTCACCTTTATCCGGATCTCCGGCTGCCCACAGGTTTTGTGAGTTTTCTAACAATACCTGCTGGTTGCTGTGCTTTTCTTTCATACTTGTAGGTTCGCCCGCTTGTGGCTTTGGTGAGTGAAGAGAAGTCTGTGTTTTAACCGCGTGCCTCTTTGTTGTTAATGTTGATGTTGATGGTGTGGCACAAGGCCCAGTAGCGGCATTCTTGGGGGGCGGAAGTTACAGAGTCTTCATCGGTCCTCCTCCCAACTGGTGCCGGTAGTTGCTGCGCTGGGGCTAGCCTCTGGTGACGCACCCTCAGGAGCCCTCTCTACCATAGACTGCCGCAGAATGCCCACTATGCGGCCGCTCCACGTGTTCAAGGAGTTTTGAAGGTAGCTCGTCCATGGGAAAATCAGTTTATGTAGTTTATTAACCTTTATATGTATGCTACGGTAACAATTCGCACATTTCAATTTTATGGAGATTGAACTGTCCCACTACTTTTCTAGTGGATTAAAAAAATCAAACTACAGCAATCAACACAATATAATAGTTCCTCAAACTTGCAAAAATCATTATATTCATTCAGAAATATTTCTCAGATATTTCTTCTAGTTCATGTAGACCTGCCTTAATGTAAAATCGATAATACTGTCACGTATCATAAAGTAATAGTATTGCAATACCATACAGCATTCCTTACTATTCATAATCCTTAAAACATTATTCAAACAGGATCGAATGCTTTCTGATAATACCCCTACCCTCCTCTATAACTTGGTCAGCTTGCTAAACATAAACAAAAGACACTAACTTTATTGACCCTTAATTGTGTCTTACTTGGTATAAAAAACTTTTAAAAGTATTATATTGACACACTAATGCATATTGTACCACATAATTGAAAGATTATGCGGTTACTGGTTAAAAGACGCTAACAGTAGATCTGGGCTTTATTCGTTAGATCATTTGGCAACCATAGCATCTCCTGGCTGAATAAACGATGATTATATGACATATAACGGGAGCCCTTTGCAGTTGCAACAATCATGTCCATAGTCACTGTTGCGTTCTAAGCATCATATTATCCCTACTTGGGATCATTGGATGTGTGCTTCTCTGTCTTCGTGAATAGAAGTGATAACAGTGATTCCAGTAGCTCAGGTCTCAAGAGAGAGCCAGTGTGAATTCTTTGGCACTAGTCAAATATGTGATTTTCTGAGCATCTTAAATATAATTCTGAGGAACCATTTTGAACAGCTTCAAGTCAGTGAATGAGATTTTACAGTGTTCGATAAGCCAAAATGTTGCCATTATCAATCTTTTTACTGAATACTGTTGCTAGCATTCAGTGGAAAATGGTGTTCCGAGTCAGGTGTTGGGATATGCCTCTGGACCTTAGGATAGTAGGACTTGTGCATTTCATTTATTTGCCCAGAACATTAGTACACAGGTTTTCTTTCACCATATCTTTCAGAGAGCACCTAGAAAGTGTAACAGCTGCCTTTGTATCCTCATCATACGCATGAAACGCAATACTACACTTCAGCAGTCAACTTGTTAAATTACATGGGTGACATACAAGGCATATTTGGCCATCCACTCATCATGGACAAAGGGGCACGTTCTGTCTCACCAATCACCAATAGGCACTCATGGATGCCAATTTTCTAGAAGAGAAACACATGCACTCGTTGCTCTGATAACCCATTTGCATAAACTCTGGTGCTGGGGCTATAATTGGAATGGACATCAAGATCAAATCTAGATTTTATTTTCAGAAGCCTTGTGGTCTATCATCGTTTTAGGGCATCTGAGACAATGGCCTAATCTTCACGACCATTCATCACAAACTAGAGGCAGGGATATCTGGTGCACAATATAATTACATTCATTTGAGTTTATTTGACATTTATACGTAGTGCATATTAATATAGCCTTATATACCGTGGGAGGGATCGTTATCACAGGATAATGACCCACCACCAAGTTGTGAAGTTGGGGCAGTATCATTATCCAGAGCGATATTGACCGCACCAGAGGTCTATTAGGCTATTAGCACATGCTGCTAGTAGCAATACATGTTTTGAAGTGTTTGTGCTGAAGAAAAAATTGTGCTGTAAGAGTGAGAAAAGTAATAGACAAACCGGAATAAGTAAATTGAATGTGGTTTCATTGTGTAGATTTTTAAATTACATGGTTTTTCTTAAAGTTAATTGTAACTTGTTTGAAGGAGAACAGGTTTAACTTTGAACATACATGAGGTGACATGTAAAAGTAAATGGCTTCTCTGTAAGAAAGTGAAGCATTTTGCAATGTTTTTATCTTTCTCTTTTGTATGTTAATTAACATGTTGCAGCAAATAAAAGGTTATCTGAGAAGGGAAGTGTTTTGTTGAAGCAAAATCTTGCATTGTTTTTTCTCTGCATGCTTATGAAAGAAGAATGCAGTCAATACCACTTGCTATTGACTGCACTCTAAAATTTCTGATTGGATGTGAGAAATGTCTGTATTGTCTCTCCTCTCTTGCTTCTCCACTATTTTCACTGCTTACTCTTGTTCTCGCCTTTCTCCCTTCTTCTTTCTCCCCCTCCCTTTCCTACTCTATGCACTTACTCTATCAGAATTGTCCTCTGACAGAGTATGATAGCTAAATTGTTTGTCTCCTTCCCCTCCCTCTCGGTTCTCTTCCTCTCCCTCCCTCTCCAGCGCTATCTGAAATGTTGCCAGGCCTAGTACGTTAGTTGCCTCACCCTCTCCTCTTGTGATCTTCCCGCTCTATCAGAAATGTCGTCAGGCATAGTACGTTAGTTGCCTCACCCTCTCCTCTTGTGATCTTCCCGCTCTATCAGAAATGTCGTCAGGCATAGTACGTTAGTTGCCTCACCCTCTCCTCTTGTGATCTTCCCGCTCTATCAGAAATGTTGTCAGGCATAGTACGTTAGTTGCCTCACCCTCTCCTCTTGTGATCTTCCCGCTCTATCAGAAATGTCGTCAGGCATATTACGTTAGTTGCCTCACCCTCTCCTCTTGTGATCTTCCCGCTCTATCAGAAATGTCATCAGGCATAGTATGTTAGTTGCCTCACCCTCTCTTCTTGTGATCTTCCCGCTCTATCAGAAATGTTGCCAGGCCTAGTACGTTAGTTGCCTCACCCTCTCCTCTTGTGATCTTCCCGCTCTATCAGAAATGTCGTCAGGCATAGTACGTTAGTTGCCTGTCTGTTCCCATTCCCTTCCCGCCCACCTCCTCCCTTCCTTTCTGTGTCTTAGATCTTGCACTATCTGAAATGTCGCGAGGCCGAGTACGATAGTTAATTTCACATTCTTATTGTTCAAGGCCATGTAGGAATTTTCACTGTTTGTATTTTTCCTGTGTTCCCTCTCTTGCCATGAAGCGTTTTGAAACGCATTGTGTTTAGGCACTATACAAATAAACTATCATATCATAAAGTCAATAATGATTTCCGTGTACCAATATCAAATATAATTAAATCAATCAGTACAATCCAAAATTGAGCATCCAACATCTTTAATAAATGATTAAGCTTCAGACAGACCCAACAATCTAGAAAATCTTCAATGCAGTCTTGGGGACATAAAAAAGAATATCAAGAAAATACTTTGAGCATGAGTCAAGTCTTAGCATGCTTCTGAATGTAAGAAAATCAATAAGCTAAAAAGGGGAACGAGCACAAGAGAACAAGGAGGCATAGTGACATCTGGGAGTATCAAGCACTGAGGTTTCCCTTTCTCCAAGGTCCCACTAACTTCCCTGCTTCCCAATATCACAGTTTTGATTGGAATGTAGCTAAATGTACGCATCCATATTGTAAATTGTGCGACACCAGCAATTTTGATGTGGAGTGACACTTCAAGTGTTAACCAGTGACATTTCTTCACGATAGAAGGAATCCGAACTAATTTTCCTGACCCTGAGAATTGGCCAGAAAGCAGAATGCAATACAGCTCTCAGAGGAGCAAGGGTGGCCTGTAACCCATCATGGAATACTCCTGCCTAACGAACATATCGCTCAAATATACACCAACAAATGCAAATAAGGCCCAGGAACAAGTCCCGTTAGCTTTAAGAGCAAACTAATGAGAGTTTCCAGGTTTCATCAGCTCATTTACATGAGGACCAAATGAAAGAACAGGACCTAAAGTAAAGTTCCAATATTCACATAGAGAAGCACATTAAGAAGAAGCGTTCAGAACAGTAGTATCAGATGACCAGGGAAGAATCAAAAAGTGCGACATTAGAAATGAAAACAAAAATAAATGTTGATGTGTTTTGCTTAAAAAATACAAAGTAAGTCAAATTGCATAACTTTATCTGGATTTTCCTATATCACACTTCAGCGTAATAGTTTGCAATTTGGAAACAAATAATTCATAAAGTAAAAATGATGATATTTTAAAAGTTTGTAATGAACTATAAAAAATAAAAAAAATTAAAAATATAAAATAAAAATGACTGATACCCCAAAGAAAGTCTGTAGGGGAGATGGGCATTCTGAAAGTACACCTAGTTATCATCTGCATACTGATGCATGGGGATTCCCGAACCATCTACCAGATAGTGTACAGTAGGTGATCTGGCATTATACCGCTAGGTAGTCCTGGGCCACCAATGAACCCTAGCCTATTCATTTCTAGAAATGATCTGATTTGAATAGTCTGCGTGGAATCTTAACATAAAAGGATCACAATTCTGTAGAATGTTATAATAGATCAATCAATTAAAATGTGAACACTACAGACCCTTTAAGCAGCAGCTGAAGGCGCTTCCCGATTACTTCATGCGTATTTGCCACTGCTGAAGCTAGGATCTGTTTATTTAAGATATCATGTGATCTCTCATGCTTCGCGGGATGCTGTGAGGTGTGCCAAGCACAGGAACCATTTCAGATGGGCTGCTTGGGTTCAGTGTCATTACATCTCTGGTCTTATGCAAAATGTCCCTAGTTTTAGGCCCAGGCAGCTCAGCTTTTATGGCACTGGACTTAGAAGCCAATGGTTTACATCTCATGAGATTAGCAGGGAAACCTGTGGAAGGTACAGACGGTGGTATAGGCTTGTAGAGATCCTCAGCTGGAAGGCCAGTGTTAGGATCCTGAGGAATCACCTCTGGATGAGAGCCGGTGTTAGGCTCTGAAGCTTCCTTAGTGCAATAGGTGAATTTAGGCCTAGAAGATCCCTCAGGGTAACCACAGTTCAATGCACATGCACACTAGGACTGAAAGACCCTCTCCCTATTTCATAAGCTAAAGTATCGCTGGATCAAGAGCCTGCCAGTATAACCGTGTCTTACTTACCCTGCTTTAATTTTCTGCAAATGTTTGGAATTCTGCTGGAGGGGGATGCCGGAAGGTGTCTTCCAACCTCTACAGGTGACCCCAGAGTCACTGAAGAGTGAGTGTTTCATAAAGTAGAAACAAATCAAGGAAGAAACCTCTTGAGTTCCTGCTTATGGGGCATGGGAGGACAGGAGAGAATAAAACATTCATTTGGCAGTTTGCAATCCACCAAGCATGAAGTGTGCCACAGTCCTATCCAAGAGGAGAAAAGGACTGGGGATTGGTGCTGGGGTGTGCAGGAGGAAGGTATAATCAATTCAGCATTTATTCTAAATGTAGTGGTGCGAAGACGAGTGCCCCTGCCGTATCCCCTTTCCAGGGATGAAATCCCAACATGCAGCGGAAGGCGGTCTGGCAACAGTAATAACCAAAAGTCCACAAATGGGTCCAGCAGTAGCCATAGAGAACCTGAACAGGCATAACTTTATGCATCATCTCACTCACTGGGAAACAATATAAAGAATTTGAATCCCAGTCAGACAGCTTCCTTTAATATCTTGCTATTGCAAAGTCTGAATGACAGCAATAATGGGTCAGTGACAGATCCTGCCCATACCATGCTGTGAAGGGAGAGGACTGTGCCCGTGAACTGTATCCTTCCACAACCCCCTCCTTCTATGGGTGGACTGGCCTACAGGGAACTCTGGAAATCTCCTGGTGTCCCTCTGTTGGGTTCTATGTTATTTGGTCGAGGCAAAATCGTTGAATTCGATTTCAACCATTTTTTTGTTTTTTAACTATTGTGCTGCAAATATATGTGGGACAGAACCCCCCTGGGCCCCTCTTCCACACCACACCCCACCTTAATTACTGCACCTGTATATATTTGTAGTGAAATTTGCTAAAATAATTAGTTGAAATTAAATTTGATGAATTCACCTGTGCAATGATTATTGTTGTTATTGTTATTTTACTTATACCGCGCCAAAGCATGTAGGCATCCAGGCGCCGAGAGACAGATGAGTCGCAGGCTACCTGTAAGAGATTGTGCTAATTGAAAAGATACGTCTTCAATTGTTTCCGAAACATAAATAGGTCCGTAGTCTTACGCAGAGTGGCAGGTAGGGCATTCCAGGCCCTAGCACGTTGGGTGTGAAACGCTCTACCAAGCCCACGAGATTGTTTCACTCTACGTTGGACTAATAAGAAGTTTTCCGCTGATCTGAGACTTCTTTTTGGTTGATAGATACTAACGACGTCCTTCAGATAGACTGGTGCATTCCCAAAGACGCATTTGTGGCAAATAGTTAGTAGCTTGAACTGAATTTGGGCTTCCATGGGGAGCCAGTGTAGTTTTTTCCTGGCAACAGTAATTGGCTCTGAACATTTCATCTGAAAAATGATGCAGATGGCTTTATTTTGTATTTTTTGTAGTTCATGAATGTCAACTTTACTTGCCCCACCTAAAAGCGCATTGCAGTAGTCCACACGTGGTAAGATGACGGCTCTCACAAGTTTAGTGCGGTTTTCGATTAAAACAAGTGGAGCAACCCTTGTGACTGTCTTTTTTTTAAATAAAATGGTTTTGCAGCTACAAAACCATTATATTAAAAAAGACAGTCACAAGGGATGGGATGGTACCTTTGAGATGGTAATTGGTGCTCTTAGAGATGGCTGTGACATGAGCTTCACAATCTAGGCTACTCTCCATAAAAGTACCTAACGTTTTGACTTTCTGTACAACTTTAATATCGCTGCCGTCAATCCTGAAGCCCGAGTACTCCTGGCCCAGCTTAGTTTGTGCCTGACGGGGTCCAAATAGCATAAGTTCAGTCTTTGAGGCATTTAGGCAGAGCCAATTAGTAGATAATGATCTATCCATCCCCCTTGTTTGTGTAGGTACCCTGGTTTCCTTCTATTCTTACCAATTCTCTCCTACACCTCAACGCCTTTCCTTATCTCTCCTTTGCCTCACATCCCTTTGAAGAACTACGTTTAATGCACTATTTGGCCAATTCTTTCCAACGTTTCTTGTGGTAGAACCCCTGAAACCCTACTTAAAACCGTTGGGCCTGCTCGCATGGTGTAAAAGGGGGCACTTTAAAAACATTTCTAGGGCCACCTCAGTTTCCCACTTCACACCTCCATTCTTCTCATTTCACACCTTCATTCTTACCATTTCACACTTGTAGAATTGATTCTTGGTTACACTAGGTATCCCTAATGTGACACCTAGTATCCAAAATGTTATATTAATAATAATAACAATACATTTGTAAATATGCTTCCCACTTCTGCAATATTTTGTTTTAGTATTAAAGAGTTTAATGGTACTCAATTTACAGACTTCAGAAGGGTAGAAGGTGAGACACAGATGAAAAAGATGAGGGGGATTTGGATTAATGTGGTGTAGCTCGGGTTTGACTCTACAGTTTGCCAAGTATAATCCTACCGGCATATGAGCATTCCAGGGTCTTACAATAGCCCTATAAATATGGAATATGGCCTATTTGAAGAGATGGAGGTGTGAAAGGGTCACTGTGCAAGTGGCAGCATAAACACGTGCTGGGACGCAGGCTGCATATCCAACCATACATTATTTCTGATATTCTGGGATGAGGTGAGGTCTTCTGCTGAAAGTGTGATCATGTTCCAATAACCTAGAGCTTTCTCTCTTGTGACTGGGGCTAGACACACAAATGAGTTCCACAGATCCAACAATGTATTTATTCTAAATCCACCTACCTCATAACTTTCATGCAGGTATTTGCCCGTGCTAAAAGGGAACTAGTTTATTAATTTCTGCTATGGTTCAATATGGGGATTACTGCATTGTGTTGCTATTATTTGTGCAATGGCTACCTAGTCCCTGCAGCAATGCAGCCATTGTCAAGTCTATAGTTGTTAGGGCAGAATATGTGAGTCCCCTAAACGTATTTCTGCTTACTTCTTTATTTTTTGGATCTCTGACCTATTTTGTGAGCAGATGTCCTCATGCCAATGCATCGCTTTTTGGGTATCTGGTCCTGGCATATGATATGATAGGTTAGTTATAAGCGCGGAACCGGGAATTGAACCTGTGTTGCTCCATGTCGTCTTGCTTCCAAGGCGAGCACACCACTTAGCAAGCCCCGCCTACCTGGTGCCTTCCTGCTTGCCGCTCTTTTTCACCAGTTAGCAAGCCTCACCCACCTGGTGCCTTCCTGCTTGCCGCTCTGTTTCCCTACTTAAGGAGCCCTCCAGCCTCTTTTCGTTCGCAGATGGGGAGCAGCTGCAAGTTGATCTAGGTCACCTGGCCTAAGCCCTGCCCACCTGGTGCCTTCCTGCCTGCCGCTCTTTTTCACCACTTAGCAAGCCCTGCCCACCTGGTGCCTTCCTGCTTGCCGCTCTGTTTCCCTACTTAAGGAGCCCTCCAGCCTCATTTCGTTTGCAGATGGGGAGCAGGTGCAAGATGATCTAGGTCACCTGGCCTAAGCCCTGCCCACCGGGCATCTGCAGTGAAGGGCAGATGAAGAAAAGGGCAATTCCTGTTTGGACCTGTTACCAGGAGGACCCATGGCCCGACCCCCTGCTCAGACAGCAGGTAAGCATGCACCAATATGTGTTACCTCCTCTGGCCCCACAGGCCATCCCGACCCCCTCTGGTTCCCCTGTGATGTTCCCTTGTGCCCCCCCCTTCTCGCACACAGGTGTTGTCTGTTTTGCTTGATTCTTCTACCCTGCTCCCTCTCAATCTCCTCCAGCATACTTCTGCAGGATTCTGTCCTGATCCATTCTGGTTTCACCATCACCGTCTTGTGGCCAATGCTGGATTTGACTTTTATGGACTTCATTCATTCACAGTGCATCACTCTTTCCCATCTCTCATGCTGGACTTCCTTTGCATCTTGTACTCATGGTGGCCCTGAATCATGCTGTTCCCATCTTCATCTTGTATCCTGGCTTGCAACATTATGTGTTACTACTGACTTCTGCAATTGTATTCGCTCTCCACTCTTGCTTCTCCACTCTTTTTGACTGCTTACTCTCTCCTTCTTTCCCTTCTCCCTTTTCCTATCTCCTCCCCTTACTTTCGTCTATGCACTTACTCTATCAGAAGTGTACCTGGACCTAATATGATAGCAACCTCGTCTGTTTCCTCCACCCTCCCATTACTGTTTTTTTCCTCCCCACCCCACTCCAGCACTATCTGAAATGTCGTCAGGCCTAGTATGATAGTCGCTTGTTTTGTTCCTCCCCTCCCTTTCTGCACCCCTCTCCCTCACCTTTTGTTTTTCTCCAGTTCTAGCAGAAATGTTGTCAGGCCTAGTATGGTAGTTGCCTGTGTGTTTCCATTTCTTTCCCATTCTCCCCCTCCCTTCCTTATCTATGTCTTAGCTCTTGCACTATCTGAAATGTCGTCAGGCCGAGTACGATAGTTAATTTCACATCCTTACTGTTCATGGTCTGTAAGAATGTCATTATATTTTCCCTTGTTCCCTCCCTTGCCTTGAAGCGTTTTGAAACACATTGTGTATAGGCGCTATATAAATAAACTATCATATCATATCAGTTGTTCTTTAATCACCTAACTTTTGCCAAATGATGATTATATTATACTACATTGGTTTTGGGAAATAGTCTGGGTGCAGCTACCATTACGTTTAGATTTGGCTTCACCAGATGGGCGAACAAGGTACCCCATTGGTAGAACAAGGTACCTTTACTGTAGCTATTTGGGTACTGATGCCTTTTTTAAGTCCTACTCTCAGCCATTTTGTTTCTTCGGCTTCCTTTGTGCACTGTAACCGTGAGGCAGGCCTAAAATTACCATTGCGCTAATGTGGGCTCGTTGTCCCGAATTCTGCCCTCGGCTCTGTCAGATTTTCGGTAGCTGAGCCAGTTCACTTACCTGCATTTTTACAAACATACTGGCTGGGCACTGCATCCTAGACTAAGCTCAAGTCTGGATTTGAGTCTGCTGCATGTCCTTCCTGGGTTTTCATTGTCCGCCCACTGGTCCTCCTTATCTGCTTGGGCTAACCCTTCTTTCTTGGGACAATTGTCTTGGTCATTTTCCTATCACTTCCTCCCAATTATCACAAAAAGTTGCAGGCTAGTGATGAAAGCTTCCACCACTCCAAAGGATGTTGGGACCCCATTTCATCCTCTCCTATGGGCTGTTCTGGGTCCTCTTCACCATCGTCTCATGCTGGGGCTGTTTATGCCGCAGTTCGGCCATCCTTTGCCTGATTTTCTGCCAAAACCTGCCTATGTCGTCAGGTACTTCTGAGCAACCGTTGTCATTGGCTTTACTTCTGGATGATGGGACCCACTCCCATGAAGGTAATTGTTGTTCATTTTAAGCATCAAGGTCATCATTGGCTCAGGGTCCAAGACTTTCTGTGGCTGTATCCTTCATCTTGTTCTGTAAAAGATCTGTATTAACTAGGCTGCTTAGTTATTCTTTATCTGTATTTTGGGAACCAACGCTGAGTAATTATAGCTGGGGCCCTGTTTGGTGGGTTCCTGAATTTACCTTGTTGTCCATAGTAGATTACTCCACATATCTTTAAACCATGTTTTCCATTGTATTATATTTGAGGGTAAGTCCTGCTAGGACTCCCACTTGGCCCTGGATCTCTTCAAGGGGGTCTTCCCTGGGTTCCTCTAGGGTTGTTTGCTGTCATCTCTGCACTTATAGAAATTGACTTACTAGGATTTTCACCACTACAATAGAACTGCCTACCAACGTGGTCCCATTTTCCTTGGTGATCTTTAAAACACTTAACACTTAACTTCAACTCTAATCTAATAAGGGCTTACCTGGACAGTGACCTAAACTCCAAGGACGCTCTGAGGCCCAGGAGTTTAGGTCCAAAGACTAGAACATTACCTGATCCGTTCTGACTTTGTAAAGTCCTTCATTACATTCTTGCTTTAGGAAATTCCTTGTTACTTTGCTTAAACAGTGATTACTAATATCACAGTCCATCTTACGAATGTAATGTTTTATTTATTTTCACTTTGTTTGGTGCTCCTGACTTCATCTGCATTTCGGGATCTCCCATCTCATCCTACTACTATAAAAGAGTTTTTCTACTTTGTGCCACTTGTTGCCACACTTGCATTTCTACCTTCTGTGGGAACATAAGGCGCCGCTGTCACTAGTACTACAATCCTGTATTAATCCTGCCTCTGTGGTTTTATGTTCTTATGGGCAACACCTTTTCTCTCCCCCCACAGCTCCACCTATGTACTGTGTGGTGTGGATTGTGAGCATATTCCTATGTGCTAGAGGTGCGTGAATACTGTGTGCATTCTTTGTGTGGCTTCTAGGATATTAATCATGACTGTAAATCCAATGTTTCACTATGTCTAGGTTTCCTTGACCCTGCCCCCCTTTACATTCCATGTATGGAAACTGCACTTGCTCCATCTAATCTGGCGTGGGCCCAAAGTCCTTATGTTTAACCTAATATATTAGAGAATGGCAGTGTTGGGTGTTTTCTCGTGTTAGCTGTGTGGAGTAACGGATACTCCCGGCCAGCCCTCTTCCCTCCTGGAATGAAGCCTGGCTGCTCTGCCTGGTCTACTACATTTACAGGGGATTGGCTTCCATTTGGTTGGATTTGTTGTTCTGCCATTAGACTGGGTGGTTAAACAGCCCTCATCAGAGTCCTGTACAAAAACCTCCCTAATACTAGCCATGCAAGTCAAGCTGCTGTCTGCAGGATTGAGCATAACACGCGCCTGGAGGACACCAGCGTATTCTCCCGGTGCTTGTGCCTTACAGATCTTCACTGGAGATCAGTGTTTACCTCATCGCTTATTTTCTCATTAATGTGAAAATTGGTAGACAGTCATGAATCACGTGTTGATGTGTACTGCACTTAATAGGCTTCTTTGTTTAAAATAATGATATTGAGCGCAATACTAAGTGCAATTTCGTGTTCATTTTGTTACACTACTCAGCCTGAAACATGGTGCGCAGAATGGCTACGTCGCTAAACCTTGTTTTGAAGAATACAATTTGGATTTCTCCATATTGCCAGGATTTCATAAATTTGCTGGGAACTCAGTGGCTTTCTTCAGGAAGAAATTTGAGTGCGGACACAGCGCATAGAATCACTTGTCACCTAATTTCATCACCTACTTCAGAAGATCCCTAATGTTGCAACATTAGATTCTTTCCCAGGCCGCAGCCCACAGGAAGATTTCATTTCCCAGAAGTCTCTACTGCAATTTAGTGAAATGTGAGGCGCTTCAGCGTTTGCACTTCTAAAGCTAGCCGGTATTCGCCAGTCCTCGCCGACCATCGCCGCTGCCGCCGAGATCCTTGTCAGGCATCCCTCTCATATTTAAGTAAGTGGAAACCAGTTGCCAGTGCAATTGTACTTTAATATCAGCACACTGATATTGCCGGTGGCACGTGGATTACCGCACTGTACATATCGGGATGTTTCTGTAACCACCCTATGCATCCTATGTACTTTCTTTAGTGCGCACCACGGCCTAGAAACCCCTGTGCAGCTAACTTCCACCTTACCTGCCACCCGCCCGATTTGTTCCTGCGCGTATTAACGCACGCCGGGCACTAAGGAACTACGGTTCCTATTAGCCTAGCGGTTATTAATCTCGTTGCCGGCGCGTCTCACAAGGACTCTGCTGGGTGCAACACGGACTACATCGACCACAAAGGCACAGTGTATGCTGCCTTATCCAGCCTAATCCATTGGCAGAATGTGCCCCATACCCCCTCTGGTATGCACTGAAAAAGCTACCTGTCCACATGGAATTGAAGTAGATGACACAACTAACAATACACACTACGCTCATTCTAGAAACAATTGTGAATCTAACTTCACTCTCGCCCTCTCCCTCCATCGCACAAGATCATTGTTTAAGCATGTAGCTGAAGTGGCAGATGACCTCTCTGAATTCGTCCCTGACTTGTTTCACCTTACCCGAAATATGGCTCAACCCATCCATACCTAGTGACGCTACATTATCCACCCCTTAATTATGTGATCTTTCGATCAGATCGCCTAAACAGCAAAGGGGGAGGGGTCACACTAATGTGCAAAAAGAATCTTGACTGCCATACCATTATTCACACTAGTCCATATGAATGCGAATCATTATCGGTCAAGTTCAAGACCTTGGCCAACTCTTCTCAAAGTATCTTGACACTCTACAGGCCTCCCAGAGACATGCCATATTTTGAGGAACAGCTCTTGGGGCTGCTCACTCATATTATCAAACCAAAAAACCCATTGATCATTATGGGGGACTTCAATCACTGGGCGGACGATCCCTCAGACAAACAGGCATCCTCACTCATTGACTCCCTGAATTCCACAGGGCTCACAAAATGGTTGAAAGAGGCCAAACATAGAGGTGGTCACATGCTTAACTGTTTCGTATCCCAACATTCATCCGTGTCATTCTTCAAGTTCTCGCCGTGCGCTTGGTCTGATCATTTTTCGATCCACACCACTGTGCATCTTCCTGCACCACCAGCAAAAATGAATACACTACCCAGAATCAAAAAGCTGTCACGCAACTTTCAAAATGTAACCCCTGCCAAATTCTCTGCCCTCTTATCATCCATCCCCAAGCCTCTTACTAATTTCTCTGAGTCCTCCCATCTAGTGGAACACCTTACCACATCCATAAAGCAGGTCATTTCAGTTCTGGCACCACTGAAAAGCAAAATAATCAAACCCAAGACACACAAAAACATGGGGTTCTCCAATGACATCATCACCATCAGACAGACAAAGAGAGCACGAAAAAGAGCCTGGTGCAAGAATCCCAGCCCGGCCACATTATCTCAATATAAACAAGCAGTATAGGAATTTAAAACTGCCACCATTACTTCCAAATCTACCTACTTCAATAACAGGATCAACAATGCACGTTCCAATACCAGCAAACTCCTTAAGATCTTGGCAGATTTACAGGACACCCCCTCCCACCAACCAAGATCTAATAAAGGACTCTGCATGGTGCCAGGAAATCCATGCTGGATTCCTAGCCACGATTGCGGTCCACAGACAGGCCATTAGCAACAGCCAGACGTCATCACATGGATGTAATACCTACACAAACCTCTCTCAGGACCCAACCCTTGCACCTAAAAAAATTCCCATCTTTGATTTCTCCCACTACTCAGAGGAACAAGTCTCCAAAGTAATTCAAGATCTTAAACCCACCTCATGCCTTGGCAATTACTGTCCAGCAGATGTCTTTAAGGACTCACTGGTGCTATTGGCCCCATGGATGACCAAACTCATTAATCTCTCCTTCGATGAAGGCGTGGTCCCATCGTCTCTCAAGGAGGCTTGGATTACACCATTACTAAAAAAAGGCCAATGCCCTGCCTTATCGGCAACTATCGACCTATTACAAATGTGCCATTTGTCCTTAAGATCATGGACAAACTAGCATATCTGCAGTTACAGAAACACATCGAAGACCACCAGATTCTCGGCTCATGCCAATCAGAGTTTTAGAGCTCAGCACGGACGGAAACCGCGATGCTAGATCTTAAATCCACCATGGCGTGCATAGCGGATAGAGGTCATCCCGTCTTGCTGATGCTCTTGGATCTCTCTACAGCCTTTGGCCTGGTCGATCACTCTCTACTGGTGACAAGGCTCGGGGAAATGGCACACTGCTCCGATCAAACATCTCATTGGATATCCTGATTCCTCGGTCCTCGGACTGCCCGGGTAGCAGTCTGTGAAGAAAACTCTTGCCCCGTTCTTCAAAAATGTGGCGTCCCCCAAGGCTCCTGCTTGTCGCCTACCCTGTTCAATGCATACATCAGGCCCCTGCTGGACTTACTGGACGCACTGGGTGTCCAGTATAGGAATCATGCTGATGACACTCAGGTCATCCTTGAGCTGAGTGGGAAATATGAACAGGATCTGGCTGCCATAAATAAAATCTACAATGCAGTCCTGGCATGGATGGCAAGTAACTCACTCACTTGCCCCAGCTCGTGCCAACTTTTGCATCCAGGTAATATCTTCATGGTGTTCAAGAAAGTTAAGACACTGGGAGTTGTCCTCGATGATGAACTTTCCATGAGACTGCATGTCTCCTACACCCGATCCTCTTGTGGCCTCATCTCCAAACTGCTAAACTACATCCGCCCATTCCTTACTGCCAAGAACTGTGTGCTATTGGCGTCTGTACTAACAAACTCCAGACTTCACTACTGCAATTGCCTTCTAGCAGGTACAACATGCTAAAACATACAAGCATTACAGGTTGCTC
This sequence comes from Ambystoma mexicanum, assembly GCF_040938575.1. Classification (NCBI taxonomy): domain Eukaryota; kingdom Metazoa; phylum Chordata; class Amphibia; order Caudata; family Ambystomatidae; genus Ambystoma; species Ambystoma mexicanum. The sequence continues at coordinate 625,811,791 of NC_090921.1, forward strand.
AGAATATTGCAGTCCGGGCTATCCATGGTATGTCTGAATGAACTCATGCATCCAATGCCAGGACGACATTACATTGGTTGCCAGTTCAATACAGGATCACCCACAGATCCTGACACTGTCATTTAAATGCTGTAACAATGCTTGTCCACTATATCTAAGTGATTGAGTGGAATCCCACACAGCAAGGAGACAGTTCCATTCCTTCGCCTACCCCACCCTCGCACAGCCCAGACACAAGCTGGCATGCTTTGGAGAGACATCATTTGATATCCAGGCCCCACTACAATGGAACTCACTTGCAGGGCATATACGCCTGTCTAACAATTTGGCACTATTTAAGAAGAAAATAAAAACTAACCTGTTCAGCCTTAACCCAGGTTGAACCTGGCATCTCCTCACTCACCCACTGATCACTGATCCTCTGCTTCCTGACCACTGTTTTTCTTCTATGTGCGATCTAAGGCCCAAGGGCATGTGGCGCTTTATAAAAATTTAAATAAATAAATGAGCAGCAAGGATTGTGATTATTGGATGGAACAAATACATCTGCCCTAAAGAATTTGTGACTGGTGCACCCAGATTAGCATTTTAATGCATTATTTAGTCTTCCCCAACTTATACCCAAATGCAAATTGCCCCGTTTTTAAAGATGTTTTGTGCACAACAGCTGGAATCGCATCGCCCTCCCTCTGCTCTATGCATCGGCTGTTCCTCAGAGGTGTTACATAACATATCAGTAAAACCCTTTAAATGAGTTGATACAGGCAAGTGACCAGGACAATTATTCAATAGTAAAATAGATACTGTTTGTCTGGACCAATAAAGAATATGACACTCTGGTAAATGCCAATGATGGTTTCAAAAACACACCAACTCGCATAGCAGGCTCAAGGATTTGTATTACGTTGTCTGTAAAGGGGCTCACTAAGGGACGTCGCTTTTTCTCTTGTCTTCCGTGGGCGTCCCCCCAGCCACTACCAGGCATCCCTAAACCACAAGGTTGTCACTAGGGATTGGTAACCCTCTACTATCTACAATTGGACTTACTGAATGTGATGGCCTAAAGGCAAACAATGTATCTATCTGACTCCCTCTTGGAATTCCTAGATTGATCCTATACAGGGGTCAAATAAATGTCACAATGATCTTTACGACTGGGTGCAATCCCTGAAATTCCCTCTTTTCTTTCCCTTCATCCTATTCTCCCTCCCGATATTACTCCCATGTCTCTCCCACCTGTCACCCATGCTCCCTTTTATGTCCCTCGGATGTCTCTATCTCTCCACTCCTTACCTTCACCCTCATTTCTTATTCTCCACTCTTCTCCCTCATAGACTTTCCTCTGACTACCCCCACTACACTCTTGCCACTACACACCACTCTATCCACATCTTCTCCCACAGTCACTGTCCTTACACGCTCTTAGTCACCTTTCTCAACCACTCTCAATCACACCGCCCTACACTGACCCGTAGTCTCACTCAATCACTTTGCACGCAGTCTCACACTCAAGAACCACTTTCTCTTCAGCAACCAATCCCTCACCATGCACATGCTCCTGAGAATTATCCATGCTCCACTACATCCTTCTCACCAGGGGATGGGTTACAATCACCAACGCACATATAACAGGCCTTAAGTCCTGCCCCCTGTTCGTACATGGATCCGCATCTTTTGGGAAATGGTGGCCACTGAAAACGAAGACATTTTGAAGCTTTTGTGTGGTTTGATTTGAGTGTCTGCATTGCTGGTGAGATGCTTGCGGTGTTCCCCTTGCCACTCCGCATGCCACCGCCTCTCTCCGAGAAGCTGCTGAATTGAGTCTCTGACAACAGAAATCCTGGTATGCGTGGTCCTGTAAGAAAAGTAAGAGAATATGGCCAAGCATTGTGCTCAGCTGACATGGCGCATGAAGACGTGGTTCAGCCTTGCACATGTTTGGGAACTGAGGCTACTCCCAACTTCCACACCCTGGTTGAGGGGTCCATATCCCCTCTTGAGAGGGTTGAGTACCTGACCCTGTCATATAAAGCAGAAAGCCAATGGTCCAATTCTCAAAACGTTTTTGGTACATCTCTATCATTTGTTGCAAAGAAACATACACACTAGTGACGCAGATCTCTCAAGATTTTCATTGCCATGCCTGAGAAAGCCATCCACATCAGAGTTTTGGGATTTCTGGGAAAAATGGAAGGGAAAACCCTACAAGTTGCAGAATTCGAAGGAAAAGAAACAGGACGGAATTGCCTTCTCATGCACAATAAGGGGAAACTTGAGTGCTCTGTTCATGACAGTCATTCCAAGGTTCGCATTATAGATGCTCACAATGAAATGTCCTTTTTCTCCCACCAGCGCATTTGTGCAAATAAGGGGGCATTTCTTCAGAATTCTATGCACATCCCAAATTCACAAAAAGAATGCACCTTAAAACATGTAGAAAACAAACACATCAATCTGCACCTGTTTGGAACAAACACAGAGCGATGTGCAATGCAATTCATGACAGAATCATTATTGACCCTGTCATGCATTTTCTTTTAATTGGAACAGCTGTGACATAAATGCTGCTGTCCCACTTGCCTCTCTATCCCTCAAACAGTGATAGAAATGCGTTTTTATTTTTCATGAATAGAGGAGGATGACCAACGCATCGTCTGCACTGCTATACAGACCCCCAGAAATGTGCTGGTCCCCTTGCTGGATTGAATGACCAGCGACATTTTTAAAGTCATATGAGCAACAAAAAAACACATCCTCTGTGCATGTTGTATCTGTGTGACTTTTGTGAAATGTGCTTCAATGTGTGGACAAATGAAGAAGGCAAGCATTGGAATGCAACAGTTGGGAGTTGTTCGCAGATAACGCTAACTCTTTTTGTGCGCCCTGAGGGCCATGGGCATGCGGCGCTGTGCAAGAAATAAAATAAATAAACAAATAAGCTTTTAAAGTGAAGTCCATCACAATTATTGGACCGTTGCCATTTTCAGCCCTCGCCAAATGCTATTAATGGAAAAGATTGTCCTAAAGGGTTGACAGGGTTTTGTAGACATGAAAGCGAGCGATCTTCCATAACCCAGGAATTAGTTGGATAAGATATTTCATTCGATATTTACCTTGCTTTTTCATGATGCCTATGACAGATAAAATGATTGGGAGATTACTGACCGTCATTAACACCTGGATGTTGTTTCATAAGAACTCAAACAGGTATTTTGGATACCTTTACTGGAATAAATGCAAAGATGTAACAAATCACTGGTATTTTCACCCATATTGTTACGTTATGCACAATGTTTGTCAACTTTCAAACTGAGACACGGCATGGGAAGTACACTCTCTAAGATATCTCTGTCCTCCAGCCCCATACAGTGCCTGTTAGAACGCCAGCTTCCCCAGCAGTTCCTATCTACATTACCATCACAGCCCAAATCCCACAGACAATGGACCATCAGTGTGATGGCAAATGTCTTGGAGCACACACTTGATTACAAAACCTTTCCTAATACATGTCTGATCCACACCTCGAGGGATGCCTCTGTCACTGCTGCTCGTTCTACTTTTAACTATAAACAAAGTGCCCCGTCCTGCAAGATACCTGTGCTTTTTCTCGGGTTGTTCTGCTATCAAATAGCTGGGGTGGCTCTAGCAAAATCACACTTAATGTGATTCTCACCGCAAACCTTTTCGTTCAAAAAAATGACAGGACACCATTCTCACCTACAATGAGAGACAAAGACGAAGGGGGTCATTACGAGCTCCCTGGTATAATTCCGGCAGGATACTGGGGAACTACCGTACCATCTCTGCCACCCGATATCCTGGTGTTACTGGGATATTACAGTCGGCGGAGACGCTGATAACTCCCCATTCCATGGGGTCCATTAGTAATCTTTGGGATGGGATTTCCTGAATCACCGGCACCGTTCTTAATGGTGCCGGTGATTCAGGCATTTATTTTCCAGTAGAGACCATATTTCCTGGACCGGCAAACATGTAATGAGCCCCATAGAGTGAGACAGAGAGAGGGAAAGGCAGCACGAAATGGAGCACAGAAAACTAGAAAGAGGGTGAGGGAGGGCGAGAGAGATGGACCACAAGATTGGCATATGATATGCTGGGTAGAGCTGTTCATAGCAATTTGCTAAACTGAGGAGGTATTCCGTTGCGGCCAGTGCACCACCAAATTTCCCTAGCATGCCCTTGGCGTGCAGACCTGCAAACAAATGCATGTTGTACATTGGCAAATGCTTCAATGTTACACGTCAATGTACACAGGGAGCGCAGTAACTCTGGTTTGCCCTCAATGACACCACAGCATCCTACCGAACACATTCCTTTATGCAAATGGATGCTTTCACAGCTGGTGCTGAATACAAGCTTTGATTGGAGAGGGTGACAAAATAATTTCTTTTAATACTGCTAAGTGATCTAGAGAAGCCCTGAAACTCCCTGTCTAGTATTACCCGAGTTCCAATGGTGCAGAAAGATAGTTCTATCTTTTTATATCACTATATTGAGGCTGATGTTAGTTTCAACTAATTAAGCACATTAGTATGGCGAGTCCCTGCCATTACATCAAGGGGACGGAGGATCACTACAGCGCCGTTGGATTTTGGACCCCGCCAATTTTTGAAAATCATGAGTATCTAATAGAGGTTTTGGTCTGGTGAACTCAAACATATTTTTGTGTTTTTATACTGGTCCTTAAGGTAAGGCCGGGACTGAGATGCTGAGAGAATCACAGCAGTTCTGTAGAAAAGTAGTCTGTTGCAAAAACCATTATCCCTGTCGTTGTTCTTGGTCTTCTTTGCATAGTCGTATTTTAGACATTGTTTCTTTCTAAAGTGATGTGAAGTTCTGCTCATCGTCATATGTAACATGAGAATGGCTGCTGGACCCTTTGCGGGACTTACCGATGAGGACGAAACAGAGTGCAATGCAGAAGGTCAGGATGTAGCCTCGAATGGGCTCGTGATTCTTCCCATAACCCACAGCGAAAAACTCTAGGCCATTGTATATCTTATCCTTGCAGAGGGCCTAGAAGAAAAAGAAGGGTGTGCAGCATTGAGAATGAAGATTAACGCATATAGGGGACTATTTGTTTGGCAATGCTGTAATGTACAGGTTGTCTCTAACCCACACACGTTTTGACACATTTGGCTAGGCTTGTGTTATCAAGTCTAAAAGACAACTCATGCTTGCTGTTGGCCACTGTCGAACATGCTGCTGTCTCTTCACCTTTGCTTTAGCCTTTACACAGTATGGTTTCACTTTTTCTGATTATTTATGCAAAAGTTTCCTTTTTATGTGTCTCTACCGACACATCACTCCAGAGCCCCCACTGTCCAACCCAAAAATCGCATTTAAATCCAGGTGAATTTGCCAGCTAATCACCCCTGACACCAAACACTCAAAGAAATGTACACATGCCTGCAAAAACGCTCTGTAAAAAAAGCCAGCATTGTGGTATTAGGGCAGCTGGGCATGCCATGCAGAAGGTAGCTTCCCACTGCACCACAGTCAAAGGATGCATAAGGTGGTGGACACAGTCATGGGGCAGAGGAGGGTGTGAACTGGTGGCTGAAGGGCATAAAAAGTGGACTTTGGGGGATCCCCTGAAACACGAAGGAGAGAAAAATAAAGAGCTGCAGTTAAGGGCATGTTGACAGGGTCTCAGAACGTTGGTGCTTGTTTCTGTGAAATCTGCTGTTTGGAAAGCTTTATAATAAATAAAAAAAATTAAAATCTGTCCTTTCATCTGGTCATTTTTCCCTTTTGTTTATACTGAAACCCTTTTAGAAGGCTAAATAACTGCCCTGCTCCCTTTCCTTTCCCCATAAAAACACAGAAAAGCTCCTCTCCGTTCTCTAGTTTCCCCATGTATGTTTGTGGTGTTGTCTCCCCCCCCACACATGTTTGTTGTGTTGGGCTCTCATTCTTTTGCTCTGTCAGGGATGTCTGAATCTGGCTTACAATGTTCTACTGGTGTGTGCATGGGCTATCTTCATAATCCAGTAAGGTAGGGCCAAACGTAACGAATAATTAAAGTTATGGCTACCATAGATGGTCATGCCATGTTCTGTAGACAGCTTAAAACATTGGTGTTTCTCCAGTAAAGTGTATGTAACTGAATAGGACAGCAACGTCTGCATAGCGTCCTTTAGGTTTCTTCAATCATAGCAACATTGGCTAGACCTACAGAGGTTGTCATGTTAAAAGCATAACCAGATTAGCGAACCTTAGTGCATCCCATGAGCCGGCCCATAAAATTTTCAGAGATATGGGTACCATGGCATTTAGGGCACCAAGACTTTTCCGAGAATCCTGGGAGCAGGGTCGGACTGGAACATAAAATCGCCTTGGGCACCAATGAAAAACTGGCGCACATTTTTTTTAATTTGATTTAATTGTATTTTACAATTTTTACAAAAACAATAAAAAATGAAGAGTTCTAATATCCTCGTAGATCATTTTTCTGTCCACTTTCACATAAACTTGAGTTCATTCGTCGTGTACAAAACCAAACCTTTATAGCTTTGTGAAAAAGAAAGAAAAAACGAGTCCCTGTTTCCACGGTGATCTACTTGAGAGCCCGCATTCATTAACGTTTAAATTAGGCTTTTCTAAATCCAATTATGTTTTTTCAAATGGAAGGATCTTATTCATAAATGCTACCACTACCATAACAATTGAAGGTTTTTCTCCATTTAGCAAAAGTGACCACCATTCTTCTCTAATTAAAGTTTGGTTTTTCACCCACAATGATTCCAAGAAAAAGTCTCTAGTCACCCTCAACTCTTTACAGTCCAATAATAGATGCTCCAGATTTTCCTCTTTATCTCTTGTTTTGCAGAAACGACAGTGGTTAGATTCTACCAAACCTCTTTTTTCCAAGATCTCATTTGTGTGGAGCAAGTACAATCTCAAACTTAGAAATGTATCCCGATCTATTCAGGAATTTCACCAAGTAGCTTGCCAATTGGTTTCTTTTTTTTGCATGTCCATAGGAGGGCTTTCATCGATTTATAGGACGATGCAGTTTCTTGAGTTTTGATCCAATCCAGTTCTCCCTGCTTCTTTTTTACTCTTGTCTATTTTACAACAAGATCTTCTTTGCAGCAACCAAGTTCCAGTAATTTGGCTCTACTTTTTGTTGACCATTCATTCATAAGCTTACTCTCCCCCCCCTTTAATATTTCGACAATGTGCAGGGGGTTTGGTTGAATTATTTTCCTGAATGAGGCCAGAGTATTCCAGTCTATCACTGCTTCTAGTGATAACAGGCCTAGATCCCTCCGAATTATGACGACCATTGTTGAATTTGGCAGGCCCAAGACTATTCTCCAGAAAAGGCCTTCCGATGTAGGCCAAATTCTAGCTGGTATTTCTGGCCTTGCTTCTACTCCGTAACTGATTGATGGAACTACCTTCCCTTTATAGAAATGTACTATTGGGAGTAAGGAGAAGCGTCTGGCAATTCAAGTTGCTATAATCAACAAAAAATACAGAGTTTTTGTTTTCTTTCTTAATGAGGTTTGTGCAAAGATCTCCACTTTGCTATTTGACAGCGTCACTCCTAGGTACCGAAACTTTTGTACCTGTTCGATCTTTATGCCATCTGTATACCATCTTAGATTTTCTTTCCTCTTAGTTCCTTTCTCGATGCACATTTCTTTTCTTTGTTTATCTCCAAGTTATTTTTTTGGATATAGTCTTGGAGTGCCTCAAGGTGGTGTTGGAGTCCAACTGCCGTCTGATCTATGAGGATCAGGTTATCCGCATATAGCAAATGTGTCAATTGAACTCCTCCAATCATAGGGGGAAAAGATCTGACCAAAGCCTTGTCATCTTTCATGTCGTTCAGGAAGTAGTTGAACAAGGCTAGAGCCAGAGGGCAGCCCTGTTTTACTCCTCTGGCTGTAGTTATTTCTGATGACAGCAATCCTGCCCTGCTCAACCTCACTCTAATGGTCGTACCGGAATGCAGGGCCATTATTGGCTCCAGAACTTCGTTTGGGCAGTCATGATAGCATAGTTTCTCCCATAGTTTTTCTCGATCAATTTGGTTGAAAGCTTGAGTAAGGTCTACAAAAGCCAGGAAGATTCTAGGTTTCCATTCCACCACTTTACCTTTCAAGATGTACAGTAATGTTCCTATCCCTTTAACGAACCCTGTTTGAAAAGGGTTGTTGTATTCTTTTTCCACTGTCCACTCTTGAAATATTTGTAATAAAAGGGAAGCAAAGACTTCCCTGATTACATCCAGTAGTGTGATTGGTCTGAAATGTTTCGGGTTCTCCCTCTTTCCCTTTTTAAAGATGGGTACTACAGTAGCCGTCTTCCAAGAACTTGGAATTACATGATTTGGAACAATGTTTTTGAATATTTTGTGGATGAAAAGGGGCCCCTCTTCTATGTTTTCTTTTAAAGTAATGTTGGTGAGCCCATCAGGGTCTGGGGCTCTTGATGTACTGAGCATCTGTAACTTCCTGCGTATGTCGTCAATTTTGTGTGGTATGTCCCACGGTGTAGAAGATGGATCCTTACTCAATGCTGGTACAGTCGTAAACTTTCGGTATAATAGCTCAAAGTGATCACTCTAGGTGTTTTCAGAGACACTGAAGATCGATTTTATTTGGTTTAGTTTCATTTATCAGGGAGCAACAATCCTTGGATTTTTTCCTAGCAAAAGCTCTCAACATATACTCAGAGTGTTTCTGGTAGAGCCTTACAGGGTAATTCATAGAATTTCGCAGAAAAGTGTCGCAAGCGGCTGGCGCAGAGTGTCCGCGTGCGATTGTCTGCGCCAGGCACGTGCGCTAAAACCGATTTCCGCGCACAGCGTATTCATGGATTTCAGGCTCCCAAACCAGCCGTGGCGCAGAGTATCGCAGCGACCCTGCAGCAGCGCCAGTAACGCCCCCAAGAACGCCCTCGCGCAAGGAAAAGCCATCAAAATCGCTAAATCATCGCAAAGGGCTGCGCTAACCCTGGACCAGTCTACAGGGCTGCCAAACAAGGAACGCAAAGCGGGTAACGTGCATATCAGGGGTACGTGTATTACAGGGGTACGCGGGAAGTTCTACACGCGGTTGGCCAGGGTACGTGTATTACAGGGGTGTGCGGGAAGTTCTACACGCGATTCGGCTGGGTACGTGTATTACAGGGGTGCGCGGTAATTCTCACATGCGATTTGGCCAGGTATGTGTATTACAGGGGTGCACGGGAATTATCACACGCGATTTGGCCTGGTACGTGTATTACAGGGGTGCGTGGGAAGTTCTACACGCGATTGGCCAGGGTACGTGTATTACAGGGGTGCGCGGGAATTCTCACATGCGATTTGGCCAGGTACGTGTATTACAGGGGTGTGCGGGAAGTTCTACACGCAATTCGGCTGGGTACGTGTATTACAGGGGTGCGCGGGAACTATCACACGCGATTTGGCCTGGTACGTGTATTACAGGGGTGCGTGGGAAGTTCTACACGCGATTGGCCAGGGTACGTGAATTACAGGGGTGCGCGGGAATTATCACACGCGATTTGGCTTGGTACGTGTATTACAGGGGTGCGTGGGAAGTTCTACACGCGATTGGCCAGGGTACGTGTATTACAGGGGTGTGCGGAAAGTTCTACACGCGATTCGGCTGGGTACGTGTATTACAGGGGTGCGCGGGAATTCTCACATGCGATTTGGCCAGGTACGTGTATTACAGGGGTGCGCGGGAATTATCACACGCGATTTGGCCAGGTACGTGTATTACAGGGGTGTGCGGGAATTATCACACGCAATTAGGCTGGGTGGGTCCTCACAGGTGTTCCCTGTACACCCTCCACGGCCCCTGCAGGCAGCCCACAAAACAGGGGACTACCCTGCACACCTGCTCATGTCCCCCTGCACCCCCACCCCCCAGCAGTGCAGGGGCAGCCTCCACCAGGCCCCCACTCATGTCCCCTATCACCCCCACCCCCCCGCCACCAGGGGCACCCTCCACCAGGCCCCCACTCATGTCTCCCACCACCCCCACCCCCCAGCCACCAGGGGCACCCTCCACCAGGCCCCCACTCATGTCCCCTATCACCCCCACCCCCCCGCCACCAGGGGCACCCTCCACCAGGCCCCCACCCATGTCCCCTATCACCCCCACCCCCCAGCAGTGCAGGGGCACCCTCCACCAGGCCCCCACCCATGTCCCCTATCACCCCCACCCCCAGCCACCAGGGGCACCCTCCACCAGGCCCCCACCCATGTCCCCTATCACCCCCACCCCCCCACCACCAGGGGCACCTTCCACCAGGCCCCCACCCATGTCCCCTATCACCCCCACCCCCCAGCAGTGCAGGGGCACCCTCCACCAGGCCCCCACCCATGTCCCCTATCACCCCCACCCCCCAGCCACCAGGGGCACCCTCCACCAGGCCCCCACCCATGTCCCCTATCACCCCCACCCCCCAGCCACCAGGGGCACCCTCCACCAGGCCCCCACCCATGTCTCCCAACACCCCCACCCCCCAGCATCCAGGGGCACCCTCCACCAGGCCCCCACCCATGTCTCCCAACACCCCCACCCCCCAGCATCCAGGGGCACCCTCCACCAGGCCCCCACCCATGTCCCCTATCACCCCCACCCCCAGCCACCAGGGGCACCCTCCACCAGGCCCCCACCCATGTCTCCCAACACCCCCACCCCCCAGCAGTGCAGGGGCACCCTCCACCAGGCCCCCACTCATGTCTCCCACCACCCCCACCCCCCAGCCACCAGGGGCACCCTCCACCAGGCCCCCACTCATGTCCCCTTTCACCTCCACCCCCCCGCCACCAGGGGCACCCTCCACCAGGCCCCCACCCATGTCCCCTATCACCCCCACCCCCCAGCAGTGCAGGGGCACCCTCCACCAGGCCCCCACCCATGTCCCCTATCACCCCCACCCCCCCGCCACCAGGGGCACCCTCCACCAGGCCCCCACCCATGTCTCCCACCACCCCCACCCCCCAGCAGTGCAGGGGCAGCCTCCACCAGGCCCCCACTCATGTCCCCTTCACCCCCAGCCCCCCGCCACCAGGGGCACCCTCCACCAGGCCCCCACCCATGTCTCCCACCACCCCCACCCCCCAGCAGTGCAGGGGCAGCCTCCACCAGGCCCCCACTCATGTCCCCTATCACCCCCACCCCCCTGCCACCAGGGGCACCCTCCACCAGGCCCCCACCCATGTCCCCTATCACCCCCACCCCCCAGCCACCAGGGGCACCCTCCACCAGGCCCCCACCCATGTCTCCCAACACCCCCACCCCCCAGCATCCAGGGGCACCCTCCACCAGGCCCCCATCCATGTCCCCTATCACCCCCACCCCCCAGCAGTGCAGGGGCACCCTCCACCAGGCCCCCACTCATGTCTCCCACCACCCCCACCCCCCAGCCACCAGGGGCACCCTCCACCAGGCCCCCACTCATGTTCCCTACCACCCCCACCCCCCCGCCACCAGGGGCACCCTCCACCAGGCCCCCACCCATGTCCCCTATCACCCCCACCCCCCGCCACCAGGGGCACCCTCCACCAGGCCCCCACCCATGTCCCCTATCACCCCCACCCCCCAGCAGTGCAGGGGCACCCTCCACCAGGCCCCCACTCATGTCTCCCACCACCCCCACGCCCCCGCCACCAGGGGCACCCTCCACCAGGCCCCCACCCATGTCTCCCACCACCCCCACCCTCCCAGCAGTGCAGGGGCAGCCTCCACCAGGCCCCCACTCATGTCTCCCACCACCCTCACCCCCCAGCAGTGCAGGGGCACCCTCCACCAGGCCCCCACCCATGTCTCCCACCACCCCCACCCCCCAGCAGTGCAGGGGCAGCCTCCACCAGGCCCCCACCCATGTCCCCTATCACCCCCACCCCCCAGCAGTGCAGGGGCACCCTCCACCAGGCCCCCACTCATGTCTCCCACCACCCCCACCCCCCCGTCACCAGGGGCACCCTCCACCAGGCCCCCACCCATGTCTCCCACCACCCCCACCCCCCAGCAGTGCAGGGGCAGCAGGCAGTCAGGCAGCAGCAGGTGGGAGCGTGCTCGGGGATCTGGGGGGCAGTAGTTCGGCCTTCCGGGCAGGAGCGTGGTATTCCGTGTGCGTAGGCGTGGCCAGCTTGGTACGGAGTGATTTGGCACGTGAAAATCCTGCACGTCAGCGTGAAAACCAAGGAAAGGCCCTCAGCGCGTAAGCGCGTCTGTGACGTGACCCGCACGGGTGTTTCCCACACAGCACGTGATGACAGAGCACACGTGGAAAGACTGCACGTCAGAGTGTAATCGCGTGTGATTGTTGGAAATGGCCCTACACGCAGAAGTGACAAAGCGTGTGATTGGTGGAAATGGCCCTACACGCAGAAGTGACAAAGCGTGTAATTGGTGGAAATGGCCCTACACGCAGAAGTGACAAAGCGTGTAATTGGTGGAAATGGCCCTACACGCAGAAGTGACAAAGCGTGTAATTGGTGGAAATGTCCCTACACGCAGAAGTGACAAAGCGTGTAATTGGTGGAAATGGCCCTAGCGCGTACACGCCGCGTAAGTGACGCTGGACGTGTGGCCCTGTATAAAAGGTATGTGTAGAACATGTTTTCCTTGTACGTGCTTTTCGTGGAGAGCGAGTGGGTGAATTCTGTACTTCTTGTCGTTTCACACGCGATTTACTTCACAGCGTTTCAAGTTCGTATTCGCTGTTACCTCTGACAGCTTTTTCTCTTTTTTCGCTTTTACTGATTTACCTGGGCCTGTTCCCTCAAACAGTGTTCCCTTCTACTGTTGTCCTGTCTCCTCAGACAGCGTACAAATCTTCTTTTGGCGGGGGTGTTGCCAACCAAACGTGCTCCTTTTACACGCTCGTTTACCAGGCAGACGGTGAGTCACGCACGTATCTAACATCTGTGCTTGCCCCGTGTGTAGCCTACCCCTTCAGAGGTCATTCTAGGCTGCGTGTGACACGCATACGTTCATTCTTGTGTTACTGGGTGCCACAGCGTAGTGCAGGTTTTTCTTTCTGCACACGTGGTCTAGGAGGGGTTGCGTGCATGTCATCTCCCTTTTTTGGGGCTCCTGTGCGTAGCGTGACCTGTCATCTTTCCCCAGGGGTTACAATCAGCCTTGCAAGAGCACTAGGGTACAATTACCATCTGGTACCCAACCCCTTTGACCCCCAATTGCCCAGGACAATAGTTTCCAGCCACTCCCATACGCACATTTACATCAGTGCCATGGCTGGGAGGCGAGGATTCCGTAAGGGTGGCAAAGGTGGAAGAGCCACAAGTGGTGGCCGTGGTGGATCCGGTAGGGGACGTGGTCGTTACTTGCAGGGTGAGCCTGACCCCCCATGTGTGGAGGACCAGTCAAGGGCACCCATAATCCCCCCCCCTCCCGTTGAGGCTGATGTGGCTGACACCATCCATGCTCAGCCCTTGTTGGACCAGCCCATTGTGGCACCAGATCTGGCTGACTCCATGGCTGACTTCCAGGTCAGCAGGCCTAGGACACGTGCGCTGGTGCACGTTGATGTCACCATGCCACGTGCATCTGGGCCAGCAAGGTCATCTGCTGCCAGGAGGCAGGGCGGAGAGGCTGCAGGAGCAGCTGCGGCTCCATCCACCCCAGCCCTCACACACCCAGCCAGGACAGTGTCGGTCCTAGTCCATGCTGCTGACATTCCCCCTGACACCATCACACTAGAGCCAATGCCTGCACCAACTCCCATGCTGAGTGTGCAATCCCACACTCCTGATACAGAGTCCACCAGGGCTCCTGCCCCAAGTGTCCAGAGCGGCGCAGGACACTCAGGATCACCACCACCTTCCAAGCGGAAGAGAAAGAGTGCTCGTCCGGTACAGGCTGATGCCCCAGACACGGCTACACAGTCCGGCCCATCCAGGAAGCCCAGCTTCACGGATGACAAACTGAAAGCACTTGTCGAGTATGTGTCCGGACATGACAACGAGATGGTCATTGTTGCAGGATCCAAGACCACACCTGCACAACGCCAGGCACACTGGCAGACCGTTGCGGACATCGTAAGTGCCCTTGGAATCGTGAGGCGCACAGCCAATGATTGCTATAAGCGCTGGAATGACCTAAAGCGCAGGGCAAAGAGTAAGCTGGCCTCAAGTCATGCCGCAACTCTAGTGACTGGAGGTGGGTCTCCAGTAGTAGACATGGAACTCACTCCACATGAGTCAGTCGCTGGGACCTACGTCACGGAGGAACAGATCCAAGGCGTGGGAGATCTGGCTGATTACGAGGCATTGTCCGGTGAGTGCACATGCATGTGTGTGTCATCCATGTGCATGGTGTGTGTGTGAGGGCTTCTGTTTGTGTGCCAGGTGAGAGTGTGTGCGCCTGAGTCGTATGGGTCAGCCATGTGCTTCATGCAATACTTCCTGCGCAGCTGCATTTGGCCATAGCAGTATCCCTTCTGCCAACAGTAGACATCTAGCCCAACTGCACGCCAGTTGCCCTTGAAGTGTCACCTTGCCACAACATAGTTGCTTATTTTTCACTGTTCATTCAGTCAGTTTGTTTGCATTCCACCACTTTCACTAGGCATGTCGCTGTCCACTAGTCACATGTCTGACATGGCTATGGTAAAGTGGAGTGACTTTGTTAACTGGATATCATTTGTACACACATGTCCCTGTGCAATTGGACCATTTCAGACTGGCAGCTCCAGGTGAAAAATCTGACCTGTTAGAATTAGAAAAGCGATTACATGCGGGAACTGGACTGAATGAATAGGTGCTGCCCTCCTCTCCATCATCACTCAATAGCAATGGTACATGCCATCTGTGTGATGGCATGTGTGTTTCACCTGGCAATCACAGGCCAATGTGTGATGCCACTGCCAGGCAGCATGCAGAAAATGTGTTCATCTTCCATCTTGGTGTCATCAGTGTGTGCCATTTGCCTGCACTTCATACGCAGTGAGGGTGCATGCATGGGAAGGTTTTAGTCATGTGGGACATGTGTCAATCAAGTACTGGTTCTCTTGCTTCTCAGCCCTCATTGTGTGCCATGGTGCTAATGCCTGTTTCCATTTCTTTGTTTTCATGTCTTTGCAGGGGAAGACGCACCTGATACTGCTGGGGTTGTGGAGATGGTGCAGACCCAGGAGGGGTCCGAGGGCCGACCAACCACCAGTGAGGGACGTGGTGTGGTGGTGGGGGAGAACCCACAAGTGCTGCAGGTCGTGCTCTCAAGGGGTGTCTCTGGCTGCACCTCCCCCGAGCTGTACTCAGGTGTTGATTCGGATGAGACCTACGTGCTGTCGCAGGTGAGTGTTCCAGGGAGGGATTCTGTTCTGTCTCACCCACCTGCACCAGGGTCAGAACCCTCCATGGGGATGTCAGTGTTGGCAGCTACGCCTTCGGTGGTTACGGATGCAGGGTCACACTCCGCGACATCTGATCCTGTTCCTGGGCCAGCAGATCAGAGGGGGAATGCAGTCCTGCAGCCTCAGGCAGTGCCGGCACAGCAAGGCGCAGTTCGCCTTGCCCCAGACAGGTGTGGTGCCCGCCGACGTGGTGGCTGTATGCCACCCGGCAATACCGCATGGGAGCAATCCATTTACGGTATGGCAACCCAACAGGCTGCATCATCCGAGATGATGGCTCAGGCCATGGATAGGGTGGCCAGTTCCATTGTCCCCCCAGAAAGGCTGATGGAGCGACTAGAGCAGGCAACCGACTCCATCTGCCAGTCACACAGGGAGGACATGTTGGGGTCCAACAGGGACAGGCGGGCGGCACTGGCGACTCTGCAGGAGGCCATCTCCATTGAGTCCCAGGGCCACAGGGAAGCCCTGAGGCAGGAGCTCCTTCACCTCAGGACGACTCTTGTTGAGCTTGAGGCTTCAACACACCAAAGGACAGAACAGCAGCTGGAGCGTCTCACCCGTACGCTCTCAGCTGAGATGCAGGCAACGAGGGCGGAGGTCCGGGCATCCCGTGAGTTGTTGCATGGGGACCTCCGCACACTCATCCTCCAGAACCAGACCTACCACACCCGCATGCTTGCAGCCATGGAGGAGCAGACTAGGGCCTTGCGTGGGCTGCCTCCCATAGTGCAACCACCTCCGGATGCAGCTGCACAGGGTGATAATAGCGACAGCAGTGATACTCCCACAATAGGGTAGCCGTGTGGGCCATGAGCCCATGGAGGTGTTTTATCTTCCCAGGATCCACGCAGGTGGGTTCTGGTGTGCATCCTGTCCTCGGACCTCCTGGGTGACCTCCCCAACCCCCCCGGGCCCATCAATGGCCATTTTTAATTGTTTCTTATTTTTATTTTTATTTTTATTTCTTTTATTCCCAATTTTTTTGGGACAATTTGTTGGCTTCCGTGGCTCCTGTGGGCATATGCTGCATTGTGGCTGGGCACATGCAGGCTTGTAATGTATTTGGTTCAGATGCTTGGGTTTGAGTCACACACACCCCTCCTGCTTCCCGTTTCCATGGGCTTGCAAAGGGTGTGCCCAAGTGACAGTGAATTACACAGTGACGTTGGACTCCCATGAGCTGTGTGGGCAGTCTGTAGTCAATACTGTGTATACATTCCTAGTGCATATTGCTGTTGTGTTGTACACTGCATGTTGCATTGATGTGTAACTCTTCTTCTGTGTCTACCTCCCAATTTGCAGGTCCCTTCCTCATGTCTACACAAGGACCTCTAGTCTGGAGATGGGGTCCATGTTGGCAGCAGTGCACCTACAACTCTACATGGCGCCAACACTGCACAGTTGGTAGTGGTGGGAGTGCAGGCATTTCCAGGTGGTGAGACTACTAATATGTAACATTTGTGATGTCATGTTAATGGTAGTATGTGCTCAAGTATGTTGTTGGTCCGGCATTGCTGTGAGCATTTCAGGTGTTGCAGGTTTCTAATAGGGACACTGTACATAGTGACACTAGTGTCATGTTGTGGGGATTACTTTGTTTACCTGCAATTAGCATGACATGGCACGGTGTGTCGTGTGGCGGTGCTGGGGTTGGGTTGGCTGACATGGCACTGTCCTCTTGTTGCATTTTGCAAGTGGGTATTCATTTTAGCTGCTTGAATGTGTAACTTCACAAAACTGCATTGGTGGTGTCTGTGTGGGTAGGGATGCACACATTGTGACACTTCCAGGTGAACAATCTCAGGCTGATATGGTATTCACGGTTCATTCTCCAGACATTCAGGATCAGTGTCAGGTTGAGTCATCATTGATTGTCAGATGGAATGTGCCAGGGCAGTGTGCACTCCACAGGGGTGTGATTTCTATGTGAAGTAATTAGCCACTAGCTGTGTACGGGCTGCCTCCCCCCGTGCCCTTTCCCCTCCCATGCGCAGCGGCTGTGCATGTGGTTGGGGATGTGGGGCCACCACCATGTCCACGGCCAGGCCCCGGCGTGTTGCAACGTTGTGCAGGACACATGCTGCCACTATGATCCTGCACACTACTGGGGGAGCATATAACAGCTGCCCGCCAGAACGGTCAAGGGAGCGAAAGCGTGACTTTAGCACTCCGAATGTGCGCTTCACTATGCCCCGGGTCGTAATGTGGGCTGTGTTATATCTTACCTCGGGTGGCGTGGTGGGGTTCCGAATTGGCGTCATCATGTGGGGGCTGAGAGGGTAGGCACTGTCCCCTGTGGAGGTGGTGATTGGTATCATTGGTGGGGTTGTGACCTTGCTCAGTATCCAACATGCATGCATGTGCAGTGGCATACATACTCACCAAGCAGCCATGTATCGCCATGCCGCCCAGCTTCTAGGTCCCGGCTTAGGGTGGACATTCGGTAAATGAAGCTGTCGTGGGTGGAGCTGGGATAGTTGGCATATACTGAGGTGATGATTCCCTTGGCATTACATGCTACCTGCACGTTGATGGAATGCCAGTGCTTGCGGTTACTATAGATGTGCTCAGATGCCCTGGGGGGACGTAGAGCCACATGGGTGCAGTCGATGGCACCTAGCACTTTGGGGAATCGTGCCACACTGTAAAAATCCAGGGCGGCAGCATGCCTTTCTGCAGGTGTTCTGGGCAGGTATATGTGCCTGCGGACTGATGGGCGTGCAGTGATGATGTTCAAGACCTGGAGTAGGCAGCGTGACTGGGTGGCCTGTGACACCCCACCCACTATGGCACTTGTCCGCTGAAATGATCCAGTGGCTAAGAAGTGCAGTACATTGAGGACCTTCTCCAGGGGGCTGAGTGCTTGGGAGCACAGGGTGGGTGATGTGAGGTCATCCTCCCACTCACTCACCAGGTCCAGTATAATGTGTGGTGGAAACCTGTACCTCCCATACACCTGGTCATCAGGCATCCCGAAAAGGCTGGTTCTGGGTGTGAATATTCTGGCCCTGACTATCCACCTCCTCCTCCTTTGGTAGCCCACTGCCACTGCTGCTAGGAACGGTATGTTCATCCTGGCGTCTGAGCTTGTTATTGTTAAAGTGCGCAAATTTATGCTTTGCGCGTGTTCTAGGCGAGCGTGTGACCCGCGCACCCCTGGAATCCAGTTCCCAGTCCAATAGCGTGTGGAAATTCACACGCACCACGGGATACAGGTTCGCTGATGTACTTGCGTGTGTAAGTGCCCGCGCACCCATGAAATACACGTACATAGGCCAATCGCGTGTACGCGCACTTTTGTCCAATTACACGCGATGACACTCTGACGTGCAGTATTTCCACGTGTGCTCCGTCATCACGTGCTGAGTGGGGAACACCCGTGCGGGTCACGTCACAGACGCGCTTACGCGCTGAGGGACTCTGGTCCAATAGAATCGCGTATGCGTGCTGACGCGCTTACGCGCTAAGGGCCTTTCCTCGGATTTCACGCTGACGTGCAGGATTTTCACGTGCCAAATCACTCCGTATCAAGCTGGCCACGCGAAAACACACGGAAGACCACGCTCCTGCCCAGAAGGCCGAGTTACTGCCCCCCAGTGCCCCGAGCAGCCTCCCACGTGCCATCGGCTGCTGCCTGCCTGCCTGCCTGCCTGCCTGCTGCCACCGTGCCCTGCCATTTGGTGCCTGCACATCAGCCAACTGCAGGGGTCCAGTTGCTGTGTCCACCCCTGCTGGAACTGAAGACTCCCGACTGGGATTACATCGCTCCACAGCCCAGCCCCAGGACCCAGTTGCCCACCCACACCTGCCTCTGGGGTTGCCATGTCGGGCACTTCCACATCTGGCACCAGTGGCAACCCCAGGCCAGAGGGGCAGAGGGGCACCAGCTTCACTGACACCGAAGTTGGTGTCCTGGTGGAGCATGTCCTGGGGCAGTATGATGCCCTCTTTGGATCGTCCCGCGCCTGCAAGGAAGGACGGGAGAGGATCTGGGCCGACTGTGTGGTTGCCATCAACGCGGAGGGGGTGGCAACACGCAACGTCCTGAAGATCAAGAAGCGCTGGGAGGACTTGAGGTCCAGGACCCTTGTGAAGGCCCGGCGCCTCGTGGAGGGGGGCCGGGGCCGCATGCGTTCCATCCAGATGAGGGTCCTGGAACGCGTACGCCCAGCGCTCCACGCCCAGATCCTTGAGAGGGAGGCCCGTCTGGAGTTGAGCGGTAAGTGTCCAAGCATTACTGTGTGAGACAGGGCATGTTGCGGTGTGCTGGTTCTATGATACTTGCCTGTATGTGTGCCATAGGCCATGTATGCATGTATGTGTGCAGGGACATCATGGTAATGCATGTGCGACCAGTGATGTGTGACCCACATGGTTGTTGCATGTGTTCAAATGCCGCATGGGGAGCCCTATGCAGATTTTGAACATGAGAGCATGCCAGTCTCTGTACCTGGACATGGGTGGGGGTGAGGGATGGGTGCTGATGCCAGGTACATATATGGTAGCCATGTCTGTGTGCCTGACCTGCGTGTCTGTGACTTGTGCATGCCATGGATGCATGACACATGTGTGTGACAATGCACAGATTCAGTGAAGCAGCCAAATTACCCTTGTATCCGCTGTGTTTGGTGTGTTTGGGGCCAGATGGATGTGACTGAGGTGAAGTGTGTGCATGTGATAAGCATGAGCCATGATGCATGTGAGTTACATATCATTGAATGTTTCAAGAGTCCATTGGACATGCATGGAAATGTCCATGGCATGCACCATGCCTGTTACTGTGTGTGTTTTGCCTGGACTGACCCATGTGTTGTGGAGGGACATGATGGAAGTGTACTTTGACAGTGGTGCTCATCTGCTATTGCTTCCTGTCTAGGGGACCATTGTACAGTGCCCTGATGCTTGTGTTCTTTGTCTCCCTCTACGCAGCGGCTAGTGAAGAAGAGGGCGGAGACGGCGCTGTGGAGCAAGGCGGCGGGGATACCCCCACGGCTGCAGCGGAAGGGGTGGGTGAGCCCCCACAGGGGCCTGCTACGGTGGGAGACGGTGAGGAGCCATCCAAGTTGGTGGTTTGCACAGAGGAGGAGGAGGCCGCCACTGGGGCACACATGGGGCCTGGTGGGGGCATCCCTGCTGGTGCAAGTGGTGCAGTCCAGGGCCAGGGGCAGGAGGCAGCACAGGTCACCGTGGAGGGGCCTGTGCATGTCGCTGTCCCTGACCCTGTGAGTGCACCACCATGCACCAGCAGGGATGCCCCGTCCCAGGCCCGTCCGCAGGTAGAGGGGATGTCAATGTCACCTGACTCCCCTCCACCTGCGGACGTGGGAACCCCTGGCCGTGTGGAGAAGGTCCTGATTGGGGTCGCGATGCGCACGGCTGTGATTCGTGATGCCGTGCGTGCTACCCGGGAGGAGGACGCACGTCATCACGAAGTGCACCGTGCCGACGTGGCCCAATTGGGATCGGCCATGTTCGGGGGTTTCCTGCATGTGTTGTCCAATCTGGCGGCCCTCTCCTCCTCTGTGCAGGCTATACACCAGTCGTTCTCCTTGCCGTCTTCCGGCCCAGATGCCACCAGGGCCCCCTGTGGACCTGCCCCGACCAATGCAGCCAGCTCGGTGGGGATCCCATCCCTGCCACAGTTGGGAGTCGGAGGTCCAGCAGGGGTGGACAACACAGCAACTGGACCCCAGCAGATGGAAGATGTGACAGCATCATCGGGCAGGGCACGTGCACGACGGCGTCGGTGGTTTCCATCAGCCTGGATGCCGTCGTGCTGGCAGAGGCAGTGGCGTCGGAGGCAGCAGCAGGCTCGACGTGGGAGGCATCATGGCTCGGGGCCTTCAAGATCAGAGGGGCAGGCATCGGCCGGAGGGCAGGGCAACCCTGGGATGGTGGTGTCTTCCGTGTGGGAGCAGTTGGTCCAGCGGATAGGTGCGGAGCGGCAGCGGGCGGAAGAGGAGCGGCTCACCATGGTCAGGGCGGAGTTCTCCATGCGTCGGGCGTTGAGGCGGGCTGAGTGCCTCGAGGAAGCTCGCAGGGAGTTTGAGCTGGACATGGGGTTATCCCTGCGAGACCTCGGGGCCAGGACAGAGTCCCGCCTCCAGGACATCGACATGGAGTTCGATGATGCCCTGGCCAGCAACATCACCAGTGAGCCGCAGGACTTGCCCGCTGCCTTTGTATATAGTTATTTAGTTAGTTAGTGTTAGGTTTCCTTTATTAATTTTTGTTTTTTTGGACCGCTCGGACAATGGCCACTTTTTTGTATATATTATTTTCATTAGGTAGTAGTAGGTTTCATTTATGGTGTTGGGCTCATGGACCCTGGAATGTTCGTGTATATAGTTTGCTTTTTGAAGAAACATTTTTTTTATTAATTATTGTGTTCACCATGAGGAAATGGTTTTTCATTATTTTACTTCCACATGATTTTGCTTTGGACAACATTTGTTTTTGGATTACTTTGTTTTTTTTATTTTTACATTTTTTCTCGGACATGGACCATTTATTTTGTTATCCCCATTGTTGTATGTTTGATTTTTTAACTTATTTTTCATCTTTAATACATGTTTTTTTAACTTTCACTTGTGGTATTTTCTCATTGGTTTCATACATGTCATGATATGGGTTTTGACATTCACTTGCACCCATTGTGTATGTGTGTGTGACGGACATGTGTTCATTTACAGACTTGCCATTGGGGTTGTATCATGTAAATGCATTCACTATGTGGGTGGATGCAATCCTTGCCTGGGTGTTTGTGCTGGGTATGCTGGCCATTACTGCCATGATTGAGTATCGTCAGGACCTGGGGGCAGGGGGACATGTGTGGGTGCCTGGTGGAGGATGCCCCTGCACTGCTCGGGGGTGGGGGTGGTGGGTGACATGAGTGGGGGCCTGGTGGAGGGTGCCCCTGCACTGCTGGGGTGTGGGGGTGGTGGGAGACATGAGTGGGGGCCTGGTGGAGGGTGACCCTGGTGGCTGGGGGGTGGGGGTGGTGGGTGACATGAGTGGGGGCCTGGTGGAGGGTGACCCTGGTGGCTGGGGGGTGGGGGTGGTGGGAGACATGGGTGGGGGCCTGGTGGAGGTTGACCCTGGTGGCTGGGGGGTGGGGCTGGTGGGTGACATGAGTGGGGGCCTGGTGGAGGGTGACCCTGGTGGCTGGGGGGTGGGGGTGGTGGGAGACATGGGTGGGGGCCTGGTGGAGGGTGACCCTGGTGGCTGGGGGGTGGGGGTGGTGGGTGACATGAGTGGGGGCCGGGTGGAGGGTGACCCTGGTGGCTGGGGGGTGGGGGTGGTGGGAGACATGGGTGGGGGCCTGGTGGAGGGTGACCCTGGTGGCTGGGGGGTGGGGGTGGTGGGTGTCATGAGTGGGGGCCTGGTGGAGGGTGACCCTGGTGGCTGGGGGGTGGGGGTGGTGGGTGACATGAGTGGGGGCCTGGTGGAGGCTGCCCCTGCACTGCTGGGGTGTGGGGGTGGTGGGAGACATGAGTGGGGGCCTGGTGGAGGCTGCCCCTGCACTGCTGGGGTGTGGGGGTGGTGGGAGACATGAGTGGGGGCCTTGTGGAGGCTGCCCCTGCACTGCTGGGGTGTGGGGGTGGTGGGAGACATGAGTGGGGGCCTGGTGGAGGCTGCCCCTGCACTGCTGGGGTGTGGGGGTGGTGGGTGACATGAGTGGGGGCCTGGTGGAGGCTGCCCCTGCACTGCTGGGGTGTGGGGGTGGTGGGTGACATGAGTGGGGGCCTGGTGGAAGCTGCCCCTGCACTGCTGGGGTGTGGGGGTGGTGGGAGACATGAGTGGGGGCCTGGTGGAGGCTGCCCCTGCACTGCTGGGGTGTGGGGGTGGTGGGAGACATGAGTGGGGGCCTGGTGGAGGGTGCCCCTGCACTGCTGGGGTGTGGGGGTGGTGGGAGACATGAGTGGGGGCCTGGTGGAGGGTGACCCTGGTGGCTGGAGGGTGGGGGTGGTGGGAGACATGGGTGGGGGCCTGGTGGAGGGTGACCCTGGTGGCTGGGGGGTGGGGGTGGTGGGTGACATGAGTGGGGGCCTGGTGGAGGCTGCCCCTGCACTGCTGGGGGGTGGGGGTGGTGGGAGACATGAGTGGGGGCCTGGTGGAGGCTGCCCCTGCACTGCTGGGGTGTGGGGGTGGTGGGAGACATGAGTGGGGGCCTGGTGGAGGGTGCCCCTGCACTGCTGGGGTGTGGGGGTGGTGGGAGACATGAGTGGGGGCCTGGTGGAGGGTGACCCTGGTGGCTGGGGTGTGGGGGTGGTGGGTGACATGAGTGGGGGCCTTGTGGAGGGTGACCCTGGTGGCTGGGGTGTGGGGGTGGTGGGTGACATGAGTGGGGGCCTGGTGGAGGGTGACCCTGGTGGCTGGGGGGTGGGGGTGGTGGGAGACATGGGTGGGGGCCTGGTGGAGGGTGACCCTGGTGGCTGGGGGGTGGGGGTGGTGGGTGACATGAGTGGGGGCCTGGTGGAGGCTGCCCCTGCACTGCTGGGGTGTGGGGGTGGTGGGAGACATGAGTGGGGGCCTGGTGGAGGCTGCCCCTGCACTGCTGGGGTGTGGGGGTGGTGGGAGACATGAGTGGGGGCCTGGTGGAGGGTGCCCCTGCACTGCTGGGGTGTGGGGGTGGTGGGAGACATGAGTGGGAGCCTGGTGGAGGGTGACCCTGGTGGCTGGGGGGTGGGGGAGGTGGGTGACATGAGTGGGGGCCTGGTGGAGGGTGACCCTGGTGGCTGGGGGGTGGGGGTGGTGGGAGACATGGGTGGGGGCCTGGTGGAGGGTGACCCTGGTGGCTGGGGGGTGGGGGTGGTGGGTGACATGAGTGGGGGCCTGGTGGAGGGTGACCCTGGTGGCTGGGGGGTGGGGGTGGTGGGAGACATGGGTGGGGGCCTGGTGGAGGGTGACCCTGGTGGCTGGGGGGTGGGGGTGGTGGGTGACATGAGTGGTGGCCTGCTGGAGGGTGACCCTGGTGGCTGGGGGGTGGGGGAGGTGGGTGACATGAGTGGGGGCCTGGTGGAGGGTGACCCTGGTGGCTGGGGGGTGGGGGTGGTGGGAGACATGGGTGGGGGCCTGGTGGAGGGTGACCCTGGTGGCTGGGGGGTGGGGGTGGTGGGTGACATGAGTGGGGGCCTGGTGGAGGGTGACCCTGGTGGCTGGGGGGTGGGGGTGGTGGGAGACATGGGTGGGGGCCTGGTGGAGGGTGACCCTAGTGGCTGGGGGGTGGGGGTGGTGGGTGACATGAGTGGGGGCCTGGTGGAGGGTGACCCTGGTGGCTTGGGGGTGGGGGTGGTGGGAGACATGAGTTGGACATGGGTGGGGGCCTGCTGGCAGGTGCCCCACAGTGCTGGGGGGTGGGGGTGGTGGGGGACATGAGTTGGACATGGGTGGGTGCCTGCTGGCAGGTGCCCCACAGTGCTGGGGGGTGGGGGTGCAAGGGGAGATGAGTTGGTGTTCATTAGTTCAAGGAGACATGTGCCTTTGCTGGGGGGCATGCCCATGTTGGGTGGGCTGCCTGCGGGACATGACCAGGGATGCAGGGTAGTCCCCTGTGGTGTGGGCTGCCTGCAGGGGCCGTGGAGGGTGTACAGGGTACACCTGGGAGGACCCACACTGTCAAATCACATGTGGGACTCCCCGGCACCCCTGAAATACACGTACCGTGCAGAAATCGCGTGTAAAACTTCCTGCGCACCCCTGAAATACACGCGCACAGGCTATTCGCGTGTGGAACTTCCCGTGCACCCCTGAAATACACGCGCCCAGGCTATTCGCGTGTAAAACTTCCCGCGCACCCCTGAAATACACGCGCCCAGGCTATTCACGTGTGGAACTTCCCACGCACCCCTGAAATACACACGCCCAGGCTATTCGCGTGTGGAACTTCCCGCGCACCCCTGAAATACACGCGCCCAGGCTATTCGCGTGTAAAACTTCCCGCGCACCCCTGAAATACACGCGCCCAGGCTATTCGCGTGTGGAACTTCCCGCGCACCCCTGAAATACACGCGCCCAGGCTATTCGCGTGTGGAACTTCCCGCGCACCCCTGAAATACACGCGCCCAGGCTATTCGCATGTGGAACTTCCCGCGCACCCCTGAAATACACGCGCCCAGGCTATTCGCGTGTGGAACTTCCCGCGCACCGCTGAAATACACGCGCCCAGGCTATTCGCGTGTGGAACTTCCCGCGCACACCTGAAATACACGCTCCCAGGCTATTCGCGTGTGGAACTTCCCGCGCACCCCTGAAATACACGTGCCCAGGCTATTCGCGTGTGGAACTTCTCACGCACCCCTGGAATACACGTAGCCCGCTCCCCCAGGCCCGATCGCGTGAGGAACTTCACGCGCACCCCTGAAATACACGCGCCCAGGCTATTCGCGTGTGGAACTTCCCGCGCACCCCTGAAATACACGCGCCCAGGCTATTCGCGTGTGGAACTGCCCGCGCACCCCTGAAATACACACGCCCAGGCTATTCGCGTGTGGAACTTCCCGCGCACCCCTGAAATACACGCGCCCAGGCTATTCGCTTGTGGAACTTCCCGCGCACCCCTCAAATACACGCGCCCAGGCTATTCGCGTGTGGAAGTTCCCGCGCACCCCTCAAATACAGGCGCCCAGGCTATTTGCGTGTGGAACTTCCCGCGCACCCCTGAAATACACGCGCCCAGGCTATTCGCGTGTGGAACTTCTCACGCACCCCTGGAATACACGTAGCCCGCTCCCCCAGGCCCGATCGCGTAAGGAACTTCACGCGAACCCCTGTAATACACGTAGCCCGCTCCCCCAGGCCCGATCGCGTGTGAAACTTCACGCGAACCCCTGAAATACATGTAGCACGCTCCCCCAGGCCCGATCGCGTGAGAAACTTCACGCGAACCCCTGAAATACACGTAGCCCGCTCCCCCAGGCCCGATCGCGTGAATGACTTCACGCGAACCCCTGTGATGCACGTACCCTGCTGAAATCGCGTGTGAGACTTCCTGCGCACCCCGGTATACACGCACACGTATTTTTTGTCAGCGGGTGTCCGTGTTTGTGGGTACCCCTTTGCACGTCATTTTTCCTGGAGGGCCACAGTATGGGACATTCATCATGGCAGTATATAGGTGCTATTTGTTGGAGCACCTTTTGGCGCACATTTCTTACAACCGCAGAGACGCTACCGCCTGCTTTCTTGTGGCGGTCGTGTTTGTGACTGTGCGCTGGTTTGAGCGTGCGCTTTTTTCCCCTATTCTATTCCATGAATACGTGTTGTAGGAGAGCGTGTGGGCGTTCCGCGCACTTGTGCCCTGTACTTCCCCCGTGACGCCCACGTTTTGGCAAGTTGTTCCCCATTCCGAGTGTTACGCCCGTGTTCCGCCTACTTTTGTTGCGTGCGCCGCGCTATGTGCGAATTTCGCTGTGGCCTGTGCGATTTTCGCTGTGACCTGGCGCACGCTGTTAGATGGCCTGTGCGCCAACGTGCGCAGCGCACTTTTTTATCGCACATCCGCTGGTTTTCTCGCGCACGGCCTTCCATGAATCGACGTGCGCTGCTTTTCGTGCGATTTTCGCACTTGCACTGCGATTTTCGCTATTCCACTGCGATTCGCACGTTTTTGCCCACTTGTGCCGCGCTAATTATTCCATGAATCGGCCTCTTAGTCGGTAGTTGATTATCCAGGATCTGTATTTCTTAGCTGCTTGCTTAGCCATTTCCACGTCCACCTCTAATTTTGTCCGAGTGGCTAAGCATTTTAATCTTCTCACTTCTCTCCTTTTTGCCACTACCAAGCCTTCAAAGGTGTGAATACCTATTCTTTTAGTTTTGTTCATGCCCTTTTTATCTGGTAGCATTCTAGTAAAGTCGTATACTCAAACGAGGCACCATGTCATGATGTTTAAGTATCCCTTATGTTTCTCTCATAGTTTTTTGATAGATGTTGTACGTCAGTCTTTCTTATTCTCAATCTTGTTCCGGTGTGACATTCTTCCACCTGCATCGGGAAATCAGATCTTTTTTCCCTGTTGCTGCTAACCAGGTAGCGGATAGTAGATTGTGATCACTATTCCTGGTACGAGTCACTGTGTAAGAGGTTGATAGCATAGAGAGGCTTCCAGACCCATAAATGTAATCAATATCAGCCCCTTGATTGCCTCTTTCCCACGTCGGAATCAAATTTGTCTCATCTTCCAATAAGGCAGACAAGTTATGAAAGTTACATGTTTTCATCAGAGAGTCCCACAGTTTTGCTCTTTCAGTTTTTTTAATCAGATTTTTTTTGTTTAATACTTAAGCTCAGGTTTCCAAATTTAGTTATGTAGCTGAAATTGTGTATGATGTAGGCGTCCTTGATAAGGTGGGAGACCATTTTTAGAAAAGTCTCGTTTGTCAGAGCTGCCGGATTCAAGTAGAAATGTATTACTATTAGGGGCGTTTTCTCCATTTGATTTGGCTTGTTCAAAGAATGATTCCATGATAACAGGAGTTGCTGCATGAGTACGTTTTGAAAAATAATTTTTGGCCT
Organism: Ambystoma mexicanum; assembly: GCF_040938575.1. Classification (NCBI taxonomy): domain Eukaryota; kingdom Metazoa; phylum Chordata; class Amphibia; order Caudata; family Ambystomatidae; genus Ambystoma; species Ambystoma mexicanum. Next base: position 625,839,686 of record NC_090921.1, read on the forward strand.
TGCAAGCCCACTTCCCGATCTTATTGCCATAAAAATTCCTGAGGTTGGTCATCCCTTTATCTCTTTGTTTGCTGGAGATAAAAATATTTCATAGCCATCCATGCCAGGGCTTTTTCTCCGCCAGGTTTCTTGGAGACACAGCATATCAAAATCCCCTAAGGTAACATCACTGTACATTGTCAGGTGTTTGAAGCCACGGGTGTTCCAAAACGCCATTTTCAGTTCCTTTCGTCCTATCAATGAAGTCTCCTCAGTTTTTAAGTGGGGATTTACCTGGCCATTAAGCCTCTCTTGTTATGGTCTATGTTAATGGGCTAAAGCTGCTGCTATCCAAGCTCACTTATCTGTATTCTCCTCTTCCAAATTGGTAATTCCATTGGAGCGTGCCCTCTTTGAATCCATCGGCTGACGAGTCGGGTTTCGTTCCTTCAGGATATCTCCCGATGTTTATGGGATCTTTGAACCCTTTAGGGTCTGCTGTTTCCATCTCCATGCTTGAGTCGAGGTGTCTTGTCTTTTCGATACTCTAACTCTCCGCTAGAAAGTTTTTTAAACTCCTCTAATCTTTTGTCGTGGTTCTGTGCATCCATTCCTTTTTTGTTTCTGTCAAGTCAAACCCCAGGATCAGTAGGCTTTGAGCTTCTTCCCTCAGCATCTGTCTGACTACTGGCGATGAAACTTGAAGAAAGACACTATCAGTGCGACTTTCTCTTTCAAATTCTGTGATCTGCAAGTCATTTGAGCGAATATTTCTTAAATTTGGGATACAATTAAATAGGGACAGAATTGTTGCTCTGTTCAATGTGCAGGTTTTCCCTTTGTCCAGGATTCTTTCCAATTTAAAACTTTGAGTTGAAGTAATTTGTTCACCTGGTCTTCGTTCGCCTTTGAATTTTTGAACCAATCTTCTTCTTGTAGTTTCTCTGTCGTGGATTCTCCCATGACTGGAATATGAATCCTTTCTTGAAAACGTCCTTTTGTCATTTTGGTCCCTTGGTTTTTCCTCTTTTTTTTAAAAACATCTTGATTATTCCGCGCAAGCTTTTTACATTTTAAAGATTCATTTGACGGAAGTTGTGTTGAATACAATCTCAATTTTACTTGTCATCTCTTTTCTTTCAAGGTCTTGAATCCTGGGGAGGTTACATTTTCTGGTTCTTCAACCCCCTTCATTTCTTTTATAAGGTTTATTCTTGCCGTGGGTTTTTCTTTACTCATCAAATGGTTATTAGAGTTTCCAGTCCATTCTGATTCTGTTTGTTCTACTGAGTAGATTGATGAATCCATCAGGTCCTGAAAAACTTTTTCCTTGAGGGTTTTGTAACAGTTGGTTTCTTTGGACTCTAGTTCTTGGGGCGGGATGTGGAGGTTTTTGTATTTCTCTTTCCTTTACCCTTTAAATTGCTCATAGAATTCAGACTCGTATTTTGTTCAGGTAGGATCTGGTTTGATTTTGCACCCTCATTATGGTTTTTCTTTTGCCCACAAAAAATTGAAAAATCAGCGCTTTTTCTTCCACCCGTCGTGGTGCTGATATCTTTTTTTTTATGCTTATCGTGGATCAGGTGTTGTTTGTTAAATCCTTTTGTGATCAAGGTTGTGCTCTTTGGGCCCTCACTTGATTCACTTTTCCTATTAAGGATTTGGTTGTCCTCTGCCATGTTTTTCTTTTTGGGCGAGTCCTCACTCTGCTATTTATTGGAAGAAACCGATTTTTCCAGTTCCTCTTCGTTAGTTTTTGACACATCTGTTTTTTTTTTCTCGTGTAATTCCTCTTCTCTTTAGGATGCGTCCTGATTCTTGTTTTTTTTGGCTGTGCTTAGGCGATCTTGAGAGTTCAACCAATCCTATAGGCTTGTCGAGTTGTCATGGGTCTTTCTCCACTCTTTCCCAATTTATTTTCTTTAAGTCTGTTTGAGTTATTACCTCCTTGTGGCTGGTCATTATAATCATGTAAAGTTCTTTGAAAATCTGAGGCCACAGAGCTTTGAGTCTCGGATCTACAGGCTGTTTGTTGTTGTTTCCCATTTTTCGCGGCCGATAAGTATCCCTCTATAAAAATCTATTTGGAATGGACAATTACAATTATCGTTGAATTGTCCTTCATTGAGTAGTTTAGAGCCTTGTAAAGGGAGTTTACTGAAGGGAGCCAGGGCTATTGTTAGGGTGGTCCTTTCCCAATGTAACGTCCTGAGGGGGCGATCACTGCCAGTTTTCTCTAGATTTATTGTCTTCCACGTGCCCTTGCAAATTTGTTTCCTTTCGGTTTGTTGCCGTTTTTTCAGTACATGACTGTCTGTACCTTCCAAACCGCTCAAATCATTTGGACGGGTATCTTGAGATAGGTCTATTAATACTAGGGCCTCTCCATTAGGGACATTTACCTCAAGAACTCTTAGCTCTTTATTCTGTCTTCTTTTGTTTGTAAACTCCTTTACTCCGTTTGAGCGTTGCTGTTGATTTAATTGGACGTCTGATGTGCTGTAGAGATTTGGGGTGCTTTGTCCGAGACAATACACTTTGGGATAAAATTCCTCTGTGTTTTGCCGGTCTGTCCCCTGTTCTCTACTATTTTCTGTTACTCCGTTATTCTGATGTTCATGTAAATCATGGTTGGCTTTTCTGGTATCCTTAGATTGAGCCGTATCGAAGTGCCATTTAGTGTTTGAAGCTTTGGGGGGGGGGGACAGTTCCCAAAAAATCTTACTGCATAGTCCTCTTGAACATTGTGCTCAAAAATCCCTTCCAATAATTCGGCATCTGAAATTTCTTTAACTCTGCCTGAGATAGCAGAAGAAGGCTTTTTTTAGAAAAAAGGTGTTTGGATCTGTCTTTCCAATACCCGTTTTCCTCATTAGTTTTTTATAAGGGCCCTGGGCTTTAGGAGTTTTTAACCCCGTAGTTTTTGATGATTTTGAAAGTTGGGGTTTTTTTTGGGGAGATTTCGTCTCATTTGCTTTTTTTGGTGTATTGTTTGACCACTGCTTTGGAGGTCGTGGGTCACCTCCTTTCGGCCTCTCGCAGCTTTCGATGTTACTGCATCCAGATATCGCTTTTGATGGGTTATTTGGAAATAGAGTTTTGGAACAATCCATGGCCTGTACCAAATGTAAGGCTTGAATTGTTTTAGAAGTCAGATCATGGTTTGACTTAGCATGGAAACTCTTTGGGGGTTCCTCATCCGTTCCGACGTCTGCAGTATCATTTTCTAGCATCAGACTGTCTATGCTTCCTTGTATGTTTCTGACAGGGTGAGTTGTATTGTCAATTTGTGCTTTTATTGATTTCACACATCAAAACCTCCTCGGGTCCTTTTGGACTCCCTCCCGGGTGAGAAATATCATGAACCCACTTGGTGGTAGGAGCGGCAAGGGTTTTGTGTACTGGAAAAGTTACCTGAAGTTCGGGGAAGTCGCCTCTGGTTTCATCATTCAGACTGAGGGGGGAATCTGGGTATCTGAGTCTTTTGCCAGTTCTAATTCCCCCTGTCCCTCCCCCCCAATATCCTGGTGGTGAACCAACCTGTGAGCCTATCTTCTGCATAGAGCAAGTGTTTTTTTAATTATTGAAAAATCTCCTCCAAGTTCACAGAATTATGACAGTTAGTGGGGAAGTCTTCCAGTAGTTACAGAGACCCACTAAAGTTTGTTGCTCTTGAAGTTGTTTGAAGTACGTTTAGTTTAGGCAGGACATGGATTTAGGCCCTAAAACACTGATATATTTCATGTTTTACTGGCAATATGGAGCCGCCTCGCTGATGCTCCTCCAGTTAATGTTGCGTAGTCACAGGCTCCTCCGGGGACCCCCCCCACTGACAGAACGCACATGGGGCGCGTGCTCTTAGTTCGGACTCCATGGTCACTCCTCGTTTTTCATAACAAAACAGCAAAAGAGGTAGAATGCACACAACACACAACAATACACTGCACCCAAAATAAACACCCCTTTAATCACATGCCACACCAGACCCATCAGTCACTTCCCAGTCCATGGTCTGGGCCCACCAGTTCAGGGGTCCAAAACATAGTCATTGGGAAGGGCATGCTTCCCCCTCCCGACCCTCAGGGGATACCTCCTGCCTGCCTCGCAGATTGGGCCCTCCTCACCTGTGTCCCCCAAACCTGGGGAACTCGGTGGATGGGCCAGGCCACTGCCCTCGTCTGGTACATCACCATAGCCCCTTCTTTGAATCACCTCCGACCTGGTTTCTCCAATCTCCTTAAAGAAGCTGGCATTGCGGGTGACAGTGGCAGTCCAATCAGAAGCAGTCACGATTGAGCCGTGCACCACCACCACGTCCATTGGATCAGGCTTGTATGATAGCGACAGCTTACCTTGAGGGTGGCAGTTCTTTACAAGCACTCCATCTCCCGGAGCTAGCTGCTGTGGCCGGAGTCCTCTCCTGATGTTCTCCCCCTCCGTCCTGAGACTCCTCTCCCATTCCACCTGAGCATTGTCAATGACGGCCAGTTCTCTCTCCTTCACTTCTGGAATCAGACCCCTTGGACATCGTCGAAACATGGCTTCTGCCGGGGCCATTCACATGGATGCATGCGGGGTGGCCCTGTACTCCCTTACAAACTGATACAGAACTCTCTGCAGGCAATGTCCTTGGCCTTGGGCGATTTGAAACACCTTATTTAGTGTCCTCATCAATCTTTCTGGTTCGCCATTCGCCCAAGGCCAGACAGTAGTGATCTTGCAATATTGGATCCCGAATTCCTCCATCAGTTGGGCGAAACGGTCCCCCTGGAACGGTGGTCGATTGTCAGAACACAAGCTCTGAGGCAGGCCTTGGGTAGCAAAGATATTCTCCAGTGCCACAGCCACCTTGTCAAATTATACCGAGTCAATAAACTCAACCTCTGGATAATAATAATAATAACAATAATAATAATATAGCGCTGACACTGACCCAGGGGCTTAATGGGGCTAAACATATACTGCAAAGACAACAGGCGGCTTGTACACTGACAGAGCGTCATGTCAGATGGATCCGGAAGCTAGGAAATACTGTTAGCTAAACATAAGGGTTTTCAGTCCCTTTCTAAATTCTTCTCTCAGGTTAATGGGAAGTCCATTCCACAGAATAGGAGATGCAGAGAAGGCGCATCCAGTTATGGCCTGTGTCAGCCGGCAGACGGGAGTCTTAAGGAGAGAGCAGTTGCTGGATCTCAGGTTATAATTACTGGATTTGAGAACCAGATCATCCTTAAGATAGATCGGGCCCGCATTTTTAAGACAGTTAAAGGTGTTTACCAATGACCAAAACCAAATTCTCTCCTTGATTGGGAGCCAGTGTAGATCTCTTCTTGCGACCGAAATATGATCCCTTTTCGGTTTACAACAACTCTGACAGCATTATTCTGCATCACTGGGAGTCTATTGATCTGGCAGTTGGGTAAACCAATCAGGAGGCTACTACAGTAGTCCATTCTTGAACTAATTAGACCACCCACTAATGCTTCCCTGCTTGTTCTAGATAGAAATGTGCAGGTATGAGATAAATGTTTGATATAGTAGGCTGTGGAAGCAACAAGACTGCTGACCTGCGCCTTCATATTCAAGCTACAGTCCAAATAGACCCCTAAAGTTTTAATTTCAATAATACAGCCACCAATCACGAATTGGATATACTGTCCTTCCAGCTTGCAAATGTTCTTTTCTGTTCCTACAAGTGTTAACTCCGTCTTGCTCGTATTGAGCGAGAGGCCGTTAGTACTCATCCAGGTTTGGATAAGACAATAGATTCACAGACAGGTCCAGCACCATAAGCATGCTAGTATTTCCCTGGTCCATGTGCCGAGGAAGTCTGGACTTTAAATCTAGAAGAGCTGTTTCTGTACCATACTTTTCTCTGAAGACGGATTGTCTTAGGTTAAGGATGTCAACGGTTCTCATATGGGCGAGCACTTGTGTATATGCCACCCTGTCCAGAATGTTCATCAGAAAAGGGGAGTTAGAGATAGGTCTATAGTTTAGCGGGTCGCTGGGTGAGAGGTTAGGCTTCTTTAAGAGCGGTGTGACCCAGGATTGCTTAATGCAGGCTGCTACAGAGCAGTCTCTAAAATACGCATTTATAAAACTGCAAAGAGTGGAAATCAGAGCAGCAGAGGATGCTTTAATAGCTAGTGCAGGACAAATGTCCCCCTTACAATATGAAGGCTTAAGTTTCTCTATGATTGACATAAGTTCAGCGTCACATATAGGTTTAAAAGAGAAGAGCTCTTCTGGTTTCTAGCTCTTGGGTATAGGGTTGGTCATATTGGGATCATTTCCTACCATAGTTTTGTTAGATAGCCGGATACCAGCTTTAATCTTGCTAGTTTAGAATCCCTTGCTTCTTGGACCATATTACATCATGTAAACGTATGAATTTGCATAATACCGCCTGATATTAAATGTTGGCCTAAGAGCATTTGCATCGTACTATAAATCGCATTTAAATGAACTTGCAATAAGCTGTCTATGCCACCATCTTAAAGTTATCTGCCATTTTGCTAAACTCCTGCTTTCTGTCCCATGCTAGAAATTGTGTTTTTGGCTCCAGCAGAGCAAAATGAACTTTGCATTGTGTCAACGTAGATAAACATGTTTAAGCTGCTAAGGTGAATTGTTTGTCCTGCATTAACAAAACTCGGTGCTAAACAAGAGTCATATTTAATCAGTAATTTAGATATCATCTGTACCAACAGTGTCTTCCCTGTACAAACAGAAAAACAGAATGTTGAATAGCTGAATATGTGCTTTTGCAGAAATCTTTGTTTTCACTCCTTGAATCTAAGCTGACTTCAAACTCAAGAACAAACGATAGGCAAATATGAATGATTAAAATAAAGAATGTTACCATTGTGTCTTATGTGCAGAAAAACATGTCTAGTGTTTGAGGAAAACAATGAACAATGTATAGTTGTTTGAATCCGTATTAGTTATGTGAACTGGCTACGAACCCTAGTGAATGGATAACAAGAAGAAGGACTGGACGGTGTAACCGGGATTGTGGAAAATTGTATATAAACCTGTGTCTTTGTAATGTCCATCACTCTCTCATCTCACAGTGTCCGCTACCACACATTGCGAGGTGTTGAGAGACCAGACAGCTGTTCTGTGAAATAAAAGTGTACTTTGACCATTGTACTTGTGACTGGCGTATTTCTATTAAGTGGTATTAAGCCTCTATATTTCTTTTAATCTTTCAACCAGTTGGCATCTCTGGTGATTGTACACAATCACTGTTTAGGCCTGAGAAGAAGGGGTTTTCATCCTCGAAACGCGTCGCCAAATGAAAAACAGACTACTAGCAACACTTCTTCAAATTGTTCCTTTTTTTGCAAGAGTATTGTGACTGCTTTTGCCTTCAAAATTGTTTTTGTCTTCAAAAACCTTTTTTGTAACCCTAAAACAAAATATACACATTTTTGTGTTTTACGAAATTTGCTTTCGGTCTATTATTATTACCTACAAACAGAATTAATCATTTTGAGTTTACAGTAGTTGGTTTCCCCAACACACAACAGTGTGCAGGGGACGGGAGGGTTCAAAGCTTGAGCCTTCTCTTTCTTGTGTTTTATTATGTGTGGAGGTCTTGTGCCAGGATCTCAGTTCCTCCCCCGCACCTTAATTTAAATTGACATTTGTTTTGGACTATTTTCATAAAAAGTTTACCAGATTAGGAGTGCACCAATTCTTGTATTTCTCTTATCTCTGGTGATTGTGTCCATGTTGTTACTTTGTGCAGTTTCGAGCTCTCTAAACACTTTAAAGAGCTCCTTAGGTTGTGATTGAGCTTTAGCTATACGATCATCATGGTGAGCTCTCTTAGTTGCAATAATGGCCTTCTTATAGTTATTAACCAGTGTTTGATATGTTTCTTTATCCGAATCAGTTCGTGAAATTTTCCATTTGTAGAGGGCTATTATTGTATTGCTTTTCATGGCTTGCAAGTCAGTGGAGAACCAGGAGTTGGTCTCTCTTTGCAATATTTTCTTAAGTCGCTGAGGAGTGTCCACAGCTTTAATCAGAGTGTCCTGATAGGAGTCTATCATTTCTTCCACAGAGCATTCAGCATTTACCTTCTCCTATAGTCCACGAGTCCAAGGAGCTAAAGTTTCTGGGGTCAGCTTTTTAAGGTTTCTACAAAGAATAGTGGTAGATATAGGTTTCTTGTTGATTACAGTTTATTCAGAATCGATCTCAAAGTAGATAAACAGATGATCAGACCAGAGGCACGGGCTGACTGTCAGATTGGGTGGTGCTATATTAAGACACGCCAGCCAGTCAAGCGTATTCCCCTTCATGGGTAGGAGCATAGACATATTGGGAAAAGCCCAGATTTGAGAGAGCTCTATCCAGCAATTTGGCTGGATGATCATTATTATCACCTGGCCAGTAATTAAAATCTCTGAGAAGTACAAATTTGGAAGAAGGTTTTAGGAAAGTTAAAAGGGGATCCTTCATAGGAGTAGGTGGGTGATAGACAAGGATAACATTCACAGTATTTTCCGCATGTAATCTGATTTTAATATGTAGAATGTCACAACTATCTATATGCAAAATGTCAGTTTTTCAGACATCTAAAGAGTCTTTAAAAATAATTTCTACCCCTCTCCCCTTATCTTCCAGCCTGTCCTGGCAAAGTATTTTATAGCCATGAGGTACTGCCAGGACAAGAGAGGGACCCGCTGCAGGTTACAACACAAATATTAATGTTGTGTGTAGAGTTGTATGCAGAGACCTCTAGAGCATGTTTCAAAAGAGACCGCGTGTTGAGTAAAAGGCATTTGAGTTTAAAGTTGGAACTATGCTTGCTCTTCGTGGGGAGCATGAGCATTGTTTGAGGAGCACTAATGGCATTATTGCTCATAAGCTTATTTTGCTCTTCATGGCTAGCAGCGTAATGCTCAGGAAGTGCTAGTTGAGAATTAAGGACCTTATCGGTATCTCTAATATTATTATCAATGGCGGTTTCTAAAAGATCCTTGTTCAGGCATGAGTGTCCAACATGCAGAATATCATTAACTGTGTTAACTGTGTGTGGTCCTAACTCAAAGCATATCAAAGTATGCATGTTCTGAATGCGAGAACTAAAAACTGCTGCCATTTCTAGGAAACAAGCCGTTCTCCGTTCGGAGTCCGCTCTTTTCTTGGCGATTAGATGAAGGATAGTTGGGAGACTCATGGTACTTACCAAATAAAAATGTCAACTGCAAAGGAGAAGGACCCAGAGACCCCGAAGTGCCATGTACCGGCACAGACCGGCTTGCCCCCTTCGCGCCGGCACGTTCGCGCCGGGTTTCTATGGAAATAGAACTAATGCCTATGGGATTGCAGTTTCTCTCTCTCTTAGTGCATGCAGAGACCCGAAAAGGCTCTGATTCAACTTGCACCGAAAGAAACAGCAGCAAGAGTGTATGAGCACCGAAAGGCACAAATAAGGTCAGTAAAAAATAATAATATTCACACAAGCGTCCACACTTAAAACCAAATGCAAGCTAAAAAAAGGAAGTTTTAAAATGGGCATCACAGGCTGAATACAAGTGGTTAAAAATGAGCAATTTAGACAGAATAACTAACAACAGGCATGTGAAATGGAACAATTAATGGAGAAGAAGGACAGCGAGATACTTATGTAGCCGGCACAGACCGGTTTCTATGGAAATAGAGCAGAGAACTATAATGCCTATGGGGATTGTAGTTCCTCTCTCTTAGAGATCCAAAAAGGCTCTGATTCAACTTGCACTGAAAGAAACAGCAGCAAGAGCGTAGGAGCACCGAAAGGCACAAAATATCAGGACCATTCTTCAAAGACCACCAGGAAATGAGTGTTTCCGGGCCTGTGGACCCGAAATCGGCATGGACTTTTTCCCAGGGCTTTGTCCCTCTGGCCATGGTCTCGATCAGAGGCTCCTTCTGCGGCGAGGACACCACCTGGCACCACATGCAGGCAGCAAGAAACTACTCAACCCGCCTCTCAGGGTCTGGGAACCACACTTTCAGTTGCAGGCGGGCCTTGGTTTTGGCAATTCCTTGGTGTCCCTGGTGTACCAACTCAATGACCTGGGGGACCTTGCACCGTGGTATTACTATTCAGTTCCCCAAGAGTAACAGTCCCAACTCCACAAATGTCAGTTCGTCCTTGACCCTCCACAGCTGTTCTAATGCCGATCTTGTCTCTTGGGTCCTCTGAGCCAACTTGTCCACGACCGACCTCCATGAATCCCATTGAAGGGCTACCTTCAGGATGTTGAAACACTCATCATCGGCCGCCACGTGTTCTAGTTCGTGGATGGGCACAGAGTTTCGAGTTCCCACATCCACTACCAGCCTCACATGTTCATCGGCCTCATCAGCACTGATGTTTCCGTGTCCATCTGGCTCGCAACTGGGGTGTCTGGACAATTAGTTGGCTGTGTTACTGCTGCCGGGACGGTACACCAAAGAGACCACATATTGAAGCAGAGCCAGCATCCACCTCTGGATGCAGGCAGGAGGCTTGGACGACGAACATTCCATGATCGGCAGCAGGGGCTTGTGGTCCGTTACCACAGTCACCAGCCGTGCCAGCACATATAGGTGGAAATGGTGATATCCCCACAGGACCACCAAGGGCCTCTCTCTCTCAATCTGGGAACATCGCTGTTCCGTTTCTGATAGTGCCTTGCTCGCATATGCGATCGGCCAGACCTCACTGTTCACACTCGTCTGGGTATGTACTGCCCCCAGACCAAAAGGGCTGGCATCCACCACAATTTCTAAGGACAACACCGGGTTTAAGAAGACCATTGGATCCTCTGCTGTCAGTGCCCCCTTCACGTCCTCAAAGGCCGCCTGCTCAAGGGGTCCCCACTGCCACATAGCGTCTTTCTTGGTTAAGGCCCACAGAGGTTCTGACCGAAATGCGAGATTTCTGATGAACTGGCCACAGTACATGAGCATCCCCAAGAAGCTTCGGACCTCGGCTACATTCTCGGGGGTCCGTGCCTCCATGATGTCCTTGACCTTGCGAGCATCCGGTGACACACCCCCTTATTTGAACACAAATCTGAAGTATTCAATGGTCTTCTTGAGGAACTCGTACTTGTCCTTATGCAGAGTTAACCCGAGTGCCTGGAGCAATTACAAGGTCTTCACGAGCCTGTCTAGGGGCTCCACCTTCGTTCTTGCAAACAACAGGATGTCGTCCCTAATGTTCAGGAGCCATACAAGTCAACGATGGCCCCACGGATGATATTCTAAAAGACTTCTACCGCAGATGACAAACCAAAATGCAGGCCTTTGTACCGGTAGAGGCTGCGGTGCGTGGTGAAAGTTGTTATGTACCGAGAATCCGGGTGCATCACCTCCTGATGGTACCCGGCCCGAAGATCTATCTTTGAGAAGAAACGCGCCCCCTGCAGTTCTGCAATGATATCATCAATCGTGGGGGTGATATTTCGTTCACATTTAATCGCCTTGTTTGTGAGCCTCATGTCCACACAGATCCTTATAGAGTCAGGTTGTTTGGGCTTTCTGGCAATGACAACTGGAGACACCCAGAAGGTCGGGCAATCCACTTCCTCAATTATGTCCAACTCCCCCACTCTGTCCAGTTCCTTATCCACAAGGTCCTGCAAATGAAGTGGGACTCATCAGTGTTTCAGGGTAATGGGTTGGCACGACTCGTCAATGTGGAGCCACACTGGGTCGCCGGCCATGCAGCCAATTCCTTCGAATAGCTAGCTGTATCTTGCCAGCAGCCTCTGCATGTCCTCCACATACAATGAGTATGTAAAGCTCACAATGCTGAGTGCCACTGCTGGTGCACAACTCAGGCTGGGTTCCTGCTGACGCTTGTTCTGTAGAACCGGGCCTTGTGGACGACCCTCCATGCTGTACGTAGACTTCAAATGCCCCAGTCAGCGGGATCGGTTTTCACCGACAAATGTAAAGATATGCGCCCTTGGCTTCTGTAGTTTGGGCGGCACCACCATGGCGTTGTAGTGCATCCTTGCCATTACACTGACAGACGCCCCTGTGTCCACCAGCACCGGCACCATTTATTAATTCCCTCTCACCAGACACCATGGCTGTCTCCTGTTGGTTGTCTGCAGACACTCAAGATGAAAAAGATGTTTTCTTCCTCCTCTCCATCATCCTCCTCATGAGGGGCACCGTCCTCCCCCTGGTCTATCTGGTAGACATTGGGTGGGTGCTGTGAACTAAAGAACCCTGCCCGCACTGGCCCCCTTGCTATCACCACCTGCACTGGGGCTCTGCACATGCAGGCATAGTGGTCAAGCACCCCGCAATGTTCACAGGCCTTCCCTTGTGCCAGTCTTTTAGTGGGGTGTGGGAGGTCATACCCATACTTTGTACATGAATCAAGGGCCATTGGACCCTGTCCTGCTGGCCTCCACTTGGACGCCTGACTCCTCTACCACCTTGACCGCGGCCCACAGCACACACATCGTCCACTTTCCCTGGGTGCACAGCCGCGTCCATCCTTGATCCACGCACCTCTGACACCTCTTGGAAGCGTCCGAGTTCCAGTATGCGAGGCAGTGTGATTCCCAGCTCTTGCAACACTTGCCTATGCAGTTTGGCAGATGGACATCCTTGTATGAGCTGGTTCCTAATCATTGATACAATATCAGGATTATCCCAGGCACACGACAGGGACATGCAGTGCAGCCACCCGTAAAAGTTGTCCAAAGACTCATCATCCTTTTGCTTGGTGCTGCACATCACAAACCGATAGTCTGCGTTGGCAAGCAGCATGAAATACTCTTGCAGTTTGTCTTTAGCTGCAGCATATGCTGCATTCGCAGATGTCAAGGGGCCTCATTACGACCCTGGCGCTAAGGGGTCTGCGCCAGCGTTAGCTGCGCGGACCCCTTACCGCCAACTACGAGTTCCTGGAGCGCCATGGTCATTTTTCCGCCCGCTTTTTGCGGGCGGAAAAATCCATGGCGCTCTGGGACCTTGGTGTTAATTACGCCACCGTATTTTACGGTGGCGTAATTAACTCCTTCCCCACTCCCATTGAGCCCTATGGGGCCGAAATGGGAATGGGGAAGGGTAAATGGGTCAATGGGGACTTACCGCCCCGCCGACCTCGGAATGGGGCGGTAAGTCCGCCATCCGCCATGGCGTAAAGGGACTTTGCGCCATGGCCGGAAAGTCCGTCGCTGGCGGAAAAAATCCGCCAGGGTCGTAATGAGGGCCAAGGACTGAAAAACCTCATGTACCACTGGTCCTGCTGAGTATAGGAGCGTAGCCACCTTGCTGTCTTCTTCCGTCTCCCCAGTGGCCCGGAAGTACATGTCAAGTCTATCAAACCACATTCTCCATCTCGGTCCTAGGCTGGATGGAGCCCCCGAGATATCAAACTCAGGAATTGGTGTGAGTGCCCCTGCTGTCTCTGCACATATGCAGTGACTGGGCAAGCTGGTCCTGGTACTTGGGCAGCAGCCGCCACTGCAGCAACATGGCCATCCATTGTAGCGAGTGCACAGGCAACCCACAAGAGTACTGGGGCTGCAACTCACTGACGTGCTGCTCCAGGTACAACTGCGCACAAATGTTGAGTGTGATGTTGGCCAGACACACCCTCTGCAGCTACTTCTGATGATCCTCCTCCACCACCACACAGCCAGCTAGTGCCCTAACAGGCACCGTCTTCAACTGTTCAAAAAGGTGTGCGTAGAGCCACTTGGCACTCTAATTGCCTTGGGTACTAAATACATTACCTCCCCTACACCAATGTCCAAACAGCCAGGAATAACAAAGAAGGAACTCCTACTCCATAGCTAATGGCTCCAAAAATTGAGTTGGTTGTCCAGGGGACAAAGAACAAAAGACGGTCGGCCTCCCCCAGTTCCGCACCTCACACTCGACATGCTGGCAATGTCCAAAGCATTTCAAAATTAAGAATACACAGCACAATGCTGTCCCCTATGCAGGGAATCCAAAAATGTCACGCGGGGGCGGTGGGGGCTCACAAGCACTCCTGAAAGCAGCCAGGACCCTCTCCACCATGTGCGCAAGATGGCGGCCAAAACCGCGTGGTCACCGCCAGCTCCGCGGCATGTGAAGGTGGAGGAAAATAAATAAAATGCTCTTCTTTCCTCACCACCTATGCCTGGGTCACATCCCTATCTTTGTCGCCACTGTTGCTTAGTCACAGGCTCCTCTGTGACCCCCGTGAGCTCCCCACTGTACAGGGCACATACGGTACGCGTGCTCTTAGTCCAGGCTCAACGGTCGCTCTGGTGCGGCCTTGGAACATCCCCTTTATTTAAAGCACACGCTGCAGAGTTGCATTAATCCACCCCGTGTGCACGCCCTTCAAGGGGCAGCACCACACTTAGGAGGCTTCCAAAAATGGCCTCTATACGGCTCAGCATTAGGGTATTATTGAGGATACTCGACTGAAATGTCCGAACTATGATGTGTTCCTAGCACTGAAGCTCCGACCAGTGCACACGTAGCAGTGAACACATTCAACCTTCACAGCAAATGTGAGCACAAATTATGCTTCATTTCCTGGGCAGTAATGTACATATAATCCACAAAATAATTTTACGCACCGTAAACAGCATGCGGGCAGTTCAGGTGCGATGCACTGTGTAAGTGGAAATGGCAGGCATGGGGGGGTCCCATTTCAATGGCCTTGTCCTGATTGGAACATCCAATTCAGAGAACAACTGTTGGCTAGGGACTCACACTGCACGTCAACATACACAATGCCGAAATAATGTTTTACAAGAGTAGGTACTGACTGGCCCTGGTTGCGGGGAAGAGAGTTAGTCAGAGAGAGAGAGAGAGACGGAGAGAGAGAAAAAACAAGAAATAGAGCTAGAGAGACAAAGAGAGAAATGGAAGAGAAAGGTGGATGAGAGAGAGCGACGGTAAAACATATATGGTGCCAGACAGAGAGGGAAACAGAGGTCGAGAGCCAGGAGATGAGGCAGGTGGTAAAGAGACAGAAAGAGTGGGCAGAGAGAAAAAGAGCAATTAAAAAGAGAACGAGAGAGATGGGAGGGTGGGGTCATAGAGAGAAAAAGAGGGAAGAGAAGGATATCTGTGAGGGATGATAGGCAAATAGGAGACAAGCATAACATTGTGAACTGTGCTGCTCTGAACGCATGGACACAAAGGAAAGAATATACAAACACAAACGTTCCAACCGGCTGGCAGCGATCAGTACATTTACTAAGAAAGGTAGAGGTTAGATACCTACTGTAGCGTTTTGACACACTACTCCCTGAAGGCTACAAGATCCTCTCTGAACCCGGGCCTATCAGGTCAGGAGGGGGAGTCATCTTGATCTTCCCAGTTAGGATCAGTGTTTCTACCATTCCCATTCAGCCTGGTCTGCAGTCTCTCTCTCTCTCTCTCTCTCCTGTCTCCTCTCTTACTCTGGCCACCTTCTATAGCCGCCGGGCCAGTACACCCTTTTCCTCTCTGAATGGGCTGACCTGGCATCTTCTTTCCTTTCCAGCACCTACCAACTCCTCCTGCTGGGGGATCTCAACATCCATATTGACTCGACTGACTCCTTCAGGAGCTTTCTGCAAAGTATGCGACTCGCTCAATCTCCGCATTCTATCATCTGGTCCTACGCAGACTGATGCCCACACCTTGGATGCTCTCATCTCCACCGACATCCCTCGCTCTATCCCTCGCACTATCCCACTCTCAAGGACTTATCACTCTCTTCTCGCCTCTCACTTGAAGCTTTCTTCTCCTTTAGCACTGGCACAACCTGCACTGCCTCCCACCTACAAGGTCTTCTGACCCAGGGAAAAAGTGTCAGTGGCTTTCTTTGCTTCCACCTACTCCCCTCCTCCTATTCATTTGGCAGACTCCCACCCTGACACAGCCCTCTATAACTTTCACCTTTCCATCTCCAATACTCTCGACATTCTTAATTTGGTATGATTCTTCAAAAATTATTTCTCTGTACCATCTTGTCCTATCCACTTTCTTGTAAGCGTTGCATCAGCGCTACCGAAGGAAAGTTTCCACGCTTGGGAGTAGGCAAGGACTGAAAGCTGTTTCGATCTATCCTTCTGTCTTCCAGACCAACCCTGTATTACCACAGTCACTGTGCACCAATGTTCATCTCTGTTTAAGGGATCAGACACTGCCCTTTTTGAAAACCATACACAGTTGTGTGTTGCCCTTCTTTTGTGTTAAAACACTAGCCTGTTAGGGCTTTACCCTGTACACTGCTATTATTAGTGCCCCCCCCTTGTTATGACCATCACAGATCAGGCCCTGGCGTGGCTCGCATCCTTTCTTTCTGACCGTCCCTCCCAGGTGGAGCTTGGGTCCTTTCTCTCCGCTATCACTCGCTCTACTTGTGGGGTCCCCCAGGGATGTAATCTATTCCCTTGGTTTTCCAATGTCTACATGGCCCCTTTGGCCCACAAGACCTCTGCATTCACCGCCAACTTTCAGTGTTATGCAGATGGCACGCAACTCTCTTTCACGTTGCCCTCAGCCTCCCCCTCCACTGTGCTCATTCCAG
This sequence comes from Ambystoma mexicanum, assembly GCF_040938575.1. NCBI lineage: Eukaryota > Metazoa > Chordata > Amphibia > Caudata > Ambystomatidae > Ambystoma > Ambystoma mexicanum. The sequence continues at coordinate 625,856,199 of NC_090921.1, forward strand.
ACTGTGTCCGCAATTCAGTCCTGGTGTGCTGCTAATGATCTCTGCCTTAATGCCAGCAAGGCAGGGATTGCCCTCATTGAGACCCCTGCTCCCACTTTCCCACTCTCACTCTGACTGGCCTTCCTTGGTCCTGCGCCCACACCCACTAGTAAGGCAAAAAATGTGGGGTCATCTTCAACTCCACTCTCCCCTTCTATTCTCACATCTTGGACATGTCCAAAAAGTCTCACTACCAGCTGCTCCTCCTCTGAGTTTTTCTACTTTTTCTCACCTTCCCCCAGAGGCTCACTGTCTCTGGAACCCTGGTTCTCTCTAGACAGGACTACTGCAACAGTCTCTTTCTCAATCTTGCTATTTATACTCTCCAACCTCTTCAACTTATCCAGAATAGAACCGCAAGACTTATCCTTGGCCTCAAGCCCAGGGAACGCATCTCTCTGGCACTAAAATCAATTCACTGGCTGCCCGTGGCTGCAAGGATCAGTTCAAGTCCCTCTGCATAGTCCACAAAGCTTTCTGTGACCAGATCCCTTACTATCTACAACGCTCTCTTCCCAAATACTCTCCTACTAGAGCCCTCTGCTCACCCTCCTCCAACTCTCTGCGGGTGAGCCGTTTCTCCAAAAAGATATTTGGGGGTAGATCCTCATCCTCTGCAGGTCCCTGCCTCTGGAACAACCTACCTTCCTCTCTCTGTCTTGAGCCGGACCTCCTTAGGTTCCAGAAACTTCTCAAGACCTTCTTCTTCTCTTTCTCTCTCCATCTCCCCAGCTAACCTCCTTTCCCTGCCCTTTTCCCCTCATTCTTTCTCCTCCCCAATCTGCTCAGTTAGCTGACTGGTCGCCTGGTGTACCTCCAGAGCCTCACAGGGCTCAGGCTCCCCCGCCAGTCCTGCACTTGCCCACGTGCCTCTGCACTCTGCATAGCACTTCTGCAATAGAGGGGCAACCACTCTGCACTTAACCCATGCCCTTGCTGGACTGGGTGCACTTTCCCCCCTTCCTCTCCCTCTTAATTCCTGTTCTGCTCACTTGCATGACCTGTTTGTATCAGGCCTAGCAAGTCTGTCTGTCTGTGTCCTCTCTCTGTTCTCCCCTTCTTAGCTTGGTCGTGCTTGAAAAACTCCCGGATAGGTGCATTGGATGCCCAGCCATCAAGCAATATGAATTGTCGCCAGGCAATGCAAGTGCTGTAGCTTTTTGATCTATTTGACCCCCTCCTCTCCCCTCAACTTTTTGTCACGCACTTCACTAGCAGATATCCCTCTGGCCTAGTATGCTAGTTATTGTTGTTAGATCATTCAGAATCTTCAAGGCCTAAGAATGATGGCTGAATTCCCTTGTTCCTTTCCTGCCTGGAAGAGCTTTGAAGCACTTCACTTGTGTATAAGCGCTCTACAAATAAACAATTACAATTACAATTAGCATAAACATGCGTAGGTTGTGTGCTCCTCTTACCTGGAAGACTTTCGGGGCACTGATTAGAGATGCCAGGGCAGAGGAAAGTGTTGCCGAGAAAATACCAGCTGTGATGAGCGGGCCAAATCCAGAAAACATAGCCATCACCTTGTGGAAGAGAGGGTTTGTGAAAACAAGTTATCTTTCAAGGTATACGTTTAATTACAGTGGATGCGTAATGAACCAGGCATGCCATCTCTTGCTGTCACTCATTACATATTTTCCATTCAAGTCATCCCCATTGCTCACGTGCACGATGGACAACGTGCTTCTGCAGTGACATCAACAGATGAACCCTTTTCTATGAAGGAAATAGAAGCATGAGCTTGTGCTTGCGTGTGTGTCTATTCTTTCATTCTCTAATAGGGCAAATGGTTGTCCAGTGATAACGTCATCCAGGAAATGTCCGCTAGGGGGTGACATTTCCCAAAAAATCCACCTTCAGTAAAATCAAACACTTTCCCAAAATATTCTAGGATTGGAGTTTATTATATAAAATGATACCCCTCTTTGAATATTTGGGGAAAGTATTTTAGGGGTCAGGAAAAATAAGTCGCCTACCTTGCGACCTTTTCCAGGCGACATTATCACATGGAACCTGCAAATGTATAGTTTGTCTGGAAGCTTAACCTCTCTCATACACACCTGTCCTTAGAGGCGCATTGGTGCAGACTTAATGTTGATGCTTTAATTAAAATGTTTCTAAACCATAATGGATGTTTCCAGACTTGCATACCCGCGTGCTACATAATCCTACTTCTTTAGCAGCACAAAAGTGCAGCCCATTGTGCCACAGCCGAGACTAATCCATTCCTCAAGAGTCAATCTATTGTACTAAGCAACACCTGAGGGAAGCCCAATCACCAGCAGCTGAACTCTCAGGAAGTGATTAGTGGACGAGCACTGCTGACGTAGCTGGGGCTTCTGTACCTGGCTCCCTGTGCTGGCCTGGAAGGACAGCGCTATACCTGCACGAGTCTTTGAGCTCCCAGTGCTTTGGAGCTCCCTCAGTCCCTGCATCCGCTTACGAGCCTCCTCCCTCGAGCCCTGCTACTTACTGCAGGGTTGGTAGGCTCTGAGCCTGATCCACACTGGCCGGATAAAGGTGGGCTGCACATCCTGCGGTGGGGAAGGAACAATGGTGCAGATGATGTGAGGGCAATCGGTGCCTCAGACGCCTTGATTGCTTGCTGGGGCCCTTTAGCAGGCCTTTAGTCCATTTTAGGGCCAGACCTTCTCTGTTGCCCTCTGTGACTTTGTTCCCTACCTCCTACTCCCACCTTGTATATATCTGTGCACAGCCCCCCCTCTCTTTCCCTTTCCTAAGCGTATGATAGCTTGGGTGTAGGTGAGGTTTTTGGGGTAGGTGGGGCACCAGAGGTGACTGCGAGCAGTACGTTCTTGAACCCCTTGTGCTCCCTGGATTCCCAGCTCGGCCTCTGCCCACCCACACCCCTCGCCCCCCCCTCATAGCGAATGACTGGGGTGATATCATCAGCCTCTTTGCCTACTTCTCCGGATGTGGTTCACAGCAGGATGGGACCCGAAGCTCTGCGCCTGCACCTCTTCCTAGGCCTTTGGAATTACCATCTTCCACTGCCTCCAAGTTAACATCTCCTCTGACTTTCCAAATTCGTGCCCTACCCTGGACTGGTACCTGTGCTGTTCTCCCATTGTCATCTGCTGCCGCCGCTGTGCCTTCATTCGTGGTCCTCCAAATTGTCTTCCATCGTGACGATTACATTGCAGCTGGTTCCACAACCTTGCCACACCCCCAATGCTTGGTGTCTGCCTCAGTCTCTTGCTTCCGCGCGACTGCTACTATAGGATCCCCCCTGGGCAGCCTACTCAAAGGGTAACCTTCTTATAAGGCTTCGTTTTTCATTATTTATTCGTGCTTTTGGCAGATCATGTGCTGACTTGTCATTTATTCATCTACTTTTCTCCTTTCTATTCTCTGTTTTTATGCCTTGTCCTATCACATCTAGGATAACCTATTGCACTCCTTCTGTGCTTCCTTTTACTCGCTTATGCAGTGAATCTAATTCGTCCTGTCCTTCCATTTATTCCGATGCTTTCTCTCAATTTCATTTTGGTCTCTTAAATGTTCACTTTATCTGCAATAAATCACAGTCTATTCTTGAACTTGTTCTTCTTTCTAATTTTCACTTTGTTTGCACCTCATCATGGACAGGGCGATATCCTGGTAGTGTTAGCACCGGATCACAGGTAGCGTGGTATGGTAAATCCCCATTCTCCATTGGGTCCATCGGACTCAATGGGGCTGGGTGCGCTATTACCGCCGGCTGTATTAACACTGGCAGTAATAGCACTGAAAATGCCCTAACTGCCAGTGCATTTACCTACAGCTCTGAGCTGGGGATAAATGTGGCCAAGCTCGAGATTGGGCAGACCCTTAAATGCGGTGGTAATTACATTACCACCGCATTTAAGGGCTACCGCCCAACTCTTGATGAGGCCCTTTGTCGAACTGAAACTTAGACCACCCCTGCTTTCCTTGACACTGCCTCTACTTCCTTCTCTCATGCCCCCACCCCATAGGGAGTGGGGGGCATGGGAATTCTCTTTAATTCCTGCCGGACTCTTCTACCTCCCTGCCCTGATTTCCCAAACTTTCCTTCCTTTGAATACCACAGTTCCTCTTTTTCTAATCCTTTCCCTGTCTCTCTCCTTGTTGTTCATCTTGCCCTGTCCCACCTACCGACTTTCGCGAACATCTTGATCTTCTCCTATCCCATCTTCTTCCATCCTCCACCCCTTTCTTTCTTCTTGGGGACTTTAATCACCCCACCAATAACTCATATTCCCTCTGCTGCTTTCACTCGCTGACTCTTATCACTGGCACTTTCTTCCTTCTCCTCATCAGTCTGGTTCTTGCCTAGCCGTAATCTGCCCTCCCTTTGGCTATCTTCATCTTTTCTCTCGTCATTGAATTCTTCCCTTCCTCCAATCTCGCTCTTCTCTTCCCTTTCTCCTGACTTAGCTGCTACTAATCTACCTTCCTCTGTGCTATCTGTCCTCGACTCAATGTTCCCTCTGCATTCTTTCACACTCGCAAAACTTCACAGCCTTGCCTCTATCCATGTCTTATTTCCCTTTGCCGCAGCCTGTGTAAAGCCGACCGGCTATGGAAAAACTCTCACACCCCTCTCATCTTGCTACGCTCTCCATGATGCACTCTTCTTTTGACTCTGCTTTACTTGTTGCTAAGAAATCCTTTCTCTATCTCACCCCGTCGTCTCTATCAGCTTCTACACAATATCCTCTCTCCAAAATCCCCTGATCCATCTGCCTTCTCGTCTCTCTCTCTTCCTATGATTTTGCAAACTGCTTGACAGCTACAGTAGCTAACCTTCATCAAGCTTTTACCCCTTTGCCATGCCATTTGTTCCCCTCTTCTCTCTCCTGCTCCATCACTACACTCCTTTTTGTCATTCTCTACTCTCAGACTCTGACACCGCTGCTCTCTTAACTCTGGCACATCATACTGCTTCTCCTTCTGACCCTTTCCCTTCTTCTCTTATCCCTCCCAAGTATACCCTGATCTTCTTCCGTACCTTACCTCTCTCATTAACTCTTCCCTCGTACATTATTGCTTTCCTGTGTCTTTTAAGCATGCTCTTTTTCTGCCCACCCAGAAAAAACCTTCTCTTGATTAATCTCCTCATGCTAACTTCCACCCCTTTTCTCTTTATACCTTTTCTCTCTGAAATTCTTGAACGGGATTGCCTATACCCAGGTAACTCATTATCTGCATCTTCACTCTCTTCTCCCTCCTTTACAGTATGGTTTAGGTCTGTCTCACTCCACTGAAACTGATCTCCTCCATGTTTCAAAGTCTTTTCTCACGGCCCGGCACTCCAACATTTTTTCTATTCTTTTTTTAAAAAAAACTCTTTATTGATTTTATGTTAACTTAACAATAACAAACAAACACACAATATAACCGGCATTCTGGCACTTTGCGTGGATATCACTTTACATGTTCCATCCTGGAGCGATCAGGTGACCATGCTACTTTTGACAGCTGCCATCCCTGTGGCAGTTTCAGAGTTTCTCGCTTATGCCTTCCTGTGCTTGGGGGCCTCGCGGGTACCTTTTCTTCCTTTCTCTATTGTTCCTCTTCTCTTCTGGGATCTTCCACGTCACTCTCCTCTCTTTGTCCAAATAGGTCCTGCATCAGGGAGTTCCAAGCTGCTATTTTTTGCCCTGTTTCCCCTTCCCCCTTCTGCACCGCCCTTAACCACACCGCAGTTTCCGCCAGCGCCCACTTCCGGAGATCATGAAGCTATTGTTGGGCCTTCCCTGGAGTTCCACGCCATCGCTAACCGCCGTTTGGCCAATATGCATATTAAGTCCTTCATTTTTGCAAGGTGCAACCTATGTCTGCCTCCTCTTGGGAAGAGGCCCAGCAGGTACAGCTCGGGGTTCTCTGCCTGTAATTGGAGTCCACTCCCTGCCACTTTGTCTCTGATTTTGTCCCAACAGGCCTGTATCACTGGGCAGGTCCAGAACATATGTACCATGTCTGCTTCCTCATCAGAGCAGCGGGGGCACTTACGGACTTCTCCCAGCTTCATCATAGTCATCCTCTTGGACGTGAGGTATGCCCTATGCATGGTATATAATTGTGTTTGTCTGAACCTTGCGTTCCTAGATACTTTTTTTGGGTATCTCAGCACCCTGGTCCATGCCTGGTCACTAAGGGGCCGCTGAAGTTCCTCTTCCCAACATTCTCTTATGGGTAGCACTTGCAAATTATTGGATCTCAGCAATTTTTCATATAGCCTGGAGGTTGTATGTCTCACTTCTAATACATCATATCATACATATAATCCTCCTCCCATGTCACCTTGCTCTGGCCATTCCGGCCATCTTTTCTTGATTGTCCATGTCATGCTGTTATATAGAATGAATTGCCTTCATGTATATCCTAATCTTCCACCATGTCTTGGAACCCCGCCCATTGTTCCTCCTTCCTCAGATCTTCTATTTGCACTACGCCTTTGGCTTCGCATTGGGATCTGTATATTGCAAGTGTAATTGTGTCTGTACCGACAAATCCTGCCAGTGGGATCTGTGCTGAACAGGGATCTTTTGTCCCCTAGATTCTCCATGCCCTTCTCCACAGATCTATTGAAAGCTTGAGCATGTTTGATAGGGTCCTGAGCAATGATTTGTCAACCCATGGTAGTTCTCATACGTAATATAGTTTCAGCGCTGGCTGGAAGAGTATTGTGTCTATTGTTTCTTCTTCCCCTAGCCATTTGACTACAAATGGCAGTTGCCCCGCCAGGTAATACTTCTCAAAGTCCTGCAGTCTGATGTCTCCTTCATACTCTCTCTGCACCTCCCCACTCCCCACAGGAACGTTTGTGCTATTGTGTTCAATTTCGTAAAGAAGGCCCTGGGTATGGCGTACAGGATGTTTGTGAAATAGTATAGCAAATGTGGGAGTACCACCATCTTCAGGAGGGCCGCCCTTCCCATCATCCCCAGTGGAAGTGTCTCCCAAAAGTCCATGGCCTTTTGTGTTTTATCTAGGGCAGCCTGTGTGTTGCATTTGTGTGAATATGCGGTGTTGTGATGTATCTCTATTCCCAAATATCGGAAGGAGCGCAGTGCCCATGTTAGACCCATATTCAAAAGTTTGTCCCGGGGGACCTGCTTTAAGTCTGATAAGGGGAATAGCACAGACTTCTCCTTGTTGATGGCTGTCCCCGAGCATCTGGTGTATGCATCAATCGCTTCTAGGAGGCAGGGCAGGTTAATGCGCAGGTTCTCTACGAAGAGGAGCATGTCATCTGCGTACAGTGAGATTTGGTGCACCACTCCTTCTATATCTATCCCTGTGTCCCCATACTCCAATCTGAGAAAGAGCACTAGCGGTTCCATGGCCAGTATATATAACAATGGTGACAGTGGGCATCCCTGCTTGGTTCCTGTGTATATTTTCAAGGCTTTCGAGATATGTTGTTCCGTTTTCACTCTGACTCTAGGGTCTTTATACAGCAACCTAATCCACCTAAGGAACCTCTCTCCTATACCAAAGTGGGCGAGGACACTCATCACCCACCCCCAGTTCACAGAGTCGAAAGATTTAACTGCATCTGGTGACACTACTGCACGTTCGCCATGTCTGTGATTTGTTCCATCTATCACGTGGTGTTGTCTGCAGAGATTCCATGATGTGTTCCGCCATGGGACATAACCCGTCTGGTCTGGGTGGATCAGTGTGGGTATTACTAGTTTCAGGCGGTTAGCTAGGACCGCTGTGAGTATTTTGGTATCTTGATTAATGAGGGAAATCGGCCTATAGGAGGTGCACTTCGTCGGCGACTTCCCCGGATTGAGGATCGGTACAATTATTGATTCCGACCTGCTATCTGGCAGTAATTTTTTCTCATGGGCCTCTTGGTATGTTCCTAGCAATTGTAGGGCAATAGTGCCCTTATATGTCTTATAAAAATCACCCGGGAGCCCATCCGGGCCCGGGGACTTGCCCGAGGGGAGCGCAGAGATTACTGTCTCTTTTTCTTCCACTCTGAGAGGGACATGCAATAGTTGGACCTGTTCTGCTGTTAGTTGTGGTAGTCTTATCTCTGCTAGGGCATCTACAATATCCTCCGGCTCAACCTCTGGATTAGGAGCGTAGAGCCGCTCGTAAAAGCAGGCAAATAGGTTATTAATATCTTTCTGGTTCCTAATCTCTTTTTTGGTTTCCTGTTTGGTGAGCCAGGCCAGGAGCCTACCAGGTTTATCCCCTTCTGCATGCAACCGCTGTAAATATTTCCCATAGTTCAGCTGTTTCTCCCAGAGTTCTATGCATCTCGTTCTCAACTCCATCAGTTCTCTAGGTGCCTCGCCCGCCCTCCCCGCTCGGAGTTCCTCTGATTCTATCTCCCTTTCCAGTTTGCCAAGCTCCTCTATAGGTGCTCCTTTCAGTCCCCCTGTTTTTCCAATTGCCGCCCTCTTATCACTACCTTGAATGCGTCCCAGAGCATGGCATTACTTTCTACGCTTCCCTCTTTATGCTCAAAATATTCTTCTATCACCTCATGTAAGTATTCCTCAAGCTCGCCCTCCCCCAGAACCTCCGCCCGGAGTTGCCACGTTGGTATCAGGGTTCTTCTATGGGTGTGTGCCCATGTTGCTATTAGCCGGGCGTGGTCTGAGTATGTGCATGCTTTTATATTAATCCCCATGAAAACCTTTAAAGACTTACAGGCCGATTCATGGAATAAATGTGCGCCGAAAATTCCGGCGCAGAGGGGCCAATACGTGCGCTGCGCCGAAAATTAGCGAAAAGCGCAGGGAAACCAGCGCACGTCGATTCATGGAAGCCTGTGCGCAAGAAAAGCAGAGGACGTGCGCTGAAAAAGCGCGCGGCGCAGGCCGGCGCACAGGTCAACCAACGTCGTGCGCCACGGCCACTGCGCTATCACTCCGAGCGCACCGCACAGCTCTAAAGTAGGCGGAACACAGGGCGGGACACTCGGAATGGGGAATAAAATGGGGCACAACACTCGGAATGGGGAAGAATGTGGGCGGCACGGGGAAAGTATAGGAGGCAAGTGCGCGGAACGCCCACACGCTCGCATACAACACGTATTCATGGAATAGAATAGGGCAAAAAAGCGCACGCTCAAAGCAGCGCACAGGCACAAACAGGCACAAACACGACCGCCACAAGAAAGCAGGCGGTAGCGTCTCTGCGCCTGCAAGAAATGTGCGCTAAAAGGTGCGCCAACAAATAGCACCTATATACAGACATGATCAATGTCCAATACTGTGGCCCTCCAGGACAAATGACGTACAAAGGGGTACCCACAAACACAGACACGCGCTGAGAGAAAAAATAAACGTGTGCGTGCATACCGGGGTGCGCGGGAAGTTGCACACGCGATATGGCCGGGTACGTGGATTGCAGGGGTGCGCGGGAAGTTCCACACGCGAAAAGCTAGGCTACGGGAATTGCAGGGGTGCGCGGCAAGTCCCACACGCGAATAGCCTGGGCGCGTGTATTTCAGGGGTGCGCGGGAAGTCCCACACGCGATATGGCCGGGTACGTTGATTTCAGGGGTGCGCGGGAAGTCCCACACGCGATATGGCCGGGTACGTGGATTTCAGGGGTGCGCGGGAAGTTCCACACGCGATATGGCCGTGTACGTGGATTTCAGGGGTGCGCGGGAAGTTCCACACGCGATATGGCCGGGTACGTGGATTTCAGGGGTGCGCGGGAAGTTCCACACGCGATATGGCCGTGTACGTGGATTTCAGGGGTGCGCGGGAAGTTCCACACGCGATATGGCCGGGTACGTGGATTGCAGGGGTGCACGGGAAGTTCCACACGCGATTAGTCAGGGTACGTGGATTTCAGGGGTGCGCGGGAAGTACCACACGCGATATGGCCGTGTACGTGGATTTCAGGGGTGCGCGGGAAGTTCCACACGCGATATGGCCGGGTACGTGGATTTCAGGGGTGCGCGGGAAGTTCCACACGCGATATGGCCGGGTACGTGGATTGCAGGGGTGCGCAGGAAGTTCCACACGCGATTAGTCAGGGTACGTGGATTTCAGGGGTGCGCGGGAAGTTCCACACGCGATATCGCCGGGTACGTGGATTTCAGGGGTGCGCGGGAAGTTCCACACGCGATATGGCCGGGTACGTGGATTTCAGGGGTGCGCGGGAAGTTCCACACGCGATATGGCCGTGTACGTGGATTTCAGGGGTGCGCGGGAAGTTCCACACGCGATATGGCTGTGTGCTCCCAGGCATTACCTGTACACCCTCCACGGCCCCTGCAGGCAGCACACACCACAGGGAACTACCCTGCACACCTGCTCATGTCTCCCACCACCCCCACCCCCCATCCACCAGGGACACCCTCCACCAGGCCCCCACCCATGTCTCCCACCACCCCCACCCCCCATCCACCAGGGACACCCTCCACCAGGCCCCCACCCATGTCTCCCACCACCCCCAGCACTGTGGGGAACCTGCCAGCAGGCCCCCACCCATGTCCAACCCATGTCTCCCACCACCCCCACCCCCCATCCACCAGGGACACCCTCCACCAGGCCCCCACCCATGTCTCCCACCACCCCCAGCACTGTGGGGAACCTGCCAGCAGGCCCCCACCCATGTCCAACCCATGTCTCCCACCACCCCCACCCCCAGCACTGTGGGGAACCTGCCAGCAGGCCCCCACCCATGTCCAACCCATGTCTCCCACCACCCCCACCCCCAGCACTGTGGGGAACCTGCCAGCAGGCCCCCACCCATGTCCAACCCATGTCTCCCACCACCCCCACCCCCAGCACTGTGGGGAACCTGCCAGCAGGCCCCCACCCATGTCCAACCCATGTCTCCCACCACCCCCACCCCCCATCCACCAGGGACACCCTCCACCAGGCCCCCACCCATGTCTCCCACCACCCCCAGCACTGTGGGGAACCTGCCAGCAGGCCCCCACCCATGTCCAACCCATGTCTCCCACCACCCCCACCCCCCATCCACCAGGGACACCCTCCACCAGGCCCCCACCCATGACTCCCACCACCCCCAGCACTGTGGGGAACCTGCCAGCAGGCCCCCACCCATGTCCCCCTGGCCCCAGGTCCTGACGATACACAATCATGGCAGTAATGGCCAGCATACCCAGCACAAACACCCAGGCAAGGATTGCATGCACCCACATAGTGAATGCAATCACATGACACAACCCCAAAGGCAGGTATGCAAAAGAACACATGTCTGTCACACACACATACACAATGGGTGCAAGTGAATGTCAAAACCCATATCATGACATGTAAGAAACCAAAGAGAAAATAACACAAGTGTAAGATAATATAAAAATGTATTAAAAACACAAATCAAGTAAACCAATAAAACATACAACTATGTGGCAAAGTAAATAAAAGGTCCATGTCCGAGAACAAAAATGATAAACCAAAAAACAAAGGATTAAAAAATCAATATAATTTGTCCAAAGCAAAACCATGTAGTAGGAAATCCAAGAAAAACCATTACGTCATGGTGTAAACAATAAAAAAATTAAAAAATGTATCTCCCAAAATATAACAATATATACAGGAATGTTCCAGGGTCCATGAGCCCAACAGCACAAATGAAACCTAATACTAACTAATAAAATAAATATGTACAAAAAAGTGGCCATTGTCCGAGCGGTCCAAAATAATAAAAATAAATAAAGGAAACCTAGCACTAACTAACTAAAAAACTATATACAAAGGCAGCGGGCTAGTCCTGCGGCTCACTTGGTGATGCTGGCCAGGGCATCCTCGAACTCCATGTCAATGTCCTGGAGGCGGGACTCTGTCCTGGCCCCGAGGTCTCGCAGGGACAACCCCATGTGCTCACCAAAATCCCTGCGAGCCTCCTCGAGGCACTCAGCCCGCCTCAATGCCCGATGCATGGAGATCTCCGCCCTGGCCATGGCGAGCCGCTCCTCTTCCGCCCGCTGCCGCTCCGCACCTATCCGCTGGCCAAACTCCTCCCACACGGAACACACCGCCATGCCAGGGTTGCCCTGCCCTCCGGCCGATGCCTGCCCCTCTGATCTTGATGGCCCTGAGCGATGATGCCTCCCACGTCGAGCCCGCTGCTGCCTCCGACGCCACTGCCTCTGCCAGCACGACGGCATCCAGGCTGATGGTAACCACCGACGCCGTCGTGCACGTGCCCTGCCCGATGATGCCGGCACATCTTCCATCTGCTGGGGTCCACTTGCTGTGTCGTCCACCCCTGCTGGACCTCCGACTCCCAACTGTGGCAGGGATGGGATCCCCACCGAGCTGGCTGCATTGGTCGGGGCAGGTCCACAGGGGGCCATGGTGGCATCTGGGCCGGAAGACGGCAAGGAGAACGACCGTTGGATAGCCTGCACAGAGGAGGAGAGGGCCGTCAGATTGGCCAACACATGCAGGAACCCCCCAAACATGGCCGATCCCAATTGGGCCACGTCGGCACGGTGCACTTCGTGATGACGTGCGTGCTCCTCCCGGGAAGCACGCACGTCATCACGAATCACAGCCGTGCGCATCGCGACCCCAATCAGGACCTGCTCCACGCGGCCAGGGGTTCCCACGGCCGCAGGTGGAGGGGAGTCAGTTGACATGGACACCCCCACTACCTGCGGACGGGCCTGGGACGGGGCATCCCTGCTGGTGCATGGTGGTGCACTCACAGGGTCAGGGACAGCGACATGCACAGGCACCTCCACGGTGACCTGTGCTGCCTCCTGCCCCTGGCCCTGGACTGCACCACTTGCACCAGCAGGGATGCTCCCACCAGGCCCCATGTGTGCACCAGTGTCGGCCTCCTCCTCCTCTGTGCAAACCACCAACCTGGATGGCTCCTCACCGTCTCCCGCCGTAGCAGGCCCCTGTGGGGGCTCACCCACCCCTTCCGCTGCAGCCGTGGGGGCATCCCCGCCGCCTTGCTCCACAGCGCCGTCTCCGCCCTCTTCTTCACTAGCCGCTGCGTAGAGGGAGACAAAGGACACAAGCATCAGGCTACTGTAAAATGGTCCCCTAGACAGGAAGCAATAGCAGATGAGCACCCCTGTCAAAGTACACTTCCATCATGTCCCTCCACAACACATGGGTCAGTCCAGGCAAAACACACACAGTAACAGGCATGGTGCATGCCATGCACATTTCCATGCATGTCCAATTGACTCTTGAAACATTCAATGATATGTGACTCACATGCATCATGGCTCATGCATATCACATGCACACACTTCACCTCAGTCACATCCATCTGGCCCCAAACACAACGAACACAGGCGAAACAAGGGTTAGTTGGGTGCGTCACAGAATCTGTGCATTGTCACACACATGTGTCATGCATCCATGGCATGCACAAGTCACAGACACGCAGGTCAGGCACACAGACATGGCTACCATATATGTACCTGGCATCAGCACCCATCCTTCACCCCCATCCATGTCCAGGTACAGAGACTGGCATGCTCTCATGTCCTAAATCTGCATAGGGCTCCCCATGCCACATTTCAACACATGCAACAACCATGTGGGTCACACATCACTGGTCGCACATGCATTACCATGATGTCCCTGCACACATACATGCATACATGGCCCATGGCACACATACAGGCAAGTATCATAGAACCAGCACACCGCAACATGCCCTGTCTCACACAGTAATGCTTGCACACTTACCGCTCAACTCCAGACGGGCCTCCCTCTCAAGGACCTGGGCGTGGAGCGCTGGGCGTACGCGTTCCAGGACCCTCTTCTGGATGGAACTCATGCGGCCCCGGCCCCCCTCCACGAGGCGCCGGGCCTTCACAAGGGTCCTGGACCTCAAGTCCTCCCAGCGCTTCTTGATCTTCTGGACGTTGCGGGTTGCCACCCCCTCCGCGTTGATGGCAACCACACAGTCGGCCCAGATCCTCTCCCGTCCTTCCTTGCTGGCGCGGGACGATCCAAAGAGGGCATCATACTGCCCCAGGACATGCTCCACCAGGACACCAACTTCGGTGGCAGTGAAGCTGGTGCCCCTCTGCCCCTCTGGCCTGGGGTTGCCACTGGTGCCAGATGTCGAAGTGCCCGACATGGCAACCCCAGAGGCAGGTGTGGGTGGGCAACTGGGTCCTGGGGCTGGGCTGTGGAGCGATGTAATCCCAGTTGGGAGTCTTCAGTTCCAGCAGGGGTGGACACAGCAACTGGACCCCTGCAGATGGCTGATGTGCAGGCACCAAATGGCAGGGCACGGTGGCAGCAGGCAGGCAGGCAGGCAGGCAGCAGCAGATAGCACGTGGGAGGCTGCTCAGGGCACTGGGGGGGCAGTAACTCGGCCTTCTGGGCAGGAGCGTGGTGTTCCGTGTGTTTTCGGGTGGCCAGCTTGATACGGAGTGATTTGGCACGTGAAATTCCTGCACGTCAGCGTGAAATCCGAGGAAAGGGCCTTAGCGCGTAAGTGCATCAGCACGCATACGCGATTCTATTGGACCAGAGTCCCTCACCGCGTAAGCGCGTCTGACGTGATCCGCACGGGCGTTCCCCACTCAGCACGTGATGACGGAGCACACGTGGAAATACTGCACGTCAGAGTGTCATCGCGTGTAATTGGCCAAAAGTGCGCGTACACGCGATTGGCCAATGTACGTGTATTACATCGCGTGTAATTGGCCAAAAGTGCGCGTACACGCGATTGGCCAATGTACGTGTATTACATCGCGTGTAATTGGCCAAAAGTGCGCGTACACGCGATTGGCCAATGTACGTGTATTACATCGCGTGTAATTGGCCAAAAGTGCGCGTACACGCGATTGGCCAATGTACGTGTATTACAGGGGTGCGCGGGCACTTACACACGCAAGTACGTCAGCGCACCTGTATGCCTGCTGCGTGGGAATTTCCACACGCTATTGGAGTGGGAACTAGATTCCAGGGGTGCGAGGGTCACACGCTCGCCTAGAACACGCGCAAGGCATTAATTTGCGCACTTATCAATAAACAAGCCAGATGCCAGGATGAACATACCGTTCCTAGCAGCAGTGGGCTACCAAAGGAGGAGGAGGAGGAGAGTCAGGGCCAGAATATTCACACCCAGAACCAGCCTATTCGGGATGCCTGATGACCAGGTGTATGGGAGGTACAGGTTTCCAGCACACATCATACTGGACCTGGTCAGTGAGTGGGAGGATGACCTCACATCACCCACCCTGTGCTCCCAAGCACTCAGCCCCCTGCAGAAGGTCCTGAATGTACTGCACTTCTTGGCCACTGGATCCTTTCAGCGGACAAGTGCCATAGTGGGTGGTGTGTCACAGGCCACGCAGTCACGCTGCCTACACCAGGTCTTGAACATCATCACTGCACGGCCATCAGTCCGCAGGCACATATATCTCCCCAGGACTCATGCAGAAAGGCGGACGTGCATCCAGGAATTCTATGGTGTGGCTCAATTCCCCAAAGTGCTTGGTGCAATTGACTGCACACATGTGGCTCTACGTCCACCCAGGGCAACAGAGCACATCTATAGAAACCGCAAGCACTGGCATTCCATCAACGTGCAAGTTGTATGCAATGCCAAGGGAATAATCACATCAGTATATGCCAACTATCCCGGGTCCACCCACGACAGCTTCATCTACAGAATGTCTACACTATGCCGGGACCTGGAGGCTGGCCAGCATGGAGATACATGGCTGCTTGGTGAGCATGAATGCCACTGCACATGCATGCATGTCAGATACTGGGTCATGACACAACACCACTAATGATACCCATCACCACCTCCGCAGGGGACAGTGCCTACCCTATCAGCCCCCACATGATGACCCCAATCCGGAACCCCACCACGCCACCCGAGGTAAGGTACAACACAGCCCACATTGCAACACGGGGCATAGCGGAGCGCACATTCGGAGTGCTGAAGTCACGCTTTCGCTCCCTTGACCGTTCTGGCGGGCAGCTGTTATATGCTCCCCGAATAGTGTGCAGGATCATAGTGGCAGCATGTGTCCTGCACAACGTTGCAACACGCCGGGGCCTGCCCGTGGACATGGTGGTGCCCCCACATCCACAACCACATGCACGCCCGCTGCGCATGGGAGGGGAAAGGGCACGGGGGGTGGCAGCCCGTACGCAACTGGTGGCCAACTTCTTCACCTAGGAATCACAGTGCTGGCTAGTGCACACTGCTCTGGCACATACCATCTGACAATCAATGATGACACTACCTGACAATGTCACAAAATTACTCGACAATAAACTGTCAGATACACATCAGCCTGAGATTGTTAACATGGAAGTGTCACTATGTGTGCACCCCTACCTACACATACACCAGCAATGCATCACAACGAGAAGACACAACTCCATCAATCAAATATGCATTGCCACAGGCGATTCACTACATGACAACATTGCCATGTCACCCATTCCCTTCACAGTCCCGCCACTGAGGACACCATGTCATGGTATGTGAGAGCAAACAAACTGGCCATCACAACATGACACCGGTGTCACAAATAGCAGTGCCCCAAATGGAACATAGCCGCACTTGAACAGCTAACCGCGCTGGAGCCACTACTACACACCTGTGTAAGAGTAATTTCAATCAAATTACACACCAACCCACCCTGAAGCCCACCCAAACAAGACACAATGCATGTAATCAATGGTAGTCTCATTACCTGATTCTGCTGGTATGTCCTCACCGTCCAGATGTACAGTGATGGCGCCACGCAAAAGTGTCAGTGCACATCTACCGACATGTAGTCTGACTCCAGAGAGTATGCCCGTGTGAAGAACTGTGTGAAATACCTGCAAAACATGAGCAACATATGTAAGTAGAGGCACATATCAAGCCATCATGCATAGTTAGGTGCAACAACAATGTACACTATGAATGTCTACACAGTATTGACTATGGACTGGCCAACAGCTCATGGGAGTCCAATGTCACCGTGTAATTTGCTGTCACTTGGGCACACCCTTTGCAAGCCCATGGAAACGGAAGCAGGAGGGGTGTGGATGTCTGCTACCCAAGCATCTAAACCAAACTCAGGACAAGCCTGCATGTGCCCAGCCACAATACAGTGTATGCCCAGGTACCCACACAAGGCAACACTCTTGGAAAAGAAAAAAGAAAATTGAGAAAAAATGGCCATGAAAGGGCCGGCGGGGGGGGGGGGGCACCTATGAGGTCCGAGGACAGGATGCACGCCACAATCCACCTGTGTGGATCATGGGAAACTAAAACACCCCATAGGCTCGTGGCCCACACGGCTACTCTGTTGTGGGAGATGAGTCGCTATCGCTCTGGCCAGACCCTGCAGCTGACTCAGGAGGTGGGGGAGCTGCCTCAGAAGATGGTGTGACAATGGGAGGCAGCCCACGCAAAGCACGAGTTTGCTCCTCCATGGCTGCAAGCAGGCGGGTCTGGTAGTTCTGGTTCTGGGTTATAATCATGCGGAGGTCCCCATGCAGTAACTCCCGGGATGACCTGACCTCCGCACGAGTTGCCTGCATCTCGGCCGAGAGCGTCCGTGTCAGACGCTCCAGCTGCTCCTCTGTCCTTCTATGGGATGAAGCCTCAAGCTCTAACAGGTCGACCTGAGGTGACGGAATTCTTCCCTCAGGCCTTCCCTGTGGCGCTGGGACTCCATGGAAAGTGATTCCCGCAGAGTCGCCAGTGCCGCCCGCCTGTCCTTGTTGGACGCCAACATATCCTCCCTGTGTGCCTGGCTGATGGACTCTGTAGCCTGCTCCAGTCGCTCCATCAGCCTTTCTGGGGGGACAATGGAAGTGGCCACCCTATCCATGGCCTGTGCAATCATCTCGGATGATGCTGCCTGTTGGTTGGCCATACCGTAGATGGATTGCTCCCAAGCGGTATTGCCAGGTGGCATACGGCCACCACGTTGACGGGCACCACACCTGCCTGGGGCAAGGCGGACTGCGCCTTGCTGTGCCGGCAAGGCCTCAGGCTGCAGGACTGCATTCCCTCTCTGATCTGCAGCCCCAGGAACAGGATCAGAGATTGTGTGGTGTGGCCCTGCATCCGTAACCACCGGAGGCTGAGCTGCCGACACTGACATCCCCATTGAGGGCAATGGCCCGGCTGCAGGTGGGTCGGACAGAGGAGATTCTCTCCCATGAACACTCACCTGCGACTGCACATAGGTGTCATCCTCCGAGTCTACACCTGAATACTGCTCGGGGGAGGAACCCCCAGAGACACCCCTCGACAGCACGACCTGCAGCACTTGTGGGTTTTCACCCACAAACACACCACGTCCCTCACTTGTGGAAGGTCGGCCCGGGTTGCCCTCCTGGGACGGCTCAACCACCACATCCCCAGCATCAACAAGTGCTTCGTCCCCTGCAAAGACATGAAAGAGAAAAATGGAAACAGGCATTAGCACCATGGCATGCAACAAGGGCTGATGAACAACAGAGGCAGTAGTTCTACGACACATGTCCCACATGACTGGGAGACCTCCTATGCATTCACCATCACTGGGTCTGTAGGGGAGGCTCAGGGCATACAATGTACAGATTGGAGAGCAACGCCTGCTCACCATGCTGCCTAGCACTGCCATCACACATTGGCCGGTGATTGCCATGTCAAAGGCACATGCCATCACACACATGGCATGTGACATAGCCACCAAGTGAAGAGGGAGAGGAGGGCAACTTTTTTGGATTTCTACCACTCTGGTCCTGACATTGCATCATCACATCAATAAGTTGACATGTTGTACATGGATCTGCTAGTCCAAATTGGCCACGATGCACAGTGCCTTGTCTACATCAACAAAATGCAGTAAACAATGAGATTCCACCTCCCCATCACCTGTGAAGGAATCATATGGCATTCGTGAGGCACCGGTCCAGAAATGTATGAAGGTACAGCGGAGCACTGAGGGGTGGTGGGGCAGTAGGGGATGCCAGTCAACAATCCTACTGGTGCTGGTGTCATTCATGTCACGCAAGTGCAGGGGTGGGTGGCACAATGATGTGCAAGGGGAAGTGGCGGCTGGAAGTGCTGTACAAGGTAAGTAGGACTTAACGTCAAGGGCAGATGGTGTTAGGCGCAGACAAGTGCTGGGGGGGGGTGGCCTATAGGGGTACAGAGACAATCATGCAGTGCTGTGGGCTCGGAGGGGACAGGGGAGGTACACACTGCATCTGGCTCGGCAAGGTCCTTGCAGATTTCTATCTGTCCTGCAGAGTTGTCACATGCCGCAGATATGTGCCCTTGGATTGGGGATCTCATCTTGGTGAAAAGGGTGAGGCGCTATTGCCTTTGGAGCATGTGGCAGGCCAGTTTGCCAGAGGATGTGCATGATGCAGGACATTCCCTCTCTGCCACCCGGCACCTGTGGTCTGGGTTCACATGATCCGAGTCATGCCAGGACTCTGCATTGGCATGGGGCTTCAGACAGGTGGTCATGACCGTGGCAAAGACATCCAGTGTACCTGACATAGAGTGGAGCATGGAGTGGGCCCTGTCAGGATGGGAGTGAGCCTAAGGGGGAGCTGGATGGGGGGGAGATTTTGGCAGCATGAGCCTCGACTGACACACACTTCATGGGTTGGAATACCAAGAAGGTGTGTGACAGTGGTGAGGGTGGCTTTGCCTGTGGTGTGGTGAGGGTGAGCTGGGAGGAGAGGAGAATGTGATCACTCCAGGAGAGAGGAGTGCAGAGATGGACGGAGAGGGGAAAGTCAGATGAGATCAGAGCATCAAGAGTGTGCCCTGCAGAATGAGTAGGGACAGACGGGAGTCTAGAGGGTGAGAGGGAGTTGCTGAGGTCACAGAAAGGTCACGTGGGGGGGTCAACAAGCATGCAGGTGGATGCATACAGCAACAAGGAAGAGGATTTCTGTGTCTGGGGACATGAGTGAGGAGGAGAGGTGAGGACACTCAGAAAGGAAGTAGTACATTTGACCAGTTTTCCCAGACACAGTACGCACAGTTTGTGAATGTCAAGGTGTGGTAGAGAGAGACGTCACACAAGCCATTCCAGAGTGGAGTAGGTCTAAGTAGGAGTGACAGTGGCAGGAATACCCTCAGGGAAGCCAAGGGCACACCCCCCCTGCACAGTAGTGGCGGGCAAAGGAGAGGGTCTCCTGAACATCAGGTAGGAGTGTGTGAAGGATGCAGACAGAGCTGGCCGTCAGACATGTTTCCATGAGACCAAGGATGTCAAGGTACATAACCTCATGTAAGTGACAGATATCGGAGGAATGCCTGATGCAGCCGCAGTGAAAGGAGTGTAATTGTGGAGGAGGTTGACAGCCTTGGAGGACTTACGGGGAGTGCTAGAGATCAGAGGTGCAGCATGTGTAGGAGTTGGAGTGGGAGGCGGAGAAGGATCATGGGAGGGTGCAGGGAGGCAGTGCAGAATTGATGAGGAGAGAGGAGGGGGGACAGCAGGAGAGGTAAGGAAGTTGATGAGATGTGGCTAGCATTTCTCAAGGAGAATGAGGTTGGCCTAAGGGCCTTGGACTGAGATGCTCCCATTACCATGCACATCAATTGTGGCCTCTGAGGATTGGAAGGAGGCCAGGAGTACACCCCAACGGGTCCCACCATTGATGGTGGAAGAGGAGCAAGGAGAGAGGACAGGGACCATGTGAAGGGTCTATGGGACAGGCAAAGGCATGTATGGGCAGATGTCAGTGAGAGTTGGCTTTGAGTAGGCTCAGATGCACTTGTCAGCAATAGGGTGGGTCGCATTGGAGGGCAGGGTGCCCTCATTTGACTGTTAGCAAGCAGGTGTCGTGAGTAGGGTACGATGGTCTGAACTGTAGAAGTCAGGGAAGATAGACCATGAAGAGCAGCATGGAGTGTGAGGGAATGGGGCTCGAAACCAGACGGTACCAAAGCACACAGGTAGGAGGTGGATGTCAAGGCAACATCCACAGTATGACAGCATGTTGGTTGGCATTTATATACAGAGGACGCATTAGCATGTGGTATCATTGCATGTCAGGCATGTGAAGATGAAACTTGATTGGCTGGGGGAAAGTATAGGAATGGTATGTAAGACATCAGATGAATAGACAGGGGAGTATGAGCAACAATGTAGTGACAAAATGACAATTCAAGGGCAACTTCCATGGTGTAGGGCCATATGTGCACTGTTGCCAGTTGGGATAGTGCTGTGGGCAGATGGTGTTGCACTGAACATACTGGATGAGGCACATGGGTGCCACTATCTACTCTGCCACACACCCCCTTGACAGGCACCCAACATGAATGCTTCACACACACACCATGCACATGGATAATACACACATGCATGTGCACTCACCGGATGATGCCTCGTAATCAGGGAGATCTCCCACACCTTGGAGTTGTCCCTCGGTGACGTAGGATCCAGCTACGGACTCGTGTGGTGTGAGTTCTATTTCCTGTGCTGGGGACCCACCTCCAGTCACCAAGGTTGCGGCATGACTTGAGGCCAGCTTATCCTTTGCCCTGCGCTTAAGGTCATTCCAGCGCTTCTGGCAATCACTAGCTGTGCGCCTCACTACTCCAAGGGCACTTATTCTGTCAGCAATGGTCTGCCAGTGTGCCTGGCGTCTGGCATGTGTGGTCTTGGACCCTGCAACGATGACCATTTCCCTATCATGATCTGACACATACTGAACAAGTGCATTCAGTTCGGCGTCTGTGAAGCTTGGCTTCCTTGATGGGCCGGACTGTGCAGCCGTGCCTGGGGAATCAGCCTGTGCCGGACGTGCACTCTTCCTCTTGCGCTTGGAAGGGGGTGGGGATCCAGAGTGTCCTACGCCGCTGTGGACACTAGGGGCAGGAGCCGTGGTGGACTCAGTACTGGGTGTGGGATTGCACACTCAGCATGGGAGTAGGTGCAGGCATTGGGGGTAGTGGGATGGGGTCAGGCCTGATCTGAGGTGCATGAACTAGGACCGACACAGTCTTGGCAGGGTGTATGAGAGGTGGGGTGGATGGAGCCACACCCTGGATACGGGGGCCAGCAGATGACCTATCTGGCATAGATGCGCGTGCCCTGATGACACCAATGTGCACCGGTGCACGTGCAGTGGACCTGCTGACCTGGATGTCAGCGATGGGATCACCCTCGGACAGGTCTGCTGCCACAATGGGCTGGTCCAACAAGGGCTGATCAGGGTTGGTATCAGCCACATGACCCTCAACTGGGGGGGGGGGGGCATGGGTGTCCCTGACTGGTCCTCCAGACTGGGGGGGACAGGGGCACCCTGCAAGTCACAACCACGTCCCCTAGTGGATCCTCCACGGCCACCACGTGTGGCTCGGCCACCTTTGCCACCCTTACGGCTTGCACGCCTCCCAACCATGGCACTGATGTTATTGTGCGTATGGGAGTCGGTGTGCACAATTGTCCTGGGCAATTGGGTGTCAAAGGGGTTGGGTACCAGATGGTATTCGTACCCTAGTGCAGTGGCAAGGCTATATGACACCCCTGGGGAAAGATGACGGGTCACGCAACGCACAGGCACCCCAGAAAAGTTAAGGAACGTGCACAATACCCCTCCTAGACCACGTGTGCTGATGGAAAACCCTGCACTACGCTGTGGCATCCAGTAACACAATGAACGTATGCGTGTCACACGCAGCCTAGAATGACCTCTGAAGGGGTAGGCTACACACGGGGCAAGCACAGAAGTTAGATACGTGCGTGACTCACCGTCTGCCAGGTAAAAGAGCGTGAAAAATGAGCGCGTTTGGTTGGCAACACCCCCGCCAAAAGAAGATGTGTACGCTGTCTGAGGAGACAGGACAACAGTAGAAGGGGACACTGTTTGAGGGAACAGGCCCAGGTAAACCAGTACAAGAGGAAAAAGAGAAAAAGCTGTCAGAGGTAACAGGGAGTACGAACTGGAAACGCCGTGAAGTAAATCGCGTGTGAAACGACAAGAAGTACAGAATTCACCCACTCGCTCTCCACGAAAAGCACGTACAAGGAAATGGTGTTCAACACTTCCTTATATACAGGCCCACACGTACAGCGTCACTTACGGCGTGTACGTGCTTGGCCCATGTTCACCAATCACACGCTTTGTCACTTCTGCGTGTGGATCCTTTTTCACCAATCACACGCTTTGACACTCCTGCGTGTAGCTCACTTTTCACCAATCACACGCTTTGTCACTCCTGCGTGTAGTTCAATTTTCACCAATCACACGCTTTGTCACTCCTGCGTGTAGATCCATTTTCACCAATCACACGCTTTGACACTGCACGTGCAGGTAACTATAGACGCACATATGCTGGTGACGGGTTTTCGCGCGATTCGCTGAGTGTGGGGTTTTCACGTGCAAAATCACTCCCTATCAGGCTGTCCACGCGTCCAAACACGAAAGACCACGCTCCTGGCCAGGAGGCCGATTTACAGTCCCCCAGAGCCCTGAGCACGCTCCCACCTGCCATCTGCTGCTGCCTGACTGCCTGCTGGCCACGTGCCCCACAGTGCTGGTGGGTGGGGGTGGTGGGAGACATGGGTGGGGGCCTGGTGGAGGGTGCCCCTGGTGGATGGGGGGTGGGGTTGGTGGGAGACATGGGTGGGGGCCTGATGGCAGGTGCCCCTGCACTGCTGGGGGGTGGGGGTGGTGGGAGACATGGGTGGGGGCCTGGTGGAGGGTGCCCCTGGTGGATGGGGGTGCAGGGGGACATGATCAGGTGTGCAGGGTAGTCCCCTGTTTTGTGGGCTGCCTGCAGGGGCCGTGGAGGGTGTACAGGGTACACCTGTGAGGGCCCACCCAGCCTAATCGCGTGTGTAACTTCCCACGCACCCCTGTAATACACGTACCAAGCCAATTCGCGTGTGAGAATTCCCACGCACCCCTGAAATACACGTACCCTGCTGAAGTCGCATGTAAAACTTCCCGCGCACCCCTGTAATACACGCGCCCAGCCTATTCGCGTGTTGAAATTCCCGCGCACCCCTGAAATACACGCGCCCAGGCTATTCGCGTGTGATAATTCCCGCGCACCCCTGAAATACACGCGCCCAGGCTATTCGCGTGTGGAACTTCCCGCGCACCCCTGAAATACAAGTACCCTGCTGTAATCGCGTGTGGGACTTCCCGCGCACCCCTGAAATACACGTAGCCTAGCTTTTCGCGTGTGAAACTTCCCGCGCACCCCTGAAATGGACGTAGCCTGGTATTTGACGTGTGAAACTTCCCGCGCACCCTTGGAAATCGCATGGGCCGCTTGCCGTGATGGTCCAGTGTTAGCGCAGCCCCTTGCGCTGGTTTGTGATTTTTATGAGATTTCCCGGCGCAAGGGGCGTTCCTGGGGGCGTAACTGGCGCTGCAGCGAGTCGCTGCGCCACTGTGCGCCACGGCTGCCTGGGGAAGCTAAAATCCATGAATACGCTGTGCGCCGGATTCGGTTTTGGCGCACGCGGCTGGCGCAGACTATCGCAGGCGCACGCTGTGCGCCAGCCGCGTGCGCTACTTGTGCGCTGGATTCTATGAATTACCCTGTTAATGCCTGTGAATAAATAATCTATTAGTGTAAATATGCCATGGGGTGCATGTAGTGTGCGTATCCTCACCCGCCTCCGTGTACCTGCCTCCAGATGTCCACCAGATGCAGTCGTGCAAGGGCATTTTGTAGCTCTTTAGCAAGGGGTGCTGGCTTCCTATGCTTGTCGTCTGACCTGTCGAGGAGGGGATCCAGAGTGCAGTTAAAGTCTCCCGCCCAGATGAACGTAGCTTCTCTGTATTGGGCCACTTTGGGTGCTAATTTCCTGAAGAATTCTGCTGCATCGTGGTTCGGAGTGTAAGTATTGATCAGACATATTTCTCTACTTTCCAGCATTCCATGCACCAGCACTAGTCTCCCCTCTGGATCGCTTTCTTGTTTTATTAGCTGAAATGGTACTCCTGGGGCAATCCATATTACTACTCCCCTTGCATAGTTTGAGTATGTTGTGCTGTACACATGCCCTCCCCATTTCTTGTCCACCTTGGTCTGTTTTTCTGATGTTAAGTGAGTCTCTTGCAACATTGCTATCTTGACCTTCATCTTGTTCAACCAGGCATAAACTCTAAGCCTTTTGACATAAGCATTAAGTCCTCTCACATTCCAGGTCGCTATTGTTAACTCATCTGGGCTCATGTACACATTGTTTCTTCCAGCTCTGTTGTCCCATAGCCTTCATCCTGTTTACTGCCCTATATCTTCTCTTTTCGACCATCCCTTGAGACAGTCCGTCTTCCTCAAGGCCCTTTTCTCCATTACATCTGGGGTTGTATCCCTGAGTTTGTTGCTGTATGTCATTCCAGTCTCCTCACACTCGAGTTGTTCTTTTATTGCTTATGTTGTTCCTTTCACTATTAGTGCTGTCTGCCAACCACTCATACCAGTTACTAACCAACCCAAAAACTACCAAACTAATGCCCAGCCACCCTCCCCCTGCTCGGGCCTCGGTGCTTCTCTTGCCCTGTCCACCGAGGTGGAGCATGCTCGCTGCAGCGTGATGCCTCAAAACTGGCATCCAAACTAGCTGAATGCTCTCTCTAGGGGTGTTATTCTCCTTGGCCATCTTGGCTGGATTGGAGCCAGTCGCTCCTTCATACCATCCATGTGGCTTGGTTAAGTTACTTTATGCTTGACGTCTTGCTCCTGGCAGTCCACGCTTCTTTTCACCGGGGCTGATTCTCGTTGTTATTCACATTTCTCTGCCCTTGCTGGGGGATGCCTTGCTGGTCCATACATGTGTGGGCCTCTTCAGCCGAGTCAAAGAAGCACAATTTGCCTTGGTGTATCCTTGGCGCGGTATAGAAGCATGTAACGCACTCCTGCCATCCTGAGGCGCTCCTTTCTTGGACCGAACTTCGCTCTCTGTTTTTGGACCATGACACTATAGTCTGGGTAATCCTGTAGGAGTTCCTGGTGATCACTCCCCCTTCTCTTGGAAATGACAGTATTTTCTCCTTGTCCCTAAAGTTCAGGATCCTGGCGATCATTGCTCTTGAAGGGGCACCTGGTTGAGGTCTCCTGGTCAGAGCTCTGTGCACTCTTTCCACTACAAAACCCTGAGACAGAGCTGTGGCCCGATTTCTTGAAGCAACATGGTTTCGACATATTCCGTGGGTCTCTGCCTTCTTTGCCTTGCGGAAGCCCAATTATACTGATATTTTTCCTTTGTGCCCTTCCTTCCCCATCTTCTGCTCTTCATTGAAGGATCTTAACCTTCTGCATCACTTCCGACATTTGTGTCCATGTGACAGCGACATCCGTGGTGTTTTGCTGCACTTGCTGTTCCATTGTTGTTACTCTGTCAGATTCCGGGCATCCTGGCGGAGGAGACCCACGTCTACCATTACTGTGTCTAGTTTGTTTTCTAGGGATGCTTTGAGGGCACCTATTGCTGTGCCCATTTTAGTTTCAAGGGACGCTTTCAAGGCAGAGATTGCTTCTAGGATCGGTCCTTCATTTGTGCTTCCTGCTTGGTGTATAGCACTTGCTGGAGCCATCACCGTGTTTGACTGCACAGGTTGCTTGTTCCCAGATGTCTTAGTGAAGGCATCTATGCTGATTTGTTTGGATTTTCCCTCTGTTTTCCGGTTTGGCATTATCTCTTTGTAGGCGTGAGGTGCCGCTCCTCCCGTTAGGTCCACCACCCAGGTCTGCGTGGAGCTTGCCTCTACCCTGCGTGGCAGTAAGTGGCTTCGGGTCCGTTCACGCCCCCAGCTCTATCCGACCCTCAGGTGCCCAGGGCTCGCTTCTCTAAACATTCAGGATATAGGACCCCAACTCTTCCATAATCTGCTGTGTTCCCCCCTGTCTGCGGCGAGAACCTCGCTGTAGCAGTGGTACTGCCTTGGTTTCTCGTCGTGCAGTCATTACTAGGGGCGCTTACCCTCTCTGGTGCCTGTGTGGAGCCTGGGCCGGCCCCTTCGTGCGCTGTGTGCCTTAGTATATCTTCCCGTGGCACTGGCTACGTGTGCTTGGCGGGTGGGTGACAGTCTCGTCCCCCTTATTGTCCGAACTTTTATCCTGTTGCTTGTATTCCCACACTTTATATTGGCTCTTGTTTCTTTGTGCACCCTCCTCCTCTAAATGTTGCCCAGTCTCCTCACCTGATATTGTATATTCTTCGCAGCATGTACTGCTCCGTGAGCTGTGGATCTCTGCGCGCCGGTGCTGTTGGTCCTTTTATTTATGCTGTCAATATTTGTCCTCTGAGCGTCTCAATGATTGTGTTCACTCTTTCCAGTAAATGTTCCTCATTGGTCCAGGGGTTGCTGGTAGGGCCTGCTGTCACCCCCCGGGCAGGTCCTCTCCCCCTTCGTTGGCCTCTTCTGGTGCTTAGAACTTTCCTGCAATCTGGGCCGTCGTGCCTTCCCAAGTACTGCGCCCTGTGCCAACACGGCGGATACCAGCTCTGCTTCCCCCTGCGTCGCAGGCCACTTTCCGTCCTACCTCCCTGGCCCACCCGAACTCCACTCCGCCAGCTGACTCCTTCAAGGCGAGCGGCTCTGACCACACGGGGGAGGGATGGGCGATAATGCTGTGGCTTTGCCGCATCTGTCTCGGGGGGTCCGAGCTATTCAGCCCGGGGGCTCCGTGCCCTGGGTTCCTCTCCGGGTGCACGGCCTCACCATTGGTCTTCTCTGGATCCCGTCCTTCTGCGATGTCCGTGTCGGCGCCTTGGGCTCTTCTCCCCCGATCACATCTCCCGCAGCCCGGCCGGTCTCGTCCGCCCCTCCAAGGGATATCCTTTGCTGTGTTCGATGGATGTCTAGCCGCAGTCAGCAGCCCTCTGCCCGTGTTCTTCGCACTTCCAAGTCACAAAGCGCTGACGCTCTCTTCAGCGGGTTGGCAGCTCGCGCCCGCCATTTTGTTTTTGAGAGCAGTGTCTTTATCTGCTGTTTTCTTTGCGATCCCCGCTCCGATTTTGCTTGGGAGGCTCACCGAATGATCCTTAGATGTTCAGACGTATGCATACGTTTTAAGTTGAATTAAGCCAGTTTGCCCAGATCTTGTGCAGGATCTCGTAGGAGCTTCCCAGCAATGCTTTCTACAGCATGGCTGCCAAGCCACGCCTCTATCAAGGTTTTCTTTTTTTCTTTTCTTATTCTTCTTGATCTGTCTGCAGCATTCAACACTGTGGACCACTCTTCTTATTTCCTCCCTTTCCATTTTGGGTATCTCTGGACCTGCTATGAAATGTATTTTCTCCCATCTTTGGCAACTGACCTATTCTGTTACCTGGGCCCAACACTCTACTTCCTCACTCCCTCTTCTTTATGGTGTCCCTCAAGGCTCAGTACACAGGCTTCTCTCCCTGTAAACTTCTCCCCATTCTGTCCGCATCTCTTCCTTCCATCTTTCTTTTCACTTATGTGCTGAGACACCCACATCTTTCTCTCCTTCTCCTCCTTTGAGTCTGCCCTAGACTCTACCCTTTCAAACTGTCTTTCAGTTGTCCAGAACTGGATGTCTTCTCATTTCTTACATCTTAATCCCGCAGAAACTGGGGTTCTGTTCTTTCCCTGTTTCCTATTTCTCCTACCCACCCCTTTCCCTCTTCTTTCCCCCAGCCTCTCTTTCCTTTTCGCAAGAAAACCTAGGCGTGTTTCTTTGATCCTTCCCTTTCTTTCTCCCTTCATATTTCCTCCATTGCCAGCTCTTGTCGCTATTCTGTTTTTACCATTCACTGTGCTTGTCCCTATCTTTCTTTTCATGTTACCAAACTCCTCCTTTTTTCTATTGTTGTTTCCCGCATCAACTATTGTTCATCTTTATTGCTTGGTCTCCCTACCTCCAACCTTCTTCCTCTTCACTGTATCAACAACTGTTCTGTCAGTCTCCTTTTCTCCTTACTTCCTAGGTCCCCTATCACACCTCCCTGCTCTCAATTTCATGACTTCCTTTCGAATGTCATCTTCGGTATCACTTCTTTCGATTGTTTTCAAATGCACTCATGGCTTGGATCTGTCCTATCTCTCCACCCTGCTCTCGTTCTATGTCCCCTTGCTCCCCTTACGATTAGAGAATGTATTTCTTTTAACTGTTCCTAAGCATCCCTGTGCCTCGTCTCATTTCCGCTCCTTTTTTCTTCTGGCCCCTAAACATTGGAATGCTCTTCCTCTCTCACTTCGCTCCTCCTCATCTCCTCGCTTCTTCAAAAGATACCTTAATACTGTTTCTCTCTGCTGATGTGACTTCTACATGTGCTCAATTTGTGCCACTTTAATTGTACTGTTTTAGG
Organism: Ambystoma mexicanum; assembly: GCF_040938575.1. NCBI lineage: Eukaryota > Metazoa > Chordata > Amphibia > Caudata > Ambystomatidae > Ambystoma > Ambystoma mexicanum. Next base: position 625,885,432 of record NC_090921.1, read on the forward strand.
GATATTCTTTTATTGTTCAGTGCCTTTGGCGAAAGACGCTTTATTAATGTAATAAAATACAAATACAATACACTCGCAGGCTGAGCCTAGCCCATTCATCAAAATGCACATGCATTCCACTCACAGTATTCACTAACATTTTTATTTTTTTCCTATTTATTGTGCTTGATTTGATTACCCAAATCTTTCACAAACATGAAATCCAAATATATTTCACATAAACAGCTTTCTTTTAAAACATCAAATTATTAAAATATCAATAAAAATATACAGAATAAATCAATCCATTAATAAACATTAAAACCATAATGCATGAAATACGTATCATAAAAATTAATCACATACGACATCCTCAAAAAGCTTGTTCAAATATTCAAACATAGCTAAAACCAAAGACAATTTAGAAGCATTCAACATTAAGGTCCACCAAAGTTCTGGAGTTAAAGTTCTAAACAGTTTTAAAAATGTACCAAAATGAGATTGTCTCTGAGATAATAGGCTTGGACAGTTAGTCATTAGATGTTCCAGATTTCCCAGCATATTAGCCTGCTTACAAAATGTAAAACTTTGGAGTTCTCTTGGAATACCCACCCGGGTTCCGAGCACTTTCATGTGTCCAAATAAAGTCAATCTAATTCCTAAAAGCTGGGTTCGCAAGTTTGGGACATGGGCATTTTAAAAGATATTTGGGTAGCATAACGTATATGATATTATATGATATGATATGATGTGGCATTTGTAACGTGCCTATACACAAGTGTTTCAAGGCCCGACGAGGTGGGGGGAGAGGGAACAAGGGGAGACAGACAACGATCCTACTAGGCCAGTTGTCATTCAGATCGCGCAAGTGCAAGGGTAGAGGGGAAGGGAAAAGTGCAGGGGGGAAAGGTAGAGGGAAAAGTGCAGTACAGGGTTATAGCATACAGGATAAATAACAAGGGCCAGCTGTCCCGCAGTGCAGGGGTTGCCAGGGAGGCAGGGGAGGCAGGGGAGAGTGGCTGGGCCAAGGACCGAGAACGGTGAGTGGCCCATTTGCAGATTCAGTGCAGTTTCAGTAATTTTAGCAGGGGAGTGGGGGAGAGAAAGCAGAGGCAAAGAGGAAGGTTTTGAGGTGCTTCCAGAACCAGAGATGGTTCTCCTCAAGTTTCAGGGAGGCAGGAAGGCTGTTCCAGAGGGAGGCCCCTGCAGCGGAGAGAGATCTGCCCCCAACTCGTTGTTTGGAGAAGCGGCTGACCCTGAGGGAGTTGGAGGCGGATGAGCTTAGAGCACGAGAAGGAAGATATTTAGGAAGAGAGAGTTGAAGGTATTTTGGCCCAAGGCCTCACATATGTCTCAATCCAATCATTCCAGTACACCTTTTTCTTAACTCTCAATGGATTGGCTATTAATATATCTACTGTCACATTTATTAGTTCAAGAGTAGACAGAATATCCTTCATACAATTGACAAGCCGTTATTCGTATTCCTGCAACATTGTCTTACGTAAATGATAATAAACAGTACCTTCAGCTGCAGTGAAACAGTTGTGAAAGAAGAAAATAATCCTCAATTTTTTCAGAGCCAGCAGTGATATTAGTTCCAACTCAAATCTTATTATTTTTGTGAGAACACCATTTAGGAGTATTAATAACTTCCTAGGAAACAAACCTTCCAAATGTTGCCAAAGGACAAAATGCCCAGGAAGTAACATTTCTGCTCCATAAGTCAAGGCCAGAATGACCCTTAACTTATAGAACCGTAAATCAGGGGATCAGGGAGAATTTTCCAAACTTCTTATTTATTATAGTTGCTTGTGCTGCCAAACATTTGGTTTTATATTTCATTATCTTAATCATTATTGATGGATTTGCTGTCCCCGTAATACAAAACCACGGTAAGTAAATGTTTCTAATGTTTCTAAGCACTGTGATCTAAATACCATCAATACCACTCCTCCTCTACCTCTGCAGATGGGTTATCATATTCTTAAAAAGTGCATTTTCTTCCACATAAGTGGATAAGGCAGATCATTGACACTGTAACCCAATTACAGTCTAGTCCATTCATACCAAATCATGATGGTAAAGATGGTGGCAAATGGGTACAATACAGATTCAGGGAGAAAAACATCAATTTTTATACAGGGTTTCTGATATGTCTGAAATAAATTCATTAAATAGCAATGGATTCAACAGATATCCTTGCTTCAAACCACAATTTGTCTTTATCTTTCTAGATAGTTGACCCTCTTGATTTAAGCGTACCACAATACTTGTGTCAAAAGAAAAGTCGATTAGTATGTCCATTAAATAAGATGGAAAAGACCACTTCTTTAGTTTAGACCATAGCTGTTTTCTGTCCATGCTACCGAATGCTGCATCAAGGCCAATAAATACTAAGCAAATATTTTCTTTTTTACTGTTAGGTCTATCTTTGATAACATTCAAAATAAACCCATTTAGGGATGTATGTGATCCTTTTACAAAACCTGCTTGGAACGGATCCACTATACCAGTTAATGTCACCCATTTACTTAATACTACAAGAACCAAAGATGCAAACATTTTACCTGGTATATCAAGAAGGGGAATTGGTCTATAGTTCTTTGGCGCCATTCTATTTCCTTATAGATAGTTTCCAGGTTGCTGGAATGTTCTCATCATACACAATTTGTTTAACAAATCAGTGCTGTGTATCCGCCCAAAAATCAGAACAGTTCTTAAGGATGATATTGACCAGTCTGTCCGGGCCTGATGCTGTGAGTTTTTACTTTTTGGATTAGTTCTTGAATATCCTCACTTCCAAAATAGAACAACCGTGGACCAGACATTCTTGTGCTCTCACACTCAACCCTTATGAGCTTTCTGTCATAAACTTGCACAAAGTGTCCAAGCCACTCAGATTCTGAGATAGGATTTATTTGAATGCCCACCTCTGAATTAGCTGATTTCTTAATAAGCTTCTAAAACACTGCAATATTCTTCATAGTAAGAAAATCTAACATAACTTTAGCATTTTTCTGTAAGCTTTGTAACATTTCAGCCGATTCAATAGCTTAATATATATATATATATGTTAAAACCATAGCGTATTTCGAAGGGGATATCAAACTAACAAAACCAACAAACCAACTGGGTGTAAAACCAATTTCTTTAAAAGACCATTACATTTCTCTGTATTCAAAACATTCCATCTTAATCTATTCCTTCCTGTGTTCACCTCCAGAGACAGGGTTTACTTATCTCTCCTTAAGCCTACAAATTGTATTTCCCATGACATTTTACAATTTAATTATCACTATTTTTGGTCGGAATGATCTGCAAACGAAATTGTTTGAGTATCACGTGCCCATGTTGGATGTGCTGGAAGATCTCCATGACCTTCTCCAATAAGAACATGCATTTTCCAATTGTACATTAAATCCAACCATGCAACACCTCGCCTATACAAGTTGTTTTTTTTTCTTCAAGGGCAAACCATCTCCATCTAATAAGCATGAACAATTTAAGTCCCATCCTACTAGAATACATAGTACATAGCTGCAAGGCTGCACAGTCAGAAGGATTGGAACGGTGCCTTATGTAGACCCCTGAGCCCACAATTAGGTGGATGAGGCTTCTTTCCCTTGTCAAGACATGTCTTTAGACAGACAGTTAGGGATATTGTAAAATAACTCAGGCTTAACCTAAGAGATAATATGTTTGTTCTCTTTTTCCTTCACTGCCTGCCTGACACATATTTATTTGTTGAAGAAGTTACTGTGTTCTTTTATGCTCATTTGAATATGTCCAATGTGTTCATGTTGTCATTCTAAGCACTCGGTATTTTAGCTCTTATGTTTTCTTTGCTTGTTTAAAGATAACATTACATTAATTGAGTTTTTGCTAAATAAAATTCTTGCAAAATGCCAGGTACAAAATAATGAGTTGCCTGATTAAATAGTTTGATGTTGCCATCTTTCCAGTCTTTGATTTAGACTTGCATGAATTAGTTGAATTTACCCTGTACACTGCAACTAAAAACACCAATGATTTAATGTGAATTCATTTCCATATATAAATTGTTTCCTGCTGGGACCATTCTCTGTTCTTGAAGAAAATGTTGTGCGTCAATACCGAAGGGATACCAGAAAATATTTATTGCTAAAATAGGCTTCATACCGGGAAAGATGTTACAATCCCAAGACAGCTTTCTAGCTTGAATAAGTGGGTTTGGTGGTCTCCAAACAATAGGGTTTATTCCTATACCATTACATACTCCAAAAGGAAGACTGGTCGCTGGTCTGCCCAAAGCTCCTTTATAGCTGGATTTAAAAATAACTGCTAACCATAAGGGTGTCACTTTCAGCCAAGGCTCTTGAAACATTAAGATATTGTAGCTGTTTAAATTTGAGGAAGTAAACTGTTTCTGAAGAAGGTGACTAAATCCTCTTGTATTCCAAGAGCCAAGCACTGTCTCAGTAGAGATCTTTTGTTTATTATGCTATCTCTTATTAAGTTGCAAAGCCCCTGCCAGCCATGACCACTTCAATTCAGAATCAAGAGGTGGATTAGTCTGAGAATTCCGGGAAGACTTTCTTACATTTTCATCATTCATCAAGCAGGTAACTTTAATAAACTGTAAATTATTCAAAATCATATCCTTACTACCTTTACTTCCTATTTGGGCTAACATTTTCTTTGTTTTCTCACAATAATCAACTTCTGCCATATCACAACCAAATGGAAGTATGTTGGGTGTTGCCGCTAACAAAACATGTGTAACCAATCTTGAATTTATGTGCAAGAAAACCATATCTAAAATAGAGTCATCTACAAACTTTACACATTCAAAAACTCATGAGACAATCAAACGTAGGCAAGGTATTGCATGGAATACAGCAAAAGCATTGGAATGCTTCAAAATAGTATTCTTTCGATGTTGGAGAATACATTACAACAAACATCTATTCAGAATAGGCATAGATTGAACTTGTTCAGAGTCCTCTTCTTTTTGTTGTCCTTGTGTGTTTATGATTTCTCTATCACCACTATTTGTTCTGATCTTACTTCTACGTTGTTCCAGGTTTAGAAAAGTTGGGATACATTTTTCTGTTAAATGTATTGCCTTTATGACCTCCTCCCGAAGAGGGTCTTTGTGACAAAGATGGACATTTAAACTAACAGCTAAGGGGTCAGGCCTCTCAATCTCCTGAATCTTTAACATACCTGGTGAATTATTTACATGATTAGACATTTGGTTGGCATCTAGAGTATAAGTAGAAAGGTCTAACAACTCATCAAAATCATAGACATTTTTATCTTCATCCTCGTATATATTAGAGGCAACTATTTGATATATAGGTTTGGCAACCAAAGTTTCCTGTACACATGATTCAGAGGTTTCACCCATATGTTTCCCTCCTTCTTTTCTTATTTTAAATTTGTTCCCCATATTTATATCTGAGTTTTTGTGGGCAAGAGTCAATGATCTTAAAGATTTTTGGGAACCCCAAGATGAACTGGGGCCACTAGCCTAACATTTTGGGATTTCTTATTCTTTGTGTGGCCCCTTTTTAACCATTGCTTCCATCTCCTCCTTGGATGAAAAATAGCATAATTCAACTCCTCTTTTACGACATTTGGATCTTCTACAATCAAGGTCTCTGCTGGAACCTCTTGAGGGTCTATAACCTCTACTTCATAATCCCTCAGAGGTGCCAGCAGCGGATCCTCGTGTAGATCAACCACCACAACTTTATCAGGTTGCTCAATTCAATTACAGCTAATTAATCTTGTTTCAGTAGGTGAGACGGTACAACCATTACATCACTATGTCCTGTATCCTCATTATCCATCCTTAACTCACATTCAACACTACGTTTTCTGTTAGAGTTCACATCACTCACCACACCCCTCCCCTAATTCCCATTTATAACATTTGGAAACGTGTTTCCATAACCCAAGTGATTGTATGACTTTTTCGCCACTATGTAGTCTTCTAAAAAGGCAACTTTTGATGTTAGCATATTCAATATAGCTGTTTGTTCAATCAAACTAGTGTTAATGTTATTATAAGAAATGACCAAGGAATTCACGGACAAAGTTCAGAGCCGACACAGTTGTAGACCCCAATGGGGGACCCATATTAGATGAGTTATACACATGTGGACATTGTAACAGGAGAGGAAGAAGAGTCAGATGACACTACCCAGTCTACAGAAGGTGATGGGGAATTGTAAAGGGCTGAAAATGCCAATAATGAAGGAGGTAAATTATCAAAAACGCATCCTTTGTTTTTTGAAGAGGGCAATTCATCCTCTCTTAATCTGTGAGATTGTACTGCCACAAGATCTTCCTGTCAAACTTTCATCCCTTGCATTTCTTTTTCTGACGATAAACATTGATCCATCACTTTTCCGACTAGCAGCTCAGGTCCACCTGATGTGAGCTCCAAATCTCTCAATAGTCTAACTTCACTCGCCACTCCGCTCCTTTCAGAAATGATTTTAGGGATGCGTAAATCTATTTGATATTCAACAGTTTTATTCACCCTAAACACTTTCATTCACCCTAAACACTCCCCTCTAGAGCTCTTCGCTCCTCTACCTTTAACTCCCTCAGGGTCAGTAGTTTTTCAAAGAAACGAGCTGGGGGTAGATCTCTGCCTTCGGCTGGGGCCTCCCTCTGGAACAGCCTCCCTGCTACTCTAAAACCTGATGAGAACCATCTCCGGTTCCGGAAGCACATCAAGACGTTCCTCTTTGCTTCTGTCTTTGCCCCCCTCTCCCCTGCTGATCTGGTCTCTCTTGGCACTGTGCACTTGGCCACGCTATGTCCATTGTGCCCAGGTTCCTGTTCACCTTGCCACCCTCCCGCACTGCCTCTGGGCAACCCCTTGCACGGGGGTCTGTATCTGTACCCATACAGTCCCCCCCACTTTTTATTCCTGTACTATCTACCCTACCCTATCTGCTGCCTTAAACTCAGCACTTGCCACTTGCTGGCTGCACTACCACGTTTGTTGCTTTTATTATTTATTTATTCTGTTCTCCTTTTTTTCTGCACTTTCCACTTCTCCACCCTTCCTCGCACTTTTCCCCTCTCCCTCCCCCATGCACTTGTGCATTCTCAATGTCACTGGGCCTAGTAAGCTCTGAAACTCTTGTGTATGAGCGCAATAGAAATAAAATATCAATTCAATTACTCGTTTTAAGCAATGGAATTCCCACCCGATTACTCCCCTGCCTCTCGGAATCTGATATGTCATGAGCCAAGGCTAAAGGAAAATCACCATTCTCAAACAAGAGCGTCGAGTACGGTGTATTTAATTTTGGAAAAAAAGTAGTTATTTTTACGTTTGGGTTTACATGATGGCCTTTCTTTCCAAAATTCAAGGGTGTTTGTAATGGGAATAAAATGGACCATCTGCCCGGGGATCCTTGATCCAGCATAGGTTCCTTTTGTCGCAATACCCCAACCTCAAAAGGATATAAACTTGTGCGAGGAATTCGACAATCCGCACGGGGAGTGTGCGCTCGCCTGGGCTTTTCTGATTGTTTGGAAATGAAAATGAATGATGGGAGATCAACTTCCGAAAATGTGTGAGGCCATTCCACACACATTTTCCCTGCTCACTACACAACAAATGCATATTCACGTGTACTCCGGGAGGACACAACCTACAGGCGCCGTCTTCCCCCGTCATGTTCAGCTGGAATGTGACAGCCATAGGAACATCAAAGCATCTCAAGAAGGGGGAAGGTGACACCTTCCTCTGACCATAGGCAGCCTAATTAAAATATCAAAGGCTCTATGGATCTACTTTCCTATTGTCTAAGAGCATTCTAATAGGAGTTAATTGGAACAGGCCTGCATCAGGCTTGATCGCAACATGGACAAGAGAAAGCCAGGACTAACACCTCTTGGATATGCAATGAGTCAACTTGAAGATAGTTCCCACCCCTCTGTATGAAGGACAGTGAATGCCATGTCTGGGTCCAATATTTACCATAGGCAACCCCTGCAAAGCGGACCCCATTCAGATGGACGAAGTATGTGATTTGAGGGAGGCAGAAGTCTGTTCTCGCACCAAACTTCAAGGGAGACCTGCACTATGATCAAGAGCCACAGAGGGCTTGGTTAACCAGAGAGACACTTTGATCTACAACAGACAGGAAATAGGTGGGACTTAGGAGTACATGTTGCCACCTCTTACCTTTCCTGATGCAAAGCAGTCTGGTCTTAACCTCACGCATAACAGAAGATTGTTGGTAGCGACCCAGGATTGGTTCACTAAGGTAGGCTTAGCCTGCACCAATCACTGGGGCCCATTTGGCTTTAAAAGAGGGCTGAGCTCCTCACTTAGCAGATCATCCAACGACTTCGAAAGGAGTAAGAAGAAAGACTCATTTGCACCCTGGCTGAAGGTACAGTCGGCCTTACATCTTCCACCAGTGAAGGAAGGCCAGGATTTCCAAGAGGGAAGCAAGATCCCTCCCCTAAACATCTCCCAGGGAACAGAGGTAGATACCAGACTCAGAGGATCCATCCAGCAGCTCCAGAACCGGTACCCAGCCAGCACACAGCATGCCCTGATAGGTTCTGCCAGCAAGCTTCCTAGATTGGAAGAGTCTCTGAACAAAGGACAAGGCTGTTGCCTGCAAACACTCTTCTCAGCTGACGACATAAGCCCTGCAAAGAAGGTAAGAGGAGTGCATTAACCAGCGTCTACGTTTTAAGGACATTTTCGAGGCAGTCGATCCCTCAAACCGCGACTGGCTGCACCACAGACTGTTGTCATGCTACAGTCACTAAAGTCATCCGAGGCGCCTCTACCAGTATTCCAGATCTGCTAACAAGCGCAGAGACAATTCTTGACCCTGCGCTGCCGTGTAGGCCAGCCTGCCGCCGTCCATCCAGCCTTGCTTGCCAAACTCCCTGCCACCTGATATCCACAGCTGTCTCCCATGTTGGACTCTGTCGCAGGAGCTGCAAAGTGTCCTGGATCCGACTCCATGCTGTCGAGCATCAAGATCATCTTAAGCACCAGGTACATTGTGGTTCTGTCCCCCTGGTCCTTCTCCGAACACCTCTAGTAACATTAACGAACCGTGCTCCCTTGGTGCTGAAACCAAATAACCTTGAACAGTTAAGACTGATTGCTTAACCGACTACTCTCCTGTCAGTATCCAGAGTGCATCCCTTTCCTTCGTAAAACTGTCTGTCCTCTGTTGCGTTACAGGGTGCGTAGTGATTTGAAGTGTGCTAGAACTGTCTGTTGTAATAATAATAAATTAGATACTTGTATACAACCTTGACTGGACTGTGTTGCAACTAACCAACGATCCATGACCTTACAGAGACAAGGCTGCCATTCCGTCCATGTTACCAAAATTGGACAAGGAGGTTTATAATTTAGTGGTGTTCCAATCTGTTTGGATCCCTTCTGTTGCAGTAGTGGTGTGAGGCTGATTGATGGTTTAGAAACCGATATTCATCCCTGGACCACTGGTGCCCTGGAGGTTGATTCGTCACAACTCTCCTGTACATTTCTCACCGACTCCTTGATGTCAGCTTGCAAAAGCTCCTTTAACAAGCGCTGCTCTCCTTCTTGCCCACTTTTACTTTGTGGTACCTCTGTAAGGTTCCACCTTATATACCAGCCGATCAGACCCCATTTCAGAATAGAAGATATCCTTAATGAATCTTAAATCAGGTATGTAATATTACCGCCGACCCTCCGACCTGCTGCCTGCCAACTGCCAAACACTTTCCAAACACTTCTCAGATGCGCCCGCAGAGGTGCTGGAATGTTTCTTAAACTTCCAGCTGGTAAACTGAATGAAATCCCTGTCAGCCAGGCAAAATGAAACGCGTTTTCTGCACAAACCATGAGCTCCTCCTGCTGACTGCAAAATACTTTCCAAACACTTCCACTAACTGCTCAGACCTAAAGTCCATTCCACTCACCAGCAGCCAAGTTCAGTCCTTTCACCTCTAGGTGAGTGTCTAATACCAGCAGCTCAGTGTATGCCTTTCTCAAACAGCCATGTCCCCGCACCTACGGACGGGAACCTGACCCTTCGCAAACCCGCAACTGCTGGAGGGAACCCATTCAATAACATCAGAAAGCACTCAACAGTGGACGGCTCCATTCACTAGTAACAAGTCAAGGTTTGACACCAGCAGATCATTATATATTCAGCTGACCAGAAGATGTCCATGCCATAACCTTATATGAGGGCAAACATGATTCACTGGAAACCGTACTCCACCCAATGGCAGCTAAGGTCCAGGGACTATGGGAAGCCATTCATTTGCAGATGCCTGTCCTAGATTCTATAAATGATACACACAGAGCAGCTCATTAGGAGTTTCGTGGTATATGTTAGCTAATTCAGTCAAACTGAATTACGATTACCGGAGGTGGTAAATACCGATCAATGCCACAGTTAGGGTTACGCTCCATTTTTGGAGTCCCATTAAACCTAATTCAGGGAGGTGAAATTGCGGCATGGACTAATACCACCAACCATTACTGCCTCAATTACTACATGTTTTGCAACCACTTGAAAGCAGGAGATTTTACTGGGTTTGGGGTCCCAAATCCAAAATAGCACAGAGCAGTAAAACAGACTGTTTTCCAAATACCACCAGTTTTCCACCTACCGCCAGACTCTTTATGATGCTCAGAGGCTTGCAAGCAACTTTGTAACAACAATATGTAGTAAAGAGAGCAGCCATAGAAATAACATAATTTTCGCCCCAGCGTATTTAGAAGCTTTAAAACACCCACACACACACAGTTCGCGATTCAGTCCACATGCACATTGCACTTATTGTCCAACTCACATGTGCCACATGATGTTACATGACTACTCTGCCCTTGTGCGGGCCGATTTACCAAATGTTTCTGTTCCTTGCTTGCCAAGGGGCCATGCAATTGACATATAATATCATATTTGGCAGATCTGGGATTGCCGAAGGAAATCTGCTTGCACAATTGCCTTTGCACATGCAAATTCTGACCACCCACTGAATGTGAAGCATGAAAGGATGTTCGAGAGGAGCTGCTGTCCTCCACACTGCACCCATGATTTATGAAGAGAAGGTTGCGATGCCTCTGTCTTCCTGCACATCCCCCCCATGGTAGATGAGGGAAAAGCACAATGCAAACAGAGGTCTACACAGCACTTGCTAGAAATTCTCATCTAAGCCCAATGGCTGCAAATATGCATGCGCCAAGCATCAAATGCATATGTTACTGTCGGGTGTGCCTGCATGGTGTTCCATTGCTTGCAACGTGCCTCCATCCGGCATGCAAGTGCTCTATATGAATCAACATACTGCCATGCATGTGCAGAATGCGAGGAGCACTTTGCAAGCTGCACCAACATCTCTTTGGGAGCTAGCCACGTGTTTTCCCACATTCCAAATTTAAGGAGGTCAGTTTCCAAAATAACATTCTTTCTGATGATAAGACCTAATGTGTCTATATAGAGATACAAGAAGGAGGTCAATATTTCTTTTTTGTCAAGACTTGATTTAGGTTTTCTTCAAGCACTTGTTCTCTCCCAAGGAGATACGGAAACACACACCTCGCCGATACTCCAGTATTCACCTTCTACCCGCTTAAAATTGCTCACCGAACCACAGCTCACCCGATCACTAGTGCAAAGAAACTCAACTACACAGCTCTGGTCCATCAAGGAACTGCATTCCCTACCCTTATAAGTAACATCAACTACAAGACAGCATCTACTAGCAACAAGACAATGACAAAAAGAGCCCCATTATACCTGGCGGAGAATCTGAAAATCCTGGGGCGGGGTGGTCAAGGCAACACCAGAAGGCACTACTTTTATTTATTGGTCTATATAGGACGATTAATGCTCCAAAGAGCTTTGGAAGAGGCACACATATACAAAATTAAAACAATGATAATACAATGAAATGTACAATGCAAAAAAGGTACACAACTAAAACAGTATCAATAAAAAAGAAACCACAAAAGTGCTGAAAAACTTGCATTGAAGGTGAGCAAACAAAAAGGTAACCCTCTTTCATCTTCCGACTTCCTGTTTGAATTTTGGGTTTGGGTTGCTGTGGGGAAATGCTGCCTTACTGATATGATATGTTTATATGGTTTTATACTACACCAAATCACGACTGTATTTGTTTTAGAACCCCTGTGCCTGGCCCTGAGTGGCGTACTGTGTGTCCGCCAGGGGTGCCCATAACTTAGTGTGCTTGAAGAAAGAAAATGAGCATGGGAGCGATAAAAGGATGGGAGATTGGAAAATAGATGCCACAAACATAAATTGGAAAGAATGCAGCAGGGGGAATGTTTTGTTAGAGCATGGGTCTATGTCAATACGTTCAGAAAAGCCATGGTGCTACAGAAGCGGGGAGGTGGATATTTCCTAAAGTGATGTGATAGTTGGGTTGTGATTCCAAGACAGATTTGCAAGTTAATAAACAATGTAATGTTGGATGTATGAGGGGCTCGAGAGAGAGAGTTATAGGGAAATTCTGTAAGATATGAAGATGTTGACCTCAGCAAAAAGTCAAAAAGCCCTGATTAAGGTGTATTTTGTTTGTATTTTACTTGGGATTTATAAAGCGCTTTAAACCAATGCGCTGTACATAGATTATAAAAATGGTACCATAAAATGAAAATGCATATGACATAATAAAACACTCAACCTTGTATGTCAGTTTCAAGAAGATGAGTCTTTAGTGAGGAACAGATAAAGAGTACAGGGAAATGGAGCAGAAAGTGGGAGAGAATTGCAATGAAAAGGTGCTAATAATGAAAAAGAACGGAAATGGGAATTAGCACAGGGAGGACGAGAGACTGCAAGAAGACATTGAGGCTGGGAGCGAAGAGAACGAGTCAGAGTATAAAAAGATACCAGAGAAGAAAGATAGATTGGCACAAGACCGTAGAAAGATTTAAAGACCAAGCACAGAAAATTGAATTTGAGATGAGAATGAAAGGAGAAGATAGAGAAGACACACAGACGCATTGAAGGCTGATTTCAGTGGGGCAAGACAAGAAAAAGGAAGACCAAATAGAGAAACAGAGTCAAGAAAAGATAAGTGAAGAAATCAAAAGTTTAGTAGCATCAAAGGTTAAGAAAGGACAAGCATTACAGATGTTATAAAAGTGATAACGACAGGCTCGAGAAGATAGTGAGATATGATGTGTAAAAGATAGATCAGAACCAAAGTAAAGTCCCAAGTTATGAACCATAGAGGAGATAGGAAGCTGAGAAGGAGGGAAGGATATTGAGGAGGTTGGAAGAGGAGATGGGATAGTGTTGGAGGGGAAAAAGAGTACTTCAGTTTGGCAGAATTTAATACCAAAAAGTGTTCCGTCATCCAAGAAGTGATGGCTACTAGACATGTTGAGAGTTTATTGTGAATTTCAGGAGTGAAAAAGGAAAAATAAGAAAAGTTGAGTGTTGTCTGTAAAAGTTGTGATTTCAGCCAAAGAGGAGGCATAGAGGAAAAAGATAAATGGGCGGTGGACAGAGGGTCAGCAGTTGATCTAGCCAAGAGACTGAGAAGGTCCATTGGGATAGATATGACCAAAACTAATAAAGAACAGACCCCGAGAACCCAAAGGAAGAAAGAGAAGAAAGTAAAAGAGTGATCAACTGTATCAAAAGCAGCAGACAAGTCTAAAAGAATAAGCAGAGATGACTGTTTAGAGTAACACGCGGAAGGCAGACAGTTAGAGATGGAAAGAAGGGCAGTTTCTGTGGAATAAAAAGGCTGGAACTCTCACTGAAAGCATGGAAGAATAGATAAAAAAAAACAAAAGTAGAAACATGAGAGTAAACAAGAAGCTCGAGTATTTTAGAGAGATTCGGTAAAATAGAAATAGGACAAAAGTTAGAGCCCAAAGAAGGATCAGAGGACGTTTTGTTTTTAGAATAGGAAGAATAGAAGCATGCTTGAAGGAGGCAGGAAAAACAGAAGTCAAGAGACAAGTACAGAAAAAGGAAGTTAGATATGAAACAAGAGAAGGGTAGATTTTAGGAATAACTGATGGAATAGGGTCACATGGAGAAGCAGTACTATGAGCCTGTGTTAACATGAGAGAGAGCTCATCATTCCAGATAGGAGAGAAACAAGAGATAGTAGTTTTAGGAGGCCATGGAGGAACAATAACGCTAGGAGTGGGAATAGAAGACTCAATGGCAGCCCAAACAGAGTACACCTTTGAGAAGAAGAAAAGAGCAAAATCAGAAGCAGATAGAGTAGAATTACTAGAGTGAACAGGAGTTGCAGGAGAAAGAAGACATGAGAGAGTTTGAAATAGACGTTTAGGGTAAGTTGACTGAGTTTGAAGAAGATCAGAAAAGTAGGAGGGTTTAGCAGAAAGCAAGAGCATAATAGAGTACATGGTAAGAAGTGTAAGACAAATGATCTCCTTTAGACGTTCAACGCTCAGTTTGACAAAGTACACGTCGCATGGCGCAAAGATGTGAGGAAAGCCAGGGTTGAGGAGGTTTACAAGAAGGATAAACGTAGTAGTTGGATAAAGATCATCCAATGAAGAAATAGGAGATGACAAGATAGTGGCAGCCTCATCAGCAGGTAAAGCGGAAAAAGAAGTGTGAGAGGGAAGAGTAACAGTACATGATGAAACAAACAGGGGAGCATTGAAAGAGTGCAGATCCCATCTACAGTAAGATGTTACAGACGGGGGAGAATCAGATACTAAAGGTGTTGGAAAATTTGAGAAAGAAAGGATGATGATGATCTAAGAGATAGAACGGAAGTGCAGAGACGAGAGATGTCATGCCTTGATGGATGTGTTTAAGATGCTACTCAGTAAAACAGTTAAACTGCAGATATGTACACCCCTTATTTAGCCCTCCACTTACCATTCCTCCCAATTTAAAGGACCACCAAACTGAAGACAATCTTACAGTTATTTGTTGTGCATTCTTGTTCACACTTTTTCTAGACTTAAATTGTTCCAAATGGGCTTACTGGAACTAAAGTAGTGGTTGCAAATATGCATACAGAATGCAGTGGGGTTGTCCATAGATGGCAAATATGTATGTAGGAGCGTAGAATTATGATTATTTAGGCCAGAATGGTATTATTTGGTGCATGTTTTCCATTGATGTTTGTACAGTAAGATTTCCTTTTCTTTGGTGCTTCACTCTAGATGTCTGTACAAGAACATATTTGCATTTCCCCCTGCAACAAGACGATGAGAAGACCATGAGGCAGCCAAATGCAATAGTTTTATGAGTTCATGTCATGAAGTTCAGCATAGAGGAAAACCATCATGCTCTCTAAACTCTAGACAGGAAGCAGAGGACTGCAAGATCAGTTAAAGTATATTCGGGTGGTCACCAGCACAGGCTATTTTAATATCCTTATTCTGACTCCTTGGGGTTCTTTCCCGCTTCTGTGCATTATTTTGTGATGATAACTAGGACAGTGCCGATTTCGTTGGTAGTGATCGGGACAGGGCTGATTTCTTTTATTATAACTATGCCTTATTTCAACTCCTTTAGCTCCCTCATGCATTTGGTTTGGGTGGTCACTAGCACAGCGTTGATAGAACTGTTGCTGGGACTGGATTGGTTATGTGTTTAAGGTCAAACTACAGGATCCTGGGGACTTCTGGGGAGTTGTAGTACAGGTTGACTGTAGTTTTTGTGGACTCTTTAGGATCTGTTTATTTTCTGAGTGTTGAAATGGAAAAGTAAAGTTTTTGAATTGAGCTGCTGAGAAGTGGCATTAAATAGTTTTAATAATGATCGCCTCCGGTCTTGACATAGAATATGTCCTTTGTTCCACAACATCATAATAAAAAAGGGCGTGGCCCACATGAAGGTACGGAGGGGGAGCGGGAAGATGTTGAGGCCATCCTGTGTAGACAGACAAGACTACCATCACACTAGAAGGAAGGAAAGACACCCTGCAAGCAAGCCTCCCTGAAGCATCCAGTCAAAGTACATGTCTGGGGCCACATCACCAAGAAATGCCTATGGTGCCTGCTAAAGTTTCAGGGCATAATGAACAAAAGTCTTTAAAGAGAACATTATTATAAGGGGAATGTTGCTAAGTGTGAGATGCCATTACCTAGAAGAAACCCTTAAGCTATGCTTTGTACAGGACAATGAACCTAACACTCCCCTGCAGGAGCCTTTATGGTGGAACAAGGCCTCACTTGGGTATGAACTCCCCTGGAATCTCATGACCTAAATCCTTTTGAGACGATCTGGGGACAGCATTAGTGTGAATGTTAGTGATGCCCGAGACTCCAAAATCGCCTTTAATCCTTGGTGCCTCCATACGACCACACATATTTTGTCCCAACCTTGAGGTTCATCAATTTACAGAAATTCCAGAATCCTTTGTCCTTCTGAGTTTTCTTGAGTGTATGTATGAGATTTCTAAAGCAAGAACCTAGCTGGGAAGCAACAGAGCGCTGTATGTAAGTGACGCACCCAAGGGGTTACAGGTTAAGGGGCACAGGTAGCAGAGGAGCTGAAAGGAATAGGGGAGCAGGGCAGAAGGGAGATCAAAAAGGGCAGCATTAGGACTGAGTGGTAAACAGTGATTGGCGAGTTTTTTATTTGAAGAGTAAGGTCTTCAGGTCTTTCTTGAAGTGGAGTATGAAAGGATGCAGTTTTATCTGCATCCCTTTTATCCTCTTTGATTCTGTTGAGCAGGAAGGGTGTTTGCTTTATAGCAGAGAGTAAATCAGTACAGTTCACAGGAGCCTCCATTTGCCACTGGGCCAGCTTTCACTGTTAGATTAGCTGCGATTTTTCTCTATGTGACACTTTATATACTGTGATTTGTTATATATCGTGGTCCAAACTATATAAGTCTGTTTTTTTCAATTGTATGGCATACAAGCATGCAGTGAGGTAGGATATGCATCAGGCCCTGTTATGTCTGAGGTTCTATGTTATTACATCAACGCTCTTTTTTTTTTTTAAACGAATTTGTTTTTGCAAAAATCCTCATTGAATTTTGTTTACATTAATTGTGGGGGTGGGAGGGTTTACCCTCCCAAGCCCCCTATCGTATTGTTTTCTACATATTCCCAACCCCCTGACACCTTATATGTCCTTTCCCATCGCCCTATGAGTTTTTTCAGGTTTTTTTTTTTTTAAAACATTTAACAATGTCGTACCATGGCTGCACCATGTCACAGGGAGAATCTGACTAGCACATCCACAGATGTTGCTATTCGATCCTGGTGTCCTCTTTCCTCCTCTAGGATCACCCCCTGCTCTGCTCATAGTCTGAATAATCCACATTCTATATTACTGCATCCCCTCTGGAGCCGTTCTTTGGTTTGGTCGCCTCTTCTCAGTGAGCCAAAGGTCCTGCCTGAATGTCACATCTACCACTGGTGGGTCATGTAGTTTATTTCCTGGCTTCACCTTGTACGTAAACCTGTTCACTTGGGTCTGCAGCTAGGGATGGGGAATTCATGTTTATAATCATCAGTAGTAGGTAGGGGCCAGTTTCTGCTCTCAGCTGAGGCCCAAAATTCGCGATTCTTAGGCCTCTATCCAAAGTTGGGCAGTATCCCAGCAGTAAATCCTTTGGAATACCACCCAACGCAATTATCGTTACTGCAGCTTGGCCCGGCGGTATTAATGCCAGATCACAAGTTGCTGTGGCGGTCTAAGTCCCTATTTTATTTGAGTCCAAACGTCTTAATGGGGCATTTTCAGCGCAATTACTGCTGTGGTAATTGCACAGCGGTAATTACACCAAAAATGGGCAGAAAGTCGGCACATTCACCTCCAGCTCAGAGCTGGAAATTAATCCTCCCACTTTCCCCCGAACTCGGGATTGGGCAGTGCGGTTGTATCGTTACCGCAACACTCCTGTTGTCAAACTGGGCTCCTTAGGTAGTTGGCTTCAATCCACTTGCACATCACGACGTCAGCACACATGTCCACAACATCAATATCCCAGTTTGATGACCGGCTGGTCAAGGAAATATTTATACTGTAAATTACATATGTAAGTGGGACAGAGTTCA
Organism: Ambystoma mexicanum; assembly: GCF_040938575.1. NCBI lineage: Eukaryota > Metazoa > Chordata > Amphibia > Caudata > Ambystomatidae > Ambystoma > Ambystoma mexicanum. The sequence goes on from NC_090921.1 coordinate 625,903,433, forward strand.
AAGGGGTGCAGTTATTTTGGATGGGTTCCAAGCACCACTCCCTCATTTCTTTTTTTAATCAGTCCTCATGCACTACTGTACACCTGTTTATGAGATGAAGTTTGCATACCCTCTCACAGACAGACATGTCATTACGAAGTGCAGAGCCCTTGGAGGGTGAGCCACTTGGCATGTGTACTTAGCCAATCGTTTCATGGCAGAAGAATATGGCTGTTTGATCATCTCGCAGAAATGACTAAAAGCCGAGCACTGTAATCTATGTGTTCGGAATGGAACAACTAAGTTGCTGCTACTAGTCCGTGTGGACTGCTGAACAGCGCTTGTGATGTAACTGTGATGCTGGAAATGCATCGAGGGACAGGGCCTCCATATCCTTGTCCTTTTCTGCATTTTATTGTGTGTTCTGTCGTGTTTTCCGCGCAGGAGTTCATGTGGGACTCCTGGCGGTGCAGCTCTCTCCTTTGGTTTGGTGTAAAGACCCATGGGATACCCTTATGGCACCCATGGGTGGGGATACAACCCTGTGCCCTTAGTGTATGTTTTTGGGCACCTGTGTGTGGCCCACGGAGCACAGTACGGGCTGGTGGCAGCTCCTTGCTGAATCAACTGGTGCCCAGAGCGTCCTCCATTTTGGGATGCCTAGGCCCGGTCATTGGAATCGGTAGATTCCTGATGGAGACAAAATGGCCGTCATTGCCCCTTGCCTTCCATCGCCTGTTGCCGTGATCTTCCCGAAGTCCCGGGAAGCCCTGACTCTGTCCCTTCCCCCTGACTGGCTCTTGGGTGGAAGATCCATTTATGGTGGTGTTGTGAAGTCCAGGACAGACTGGCTGGAGCCTTCCCAATGACTGTATGTTGTGGGTACGCCTGTGGGTGGGATCTGGATGAATGGAGTGTGTGACGAATACGCATTCTGTGTTGTGGGTGTCTATTATCTGGTGTTTGACACAATGACCGAGACAGCCCTGCCTGAAACTGGTATGAATGCAGTGTGGAGTGTTGAATGGCTGAGTACTTGTCCCAATACACAACTTGTTGTGAGTGTCTGGAGAGAAGTGAATGACCTGAATGCAATAGGCACCTGATTGGATGCCTGCCTGCATGAATGCCCTTCTGACCGATTGGTTGCCTGAGTGTGACCCAGCAGAATGAATGGGAGATCAACTATTATATCTGGGGGCCGCTCGCTGCTAGAATTCGTGTTCAGAAGCTGAAGAGTAACTGGAGTGAAACTGAAGCTTAACCTTGAAGCCCTGCTGGAAGAGAAGAATTGCTGTTGCTCTCCTTCATCAATCTGTTCCCGAGCTACGAGGCACCATCGTGCACCAGCTGATCTTTGCCAAAGCTCCCTGGTAGATAGACCTATGACAGACTGCCGAACAGAGACAGGGACTGCCGCGGAATCCCAAAGAGAAGCACCCGGACTGTTGTCCGCCACTGTCGACGACCGCTGTCGCCAAATGGAGCCGCCATGCTCCCGTTTGCCTAAGAACTTAATTTGAACCAAGGATGCTCTTGTCTGCCTCGCCGCCCGCTTTATCCCGCTGGAGAAGGCCCGACCGTCGATGCGCTTAGGAGCATCCGCCTTGGTTTCCCGCCTCCCAAAGACCACAGAGACGCCGATGACTCGATGCCCTTGCTGGGCCACAGTCTTCAACATCTCTTTGTGGTCCAGAACTACCGTCACCGAGGTGCCCTGTACGCCTCTTCCTTGCAGGACGCCAACGCTCCATCATCGACAAGCACCGCTAGGAACGAAGCTGCCACTGTACCGGCGTAGTTCACCCTGTTCACCATCGGATGTTTGACGACCCGTGACTCCTGCCTTAAAGGGAGGGCACTCAAGAAGGGCCGTCGATTCCCCAATGACGAACACTACAATTCCAGGTACATTGGGGCTGTAGAACTATTGAAGAGGGAAATAAGACTTGTAGAACAATATATTGACTGGGCTTGTGATACATCTTTGCTTTACAGGTTGCCAAGGTGGGGGGATCTCCACACAGAATTGTGCCTAGTTGGTAAAGGCCAGTATTCTGCCAATTGTTCAACCATCTTGCTTTCCTTCCCCTCTCTACTGCTGGTTTCCTCTTTATTGATCTGTGTGGCATTTTGACAGTATAGTTGATGCACTTTAATGAGATCTAATAATAATTGTGGTACCACTTTAGAATTGTATATATTTACCATTATTGATTTTCTGATCACAAAGTGAGTTATCGTGATAGTGTACAAAACCTTGAATATTAATTATATAAAGACTGTGTTTTAACTAATAGATTGTGTGGACATTCCATTGTGGGGGGCTTGGGGACTACACTGTACTTAAGAACCAGCCTGCATCACCTCCTGAGAAGCTAAGCCTTGATTGCTCGTCTACGTTACCAATAATAGAAAATCTTGTCTGGGGTCCTCTGTGCCTCTCGTCTACCATATAGAGAGCAGAAGTACAGACACCCCCCTCCAGTCTTTACAGTAACCAATCTGAATAATGTTCTTTTAAAACTATGCTTTCCTTTTTGAAGGTGTTTCCGACTGTTATTTTTCTAGGATTTTAATAAATAGTATATATAATGGGTGCCTTCTGGCTTAATCCTTGTGTGATGTGGCTTTCCGTAATGTCATCACGATGTTAAAGTGTGTGCAATGTCAACAACGGGACAAAGAGCATGTGATGTTGCAAGGATGAACGTCTTAGCTGCAGCTCCAAGTTCCACCAGGTGCCAGCAGAGCATAAGAACTTGTATCTGTCAAAGACTCTAAACTATGGGCCAAACTCCACTGCCACTATGCCCTTCTTCCTCCTCTGCAGCACTTCCAATAGATTGCACAGGTCTGCAATAGACCCCACATTCAGAAGGTCTTGTCTGTGGCATTGACCTATGTTCTGTGGCCTTGACCCATTTCTCTGACAAAAGGAACTTGCCAGCAACTGACCCCATATGTCACAGCAGCCCTTGGCAGCCTGCAGCCCGTAGGCCTGACAAAGGTGAGCGTCTGAAGGCTTTGGTCAGAAACACCAAGACTCAGTACAGGGCCCTATCTGCACTGCTGGATGTATTTTTCCAAAAGAACTCTTACCGGGAGCCCAACATCCTACTGAGGCAGATAACTGTTACAAGGGAACTGTGAACAACTTAACGGCAAGAGACGCATTACCTGGGGCTAATTCCGCATCAAGGAAACCTGACCGCGTACCACTTTTAGAGCATCAATTTTTCTTAAATGCATTAAAAAATATATATATATATTTACTCTATTGTAATCACAGATTTTAATCACATTACAACCAGTACTGTTCTTTTACGATTAATTCCACATGTTGTACCTTTAAACAATTCTGGTTTCTCAGCACAGGACTTAGATCATTAATTTTAACAGAATCAGCATCACAACCATCTGCTGCCGGCCAAATCAGCCAGCGCAGGACTACAAACCTGTATCCTGTGCTAGACCAGTCTGGTGGTTGAGCGCAGAGTGGCCAGGGCAGCAGATCACTGAATACTGACACCACTGAGGCCAGGTAAGCGGGCAACAATCGATATCCTTGGCAGTGAATTTACCCCTAACAGATAGAACAATGCAGATGTTTACACCTGAAGAGCTGGGACGTCCTGTGTGAGATGTTCACTTTACTTGAAAATAAATACTGTCCTCTCCTTTAAAGCAGTAACATCTTTCGGATCTACTGCTGTTCATTTCACGTGATAACTCTCGAAGCTCGCATGCTTGTCCTCCTCTCTCCCTTCCTTAGAGGATGGCTTGAGTTCCATGATAACTGCTGTTAAAAGATGAACAAAGAAAAGGGCATAGGTCCTTTTCTTGCCTCTACCCTGCACTCCATACTTCTGCCTGAGGAAAACACCAGACAGATTTGACTTTCACTGTACCTTTGATTTGGGTGAAGTGCCACCACCTCTGCACAGAATTCTGTAGAAATCACACAGAATGATTTCATAGATTTCTTTGATACATGAAAACACAGACTAGAGTGATAACAAATATCATTTTATGACGATTTTCTGAGGAAAGCTTGGCCTAGACGTCCTTTTAGAAACCGGTACATGAAAACCAGAATATCTTTCTCCGGTCACAAATGGCTTCAGGCAAACAGGGAGAAGTCAACTAAGCATGGAGCAGGTTCTCTGGTAGCACTTAAAAGGCTTTATTGTGCAAATTGGTTTTGGCAGAAGAAGGCTCCTCTGGTAGACCCTAAGCATCCTTGGGGACCTGGCACATCTGAGCACCAACCATTGCCATTCTGTAGGTTTTGGTTAGAATTAGTGAATTGCCTTCTCTCAATCAAAATGTAGATGACGGATTTAATAATCAATGTACTCCGCTAAACCAACAAGCCATCGATTGACCTTATGGCGAGGCTGGTAAACATTATTTTTGCGACTTCAACCCAACATTTAGTTCTGCTTAACCACACTGCTTAATAGCACTTGAATGTGATTCAACTGCAAGGCAAAAATGTGAACAACTTTGCTTTCTATAAAAAGGATCACCATTGTAGCAGCCACACCACTCCTCCAGATAAAACAAAGCACATGTTGTTCTCGTTCCACTGCTCAACCATTCCTTTGAGTCGGAAAGAGCCGGCACTTTATGTGGAAAAGGCACGCTATAGACACCTATTAATGTATGCACTGAAAGCCAGAACAGGAGGGAAATTCTCACCTGAAAGTTGTTTATCAATCCGTATTCGCAGGGATTCTCCTGACAGGAAGAGAAGTTGTAGCCCAGAAAGCAGGCGGCCTCATGGCAGTTAGTAGTGCCAAGATACATGGCGTCCGTCAAGTTTCCCGTTGCATCTCGTACAATGCAGGAAGCTGTTTCAGAAAGACAAGATAAGACAAGGTATGAAAGACCTGCTGGGTTTAAAAGTAGCTGATAAGTGATTTGAGAAACAATTTCCTCAGTGGGACCTTAAAGGGGTTGGTTGAAACCAATCCGCCTTTGTAGGGTTATGTCTAGTAGGTACGAAGCCTGTGTTTCATTCCCGCAGGCCTTGAAGTCACCTATACCGAGTATCAGCGTATACATAAGTAGAATTGTGCATACTAGGGGTGTCATACTTGCTATATGTGAGGCTCACTTTTGAGTATCGATAAAGCCTAGAAAAGATGCTAAAGACAAGCATAAGGTGTTCCACCTGTCTGGACACCTTATTCTACGATGAGTGGGGGCAGGGAATATAAATATCAGTTTTGCCTTTTGGAATTGTTGTACACCTATGGAAGCCACCTATATTTAGTGCCTGATAAAAGCAGGATGATTTCATAGGACGTCATCGGAAATGTCTCTGTAGTACATAGGATATCTTTTCTCAAAAGTGACATGTGGTCCCCCAGGAGTTGACCATAGGTCATCTGACCCCCCCTTTTTAATTCTTTTTTATATTCACATTTTTAATTCTTTTTTACATTAAATGTATGTAATTCTTAATTCTATTGTTTAACATTTCTTTCAGATAGCTGAATTGTTATACATTATTTTTTTACATTTCTTTTTTATATTAAACTGTTTTAAATTGCTATATTGTTTGATTTTTTAATTATTTTCCTTTTCAAGGTAATTTTAATTTTTTGATGTTGTGCCCCCTCTTTTGATCTTTCATGTTTTCTTTTAGATATGGTCACCAAGAGCATGCATTACATCCTTCTATACACCGTCCACAACCTAGTCGCCGGCCAATTCACTGAGGTATAGAAACCAATAAAGGACTGGGTGCTAGAAGACTCACTCTTCCTCCTAGCAACCTAAGACGTGATACTGACTCTCAGCGAGAGACGCACCAACGGACTAGTGAGTTATTTTCATTCATTTTACAAGTCTCAGCGAGCAGCAAGCCTGTTCTGCCCACTAACGCGCTTGTGTGTTCTTATTTTTTACTTTACAGATCACATGGAGTGATATTCAACGCTTCCTCTGTTGCTAAGCGACACCTCTGAAGTCGCATTCACAACGCCAGTTAAGACTTAAGTATCAATAACAGGCTTGAAGTAAGCACACAGTTGGTTTTGAGCTCTGCATTTCTGTCTGTAATTGCTGAGAGCAATTTGTTTATTTAAATGTAGTATTGGAGGATACTAGAAGTAGATACTAGAAGTATCCTCCAATACTACATCTGTGTGCCCACTCTGCCCCCTATGTCCATCTGTACGCCCCCTCTGCCCCGTGTCCATCTGTGTTCCCCCGTGTCCATCTGTGTGCCCCCTCTGCCCCCTTGTCCATCTGTGTGACCCCTCTGCCCCCTTTTTTCCCCTTCACCCTTTACTATTCTTAGCACTTACTCTTATCAATGTCCCCTGACCTTTTTGATAATAGCTTGTCTGTCCCCCCTTTTCCTTCCTCCATGTCTTCTCCTCCCTCCCCCTCCCAGCACTACCTTGATCAGTCATTGACCCTTAAAATAGTCACTTGTTTTGTTCCTCTCCTCTGCCCGTACCTCCCCTTCTCCCCCTTACTCGTGTCACTCTTGCACTGCAACAATTGTCGTCAGGCATAGTAATGCTACTGCTAGTATTGTCTCCTCTTTTCCTTCCCCTCCTTCCCCTTTTTTCCATGCACTTGTACTATCTGTTATGATAGCTTTTTCTTCACATTCGTATTTATTTCAAGGACCGGTAAGAATGTAACTGTATTTTCCCATGCTGCCTCCCTCCTTGAAGCGCTTTGAAACACATTGTGTGTAGGCGCTATACAATTAAACAATCGTAACTGTATTTTCCCATGCTGCCTCCCTCCTTGAAGCGCTTTGAAACACATTGTGTGTAGGCGCTATACAATTAATCAATCAATCAAGTCACCAGGAAACATGGATGACGCTGGAGGCTTGAGTATATAAAAGTAAGTAGGTTTATTATAAGTTACAGGGCACGTTGGGTGAAGAGAGGTAGGACCTTAACAGTATGCATACTCTCAGATCAGTTCTACCATCCTGAATCCTTAACTGACATTATTGGAACTCTGATGTACCATGATATTCCAAATCAATACATTCCACTGCCTGCAATGGTGCACACATTGCAGGCAGATACTACATTCAACATTTCACATTTCACAGTAAAAGACCTGATCCCTTGAAATACAGCAGAAACCGGATTACAACCTACCTGCTAGCACGCAACATTTTCTGTCACGTTCAACAATGATCGCTTATGCACACCAGTTAATCTTGAGTGTGAGCCTTTTATCAACCTTTTTTGACTGTCAAAACAGCTAAAGAAGCATTATCATAGAGACCCTGCATTATAGCGGTCATCTCTAAGGACACTATTTCCCCTGTTGATACAACTAGCCCTGATAAGAATAAGATACTAGGTAAATAACTTTTACATCTAGTACTGTGACGGTTTGTGACCCCGGTCTGAATAGCAATGAGCATTTTTTGCATTATGAAGGAAACATTGAGTTCTCCAACACAAATGTCTCTGTGTTCACAGTTGTACTCTTGAATTCAAGATTTTTGACGGTCTTTCTGTGACCAGTTGAAGAGGCCTTTACCACAGTCCCCCCAGAGGTAACTTTATTAAGCACTAATGCCGCTTTTGGGGTCAACAAGGGGGTCACATTTTACCCCTCTTTTTTAAGGCCTGTAGCACTAGTGGCAATTATTTTATTTTTTGTATCTTGCAGTGTGAAAACTCCAAGTGCTGCGAGAGACACTATCTCTGTCAATATTTTAGAGCTTACATAGGGTAGCTAATTTAAGGTCCCTACAACACAGAGGGCCTCATTACAAGGTTGAAGGTAGCCTTGCCAGTAAAACCGGCAATGCTACCTCCAAACTTGCTTGAAAGTCCGGCAACCGCGAATGGGTAATTACCGGGCATTCCGGCCCTGCCTGACCCGGTAATTGCTCTTTCCCAGATGCCAGAATCGGGTGCCTGTAGCACCGGCACTGTCCATAACAGGGTCTGTGCTGGCACAATGAAAGGCACCCGCAAGCACAACTCAGAGTTTGCCGGTCCAGATACAACGGTACCGGTAAACTTACCGGTACCATTGTATCCGGACCGGCAAACTCGTAATGAGTGATTTTATTTACCAGCTCCTGTGAAATGTTCATCATTTTCTATAATGAACAGAAACATTTTGCGCGACGGCCATTGCTAATAGCAAGGGCACATGTATAAACCTTTGGTACTAGATTGAGTAATAAAACCCCATGTGATATTATATTGAATACAGACCAGGCTAACTCATTTCGGTTTTGTTAAAACTAGCCACACCTAACGAGAGTCACAATAGCACTTTATTCACACATTGTTGTTTTTGTCTACACTTTACATTATCTATGAACCATTGGATTCTTGAGTCTCTCTGATTGTGTTTTTATTCTGGTGTTTTATACAATTTGAGCCATTAAGAGGTTTTTAATATTTATTGATTCAAGCTTTTCTTAATTTCCTAATCTTCAGCATTTCTTCATGTTCTTTGTTTTGTGTACACCCTCCGGCTTGTGTTTATCTGCTACTGCTGTTACCTCGTTTTTTCCTGACCTCTGATTTGTTTTATAGTAACTATTGAATTTGGGTGGGGTCAGGACTGCACGTATAAATATACAGGAGCGTCCCGGTTTTCCTGTTTTTTTCCTTCATACTACAGGGTCCGATTGGTCACAGGAATGTAAATAAGTGGTATTTTTAGATTCATTTTGCAATAGACACCCAGCCATAACAGGTCAATATGGCAGAAGAAATTTTTTTATAATTTATCGTTGATTATGCAGCGGCACTCATTCGAGCAGCCTCTATGCTTTACTTCATGGAGCTATTATGCTTGAATATCTCAAAAACAAATCTCTTCCCCAGTGGTTGGTACTAAGAAATGAACCAAGGTTATTCCTAGATAACGAAAAACTCAAGTTACAGTGGAGTAACATTGCTAACCCCTGTGGGAGAGACTGGCTGATACTAATAATTGGCACGGCCAAAGAAACAGCACAAAAAATAGAAATAGACCTACAAAAAATGGAGGATGATATCAAAAAAATGGTATCCTTTGAAAGTTACAAAAAGACAATTGACAAAATAGAAGGATTTCAAACAAAGTAACTCCTTTGAAAGAATTAAAAGACTTAGGAAAGACCTTTCTAACTTTACCCATGAAAAAGCCTTCCCATACATAAAAATGGGTACCTCAATGAATCACTCTATCAAACTGCGGGTCCAAACAATAAAAATGGACACATCCATTTTAGAGACACATCGTACAACACCAGCAATGAGAGTAGTGAGGTTGAAGAAACTAGCGAAGGCCCCTACACAAACAAAGACTGATATGCAAATGGATATTTCTTCTCTGTGAAAGGTACAGTGAGCTAAAACATGGGGGTAGACCCTCCCGAGTGGGCATCTTCCCAAAGAACAGGTTATTTGGCCCTGTTTTTCCTCAGTAGAGGGGCTCCTAGAACTTTTTGTGAATTTCTAGGAACGTTGGGTTTCACCCTAAGTTACCCAGGGAAATCCAGACGTGGACTCCTTGCTCACTGTGCTTAGAGAGGCACAGCTTCACCTCACTGATGAGGCCCGACTAGGCCAAAAAACGTGTCTGCTGTTGCTGTTGGTACTCTTGTTCAGAGGAGAATTGTCTAGCATTTTGGTGCTGGACTGCCCTTGTGGGTGGGTCAAAGACTGATATGCAAATGGATATTTCTCCTCTGTGAAAGGTACAGTGAGCTAAAACATGGTTGTAGACATGGTTGAGAAGTCAGAAGTTAATAGATGAAGCCAAGATATATGGTATTCAGAGTTTCTCGAGTAGGCACCTTGCCATAGCACAGGTTGTTTGCCCATGTTTGTCCTTGGTAGAGGGGCTGCCAGACCTTTCTGTGCCCTCCACAAACAAGCCAGCCAACAGGAGAAGAGAACAATACAACAGACAACAAGGATGAGGCAGTAGGAACAGGTCAGATGGGCCTTTTTTACATCGGGGTCAACACAGTGGGGGAAGAGGAACAGAGATAAACACAAAGTGGGTCTCACTCCTAGTGAACCTCTCTAAATATACCCATCTACAGTAGAAGAACATGTCTTTGACAAAGGGCTGGGATACATGCTCACAAAAAACACAACCCCTTTGCATTTAGAGGTGAAATTCATATATTCATGATAAAGATTCACATCAAGACATTTTTTGAGAAGATCGAAGACATTCCATCCACCAACTGTACCGGCCTCAGAAAACCCTCCACTTTCTACTCCCTTCAAATGACCACTCTCCAGAATCTTTATTTTGGGGGGGTTTACACAAGGTATTGGTTGATATTGAATGGCTGCAGTCCTCCCACAGTCATGTTTTCCAAAATCCAAGTAAAGTTGAAAAATCAGCGGTCAAATCCTTAGCTACAAATGACAGTATTGTGATTACAAAAGGGTACAAAAGCCGGGGCATAGTTGTCCTTAACAAGCAAGATTATATTAATGCATGCCTCTACCAATTTATCAATCCAGACTGCTATAAATGTTGACCACAAGACCCCATTAAGGAGCTTCTAAAATACATAGACCTCACAGTTACTAAAGGTGAACAACAAGGGTGGATCAGTAAACAAGAAGCAGCCTTCCCTGTCAGCGAAGACTATACAGTTCCGAATTTCTACTACCTTGCCAAGGTTGCCAGTCAAAGGATCGACAGTGAAAGGGTCGACAGATCAAAGGATCGACACCAAAGGGTCGACAGGTCAAATGATCGAATTTTTTTTTTTCACATTTCTTCTTTTTTGGGGGGTCCCCCCCCAACCCACTTTTTTTTCTCTAAATGAAAACCTAAAAAAATACATATAATTAAAAAAATAATTCTATCCTTTGACCTGTCGACCCTTTGGTGTTGATCCTTTGACCTGTCGACCCTTTAGATTCGATCCTTTGACTAGACACCCCTTCCCAAGATCCATAAAACCTTACAAAATCCACCTGGACATCCCATAGTAGCAGGCACAAACTGGCTTCTTCAACCCCTGTCACAATTTGCGGACTATTACCTCAAAGGGTTTGTCAGTAACATGATTTTGTAACTGAAGCACACAACGCAAGCTATCAAGAAATTTGAAAGTCTGGAATTCAATTGCAAGAATTACCTCTTGATAGGTTTAGACATAGTTTCACTTTACACAAGTGTCCCCTAGGAAGCTACTTTTGAAGTCATTGAAGAGGTATAGTTGAACAGATCTTATGGCGACCCTGTCCCAAATTCATTCATTATGTGGTGCATTGAAATCCCCCTTTCACCCAGATTAAATTTGAATTCATGGGCACTTTTTCGCAACAAATTGAGGGCACTGCAATGGGGGCCCCAAATTTGGCCAATTCGTATGTGGAAAGTTTTGAGAAAAATATGATCTGCTCTGATTACAATCCATATAAAACACACAGCATACACTGGACCCACTACATTGATGATATCCTTGTAGTCTGAGATGGATCACTCGAGTCTGATAATTCTTTTTTTAAATGGCTCAACATCCAAAGCCATCATTTGAGGTTCACTAAATCACGGGCCAACCAATATTCCAACTTCCTTGACATTACCATTTTCCATCAAGATGGACGTCTGTTGATAAAATCTTACCACAAACCTATGGATAAAAACTCCCTTCTGGATTACTCCAGCCACCACATAAAACACCTGAGGGACAATTTGCCATTTTGGCAATTCCTGCAACTCAAGTGAAATGGTGCCCACAAAGACGCATTTGAAAATGAGCCTACAGTGTTTTTGTCCAAACTCAGAGATCGAGGATACCCCAGAAAACTATTGAAAAAGGCTGAAAAAATGGGTGCATAACAATCATAAAGAAGCCTTGCTTGAAAACAAACCTAAAATGATTGCTGACAATCACTTAGTTCATGTTTATACATTCTCTAACCACAGTTTGAAAATTCAAGGCATAATAAACAAACACAGGAACGTGTTTGAACGAGCTAACAATGGTTTGGAACAACCATTTGCTTCCAAGAAAAGTACATCCATAGGCAATTGTGTTAGGAAGAGCAGATTTCTGCTTACTATCACAGGAGTGCCTGTGATAATGTCTGCATTGGAGATTAGTACCCGATGGCGAGAATCCACGGGATACACTTAACGTGGATTGGCTCGTTTCCGAGCCATACCACAGTATAATCCCGTGGATGCACTTGCATGCATCATGATCCGGGTACACTCTCTTATTTTTTTTTTGTTCAGGTGACCATGGAAAGGGAGAAGGGACCACACGTAGTTCCCTCTCCCTTTTCCAAGGTGGCCATTTTTTATGTTTATTTTCCTCCCATTCATTAGTACGGAACAAGTTGGCCCAAAATGGCACCCTGTTGCTCTGTATTAATGAAGCAGTATGCTCGTTCTAGTGTTCCTAGAACTAATGTGTACTGTGGTGACTGCCTTTTCAAACGGCAAAAGAAATGCCTCTTGAAAAGGTTTTGTCAGCGCATTAGTATTCCGGTAGTATCCCAAGCCTGCAGACCCCGGAATACTAATGGCAATAACCGCCTCACCATCGGGCCATTACCGCCTTAAGGTAATGCACCTGGGGCCATCGTTCAGGCCACGGGGGCATAACCTTAGGTGGCAATGTCCCGCTGGCTCGGCAGTTATTGCCATATTAAACCCCATTGTGGGACATCATCCATGTGGGCAGTGCAGCAACACCTTGAGATATAGTGCACCACTGGTCCTTTATATAGAATTAGTACCCGGCGAGGGACAATCAGATTGTAACATGCAATCTCATTGGCCCTCGCCGGGGTGTTAACCGACCAGGAATCCCTCTCACCATTCCCTCTCCCTATAATATTCCTTCCTTGTCCCCGGCGGGGTGGGGGATGGCCCCCACTAAAACAATGGCCCCACCTGCACTATCCAGAAACCCATGCAGTCACACTCGCTTCGCTCGGGCCTGTAGCTATGGGTCCAGCATTACCTGAAGTGGTAATGCCCCCCTGCTCAGAGCCTATTGCTTAATTGAAAACCTACACTGGAGATGTAACTATGTACTGAGGGTGATGGTGGATATGGTGCTAAAGAAAACAAGGCCAACTATTATTTCACTATCAAGAGGCAATAGCAAGTTTCACTCTCGGCTTGACTTATCTTTATAACATTTTCCAAAGACGTTTTCTGTCCAAGGGTCACAGAATTAGTAAAGTATGGTGTACATTTGTGCAACAGTTTGAAAGTCATAAAGCAGTGAATAAAAGAGTTGTTTTTGTATTACTTTTGGCATTTTTTCCTCATTGGGGAAATGCACATACATTTAACAGTCTAAACCACTGAATGGATTACTTCAAATGTTAAAACAAGCTCATCACAAAGGAGTGGAGATGTTACTTTAGGTGGTTTGCTGCAAACACTTCCAGTAATTCTTTTTTTTGTTTTAGTTTAATTGAGTGAATAAACAGTTTATATATCTCCCACGGTGCATTGCAGCAAGTGATGCTTTTCAGAAATTAAATTTATTTTATTCACCTATGAGATGTGTTCTCACGAGTATTCTTACAAGAACGAGAACTAAGAACACTGCAAAAATGATAAGGAGGGGGGTGGTAGGGAACTTTGCCTTCAGGGTACATGGCCGGCGGCTGAAATAGTATCAGTTAGAGGGTTGAAAGTTTGTGGTGATACTATTTTTTTTTGTCTTAATCTTTTCACAAGAATGGTGACATTCTTGCAAGAATATGGTTTGTTTCTTGATGTGCATTACTTGAAGAAGACTTTGTGCATGTGCAGCAACCATTTTTGGCATTCCCATGAGAATTCATAGTAAATTCTCGCTGTACATTTTTAAGTAAGGGGGGAATATGTGAGGGAGGATCATCTGGGTGGATGGAAATTGGGGAGTGGGGAGAGGACGTTGTTAGGTCAGACTACATGTGACTTGTTCCACGGTGAGCAGACTAGCTCTACTGATCCCAAGCCTCAGCACAGGATATTTAAAGAGCCCAGTGCAAATCAGCTGGGTAGCAGTAGAGGAAGGCAGAGAAGGCTAAGCAAATTTCTTGAGCAGAGAGAGTGAGCACCGTGGAACGAGAATCGCTTGAGAACCAAGACCAGGTGCAGAGGGAAAGCAGCGCAAAGCAAGGCAGCTGGAAGGCAGAGGTCCGGGGTGAACTGCAAGGAAGTTGCAGTCTCCAGCTGGAGGACTTAGGCCAGGAAGCTGAACCAGCTGACAGCACGCTGACTGTGGGAGCAAAGCCACAGAGCGCTCTTGCATTGCTACAACGAGACGCCCAGAGGAATAGCAAAACTGTGGCTGCCTGGGACCTCGCAGGAGGACAATGAAAGACATCCAGTGAGTCCCCTTGGGAAAGGAGACTCTGACACGCCAAGAGGAGATTTGTGTCCATATATACAATATATTAATGAAACCTTTCAACAGAGAACATAAGAAAGACAATTGTGAATGCTGAAACAACTACTTTTGAATATCGAACAATCTGAAATTTATTGCAAGCCATTATGAATGCTGAAACAAGTACTTTTGAATATCGAACAATCTGAAATTCATTGCAAGCCATTATGAATGCTGAAACAAGTACATTTGAATACCAAACAAACTGAAAAGACATTAAAAGCACTTTTGAATGCCTCCCAGAGCCAAAGCAAGTTGCGAGCACTCGTGAGTGGAGTGAAAGAAAGTTGCTACATGTGGCAGATACCACCAAATGTGTTGTTCAAGACCCAAGCAGGGACAAAAGTCAAGAGAATACCAAAAAGGGTATGAGATGAGAAACCAAGTATTGGGAAAAACTACAAAAGTTCAAGGAACTACAGGTTAGGCGGAAACCTATATTGTCAAGAGCCAGAGGAATGCAGAACAAGGGCAGCAAAGTGCATGATGGCCCAGCAAGCCACTGAACAGTGTTAGAAGAGTGTGACACTGATGAAAGAAACAAACTTCACTGTCAAAGGAAGGCAATGGCCAATTGTTGATGGAAAGCAGTCAAGAAGGGTCATCGCTTGCATTAGCTGCAATGGGTGGACTGTGTGGTCCAACAACTGCACCTAGACCCAATGCCCCCCTGCATGAAGAAACTAAATAAAGTATCCATAACAAAGCTTGTGTTTTGCAACAGCCGATTATGTGATTTGAGCATTAAGAAACCGAACTATCTATGTAAGCCAGTGAAAAGTACTGATGTCAAAAGAGCTGGGTGGTGTCCCAAGGAATTGTGTTGTTTTGTTTAAAGCTGGAAGACTTGAACTCTTGGGGATGGAAACCCTGTTTGTTGCTTTGTTGAAAGCTGGAAGATTTGAACGCTTGGGGAAGGAAACCCCAGTGTTGTATGAACTACTTTGAACTTGGGAAAAGGGAAGCGGATTACAAGCCAAGAGCTAGAAAAAGCTCAGAACTTTGTTTTGAACACTATTCATTGTGATGCGGACATCCCTACACATTGCATACAATTAGTTCTGAGGGCAAGTATATGTTTTGCACACAGACAGACATTTTAGTTGAACTTCCTGATGCAGACTATCCCTAGTTTTCTTTAGGTAGGGAAATCCCACATTAGAATAGGGCAAGTTAGGCATTACTCCACCCTGCCTTTTAAAATGGATAAAAGATTTGTTGAAAAACTTAAACCTGTTGTGTGTGTCTTACTCATGATGCCTTCACAGTAGTTAGATGTTCAATGTTTTTAGCATGATCCCAAATCATGTTTTTTTTCAAATGTCCTTTCTAGCAAGCCCATAATTAAAGTCAGCCACCTCACGCCAATCAATAGCTTTATAGAATTCTTTCCAAGGTAAAATACATTCCTTTCCCATAGTAATATTCCCTGTGCCTTTATTAACTATATTAGTGAAAACATTAATATGGATAGTTGGTTAGCATTCTCCAAATTGCTTTACATAACAGGTCACTTCTTTTTATATTCCATAGAGTGATCAGAGATGGTAGACCCAATATATTTCTTATAGCCTATGTAGGGACAGATTTGGGGAGGCCCAAAGTGGGGTGCCCTAGCTTTATCTCATTTGAGCTCAACCAGCCTATCTGCTTTTCAGTGCAACATTTCAAGCCATACATAATATTGGTTTTTATAAATCTTTATCAAACCTTCCACAGAGGATGCCTCCCTTAGTTTTATATTTATTCTTATTGCACTAAATGTATTTAATGTTTTGTGTACTATATAATGTTGCAAGTGTTTATGTTTGCATTAGGATGCCTATATATATATATAATTTAACACCTCAATCTTTATATTTTCAATCCTCCTTGTATCATTTTATATTGAATTTTGTTTATAATCATGATTTAATTTTCATTTTATAATAGTTGATCTGAAGGTGATTATTATTTCAAATTAAAAATTGTAGGGTCCATATATTGTAGGATGTATACATTCCAAGACAGAACCCTGTAGCCCAAATACGTAAATCCTCCAACAATTTGTTGCTGACAATTTTACAGGCAGAATCTGACATAGCCATTAAACAATCGTTTCTAGGTAAAGATTGGGGTCCTTTATTGTGTATTGGTATTATGATGGATTTTTGCCAAGATGCTGTGATAAATAATATGTGTAATATCCGTGCCCAACAAATTGCTGACTTTTTAAGTACTGCATTTGCAATACCACCAGGACCAAGGGCCCTAGAGGGTTTAAGTTGATTACTAATGTTTAATAAGTTTGCTTCACTTTTATTATAATTATAAGGAGCAAGCCGATACTCATGAACAGAAGATTCTTTAACAAAAGCTTCCTCTACAAAATACAACAACCTTATGTAATTAATCCAAACAGACACAGGAATGATACTAATCTCATTCTTGATCTCTATATATGTGTGCTTTTGATGCCAACATTTTCTACTATCATTTTGACGTAGAACATTGCCATTGGACATTAGTTAGAGCGTTTATAACTTTGTAGCCAATTTTTATATTTAGTCTTTACTTTACTCTTCAAAAAGTTCTTAATTGTAACTTTATGTTTCAACTTATTTATAGCTCTTATTTCTCTGTTTTTAGTCATTTTGTTTGCAATGGCTACATTATACAATTTCCATATAATTTATCAGAACTATTATTTAATTTAGTCATACCTATCAATTCCGGAGTCTGTTTAGTCAATACTTTCAATATATCGGCACATGATTGGACCTGAAATCTGTGGCTTTAGTGCTGGCGAGGGCCTTCCTCCTGGGCAACCTTCCCAAGCTCCACTTTTTGTGAGCCTGATAAGTAACCCATGCCTTTGTTCCTCCTGCACCTCCATGTTTTCTTTTCTCTTGTTTCATTTACGCTTGTTTAGGTTTTCAAAGCTGGTGCTCTTTGCACCATTTCTGTGTATTTTCCTCTTTCTTCTATTTTGCCAGTCCCCCTCCCCACTCCTTTTCTGGTCTCCCTTCCTCCCACCTCCCTTTCCGTCCTCAGCCCGTGATTGGACCCTGAGATCTGTGGCTTTAGTGCTGGCGGTGGTCTTCCCAAACTCCCATTTAGCTCATGAGCCTGGTAAGTAACCCATGCCTCTGTTCCCCCTGCACTTCTGTGTTTTCTTATCTCTTGTTTCATTTGCATTTCATTTGTGTTTTTCAAGTTGGCACTCTGTGCACCATTTCTTTGTATTTTTTTTTCTATTTCTTTCTTCTACTTTAGCAGGACCCCCTCCCCACCCTGCTGCGGTCAACCAGCATCAAGTGACAAGGTAAGAGTAGTCTGGGTGGAGTATACAGCAATTACTGTATTCCGGAAAGCCATACTACCCCTCTTACCTAAATAACATAGCTTATCAAGGTTTACTAGCTAGTAAGTAATAGTCCTATCACTGCTGCAATCGGTATCAGGTAATATTATCCCCATATATATGGTCGCCGTAAATAATATTGCCGGGAAAAAGTAGTGGCGATATTATTTGGGTGACCATATAAATGGGGACAGGGGCAGCGGGGGTTGCGTGGGTGTCGCCCGCTCCCCATGAAGAAAAAACAAAGGTTTGGGGGTTGCGGGGGTGTCCCCTGCATGTTCCATGTAATAATGTCCCCACAAAAAACAGCCATTTTTCGGCAATGTTTTTGCATGCCGATATTTTTGCGGGGACATTATTACATGGAACTCTGCAATCCAACCATTAAGTGCCATTTCACTAACTCTTGGGGACCCATTTGAGGCTTTTCTCCCTCTATCCAGGTATCTCAAATCTATTTGTTCTGCATTTAATTTTGTGCCCCCATTTTAGCCGTTTCAACCTCTATCCAGTTATCCCAAATCTCAGTGTTACTGCATTTACTGTTCTGCCTCCATTTTGGACATTTCTCCCTCTATCCAGGTATCCCAAATCTAGGTGTGTGCTGTGGCACACCCTGTTAAATTCACCCTCCCCCCGTCTCCCACAGACGATCATAAATCTCTCCTCCGTCCCTCCGGGCCCCTCCCCCACTGGTCAGGCTTTCAATATAAGTCGATAAAAACTAGCAAGACTAGGCAATCATGTTGGACCTAGAAAAATGTCAAACTCCTCCTGAGTTTAAAGCATGCATACCTTGCACCACGTCTGTGGACAGAGGCCACAGGCAAGGCCACCCATCCATGCACTTTAGAATGCAGCGATGGCTATGCAATTCCAGTCTAGCAGCTTGTATAGCTGTCCACACTGAAACCCCTGACAAACCACAACAACTCTGCCATTAGTATACAGCAACAACCAATGAAGAGAACTGTGAGAAACCTGAAGGTTTTCTCTCGTGTAATCCCTGGGGATCCTTGATCCAGGTGGCCAGGCAAGGGCCATCGTACTTGGATCCCAACCCTGGGTGCAGGCAAGCAAGGGAGGATCACCTAGATGAAGGATTTATGGGTGATGTTAAAGGGAAGACCTCCGGTGAGACATGGTATTTTCCAAAAGTGGAAAAAGCAAATAATATAAAAGAAGCCTTTATGGGATATTCCAAAGCCAATTTTGGAAATCAAACATTAAAACCCTATACTGAAAGGAAAGTACCAAACAAAAAGGGAAAAGCTACATTAAAATCTAAGGCAACTATTCTTTCTAACAATCAATCCTCCCGTTCCTCCGACTTTCAGAGTTGTTGTGAAACCCAAACCTCTCATTCATTATCATTCTTACCAAAAGAGAGTGAGACAACGAATAAAAGAGAAATGCCATTTTCCAGTTATGCTAAAAGTTTTCCTAAACATAAACCAATACCACAAAACTATTATCCCCACGGTTCTAGCAATTACAGATCTGACACCACTAATATCCTTAGAGGATACTACAAATCCGATCTTCCCTATGGCAGTCCTAATACTGGTACAAGGATGAAGACCGAAGCTGTGAAGATTACCTATGGCAATGTTCCATGGCACTATCCCTCTAACAAGGACAGGCAGGGTCAGGCACTTCGCTACGATCAAAAACACTTGAATCCAATTGAGAACCTAACTAAGTATAAAAGGTGGAACCAAGATTCACAGAGGAAGAATGGAAAACCAGGAAGGCGAAGGCGAGTTTGAGATGGAGAGCTTCCTGTGACTCCTGCTGTTTGTACAGGAGAGGGCGATAGTACTTCTCAGGGGCAAAGGTCTCCTGTAAACTCCTCTGGACGTTTAGTACCCTCTATTGAGGGAGAGATGTTAAAAAGCTTGGTGAATTAATTCATCCTCTAGGTCCATTTGGACAGATCCCTTCTTTTAGTTAAAACAACATCCATGGGAATGTTTTGAGTCCTATAGCCTGCAGAGACTGGCCCTCCCCACAAGGGTAAAGCTGCAGACACTCCCAAAGGTGTTCTGGTCATACAGGGTGGTTTAACTGACTTACATGGCCATACGAGAAAGGAATTTGTTCTCCGATGAAAAAGTCTCTGGGGGGTTAGTATCAAGGTCAGAATTCAATTTCTTGGGTTCTCATGGCCCAGTTTTCGTTTTTGCCTTTGGCTTTCCCAGGACCCGCCCGTGGACCTATCATACACCTACAGACCTTTCTGCTGCAACAAAACACTGTCCCAAGTTTGAACTTGGGAGTCTGCAGTTTTTCAACTTGTGGCCCAGGTAGGTCTTTGCCTGCTTCCTTTTTCTGCTGCTGCATCCAGCTGAGACTTCTGACTGAGACTTCTGATCCATATATATATATATATATATATATGTATATATATATATATATATATATATGTTTAGTCATCAAGGGGGGATAAAGTTATAGGGGGTCCCAAAATGTTTTCTTTTCCCATAGACTGAATGGAGAAACTTTGCTCACGATTACAGCCCAAACCGCTGGAAGGATTTTCACCAAATTTGTGGCAGGAGCAGCGACTTCGTCCTGAAAGCGTGGTTTTGTAAATTTGGTGGAAATCTGTCCAGTAGTTTTTTCAAAATGACCAAAAAGTAGGTGCAAAAAATGTGTGATATCTGGGTTTGGTGCGGGAACCCATTTTCATCTTATAAAAATACAAATGGGCACTAGAATAACAAAAAATATGATTAACCCCAAAACTCATTGGTCTCATTATAAGTATGCTGGTCTGGTAACAACGGTGCTGGTAAGCTACCGGCACGGGTGTTACTGGACCGGCATACTCCGAGTTCTGCGAGCGGGGTGGTGGGCTGAACTGCACCCGCTCACAGACCTTGACAGTAGCACCGGCACCATTCACGAATGGCGCCGGTGCTGCCCTCTCCCCATTCCCATTGAGTCCAATAGGACTCAATGGGGAGGAATTTTGTCCGGCGCCCCCGGCAATGGGGAATTACCAGGACCGCCGGGGATGTAATGCCCCGGTAAGTCCCCATTGCGGGAAGCTGTAAAATAAATGACTCCGGCGGCAGCCGTGACTTTTTTATCGGCACAGCTACTGCCGGAGTCATAATGAGGCCCATTGTCTAGTACTAATATGGGGTTGCTACATTAAGAACAGAAGGTACTTTTTATAATTCTACGACATTCATTCCGCTGGAGCAATAAACAATTATTTTTATATGTTGACATTTTTTGCAGGTGAGTAAACCACCTTTCCAGCCTATATACACAAATTATTTGCCTGAATAACTCAGCCACGGAATTAAAAAAAAACGTAGAATTTTCTAGAGGTATCCTTCTAAAGCGTTTCAGTTAGTGTTAGGGAGAATTCTCTGTTTAGGCTGAATTTCCTAACCTAGTGAGTCCCCAAGCAGCTTTGCTGGATTTCTGGAGTGTTTTTTCCATCCTGCCAAGAGTGAGACTCTTTTTCTCCCACTCTTGGACATGAATGTGTGTAATTCCTTTGAATGTCAATGTGTTCGATGGGCTATGGGGTCTTTTACTCCATAGGGTCTCATATGTTTTTCTATGTGTGTTACACCGCACCCTCCGTGCCGTAACACCGGGGCGTCCTAGCGGACCTCCACCATAGACTCCATACCCGGGGACTGACTACTGTCTCCCCGGGCATGTAAAGTCACCATTGGCTTTACTAGACCTAAATTTACTAACAGAACTAGTACAAACCATCCTATTGTGGACGTACTAGTAGGGGTAATTCGATTACTCCTGGATCTGTTACTCGAGGGGGCACTGTCCCGTCCCCCCTCGTCGAGTTTTGGCTGGTGGCAGTGGAAACTACTTGTTAAATTCGACCCCGAATATAACCCTATGGGATTCTTCCCATTGTTAGAGATTGATACTGTTTCTCGTTAATCTCTAACATACCACCGGTCTACTTATCTATCGGATGGTATTTTCTGCCAGAACTCGATTTTTAAAAGGGCGTCTGTGTTTGTCTCTGTGACTCCTAAACCAAAGGTCAAGCCCTTTGTTCCACTTTTTGCTGGCTTCTGTACAGAGACCCTCCAAAGTGGTGCCATTCTGTCTGGGTTACCACAGGGGTGTGGGAGGGGCTTTAGGCACCCTGGACCGAGTTGCCTTGCCAACTCCGGTCGCACTCTGGTGTGATTGGCCCAAGTGGTGAGCCTCCCCGCTCACCACTTAGCATGTGTTGATTGACAGCTAGGCTGAATGAACAGGGGTTTTCTGCATAAAAGCAGGGCTTTTGGGACTGGATCTTCAGAAGTCGCCACAGGACCTAAGAATCCGACGAGGGTAAAGCTGAGCCGACCTGCAACGACGACACCTCCGGTGGAGCCCTGCTGAACCGACTCACCACTTTCCGACGACAGAGGAGATCTCCCTGCCGGAGAGTCTCTTCCCCTGACTGGTGGGAACAACCAATCCCTTTTGCTTTTTCTTCGCCTCAGGACACAGTGGTCGAATTGCCCGTGCAGAGCACCTCGGCAACTGGATAGCCACTACCCCTGTACCGCGACCAAAAGGTGGTGCCTTGTGACAGAGCACTCCGCGGCTGGTCTCTTCCCTGGTGGTGCAACGATCTTCAACTTTCCTTCGACTATGAGATCCTCTCTTCTCTTGGCAAAGACCGGACGTGCATCCACCACCAGGTACAACTGCCCCCGCCGGAGCTGTCGCTCCACAATCAAGGTACTGTGTCCGCCTGGCTTCCCTTGTTGCCGGATACAGTGAGGTGTCTTAATCCTCGCCTCTCCATAAGGTCGCCTCCAAGCTTTCTCTAGCGTGTTGTTCTGAACTGGTCCAATCTGCCGATAACAATTTGCTTCAAAGACTCGAACGCATTTCCACTAAGATACTTTTGGGACATATCGCCTCGCCTCTCTCCGAGTGGGCCTGGCCTCTGAACTTTATAATCTGTCGTGGTTTTTGTCTTCTTGCCTTGCATTCGTCCGTTCAGTATTGGAACCGTATTGATTTCGTAACCTGCTTATTTTCTCTCCCGTCCTAACAAATATTAGTGTACCATCTAGGTTGAGGCATACACCTCTGTCTGGAAATAAGTGAACCTAGGCTTGTCGAACTATTGTTAGGGGGATTGATCTGTTCTCTTCGTAGAGTAATTGTAATTGAGGTATTTGCCGTGATAGTGCCAAAGTGTTTTCTATAGATGTGCTGTTATAAATAAATACCTTTATATCTTTACACTGAAGCCTTGTTCCGTGTTTGCTTGTCTTACTGTGAAGAATTGCCCTATTTTGTATACTCCACATACTGCTTAACTCTTCTTGAGGGAAGTCTGATTGCTCAGCCACAGCTACCAAGTGAATCTGTGTGATACAGACTGCTACCAAGTGGGTTTACTGCCAAACACCTGTAGTCCTAAATCTTTTGCAGTGGTCCCAGAGGGAACTGCACAGGTTTCCGCCTAACAGTTAGTACTGCATTTTCATTCTGCCATATTGTCACACAAAATACAATTGGTACAAAACCTGTTAAATTCAGTAATCTACTATGTGGCTAATTCTTGATGAATTATATATCAACACAGACTTCAGATTACCGAAAATGGAGTGCAGGAAATTATTCTTTACTTCTTGACGTATGGCCTCCTGTTGATAACCCCAATTTGCAGTACCATAAAATCCAATAGACATTCGTGTTGCTCTATATCCCAACAAATTGTCCTATTACATCGATACCCAAATTCCTTTGAGATCGTAAGGCAGCTGAATGGCATGGGTCAAGCCAACCAGACTGCCTTATGATTGATTGCCTAGACAGAGGGTCACTCCACCTACACACTGAATTAAATATGCTTCCCTAATAATCAAAACTATTACAGAGCTCCAGTTTATGCATTCCTACACAGATAACCTTTAATACAATATTTCTCTTTATATTAAACATTAGGTTCGATTTTTTGAAGTTTACAATAAACTACTCTTTCTCTTCCATATAGGTAGTCTATGAATTCACCAATTGTATTAAAGATGGTTTTCTTGCTAATAATATGACACTATTAGCATAGCTAAGTACTAGAGACGACCTGGTCCATATTCTTGGAACATCACCAGAAACCTCCTCCAAGCTTTTTCATAGGGTATTCTTATATAGAGTGTGTGTGTGCCGGGACAAAGCCCTTGTGCACTCCTTTAGAAAATGAAAAATCCTTACCCGATTCACTGTTAATACTGAAGCCACCTGTGGCCTGTTAGCAATAACAAGTGGGAATCACACATTATACGACCAATTTAAAAGTCTATTATGGATTATTTTTCTGAAACGTTTGTAAGTGCCTGACAGGAGAGACATCTGCCAAAATGACCCACACAAACATCTGTTGCCTTTTTTTCTTTTTTTTTAAGATCACAAGTATCCCCTTTGGCCATACTTTCAGAAACATTTTTCAGCGTTCACAGATGAATTAAACAACATGGTCAATGCCAGCACTCATACGTTGGTTTAATTTTTGTATACTCAATATGCACCAACTCACTTCCTACCACTTTATACCAAAGCTGCAATCCAAAGGCCTTCTAAACCTCTTTCCATGAAATATCTGACATTTGTTTAGCAAATGTTCAAAGCAATAGCATGTCTTTATAGTGGCAAAACTCAACACATAATGTGTCTGGATGGTAGCTACAAATGCCAGGGTATAATGTGAGGAATGTGCCAGTCGGGTTCTCAAACAATGACCCTCTTGCTGTAAATGGGTTTGCCACTCAAATGGTACAGTCATAAGGTGTAAGATGCCCATGTTCGAAAATCCAAGAAGTCTCGTCAAACCCTCACCAAAGAAAATCCAAAATAATGTGAATAGAAGTCTTTACTCCTAAAGGAACTTGTGTGTTCCCTTTCATCAGTTGGTAGGAGAGGAGGAACCTTGTCCTTCAACACACCTTTTGAGGGCTAGGCTTTCCTAGGCGGTGGACTCGCAGTGCTCAGGCAGACATATGTTTCCGAGGCACTCCTGACCATGGGCCATTTGCTTTTGTGTTCTGTTGTGGTAGGCACAATGGCAGCTCTTGCAAGACGTTCTAGTGGGTCCTGGTGGTGTTCAGCAGAGAAGTATGGGCCTTTCATTCCACACCACAGTCTTTCCCATTTGATATTCTTTCTGGGTCCCTCCACGATGACAAATATACTTTTAGTGCATTCCCTGCTCCCTGGCACAGTGGCCCCATCTTGTTCCTTGCCCGCCTCTACATCCCCCAGAAGCTACGTTGTGCTCCAGAACCTCTCCTTCCTCACTACCTAAGAGGATAGCCTCTCCTCTTCTGTGCCTAAGATGATCCTGCACTCTCCCACACTTGATCTGCTCAAACCGTTCTGTTCCCACCTCCTATCCACAATACTCTCCCTTTTAATGGTACCTCTCTTCAACTAGGACATTCTCTTTCAACTCCAACTCACTTGTGTTCTCCTTTACACAGCAGTGCTTTCCTCTTATTTCTTGACTGCAGTGCCCAGGATACATTTCTAAAATGTTCTCCTTCTCATCTCTTCAACATGACATCTCGCATCATTCTATCCTGATAATTATCCTCCAAAATGGTATCCCCTGTCCTTCCACTCTCTCTCCATACCTCCCACATTCCTTTCCACAGATATGTCCTTCCTCCTCTGATACCACAATATACTCAATCATCTTGTTAGACAAAATCTTGTACTCTTGCAAAATCCTCCTCTTACATTTCCCAGACAATAGGCCTCATCACAAGTCTGGTGGTAACCCTTAAAAGTTCGAGAAACGGAATTAGTGCTGCCAATACCAGTCCACCACATCATGAGCCAGTGCTAATACCACTGACTGTAAAATAAGCCAGCGCTATTACAACCAGTGCTATTACAGCCGGCTACACGAGGCACAAACACAGCTGCATCACAAGTCCATGTTCGGCGTTATTAGTGCCGAATTCCAGCGCTAATTAGTTGAAAACACAGCAGCCCTTACCTCCAGTTTACAGCTGGATTTAAATGAACACAGGTGCCTGAAATTAATCCACACGTGATCCCAATCCAGCCCAGAGGACTACATAAGGCACACCCAAACCCCAAACACTGTTTCCAACACTATGCTGCCACTAGCCATTGTGAACTGGGATAGGCAGCTGCTCATGCTACACCTGTAAGTAGAGAGGCAGGTCAGCCAGGCCAGGGCACAGGGAGTACAGGGGGAGAGTGGGGAGGAAGAGGAAGTGGAGGAGAGCACACACAAGGCATGCGCCGATCCCCACAGTTCGGCCCTCACCCTGGACCCTCACTGACAGCCAGTTGGTCATCCTGTACTGCCTCAACAGGGAGACCATAGCAGGGCTGCCCACCACAATATAATATGACATAGGGAGCAGGATCAGCATCTGGACAGCTGCGCCCCCACTGCTGAAACCATTGGCCATTCCACAATTCCTTTGAATGGGTACCTTACACCCCTCTGTGGCCATGATGCACGGCATGGCACAGCCCACATTCAGCGCAGTGTTGGGCCAGGTGCTTTGAGCCCTACTGCAGCAATTGCAACGCCACATCCAACTGCCTACCAACCCAGCCAAGGTCAATGCCATGAAGGCACAGTCCCATGCAATTGCCCAAATGCTAAATGTGATCACTGCCCTAGACTGTACCCATGTTGCACTGCTGGTCCCCCAGGCCCACAAAGCAGTGTATCGAAACTGCAAGCACAACCACTCCTTGGATTTGCAGGTGACTTGTAAGCCCCAACCTGTACCTCACCCACTGATGTGCCCACCCAGGATGCCATGCATGGTCATACGGAACTGCACACTGCCAGGATACATGGTGAGGCACAGAGGACAACGGATCTGGATAGTGGGGGAGTATAAAAGCCAGCACACATGCGCTGTGAAGCACATGCCCATCCTAAACAGGCCTAACACAGCAAGAACCCAGTCCTGGTGACCACCTCCCTGACTGCACACATTCTACTGATATCAAATACCACCACACCTAATGCTAGGATGCAGCTACCGTGACGCAGACACTTCAGCTGCACACATAATCAGTGCACCCGTGCACCTTATGCAACCCCACTCTCTCAACTGACCTGGACTATGTTCCCTGAGGGCGTTCAACCTACCAGCGCTTTGAGGTCATAACAATGATAGCTAGAGCGCTATAGAAATGCCAAATAACATAACATCAAAGGATGGCATGACAAGTGAATGGGAGATCTGTACCTCACCCCCTCCCGCACCATCATCACAGAAAAGACCAAAGAGCATGTCTGACTTACCTGCATGGAGAAGCAGAAGTACACATACAGTAGGAAACACATACAATAACATGACCACAGGTACCACAATGCAACATGAGCTAACCAGACCAATGCTGACAAATGGTCACTTTGCTCCACACAACAAAAAATCTGCAGTCACGCACCCATGTGTGGCCAGTCCATAATGCCCACCCATTGACACTACAGGCCCTGGAAGGGCCCATGGGTAGCCAGCATGCCACATGCACAGTGGAAATACACTGCCACATGCACAGTGAAAATACACTGCCACATGACAGCCACTAGGTCCGCTGCACATGTCACCGACAGACACCTTATGTAACATCTGCTGCAAGGGAACTGGGTGCATGTGGAGCACCAACAATGCATGAAATGAGTGACACTGCGTGCAAAGACATGGAATATGCACATGCCGTGAACTGAAGGTCCATGCGAATGCACAAGTAGTAAACAGAGCTGATATAGTGTATCACACCCTCCCACCATGCAGGTGACTCTGGATCCCCCAGCTGCCCTGGTCAAAGACCCCTATGCGTGATCCACAAACACTGCAGGTTATTGCCTATAACCACGCTCACAGCAGGACCCGTGTGTGCATTGAGCGCACCTCCGGCTCCCTGAAGTCACATTTACACTGCCTCGCCAGCACTGGTGGAGCCCTGATGTACACTCCAGAGAAAGTGGGACAAATTGTGCTTGTGTGTGCCATGCTGCTCAACATCTGCTTGGGGAGGAATGTCCCAATACCCCCTGACATGGACATGCCAAGCCCAGAGGATGAGGAAGCAGGGCCTGTGCCTGAGGCAAATGCAAGCATTGCCAGAGATGACATGAGGGATGGGAGATTGGCATGCCAGGGACTGATGGACACATTCCTTTGACACCTTCACATGGCACAAGTCATGCACGACTGTGTGACACCACCCAAACAATAAACAGGACAATGACAATCAGGAATGTCCACGCATTCATAGTAGTGAAACTTTTTTTTATGTAATGAAGTGCTACAACCATTCCCCTCCCACCACCAACTCCCCATCACACAATCCCACCACCAACTCCCCATCACACAATCCACCCTCCCCCTCCCCACCGCCAACTTCCCAGCATGGCCATTCATGACAATCAGTGTCCCAGAGTCCTTCACAATCGTGGCCTCTTCAACCCCCTGCTGGCCCCTGGTGATTTCGGGCTCAGGATCCGCAGTGACTGTCGTCGTGGTGTGGCCTGCTGTACCCCTCTGTGGGTGTTGTTGGGGTGGATGGGATGGATCCTGTCCCCAGGTTTTGCTAGCATTGCACCTCTGTGCTCTGCCAGATGGTCTCTATCAGTGCAGAGAAACCTTCTGTCATTTCCTTGACCCGTTGGGTGTACAGTGTCAGGGCGAATGTGTTTGCTGTTGTTTCAGCCCTGTTCTGTGCCATGGCATGCATAACCCTGCGGGTAGACCCCTGGATGCTGTCCCTAATGACCTGCAGTTTTGCGGAGTACGTATGGCCAATCTCCTCCATCTCCTGCTGTCTGTGCTTCATGTGCTCGTGCCTCCGCAACAGCATGCTGCGTGTTGGAGTGTGCTGTGTGGGTGAGGGGCTCTGCAATGGCACAGGGCTGAATTCAGGCATGCCATATGAGGGAGTATCAGCGTCCGGCTATGGTGTACGTGCGTGTTGATGGCGTAGCGGGTTCTCCGGGGAGCGGTAGCACTGTGAAGGGCTCTCGAGGGAGTGTGGCCCTCTGGCAGGTGGCAACACTAAGCTGGTGCCCTCCTGTGATTCCTCAGTCGCCCTGTTAGCAGGTGTGGCCTCGGTATCTCCGGCTGCGGGTGTGAGTGCAGTGCGCCCTTCACTACTCCTGTCAAAATGTTTCACAATCAGTGTTTGTCAGTGTTTTCCCGGTCACCCCTTTAAAAAAGAGGCAGATAACTGTTTTTTTCCAGTGTAAACACAGATTTCATTTTATTGTTTAATTGCACGCGTAGGGTAATATTTCTCAGCGCAAGATGTTATAACCACTTCATGTTAGATTTATTTAGATCATGTTTTGTTTCACCAGCTGGGCCCAAGAAACTTTATCCCAACTGTATCAAACAATGATACCTGAAAATG
Source organism: Ambystoma mexicanum (assembly GCF_040938575.1). NCBI lineage: Eukaryota > Metazoa > Chordata > Amphibia > Caudata > Ambystomatidae > Ambystoma > Ambystoma mexicanum. The sequence goes on from NC_090921.1 coordinate 625,932,532, forward strand.
TGGTGTAATTGTCCATCACACAGTCTCCTTTTCAAAGTGTCCTCAGGTCTAGATTGTCAGTAACTGAACATCTTTCGGGATCCATGTCAGGTCACTGTTGTAACATTTATGTTTAAATCATTTCAGGGATATAAAAGGGAAAATGGAGAATTCGGTATAATTACTATTGTTCTGTAATATGATTATGATTTGCATTTTCCAGCGCTATAAAACATTGGGTACCTTCTAATTTCCCTAGTATTGTGCCAGTGCATAATATGCAAATATGCATTAGAAAAGACATACATTCATATATGCATGCTCATGATGGTTTCATTGGAAAAGGCCTCTGAAGTGCATGCCCAATGAAAGCGGGGTTTAATTAATCGCTCTATTCTATTCAAACATTGGCCAAATGAATAAATAAACAGGGCCGTGGCAGTCCTCCCCACGTCCCGCTGCTGTACCATGGCCCTGTTTATTTATTAATTTATCCAATGTTTGTCGGGTCCGTGGACCCGATTACTTAATTTATTTCTGCAATAAAGTAATCGGGTCCATGGACCCGACAAACATTGGCCAAATAAATAAATAAACAGGGCCGTTGCGGACGGCTGTAACTGCCTCCCCACGTCCCGCTGCTCTGCCATGGCCTTGTTTATTTATTTATTTGTCCAATGTGTGTCGGGTCCTTGGACCCGATTACTTTATTTATTTCTGCCATGCAGACCAACGACCAACATTGCAGAAGTAAATAAATTAATCGGGTCCGTGGACCCGACGCACATTGTCCAAATAAATAAACAAACCAGGCCGTGGCTGAGGCCTGTAACTGCCTCTGGCACCAGTGGCAGTAACAGTTCTGCCCATGTCCCACTCCTTTGCCATAGATAAGTAGCCAAAACCTGCGAGAATCGGCCATGAGAAAAAAAAAAGCAGTTTGCAATGCACTCATTCAACATTCAGCCACAAGGTGGCAATGGAGCATAATCATTTAAGTCATTAAATACAACTCTCTCATAGAGCTGCCAGGATAGCTCACTGGCAACGCTTCTGTCTTGAATACAAGACAACACAGCTTCAAATCCCGCTCCATGCACATAGTAAGTAAGTATGAATTCATGAATTACCAGGGTTTATCAGCTAGATATCAGGGAAAATCGGTAATCCCCGAAAAACAGACTCCCTAGGCATACTGCACCGGACATCTGCCTTAGTGTGGCCTGTGTGGGCCTTTGCAGGGTGATGGCAGACCTTGAGAGGGCCTGGAATGGAAGCACCACTCCCTGATGGGCCTGCAACAACCTCCTCCTCCACCTCTGAGGCCTCTGGTGTTGTCACGTATGGTTCCCCCACGTGTGTCGGCATACAAGGCACAATTGCTGTGGTACAGTGTGCGGCCCAGCAAATGGGCATGTTTGGTCATGGGGGGATGCATGCAGGCCCAGCATCATGGGGTCGCTTGTAGCGATGGATGTGTGAGACCTATGGCATGTGGTCTTTGGCCTGTATGGCAGGGTGTCCATGCTGGGGCTGTTATGTATGACGTGCATGCTTGTGTTCTGTCATGGCCCCACATCCCCTCCCTGAGTATCACTCACATGGTGGGGAAGGAGCTTAGTACCTGGCCTTGTCATGGCTCTATGGGGCACTGCTGTGTAGCCAGCAGGGCTGCACACGTGTGGTATGTACTTCCCTCTCTCTTGTCTGCCATGCAGACACAAGGCAGGGCTACTGGGCCCGCAACATGCTGGTGTGACTGCTGCACAGTGTTGTGTTCGCTCACGCACCTCAATCCCACTGGCACTGGGTGTGCCAGTAGGGGTGTGGTGTGTATGGCATTTGTTTGGTGCATGTGCCTGCCCTTCCCGCTGCTCTGATGCTCAGGGATGCCCTTGGTGCTCTGCCCTATGGCTGTTGTGGAGAGTGGCTGATGTGCCACCCCATCACTCTGCCTTGTTGGCATGACCTGCTTAAGGGTCTGCTGACTTGTGTCACTGTCCACTAGGGCATCTTATGCTGGGCTGTCATTTGTGCATGTATTTTGTTTGGGGGTTCACTCACCTCCTGCCTCCTTACTGCTGGCACCCACCTCTGCACTGCCGACTCCCTCTATCCCTTCGAGCTGCAGCACTGTGCTGAATTTCTCCTCCCAGGCAGTGAGCACCAGTGGCTTAACAGTGCCTCCTCCAGTTGCCAAAGACTCTCGGCAGTGTTGGCACAGCAGTCCCAGCACCCGGACCCTCAGGTCATTCCACCGCTTGCGGAAGTCCTCTCCATCATGGGGTACAGTTGAAACTGTTGTCACCTTCTGGCAGATGGAATTCCAGATGACTGTCCTGCAAAATGTTCCAGCAGCGATGCAATTTTTGCTGGCGCTTATAGCGTCGGGATCAACGGTGACAGCAATATTTGCACCGCTTTCTCTGTGGTAGCCCTTATTTCCGTGCAGTTACTGCAGGGTGCTAATAGCGTTACTGCCGGAGTTGGGGGGTGTTCACGCCAGATTGTGATGCAGAGCTAATTCCACCACACCACTTGATGGTAACGCCATTTCTGCTCTGCGTTAATTGCGCCAGATTACCACCAGACTTGTGACGAGGCCCAATGTCTCTCTCTTTAGAACAATATTCCTTTCCATGTCTCGCCAAAGGGTCTCCATTTCTTTCCTCCTCACAATGACACCCTAAAGGCTCCCACACAGTCTTTTCTATCTGTCACCAGCAACCTAGGACGTCCGTCCTGCTTCTCATGATTGTTACTCCATTCATCTAACACCAACATTTCTTTTTCCAACTAAGACCTCTTTAGTACTACGTGCTCCTCTCTCCTCACCACTCACAAGTGTCTCTTCCATTCTATGCTTTGCTGGTGTGCACCTCTCACTCAGAGTCTCCAAGACATGTTTCTTCCAGCATTTGCTGCTCTCCTCCTGTCAGATCTGCCAAGGAGTGACAGGGACAAACTGGTCTGGCTGCCTTTTAAAAGCCTCTCTTTCCTCACCTGGGTTGATGCTTTTGGATTTTAGATGCTCCTATGTGGAGTGGGTTGGTCTGGCTGGTAAGTGGGCTCTTTGTTGTGGGTAAGGTGGGCTACAAGGGGGCTGGCCTAAGGCTATATCAGGTCTGCCACAATTTTGGTTTCCACAGTCTTTAACATAAAGGTGTGCTATCCACCCCCCTCTGGAGTTCGGAGGCCTTGCCTACTTTGTACAAAGTGCCTTTGTGTTGCTAGCATGTGCCTGAAGAGTCCTACAAATTGTTGGTAAGCTAGGGAAATTGTTTACTCTGCTTCAAATACATTTGTTAGGAACAAACAGTAACTCTGCAATGTCCACATTCTCAGTGGGAATGGGAAAGCAATGCATACCCTATTTTGATCACTTGCATGTCTGCAGGGCATGAGTTTCCCTTTAGTTTATTTTGCTCTGCAGATGATACCTTGTATCAGTATCAGTTGTGTGAATGCTCCAGAGACCCAAAGATTCCTTTAGCACATCTGCCTGAGAACAAAATACTTTGTTTGCGGGCCTTGCTTTTGGTGCTGAAGGAAACAATGTATCACAAACTATGCTGGTAAATTGGTCTGGCCGGAGTGTGCGTCAGGGTCTCGCCATCCATGGGAGTGCCTTGCCCCATCTTCCTTTGGCTCTGGAATTTTGCCATCTCTAATGGATGTCCAAAATATATTTCTTGTGACCACCGCCTGCACAAAGATGTCAATTTGGCAAGATAAAATACATGTTTTATTCAACAGACACCATCAAACTGACAGGTTGCACTTCTACAGAGGCTTTTTCACAGTAACGCATGCAGGAGGATGACAATCATTATATATAGAGGTAAGTGCTGTGGCGGATCAGAAGAAGGACACAGACACTCTGAGGACATTTGTAAAATGTTTCTATTAAAGAATAAAAAAAAGCCTATACTTCCCTATCACTATGGGGATTCCCTACATATTTCACTAACTAAGGTGCTCATTAGTCGTGGATGAATGTCAAAAGGAAACAGTCGGCCATCCAAATCTAACCTATCAGACCCTGTCACTTTTATATCAACTAATGACTCCCTTCTCCTGTTAGTTGTGCTTCTGCACTTGCCTTCTCTCTCTTTTCCTGATAAGTATGCAATTCTCAAATAGTCTCTTGTGATCCCTTGTTTTAGTTGATGTAACTCCCTGATGGGATTGATAGTCTTTCTATCTCCTTTTATTAAAGGTTGCTTGGTCCTGGTTGGAATACTTTTCTCTTTCATATAGGATTCTGAGAGCTCTGATGTAATGTCTTTTCCTCTGAGACTTTGGATTTCAATACAGTTGTGATTCAACTTTTCCTTCTCAGGACTTCTAGGTCCCCCTTGGGTCTTTGGTGCACAATTATCTATCTCTATTGTGTTCCAATTTGTGCTTCTTAAACTCTGGGTTATTTTTCCCTTTCCTCAAGATAGCAATGTTCCAGTTTTGTTTCTCTCACTCTGTGTAGATTCTAGGCTTCTCTTCATCACATTAATACAGTTCCATTTCATTAATAGGGTTTTCACAGTCTCACCATTTGTACTGGGATGAGTATCTCCGATCCTATAATGAGCCCCTTTTCCCTTCCTGGTATCCCTGTTCTGCCCTTTACCTCCAGTGTCGAGGGCGGAACGTCTCCGGTACCCATAGGTATATGGGTCCTTCTATTTATTGTTCTTCATTTCTGTGTTTATTCTTTGTGACATGTGCTTCAGACACCTTTCCTTCTTCCTGGCATCTCTGTATCGTTACAGGTACTCGCCCCGTGAGTCGGTTCATCAGTGCAGGTGTGTTGGTAGTCTGTCCACAATGCTGCCAGTGTGGTCACACCACCAACAAGCTGTCTGTTCTGGTCTTCCCACCTTCTGCATCCATGCACAGGCTGACATTTCAGCATCTCTTGCTTCTCTCCGAAGCAATTCTGATACTCGCTGGCTCAGCGGTCTGCTGTGGCTCCGCCTTCCTCAGACATTCTGCATACAGGGGCCTTCCCCTGCTTGTATCTCCCTCTCTCTTCCCCGTCTTCCTCTTTAAGGATACTCGGCACAGTGATTTAGAGTTTTTTGATTTAAAGAGCTAAGCTCTTTTTTTCTGTTTGGTAATGGTATAAGTCAATTTTCTCTCTGTCCCAGTTATGGAACTTGTGCTGATTCGGAGTGTTAGATAATTCCATATAGGCCATCACATGTTGGGCATCAGGGAGTACCCCATGGGAATTGGAGTCCTTTTCCCCGCAGGTGGAGTCTCTCCCGATGAGTTTTTTGCTCTAGGTCAGACCTAGCGGGAGTCACACCTCCCGCCTGCAGGACTCTTAATCAGCCGGTTCAGAAAGAACGGTGGTGGCGGATTTAACACCACCGTTCTTTCCGGACCGACTGACTCGTAATGAGGCCCAATGTCCTTAATATGGCAACATGCCATCAAGGTCATGGCCATACATTGGTCTGTTTCATTCTGTGGCTAACAGAAATCACCTAAATGACATGAATGCAAGGGCTTAACACGAATACTGTCAGGAGTTTTTAGTAGCATTTAAAACATGTCAGCATAATGCATACTTCGCTAAATTGATTTAATGTCTGTCTAGAACTGAAGTATAATTGATAGGTAACAGCACCCCCTGAGGTAATGCTCATCCATACTATCATCACATGCCACAGGATGGAACCCCATCATTAGTTTCAATGGCAGTGCATTTCCACACTCTTAGGGCCTGATTCTCAGAGCATTTTCCTATGGGATTGTGATATTATAAAACGCTCCTGTGAATCAGGCCCTTCATCTTAGTTGATATTGCAAGGATATTTTGAAGCTGTGTAAACATTACTGCTGCCAGCTTCTAAATCACATCTCCAATATGCATATATAAAACACACCTCTAAGGTCAGTGCCTACAAATGATATTGTTCACGGTTTATAGTCAAAATCTCGAAAACAAAATCTCGAAAAAAAAAATCTCGAATACAAAAGACCGAAAAAAAAAATATCGAATTTTTTTTTCAATGTGTTTTTTTCCAAAATGGGGGTTTCCCCCCAACCCCCCTTTTTTCATTTTTTTTATTTTACCCCTTTTTTTTCTTACCTGACCCCAAAAACATATATAAATAAATAAATAAAAAATTCGATATTTTTTTTTTCGAGATTTTTGTTTCGGGCTTTTTGTCATTCGAGATTTTGTTTTCGAGATTTTGACCGACCACCATTGTTCACATTGCTACTCTGAGGTGAATGCCAATGTATTTGATGCTGTATTTAGTATGAGTCTCGCCTCCATAGAAGAAGGCATGTAGGGGTTGGGATTTGTTCATTAGGGCAGTGGCTCAACTGAATGAACCCTGCACAGTGTCGAGTAATGCCCCCAAGTGTTAACCCTTGGACGATCTAAAGCTGCACTTTTTAAATTCAGGGACAACATGGGCACAGGTAGATTGACACCCTAGGAACTTCACCACCTGCAAGTTTCTCCCTTGAAAGATGATAATCCTGGGTGATATGCTTACATAGGCCAAGTGAAATTGCATTTTAACTTTGCCAGTTGGCAACCATTATAAGGCAGATGCCTGCACCTATGGGTACAAGTGCCAGTTTGTTTGTAAGAAAAATTAACAATGACAGCAGCTCAAAGTTTTACAGATGTCAGCCAGGCACACAATAAAAAAAACGTGCTACCATCTTGCATCCTGATTTGCATATGTATAACACACTTTTTTGCTGTTAAGAAAGTTGTCTAAATGAAATTAATAAAATGATCATTACCTAATATCATTTTGTGTTTAAGTGCTAGTCATTGCTGTTTAAAAAAGAATGATTAACATTAACTGGCGCTCAAAGTTTAAAAGAAGTGTTTCAGCAGGTTAAATGACATGCATACAAAAGGACATTTATTTTAATTAACATGTATATAATCCTATGTACAATTGACTGTCCGTGTGTACATAAATGTCATGAACATCCGCGGACGCCCATTGGTTAAAGCTGCACTGATTTTTATTTTTATTTTCTATAAAAGGATGTTTATGCCAATAAATATGTATATATTCTTTAAAAAAAAATATAACGCACACTCATCGGCCTGCCTTTATTTGTTATCATATTTATCAGCATGCTTGAGGCCGTAACAACACCACCACCCAACACATACCACATGCCGAAATATGCCCCTGGCAAAGGTTACGGATTGGCCTTGGGTTATTGGCAGCTGTTTGTGCCAGCAAGAACAACCCACTCACCTTTGTCCCAGACACCGTGCCCAGCAGGGGTGGGGCATGGCCATGATGTCGGAGTGCAGAATGACCTTCAAAAATAAAAATGTCCTTGAAAAGAAAACAATTAAAAATCAAATTAGGGATAAATATGAAAAAAAACATTTTAATATAAAAAAGAAATGCCATAAATTCTAAACGAACAATAAATGAAATCAATGTAAACAAAAAAAATGTAATATAAAATAATGTAATCAAAAAGAAATTAAAAAGGGGCAGGACCCCATGACGCAGGATCAATTCCAAGTGGACCACTTGTCACTTTTGACAAAAGGTATCCCCATATTCTATTTGCCTCTCTAGGGATGTTTTGTGGGAGACATTTACAATCCTTTGTATTACAAAGTGTTAAACCTAAATCCACCAGATTTAAAATTTTTGTTTTGCATTCAAATGTTAAGAATTTCATAAAAGGGTGCAGGAGTGTTTCACCCAAAACGGCTGTTGGGGTGCCAAAATGCCACCTATTATGGACGAGTCAACTCAGCTAAGCCAACCCAGTGAAAACACTGAGCACTCCTAAAGCCGCAGCATGCGGTTCTGGGAGGGCTTTAACTGTCAAAACATGGTTTCCATTTAACAGTTCAATATTGTACATGGCCCATTGGGGATGTTGGCTGGGGTGCTGCAGTGCTAAATGTGAGTAGGGGTTGCTCTTTAACCTCACACACATTCAGGGATATTGGCTGGCATGATGGCTCACTCTGGCTCTTCTGTGAATGTGCAGAAACCAGGAAGCGCTCTCTTTTTCCTGGTTTCTTGTTGTATGCTGTGCGGGAGCCAGAGGGCCTTTGTTGCAGCATGAGGCCAAGTCGCCTGAAATCCAGAGTAGGCCTTCAGATAAGAGAATACAGAAATGTGTGTACATGTGTATGCATGCAAGTGAGGGTTTATTGTCTTTAACTGCATGCGTGATAGACCGTATGTTGTTTGAGTGTGCATGTGAATCAGAGAGTATAGGAATGTGGTACGTGGAGGGTGGGTGCATGTGTGTTAATGCTGTATGGATGCGTGGGTAAATGTGAGAGTCAACAAAACAGTGAATGCTGCTGAGTTTGTGCCAGACTGGGGAGTGGCTTCGAGGAGTTCATTTTTTCTTATTTACTGAGACATGCAATTCTTTATTGGAATCAAGGATAACGCAAATATAATAAGTCTGATTTATATTTCATTAAATTGTAATATCTGCCAGTTGCCTGCTGGCAGAAACAACCCTATGTTCAATTACCACTTGGCTGCCAGAAAACTGGCAGAAAATCCACTGGTCTCCATGCGTGGCAATGAGATCCGGAGTATCGCAGAGCAAAGCCAGTCTAGTGCCAACTCAAAATAGGGTTGTATCTGCTGGTTGAAAACAGGTGGATTTTACAATCCATCAAACTCTAGTACAGGCCTTATAGTAACTGTTATTAGATGGATAAATGCAACACAAACAAGTCCCAGTTTCACTGTGCCGGGTATAGCAAAATAAAAATCGGGAGTCCAAGTGATGTGTATGAAAGAACAGCCTTTAAAGTCCAAGGTTTAGTACAGGCAACAGCCTAACACGTGTTAAAACCTTGGACTTTAAAGGCTGTTCTTTCATACAAATCGCTTGGACTCCCGATTTTTATTTTGCTATACCCGGCACAATGAAACTGGGACTTGTTTGTGTTACATTTGTACTTACCTCAGTGGAAACATGCTGGCAGTATACCCACACTACCCAGATACCTGCAGCCTTCACGCTCTTTGTCTAATTTATACTTAAAAGTGATTTGGATCGTGACTTTTTCTGCCAATTTGTTCTTTCGGTATTAGATGGATAGACTGGCTTACACTGGTGCAGTCAGTCTGAATTAATTTTCTTTCTGTGTCATGGCATTTTCTTCAGGGCACCAATGTTAAAGCAAACATAAGGAACAAGTTACTTACCTGTAACTGTTGTTCTCCAGCATGGGTCTGTCATGGATTCACATGCTCATGAATATTCCCCGTCGTCAGGCCGGGAATGGCTCGGTAAAGAAAAAATCAGTATCAGTTTCGTTTCTGATCTGTCTTTCTCAGTAGTAACCAATCACTGGTCTCTGGGTCATACTGCCCCCAGCCAATGACTGCCCTCTCCCTAAGCCCCGCCTCTGGCAGCCATCCTCAGATTTGGTAGCACTTAAAGTGGCAGTATGACCAAGTGAAGAGCCGCAGAGGGGTAGGAGGGAGGGTTTGCATGTGAATCCATGCCAGACCCATGCTGGAGAACAAGTTACAGGTAAGTAACTTGTTCCTTCTCCAGCATGGGGTCTGGCATGGATTCACATGCTCATGAATATAAGAATACATAGCAGTACACATATGCACAACCACGGGAGGTGGCAAAGGCTCAACATTAAGCATTACATCAAAACTCAACATTAAGCATTTCTTACCTCCTCACCAGGCTCACCTTAAGCGAACAGGTTGCGCAGCACTGCTTGGCCGACCCTGGACTCCTCCCTGGAATCCCAGTCGACGCAGTAGAATCTCGTGAAGGTGTGCGTCGACCTCCACGTAGCAGCCCTGCAGATGTCCAGCAGGGGCACACCAGACAAGAACGCTGTGGTAGCAGCGATCGCTCTGGTCGAATGGGCTCTCGGACGGCCGGGCAACGGTCGGTTTGCCAACCGACGAAAGTGCATGATGCAGCCGGAGAGCCATCTGGAAATGGAAGCCTTCGAGAGAGCCTTCCCTTGGTTCACAGGTCCAAAGTTCACAAACAGCTGTGATGTACTCCAAAAACTCTGTTCGGTCCACGTAGAACTTCAGCGCTCTAGCTACATCCAGCGAGTGCAAAGTTCTTTCGGCCGGTGACGAAGGCGACGGGAAAAAGACTGGTAACACCAAGGGGTCGTTGAGATGGAAGTCTGACGGCACCTTGGGCATGAAGGAGGGGGGCGTCCTCAGCACTACCCTATTATCTTGAAAGGTCAGGTATGGAGGCTTGCAGGATAGCGCCTGGATCTCTCCCACGCGTCATGCAGAGGTGATGGCCACCAGGAACGCTGTTTTCCACGACAGAAACTTCAACAGGGCCGAATGCAATGGCTCGAATGGCGGACCCATGAGCCTGGTCAGCACCATGTTGAGCTCCCACGCCGGGGGTGGCGCCTTCACCGGCGGGAATGATCGAAACAGTCCTTTCATAAATTCCTTAACCAGGCAATGAGACCACAGGGATGACTGCCCTGTAGTCCTGGTGTATCTGGAAATCGCTGCCAGGTGTATCTTGATTGAAGCATGAGATAGTCCAGCTTTGGCCAGCGACAGTAGGTATGGCAATACTTGAGGGGCCGTAATCCGTAAACCCGGCACCAGATAGAGAACCTCTTCCACGTATGTCCGTAGCACTTGAGAGTTGAGCACGCCCTGGCCTTCGCAAAAACCTATCATGATGCCTACCCCCGAGCATCCGGATCAAGCCCAACAGCCCTGGGAGCAGGCATCCAGACATTTATTAAAACCCCAGCAGCCCCGGCTGGGGGCTGTCTGGGTTCAGTCCTGGCGCCTTAGGTGCCAGGCTCATAATAGAAATCAGTCCTGTCGCCATAGGCGCCCGGCTCATAGACATTACTTACCTCATGCAGACCATGCTGCAAATGAATCCAAGCCAACGTGAGGCCTGGATGGGACTATTTTACTACAGGGACTATTTTTTACTTGGGTGTGGTTCTGGGGAACTTCTTATCTAGAACTACTGTGTAGGCTATTTAAACCACGCCCGAACAGCAGCACACGCTTTGCGTTATTCTGCATTCAGCAGCGTAATGCTCACCGTGCCTGCAAGTCAGCATCCAGTCTTCTGCCACGCCGGCCTCGAATCCGGAGCTCCTAGAAAAAGGGGAAAGAAGGAGGAAAGGTTAGATCAAGGACATTATTTTGATTTCTTACCTGATTCCGGATCCAGCACGTCTCCGAGCCTGGAAAGGACATTATTTTAATTCCTTACCTGATTCCTGATCCAGCCCGTCTTCGAGCCTGGAAAGGACATTATTCCTGTACGCGTCGCATCGCCAGCGGCAGCGCCGCGCCATACTCACCAGTCCTCACAGCATCTTTCATTTCGGCGCTGCCTACATCATTTTCTTCGCCGAACTCCAGCACCTGGGGAACAAAAGAAATAACAAAGTGAGCCCATAGAGCCAACAATTACAATCTCTTACCACCATAGATTACCACCGGAGGCATTATCCTTTAACAAGCCACATCTTATGCCGCACCTGTAAAAAGAGAGAAAACAACAAGTTAAACACATGCAACTTTTACCGGACAGTGTTGGGTAATACAGACTCTTACCTGAACGCCATCAGCTGCCTCAAGGCAATATTCTCTCGGACCCTTGCAATTCCCCTGCAATTCAAAAAGGCAATGGAACAAGATTGAACATCGGACATATTGAACTCTTTGAATTTTATACTTACGGGCCCTAGCCAAGAACCTCGGAGTCAATATCCATCCAGAACTCTTCCAACACCTTCAAACCAGTGAAGTAACTGGTATCTACGCACCCCTGCATTCCACGCAGGATGGAGAGTTCATCATTTAAAAACATAAGGTGAGATTACTGTAAGGGGATATCGGAGGTGATTAGTGGGGAGAACAGTGGGGTGCCATCACTAAATCCACAGGTGGCTAAATCCCTTTCTCCACTTGCAGGAGAATATTTCTACGGGTCAAGCAGACGAGATAAGCCGGGCCAGTCCAGTCTGTCATCTCTGCACTACGTATCACATTGGTGGAGTCCGATTGACGCCCCTGTGGGAGCCAGGCAACGCAAAGCCTATCTACAAATCCCCACCCGGGCGTTATGGAAACCTCAGAGACCGACCAACTAACCCAATTGTTAGGGGAATTTAGGGCAGAAGTGCACTCTGTGCGCCAAGGAACGAATGCCCTTAGAAGCGAACTGATTGTGTCAAAGGAGCGCACTGATGATCTTGCTAGACAATTGCTGCAAAACCAAGCTGGGCAAACGCCCCTACCTGGACTCGGGGGGAAATCCAACTCCCGTTTTATCGAGTAATCCTGTGCAAGTGATTCTACCAGGGACTATTCCTTTAGCTCCACCCGAACGCTTTGCTGGGGACCCGAAAAGGTTCGCCGTGTTTATGAACCAATGCCGCTTGCACTTTTTATGCAGACCTGGAGCTTTCCCAAACGACCAAGCCAAAGAAGCCTTTGTACTATCATACCTTAGTGGCAGCGCAGCGGATTGGTCAATTCCACTAGTCAATCAGGATGACCCCCCTTCTTCGGGATTTTCAGGGTTTCGAAATGAGCATGGAAAGACTATTCGCCAGACATTCACAGGGACAGACCCTAGATAACAAACCTTTATCCCTACGACAGGGTAACCAAGACCTGCTAACCTATATCGCTACCTTCAATAGGTTGGTGGTGGAAACCGGATGGCCTGAGGCAAAACGAATTACATTATTTCATCGTGGACTTCGGGGAGAACTCAAAGATGTTTTGGCCCAAGTTGTGAACCCACCTCAGGATTGCGCAGAATATATAGACTTAGTGGTCCAGTTAGACCACCGACTTCAGAATCGAAAGGCTGATCGAGCTAAATTCAAGAATCGGCTATTGGTTAAACCCAACGTTACCCCCAAAGGAACAGATGCATCTGAACCCATGCAGATTGGGGGGGTTAAAGGACCCTTAACTCAAAAGGAAAGAGAAAATAGACGACAGATGCGATTGTGTCTGTACTGTGGGGCCACAGGAAATTTTCTATGGGATTGCCCTATAAAACCACCCAAGAAAGTGGTCGGAGTCGCTGACAGAAGCCAAACAGAACCTGATTCGGGAAACGACCACGCCCGACAACCGTAGAGGTCCGCTTGCCGACCTTAAAGAAGGACACTCAGACCTCGCACCTAATCATACCAATGGTCCTTATTGATCCAAGGCAGCCATCACGTATGCACGCAGTAAGGGCATACATTGATAGCGGGTCCAAAGGAAACTATATGGACCACGAATTGGCTTCAAGGATGAAACTACCTCTTTGCAAAAAGACCACATCAGATGTCATCACCACAGTCGATGGAACTGAAATTGCCTCTGGGCCTGTAACTCATTCCACTACAGAGATGATACTATCGGGTCAAGATGGGCATCGAGAGACTATTGTGTTTGATCTAATCAAAGCCCCGCAGTTCCAAATCATACTGGGAATGCCATGGTTGGAAACACATAATCCTTGTATTGAATGGCGAGAGAAGAGAATAACCTTCCCGGATTGTGCACACACCTGTTATCCGGAAAAAACCTTGAACAGAGGCCTGGCCACAGTCACTAATCCAATCATGCAGTTACCTCCGGAATATCAAGAATTTCAGGATGTCTTTCAAAAAGAACAGGCAAACACGTTACAACCTCACAGATCATACGATTATCAAATCGACCTCTTACCCGGTGCACAACCTCCATGCAGTAGGATCTACGCCCTTACGGAACCCAAAAATCTTCACCTACGACAATACTTGGACCAATACATTGCTAATGGCTTCATCCGGCCATCCAAGTCTCCTGCATTCTCAGCTTTATTCTTCGTGCCTAAAAAGGAAGGTGACCTTAGAACGTGTATAGATTACCGCGCATTAAATCAGATTACGGTAAAAAACCGATACCCATTGCCTCTGATCCCTGAACTACTAGACCAAGTAAAGGATGCTTGCAACTACACTAAGTTAGACCTCCGAGGAGCATATCATCTGGTACGTGTAGAGAAAGGCGATGAATGGAAGACTGCCTTTCGCACCAAGTACGGATTATTCGGATATCAGGTGATGCCCTTAGGGTTGTGCAATGCACTAGCAGCCTTCCAGTATTTTATGAACAATGTCCTTCGAGAACTCATTGACGTCTGTGTTGTTGTATACATAGACGATATTCTAGTTACTCCTCAGAATCAGACCATGTTAAGCACGTTCGTGCAGTCCTTGAGAAACTACGCCAGCACAAGTTATATGTAAAATTAGAAAAATGTGTTTTTCATGCTACAGAAGTTGAATTCCTTGGATCTATCCTGACTCCAAAAGGAGTCCGAATGGACTCCCGAAAGGTGGACGCAATTCTCAAGTGGCCATCACCCAGTTCAGTTAAAGGGGTACAAAGAATGCTTGGATTTGCTAATTTCTACCGCAGATTTATTCCTGACTTCTTACATGTTGTACACCCTATCACAGCACTCTTGCGAAAAAACAAACGCTTCTTGTGGACCGAAGAGGCTGAAAAAGCCTTCCAAGAGCTGAAATTGAAATTCACGTCGGCACCTGTCTTAAAGCATCCACGCCCCGAGCTTCCATACATAGTTGAAACCGATGCATCCAGTTTAGCCATGGGGGCTGTCCTGTCCCAGAAGGATCCTGAAACCGGTCAACTTCATCCAGTAGCATTTTGGTCCAGAAAGTTCTCGGCACCCGAGTTAAACTATGCGGTTACTGATAAAGAGTTGTTAGCCATCAAATCTGCCTTCAAGGCTTGGTGGCATTATCTTCTCGGTGCCAGGCATACCATTACTGTAATCACCGATCACAGGAATTTGCAGTATTTAAAAACAGCCAAGGCCCAATCATCGCATCAACTTCGATGGGCATTATTCTTTGACAAATTCGATTTCGTGATCACTTATCGACCAGGTTGTAAAAATGGCAAGGCAAATGCCTTATCCCGAATAGGGATGGGTGAAGCATATTCGAACCCGGAACCGGTGCCTATAATTCCAGAACAAAGAATTCTTGGTATAACTACTCTACAGACTCTAGAAGATATTCATTTAAAAATGCAACAACTTTTCGATTCAAGAGCCCTGCAGGGCTGGGTAAAGAAAGGGCAAGATTATTTGGTCATCAATGACCTACCTTACTATCAAGGACGTCTATTTCTACCACACAAGGAACTACAAGAACTAGTCATCTCCAATTACCATGACGCCCTTATGGAAGGACACCCAGGTATCGTAAAAACTGAAGCTAAAATTAAAAGACAATTCTGGTGGCCCACCTGGCGAAAAGACGTAAAGTGATTTGTGATGTCGTGTGGTATCTGCGCCCAAAACAAAAGTCAGAAGAAAAAACCAGCTGGCCTTTTACAACCTTTGGACATTCCACCTACACCATGGCACACCTTGTCTTTAGACTTTATTACAGAACTACCTCCATGTAATGGATTTAACACCATTCTAGTTATTGTGGATCTTTTTTCCAAGATGGCCCACTTTATTCCTTTAAAAGGATTACCTTCCGCTTCAATTTTGGCCAAGGAATTTCTCGAAAACATTGTTCGAATACATGGATTTCCTTCCATATTGGTCTCTGACCAAGGTAGTCCTTTCATTTCACAATTTTTGAAGAAATGTTGTCAATTGGCGCAAATCGACGTAAGGTTATAAACCAGTCACCATCCCCAAACCGATGGTCAGACGGAGAGGACCAAGCAGACTCTTGAACAATACCTACGTTGTATGCTACACCAAACCAAAAGCAATTGGAAGGATATTTTATGGATTTCAGAATATGCATACAATAACTTTCAGGAACCAGACAAAGCCCCTTTTATACCATATATGGACATCATCCTCGAACCTCAGAACTCGATCCGCCTCAACACTTAGAAATGCCTGCAGTGACTCATCTGCACTCTACTATTACACAAGTCTTTAAGGAGGAAACAGAACATTGGAAACAAGCAAAAGAGAAATACAAGAAAAATGCTGATCAACGTAGAAGTGAAACTTCACAATACCAGGTTGGAGATCAAGTTTGGCTAGCTACAAAACACATACCTCTAAAGGGAACTCGGACTTTCAATCCTAGATATTTGGGACCTTACACCATTAGGGCCATTATCAACCCGGTGGCCGTCAAATTGGAATTACCCTCTAATATGCGGATTCATCCTGTCTTTCATGTTTCCCTTCTAAAACCAGTTCAACCCGGGACAAGATTAACCAAACCACCTGACCCCATCCTAATAGATGGAGAACCTGAATTTGAGGTAAAAAATATCCTGGACTTAAAATGGTTAAATCAAGACTCTTTTATTTAATCGACTGGAAGGGTTACGGGCCACAAGAAAGGTCATGGGAGCCCAGTGACCACGTTCATGCACCTCGGTTGGTGAAGAAATTCCATCGGAACTTCCCAGACAAACCAGGACCAAGGGGAAGAACAACTTTAGGAGGGGCCTTGGGGGGGAGGAGTGCTGTCATGATGCCTACCCCCGGGCATCCGGATCAAGCCCATCAGCCCCGGGAGCAGGCATCCAGACATTTATTAAAACCCCAGCAGCCCCGATGGGGGCTGTCTGGGTTCAGTCCTGGCGCCTTAGGCGCCAGGCTCATAATAGAAATCAGTCCTGGCGCCATAGGCGCCAGGCTCATAGACATTACTTACCTCATGCAGACCATGCTGCAAATGAATCCAAGCCAACGTGAGGCCTGGATGGGACAATTTTACTACAGGGACTATTTTTTACTCGGGTGTGGTTCTGGGGAACTTCTTATCTGGAACTACTTTGGAGGATATTTAAAGCACGCCCGAACAGCAGCACACGCTTTGCGTTATTCTGCATTCAGCAGCGTAACGTTCACCGTGCCTGCAAGTCAGCATCCAATCTTCTGCCACGCCGGCCTCGAATCCGGAGCTCCTAGAAAAAGGGGAAAGAAGGAGGAAAGGTTAGATCACGCACATTATTTTGCTTTCTTACCTGATTCCGGATCCAGCACGTCTCCGAGCCTGGAAAGGACATTATTTTAATTCCTTATCTGATTCCGGATCCAGCACGTCTTCGAGCCTGGAAAGGACATTATTCCTGTACGCGTTGCATCGCCAGCGGCAGTGCCGCGCCATACTCACGAATCCTCACAGCATCTTTCGTTTCGGCGCTGCCTCCATCATTTTCTTCACCGAACTCCAGCACCTGGGGAACAAAAGAAATAACAAGGTGAGCCCATAGAGCCAACAAATACAATCTCTTACCACCATAGACCTACCTGATTACCACCGGAGGCATTATCCTTTAACACGCCACATCTTCTTATGCCGCACCTGTAAAGAGAGAGAGAAAACAACAAGTTAAACATATGCAACTTTTACTGGACTGTGTTGGGTAATACAGAATCTTACCTGAACGCCATCAGCTGCCTCAAGGCAATATTCTCTCAGACCCCTGCAATTCAAAAAGGGAATGGAACAAGAGTGAACATCGGACATGTTGAACTCTTTGAACTTTATACTTACGGGCCCTCGCCAAGAACCTCGGAATCAATATCCATCCAGAACTCTTCCAACACCTTCAAACCAGTGAAGTAACTGGTATCTACGCACCCCTGCATTCCACGCAGGATGGAGAGTTCATCATTTAAAAACATAAGGTGAGATTACTGTAAGGGGATATCGGAGGTGACTAGTGGGGAGAACAGTGGGGTGCTATCACTAAATCCACAGGTGGCTAAATCCCTTTCTCCACTTGCAGGAGAATATTTCTATGGGTCAAGCAGACAAGATTAGGCGGGCCAGTCCAGTCTGTCATCTCTGCACTACGCATCACGTTGGTGGAGACCGCAGCTGTCTGGGTCCGATCTACGCCCCTGTGGGAGCCAGGTGAGGCCAGACACGCCACTGTGTCGAGTTTGACTCCCAGAAACAGTGCGACTTGCGAGGGGACCAGGTGGGACTTGGGGAAGTTGATGGAGAACCCCAGGTCTGTGAGCAGCTGGACGGTCTTCACTGTATGTTCCACGGCGAGCTCCCTTGTCCTTGCGCGGATGAGCCAATCGTCCAGGTAGGGGGTAGACGTGGATCCCCTGCAGGTGCAGCCGCACCGCCACTGGAGCAAGGCACTTGGTGAAAACCCTGGGTGCCGACTTCAATCCAAACGGGAGGGCCTTGAACTGGTAGTGCCGCCCTTGGACCACGAACCTAAGGAACTTTCGGTGTCCTTTTAAAATGGGGATGTGAAAGTATGCATCCTCCAAATCCAACGACGACAGGAAATTGCCCCACTCCAGCTGTCCCAGCACGTGCTGGAGGGTGACCATCCGGAACTTCTGTGCCTTGATGTACTTGTTCAGTCGTCGCAGGTCCAGGATGGGTCGCCATCCTCCTGTCTTCTTTTTCACGAGGAAGTACCTTGAGTATACTCCGGAGCCCCGGAGCCTCTTCAGGTCGAGCTTGATGGCACCTTTCTTGAGCATCGCCCTTACCTCTAACAGTAGTTGAGGGACGTGATTTTCCTTCCTGACCACAGGTGGAATGCGGGGGTACTTTTTTAGAAATTCGAGGGCGTGGCCCTGGGCCATGGCGTCCAGCACCCAACGGTCGGTGGAGATGGACTCCCACACACTCACGAACTTCGCCAGCCGGCATCCCACCCGGGTGCTTCGGTGGGGGCCCGACGCCACGGTCGGTTCAATCTTGCTTGGAGGACGCCTTGCTGCCTTGGCCTCCCTGGCGATGATGGCGGGGTCCACCCGACTTGCCTCGTCCTCTATAGGCTTCCTGCGACGAGGAGCGGGCCGCTTGGCGGTACATAGAGGAGCCACCGCCGAATCCCTTGGAGGCACCCTGCTTGCCTCCGGAGCTCCGAAAGGACGGCCTTCGTTGCCGGAGAATGCCTAGGACCTTAGCTGTCTCTGTGTCTGCCTTGATGGCTTGGAGGGACTCATCCACCGTTTTCCCAAACAGGTTGTTCCCGTCGAACGGCATGTCCAAAACCTTGGCTTGTACGTCCTGGCGGAAATCCGTCGCCTTTAGCCACCCTCGTCGTCTAAGGCAAACGCTGTTGCCTAGCTGGCAGAAACCGGTGTCGGCAATGTCCGTTGCCACCGTTATGGCGTGGTCCGACGCCACCTCGCCTTCCTGCAAGATCTCCAGGGCCTCGGCCCTCTTGTCGTCCGGTAGGAAGTCCAACAGGGGGGCGATCTTGTACCATAACTCCCTGTCGTAGCGGGCCACGATCGCGAGGGCGTTTGCCGCCTTAATCGTTGTTGCCGCCGATGAGATACCTCGTCGTCCCATTGCGTCCAGCTTCTTTCCTTCGCCGTCCGGCGGGGAAGTTGACGTTGAGGCCGATCCCCCCCCGCTTTCTTCTTGGCTGCCGCTGAGACGACCGAGTCAGGGGTCGGTTGTGCCCTAAGGCACAAAGGAGCCGCGTCGGAGACCCGGTACTTCTTCTCGTACCGATCCCTCTCGCCAGGCGTCGTAGATGGGTTCTTGAGAAGGGTGAGACCCTCGTCCCAGATGTCATCCAGCAGAGGCACGGCGAGGACTGTCTTCCTCTTGGCCTTGCGCCGTTGGTAAAGGAAATCTTCCTTCTTCTCTTCGGGGCAGAGCTGAAAAAGCTCTGATGCCCTGGCGATCATTGCATGGAAAGATCCAATCTCGTCGGGCGGGGAGGCCCGGGCTGGAGGCGATGGGAGCTCCGTCCCGTCGTCACCGCCGTCGTCGTCGGTACCCGTCGCGGCTGTGTCCATTCCCGTGTCATCCCCAAGGATGGGGGACGTGGGCAAAGGTTGAGTAGGCTGTGAGGGCTGAAAAGGCAGGGCTGGATGGATCCATCTTCTTTTGCTTGGGGGACTTCCCGCCGGGCTTGGCTCTGGCTCCTCCGTCGAGCCTGGTTCCGGTTGCGGTTCCTCCGTCGGTGGTAGGGGCAATCTCGTCCTTATTTCCGAACATAAGGATTGTATTGCCAACAAAATGGCCACTGAGTTGTCCTGTGGCTCCGGAAGTGACGGGCGCGACGGTTGACTAGGACCCTCGCCGGTGCCACTGTCGCTCTCGTCGTCCTCTTTGTTGGGATCTCTCCCGTGGGACCGGGCCTCTTCGACGCCTTCGTCGAGGCCCTCTAAGACTTCAACCAGTTCCTCCTCGGAGGCTGTGTCCATGTCCACAATGGCCACCGGCCTCCACCCCTCTTTTTCCGCCGGGGTCTTCACGGGGGTCTTCTCGATGGGTCTGAAAGAGGCTTCCCTCCGCGGCAGCAGAGAGACTCTGGGCCCCGAGGTTGCCTCCACTGGTGTAGCCTCCACAGGCTGTGCCAGGGCCGCCGCAACTTCCTAGAGGCCTTAGCCGGGTGAGTCAAGGCCTTTACCACCTTCTGTGGGCCTGTGGCTTTCACCTTGGGGGGAGAGTCACCGCCTCGCTCCCCCTCGGCTGGATCCTTCGAGCTCGACCGGGGCCTCTCCAGAAGCTTCGCCGGGTTCTCGGCCTTCCTCTTCCCTGAGCCAGAGTGTTGGCTTGTGGTTGATGGCGCTGGAGAGGATGCGCCCTACCTAGCAGCCGAGGAGCCCAACCGTTCGGCGCTCCCGGTGCCCGCGGACTCGCAGTGCTTTGCCTTCTGTTGGGCCCCCGTCGCCGGGGCGCCCTCACAGAACTTAGAAGACCGCACAGACTTCTTCTTCTTCTCACCTGACGTGCTCTTTCCTTCCAGACAGTTGGAGAGACGAAGATGTCGGTCCTTGATGGTCCGTTCTGACACGTTCCCGCAAAACGCACAGTCTTTCTCCACGTGCGTTTTGTCCTCATGAAGGCAGTAGAGACATTTCTTGTGCTCGTCCTCCTTGAACACATTCTGCAGCTGGAATCCAAGGCAAACCCAGAACAGCTTTCCGGGTGTCGAGCTTCCTTTCTCCTGGGCCATGTCCGGGTAGGCTACAGAAACTCCTGGACTCCTCCAAGAAGCATAACTCGACGGAATCTTCACCCTTGAGGTGCGTAGAAAAATCCAAAACGGGTCCCCATTAATCGGATGTAGAGACGGTGGAGCTTGAGGCTCTATTTGACCGAAAAATTCGAAAATCTCTTTGAAAAAAGCTCAAAAACGCAGCAATAGCTCGAGAGCTAAACACGAGGACTCCCAACACTTGAGCGTGCGGTAAAAATCTGAGGATGGCTGCCAGAGGCGGGGCTTAGGGAGAGGGCAGTCATTGGCTGGAGGCAGTATGACCCAGAGACCAGTGATTGGTTACTACTGAGAAAGACAGATCAGAAACGAAACTGATACTGATTTTTTTCTTTACCGAGGATTCCCGGCCTGACGACGGGGAATATTCATGAGCATGTGAATCCATGCCAGACCCCATGCTGGAGAATGAGTGTTATTAGATGGATATACTGGTCTATGTTGGTGTACTGAGTAAGGATATATTTTCTTACATGGCATTTTTATATGTATCAGTGGCAAAGCAAATATGATGGGTATAATTACATGGCTAGAGGGTCGTGCAACATATTTTCTTAATGTGGCATGATGGGAAATGCACACATGATGAGTGTTATTAAGTGGGTAGATTGGCCTACATTTGAGCAGCCAGTCTGGATGTATTGTCTTAGTGCAGCAGGCCATGTATTACTGGGCATCTAGGGTAAAGAACGATGGTAAGTATTATCACACAGACTGGCCTACATTGTTCCAGGCAGACTGGACATATTTTACTGTGGCATGACATTTCGTACTGGGAATCAAGGGTAAAGTAAACGTGAGACGTCTTATTGCATGGCTAGAGTGGCCTACCTTGGTGAAGATTTCTGGATATATTTTATTACTGCGGCATGACATTTTGTACTGGCATCAAGAGTAAAGTGAACTTGATGAGTGTCATTATCTGGCTATACTGGTCTATCTAAAAAAATATAGATCAATGTCAAGACTCAACAATCTTCAATTCAAAAAGTATACACCTTACTCAGTTTGCTGGAAAAACCATGTTATGTCTGCACACCCATTACACTAATGAAAACCTCTTTATTTGCATACAAACCTCTTTAGTTGAATCGGTTCATAAAATGCTTTAAAAACCATGGGCCTCATTACAAATTTGGTGGAACTTCAGCAGTATATCTGCCGAAATACCACCAAACTGTATTACTGTTACCACCACTTGGTCCTGCTGAAGTGGTGGTAGGGTGATGTAAATCCCCATTTTTGTAGTCCGTAGGAGATTTTTAAGGAATTACTCGCAGTAATTCTGCTGCAGTAATTCTGCTGAATTTTTGAGGAAAGGTCCAGGATTTACCACCAGCTTTTTGCTGGAGATAAATCCTCAACTCTTCCTCCCAAAAATGGTGGCCATAACGGAATTACCACCATTTATTTACTGCACCGCCAAACTCGTAATTAGGCCCTATCTCTTTAAAGGGATATACATGCGATACATTAATGTGTGCAATTGAAACATCAGGACTTTTTCAGGTCAAAATCATTGTTGTGAGGTTCCTATCAACAATTGATGTAGTATATTAGCATGCATACCTTGTCAGTCCTTCAACACCCTGTATTTCAGCCCATAGTGCGCCTTTTTCTCTTGCTCTCTTTGTCTTTAGGCCTTTACTGGCATGGACAGCAACTTTATATGCACAATTCAATGAGTTCCCATGTAAAAAGGTGATATTGGCACACTGTCAAAGCACTATATTAAGGAGTTATCAGTGATTGTGCAGACTGCTAAGTGCCCCAAAGTGTAACCATATTGCTCCATTTTGGATACTCGCTTAAGTGCGGATTTACTCCTCAGAGTTCAGAAGTTTCAGAGTATCCATGATTGCCTAGACAACAAGATGTGCAATATACTTGTAATCTGTTCTACTCGATGTGAATTGAAGATTGTTGAGTCTTGACATTGGTATATTTTATTATGACAGTCCAGGGAGTCAAGACGTCATACCAGGGACCTCATTGTTGCATTGTATATTGGCTTAGCTATATTGGTGCAGCCAGTATGGACATGATTTCTTACTGTGAATAGCATTTAGTGACATCTTGGGTTAAACAAACATGATGAGTGTTATTACATGGCCTTACTGTGCTGAATTGGTGCACCCAGTAAGGGCATATTTTCTATCTGTTGCATGGTATTTATTAACTGGCTTCAAGGGTAAAGCCAGCATAATGAGCATTCGTATGTGGCCACACTGGCCTATGCAGAAAGTCTATCTGTGGTATGGCATTATACTGGCAAAGCCAAAAGGAGTATGGAGTATATGGGAATACTGGCATTTCCTATTGCAACTAGCATGGTAATTTATAGGCACAGCCAGCATGAACATGTTTTTGTAAACTGGAATTTATTGTGGAAAAGTGAATCATGAAAATGCATTAAAAAAGGTTCCTGTGCACTGGTGGTGACTTGCATCTATAGATTTTTTTGAATGAGTTACCCATAACAACTAATTATAAACTGTGTGGCTTTTGACCCAGTTTTTGACAGAAAGTGTGTTGTAAAATATACCATTTAAACCCATTATTTGTCAAATTTTCTAAGGGAAGAACAAATCGAATCCTCCTTGGTTGGTGTAGGGTGCTTCACTACGCTTCTTTGCTCTCGCAATTTTCGTGGGAAACATTTACGCACCTTCAAATACAAAGATCACCAGCCACTTAAAGGGAACTAAGTGCATAGAAGTGAAAAGGTAGTTGCCCTTCTCTGTGCAATTTTCAATTCAGAGATCCTCGACCTCTGTATTTTTTCTTTGTCCCAACAGACCTTGCAGAGTCTCCATGTCCATTGGCACAGTGATTGTAAAATGACTGCATGTTTTCATCATAGTAGGGCTTATTTAAATTTAATTGGAGGCATTTCATAAAATGATATCTTATTGTACGTTTTAACACATTGGGCTTCATTGCGAGTACGGCAGTAACAGCAAACGTTGATGGTACTGCAAATGCCATCACTTCTACTGTTCCGCCAAATTAAAGGTAATAGAAAATGGGTGGTAATTCCCCTGGTACTAATTCCGCTGGAGTGATTAGTGCCGAAAATAAAATGCAAACTCTCCCCTATGGCAAGGTGAAATACCACTAAAATACCAACAAAAATAGTTGGTAATTCTGCCAAAAAAACAGTGCAGTTACCTCCACTCTGATGGCAGATGTATCCAGGTGAAGAACATTAAGGCTATGGGTATGAGGGCTGCACCTTCCACAAACACACTTCCAAAGACAATGTAACAGTAGCAGACTTTGAACTCCAGAACCTCCTGTGCTTCATTGAGCTTCAGAGGAGTGTGCAGCAGCAGCGTCCAACTATAGAACCTCCAGATAAAAGTAGAGGAGATGCCATGTAAGAATAGTGCCCATTCCCCTATCTAACATCACCATCACCTGAGCACTCACCGAAGGACAGCTCATTACACTGCACCAACTGAACAGGGAGATAGAGACAGATATGGAGAGCAGGATCAACATGAAAAGCCATCTGACCACTGCTGAAGCTTGTGTTGGGACTGCAACTTTTTGCCACAGGCACCTTCCATCAAACTGTGGGCATGATGCATGGCATATTACAGCCCACGTTAACCAAAGGGCTTGGTCTGGTGCTTGTGCATCATGCACCCCAGCACATTCCCCTGCCCACCACTCTATCACGGGTAAATGCAACAAAGGCAAGAGTCTGTGCAGCTGAACTCTTTCCAACTAACACTGTAGCTCTGGGCTGTATGCATTGCATGCCAGTGGCTCCCCAATGGAAGAGTATTGGAAGAGGCGTTAGTGAACAGGAAACAATAGAATTCCCTAAATGTACAGGTGACCTGTCATGCCGACCTGACCATGAACCACTGTTGTGCCCATTTCCTGACTTCCATTAATGATGCTAAGGTCCTGTGTAACATAACTATACTAGCATTCGTGGATATCTTCTCATGACAACGGGCCAGGATCCTCAAAAAGTAGAAACACCATCAAACAACTCATGCTGGGGTCACAAGTGGAAGGGTAGAAATGACTGTGAGGGGTGTTCACCTATGTAAAGCAAATGTATGGCATATTCAGCCACAGTCCTGTGCATGACAGATCTGCACTTTGACACAACACATAAGAAGTCCTACACCAACAGACATGTACCTGTATGTCACTGTGAGGCCATGGCAGAAATGCATGATCCCTACAAAGGTTGTACTACAGGTAACACAAAGCATAGACAAACTATACAGAGACAGGGCCTGGAACTGATCTCCTGTGGAAGGTGGCAGTGCAGCACACACAGGCAGCAAAGTTATGAAGTCAGCACCCCATGAATGGCAATTCCACAGACAAGATCACTATTACAAATTGCAAATTAATATCAGAAAGTATAACAGAGCGAATGCATGAGTACAAGAAGATAAGGTCCCCTAAGAACATGGCTATTATCCTTAAACACAAAAAGTTGTTGGGTCGGTTCAGTGATATTGACATTGCGGGTTTCCCCAATGGCATACACCATGTTGCCCCTTATTTCTTGAGGCATGTGTAAGGGACACCTACCCCATGTTGCAATTTATAATATTGCCATACTTCCTTTGGCCCATAATAAAGCCATTAAGCTATAACTACTGATTACTCAACCCTCTGTATGACATCCATAAGCTGTTCCCATTGTCATTGTTTTTTTGCAGGTGACTCTGGATAGCCCCACTACCTTGGCCAATGACACCCGTCCGGATCGTCAGACAGCACAGGAAGTGGCATTTCACAAGACTCATATCAGGACCAGGCTTTGTAATGAGAGTATTTTTGTCCTTCTGAATGGATGTTTCCTTGCCTCCATCGGAGTGGAGGTGCCCTAATCGATTGGCCACACAAAGATCACAAAATATTTGAAATGTGTGCCATGCAGCACAACATGTGCATCAGAATACATGCCACCATGCCCCTGGATATCGACATGGTACCCCCAGAAGAGGATTACAGAATAAATGCTGGAAGCCATATGCCACCACACAGTGCCCATGTGGAGGATGTGGAAGGCAGTGGCGGGTGTATCATGTGTCAAGTACAGAGGGAGAACTTTCACTTAGATCATTGGAGTACACCTATCTCACGTTTCTTTATAGGCACACAGTAAATAGTTCACACCTGTTCAAAGATGACTATGCTTGCCTCATTTCACATTCAGATGTGACGTCTCTATTTTCTAACAATACAACACCCTTGCTCATACTTACCCTCAACTCCAATATTCCTGCCCTCCCTCCACCCTCATTCCCAGCAGGATTGTCCCTTGTGAAGAGTCAGAAATGTGAGGCGTACAATTTTTAGATGATTTCTCAAAATATTCCCTTTTATTAAAACATAGGTTTCAACAAACGTCCCACTATCCCTACCCTGACAAGGATTTCCCTTCATATCACAACTAAAGGAAACACTGTAACAAAGGATATCTGGCCCTCACACTTAAGAATAAAATTCACAAGATAATATATGGCCATTCACAACAAATATCAATAATGGTATTTCTAGTACATTCACAGTCTCTCTTTGTATCCTGGGTGAATTCCCTTTCGCCAGGTTTCAAGTTAGATTGAGTTCCAACATGCAACATAAAGAAACAAGGAGATCCAGGTGTGCAACACAGTTTCAACTCAGTTCTTGACTGCATCCCTTTGTCAAAAGAAAGTTCCATTAGCCAACGTTCAACCAACAGAAATATTTCTCTTTTTCCTTGAGCAATTATTTCCACTTCATCAAATAGCACTAATGATGTTCTGTGCCACAACGTTTTGCCACAATTTAGGAATGTCAAAGAAGAAATCGAGTCCTTTGTCAGATTCAAAGGAACACAACTTCTGCCAAGGTCAAAGAAATACAACTTCTTGTTAGAACTTTTCAAGTTGCTCTTTATAGCATTATGAATCACAGATTATACCTTTGTCAGGATGACTTCACAGCACCACTGCCTCTACCTGGATAACTTCCCATACCAGGTTAACTTCTGCAAGGATTCACCATGCAGGTCTACACACCTGCCCCATAACATTCCACATTCAATTGGACTTTTGAAGTTTTAAATCTACCGACAGCCAACAGTGTTATCAAAGCTTTAACAGTCCACAACTTTGTAATTATCCATTTCCAGAAAAGACAATATTCACATCACTGTTCCACAACACCTTCCTGCAGGCAAGGTGCTCTTCCTCTGAACATTCACCTTTCAGAAGGGCAGCCTCTTTGGCACTCTTGTCTTTCTGCCACATCAACATCCCAAATTGCTCTTAAGGAAGTAATTCTACCTTTCTTCCTTGTGGCTTTGGCAATGTGAGTTATACCCATTTTTAGGGAACAATTACAATCATCAGGCTTCACCTTTTTACCACTTTGAATTCGCCTTTTCGCTCTCTGCCCACAAAAGCAGTTTACTTGTTTGTTTTCTGTTAGTCTCTTTTGGCTGAAGACAATGTTTACACAACTCTGGGCTTGAGCAATACTTGTATCCCTTTTGACCTAGGGCAATGCTTGCACCATTCTTGGCTTTGGGAAAATGCTCGTCTTACTATTGGCTTGGACAATGCTTATTTCACTCTTGGTTTGGGCAATGCTTGTTCCCTCAAGCTCACAATTCAATATTCAGTCACTTAACTGCAGTGCTGCTTCATCTTCAACAGCTCCTCAATTGACTCTTTGGTTCACCTTTACCTCATAATCACTTTTTAAGCACACACAACCAGTCTTATCTATTTTCAGAAGTTTCAAAATTCAATGAACATGGTTTATAGTGTTTTACTCTTACGCGGGTGCTATGGAAAAAGTTCACTCATATGCGAGTGCTACTTTCATAACTTCTCATTGTCTGACAATCACTCGTCGGTTTATTAATGCTTCCCTCATACATGAGTGATTCTGCTTAGCTACAGTTGCCTGCCATTGTTCGTGCAAAGGATCAGAATGCTCATAACACTTACTGGCTTCTGTCTTGCTCCTTTTGTGTGTTGCAGGATTTGGACTGCTTCAGGTTTTATTTAGACACACACCCTTCCTCTGTAAAGGTGTCTTCATCCCTTCCATGATGTCTCACTCCTGGGACCCTCGGTTGTATGCCAACACTCAGCTACGGTCTCCTGCACGCTTCTTGGTGCGCAATCTCTGAAATCAGGTTCACATGGGGAAAAGCAGTCTTCTTTCACGCCTTCCACTGCGCAACCTCTGCACTTTAGATTTAGGGGGAACGGCACCCTCTCAGGACAGGCAGTTGGAATCTGTTTGGTCAAATTCCCGGTGTCTCTTCTTTCCACCAATTACTGTTTGAATTGTCAATAACAGGCTCTTGCTCTGCTGCTGCTCCTCCTGCAACTATTACAGCTCCAACTCCATCTAATGGCCTGCACTTGAGGGGGCCTTTTAAGCCTCTCTGCTTTCCTCAGGTGTGGGTCATTATTCATAACATGCTGACTACTCCTGAAACATTGCTCCTTAGCCCTCTCCCACGCCCCAGTACTTAGGGGAGTATGGGAATTGTAGTCCCAACCAGCAGAATTAGGTTTTCTTGTTAGCTTATTATTTTCAATTGCAAATGCACTTCTCTTAAATGCAGTCAAGGAAAGGTCACAAGCGTTTACTTGAAAAGGAGAAGGTAGTTCTTTTAAGCTGTTATTTATAGGTTTCCTGTAAATGCACCTCTGGGAGTAAGGGGGATTTTTAACCTCAGAAGTCTCAAATGGTCTTTCCTTCCTTGGGGTATTTAAAGATGTCACACCAGCATTATTCAAATCCACAGGCTTGATGTGTGGTTCAGGTACATTATAACGACAATAAGCCATTACATATCTTGGTACCTTTAAAAGGCTCTTCACTTTCAAAGATAAATACTGTGTCTCATCCCACAAGATCTTCTCGCCACCCTGGGCCTTGTCTCCTCCCAGGTGACCCTGCCGTAGTACACCACCCCCAAGGTCAGGATCAGAAAGCGTCTGCCTTTCCCTGGTCACCTGGGAGGAGACTTTAGGCAGGGTTTTAGTGAGGGATCTGCAGGATTCATCACACTCCAAACAAGAGTCCTATTAATGTGACCATGTTCCCATGAAACATAGCTCAGCTTGAGAGTACACGTCTGTATTAGTGTTGGAACTGACTGGAAAGAATCCCAGGCAGTGAGCCTTCTGTGGGGATGGCTGTATTGCCAGGAGCAGTGTTTTCTGCACTGCCTCAGTGCCTACCAATATTACCTCTGCGGGCTCTCAAATACACTGGACTTATCTGATGATGTCACATCTGTGAGGTGGTGGTACTGCCTATCCAAAGCTCTAGCCATCCATTGGGATGAACCTCACACAGCATTCATAATGGCGTGCAAGTATTCCACCTGCTGCTGCACTATATTTTCAATGCTCTTGTGATGCTCTTTGATGTAGAGCCTGCCCCAGATCCCTTCAAGGGTGTACTCAGAAACATTGCTAGAGTTGCAGACAGGGCGGGATTTTGCACAGCTACCATCCCTCTGCTCACCGGCATCCACAGATACACCAATATCCTCATCAGTCTGGGCATCAGTCACTTCATTGTGTCACTGCATAAGTGAAGCAGGTGAGGATGGGGCAGGAGGGGCCTGTGCACTGGTCTCATCTTTGATGGTGGTTTTCATTGTAACACCATGGGGGACTGGTGGCATGTCTTACAGCTGACTAGTCTCAACAGGTGCCTGCATGATGGTAGTCTGTGGTGTCAGTAGCCACACCTGCTGGGGTTGTGGATGTCTAACTGTTGGGTGCAGCTGCCTTGCAGGTACTGATGGCAATACTTTCTTGCCCGGGTCATCCAATGGGAACATGACTTCAGGGAGCAGAGGTGGTGGCTAAGGTGCTGGTGATTGGTGTGGACATCTCAGTGGTGGCAGCTGAAGGTTGAAATGAACCAGTCATTCAAGGCCCTTCTTCAACTCCCTGGTTAACCTGTGAACCTGTTTGGGGATAAATTGCATGCAGTCAGTCATCATGGTGACTAGTACATAGCTGAGCATGACTCTCAGGCATTTTCGAGGATGGTGATCAAAGAACAATTGGAAAGGGGTAAGGTTGATGTGCAGGGAGAACACTATTCAAACATTGGAACTATGTTGTGTGCGCCCTATGACATGCACATGCCTTGATCGGTGTCAAAAGGGAGTTTGGTTTCTCTGGGTTTTAGTTGACAAGTCCACCTTGTGGTTCATTGTGGGCAGTCAGCATACTACTTTATCATCCTAGATGGGGTATCTTTTGATGGGCTACACATAGGAATGACATGTTTGTAGTAGGGCATGAGACATGATCTTTTCTCAGGCCATTTGTACTGGGACTCAATGGCATGTTCATGGGTCATGCGTTTCTGACATGGATCTTGTTAAATATCGGCTTTGGTACTTTCACTATGGTGTCATGGTGGATTTCAAGGTATTGACCTCTTCTGAATCGCATGAGAGCATGGGAGGTGTTGGTTGGCTATGTGGCAATGGGCTACCCTGATGAATATGCATCTCCAGATTGCTTGAGGTTACACAAATATTGATTCTTTACTACACTGCTGTCATCACAGGCACTTTGATCTGGGGTTCTTCCCTGCATGCATACAGATGCCCCTGGATTACTACCATGGCCCTTTGACCAAAGGCCCAGCATAGGCATTGTTGCCATCTGACCCACGGCCTAGCTCATTCCTTTAGGTAGGGAGGCAAGTTAAGCATTGACATCACAGAAATTATAAATCTCCCATGGAGTACTCACCAGGCTTCGGTTGACTGCTTGCTATGACCTCTGTCCCTTCAATACCCTGCAGACCAGCCTTATTGATGCTATTGATTAATATCTCCTCTAATGGGTGTGAGGGTTGAGTGGCTCAACCGTGTCACCTCCTGTGGCAGCTATCGCCTACTAGTGAAAGGACTGTAAACTCTGCACCCTGGCCTTCATTTGATTCTACCTCTTGTGTCATTCTTCATTGTCTTGAGGCGCAGTGCCCACAGTTACTGCATTGTCTCTTATTTCGGTCCAGATGTTGTTCTTACCCTGGACAGTTGATTTCCAGGATCTATGAGGCTTTGCTGATGTTTTGCTATTTTTATCTCTTTTATCCGCACAGAAAGCAGGGGGGGAGACCCCATGTAGTCCCCTCTTCCACCCGCACCCCCTCTGCATGTCTAACCCATACTTACCATCTGCGTTAAAAAAAAAGAAGTAAATAATTCAGCGAAAATGCATTCGGGAAAGTTGCCATTCGCCAAAAGTGTGGCATACCGATTTCCTCTGCTGAGCTCCAAACTGTTCCTCTGCATGACTGACCAACTCATCAGCAAGAACCCGGAAGTCTGCCTTGTTCAATTTTGGTTTCCACAAATGCATTTCGGACACCTTCCATTAGCCCTTTCCCCTGGCATGTTTGACACAACTTGTGGGTTCGGATGGTAACAGGTAAAAGGGGATTTTGAATGGGTTGTGTTTTCAAGGATAGCCGCTGCTGAGCTTCTTGTTTGCAGAGTGACGATATTTCTTCTTGGTGTAAATTCCACCGGCGGGATTACAGATTGTTAATTCCTCCACTTTTCCAGCAGTAATGCT
The DNA here is from genome assembly GCF_040938575.1 of Ambystoma mexicanum. Lineage (NCBI taxonomy): Eukaryota > Metazoa > Chordata > Amphibia > Caudata > Ambystomatidae > Ambystoma > Ambystoma mexicanum. The sequence continues at coordinate 625,964,090 of NC_090921.1, forward strand.
ATTTCCGGTGCAAAGTGGGGAAATGAGGGCGTGGTATTGGTTTCTGGCCTTACTACCGTGGGACGCAATTACCATTACTGACGAAGGTCAGGATAAACACCCATAGCCTCCTAATTTTGACACTTTTTATGCCAGACACCATGTCCGTAATGGTAATTCTGTCCTCAGAGTTACCACCATGTTTAGCACCGTCCACTTAATAAGTCCCATTGTTGCTAGGCTCCTCTTGTTAAAAATCACTCCACAGGATAGCAAATTGCATTAACATGTATTCAGGGTTTTTTAGAAATTAGGCTCTGTTGGAAAGGCACGATGCATTCAAAATCACCCATTTCCTGTGCCATCTGAGGCAAATAGTTGTGCTATGAAACATAATATTAACAATGATAACAATAACAATACAAAGGGCCTCATCACGAGGTTGGCGGTAGCCCTTAAATGCAGCGGTAACGCTGTTACCGCTGCATTTAAGGGCTGGCCCAATCTTGAGTTGGGCGGTAAATTGGACTTTTACCTCGAGCAAAAAGCTGGAGGTAAAAATGTCCACTTACGGCCCGTTTTCGGCGCTATTACTGCTGGGAGAATAAGGCAGTGGCTGGCAAATGGCTTTCCTGTGCCTACGCAAATGCCCAAACTATTGGCATTGCCAATTCCTGTTGTCTTTTTATTTCTAGGATGGAAACGGCTAATTCATTGCATTGCGCTGTCATGTTGGACAAGTACATATGCATGCCACATTGGGGAATCCTGTATATGGTACAGGGGTGGTTACCACATTGGCAATCATTTCCTCCTTCACCAGGACCATACTTCAAAAATAGGCATTTCCACAGTCCCTCCACCTAATCCTACTTTTACAAAAAATGGGAAACTCCGTGTTTATTTTCTTTAGTACATTCATCACAACCAGTGCTCTCCCATCCCCAGCAAGAAATAGTTCAATATTTATAAGCTGTTCATTTCTTGCTCTTTGTTAATTGCAATTTGATGCAATGTATTCTTTGTTGAACTAAATGTGCTTTCATTCTGACAACATTGTGGAATTGACTTAATCATCTGTTTAGTGATATGGCTCCATTCAATATTTTGAAGGTTTGAACTTAAATATGGAAAGAATCCTAAATATAATATATCCCTCGATGATTAAAAAATGGTTCCAGTCAGCTACAAAATGGATTCTAACATTGTACTTAAGTAGCACTTCTGTCCTTGAGGAACCTCCCTTACCAAAGTCAATTATTACATTTAGGGCCATATTCACAGTGTGTTTTCTAATGGGATTCCACTGATATAAAAATGTTTCTGTGAATCAGACCCCTTGTATTTAACTGGTCCTTTTGTAGTATTCGAAGACTATAGCTACTTTTTTAAGTATTCATAGTATTGTTTTAAACAGACTACTATACGAAGACTATTCAGTGTGCTAAATACCAGTCAATTACTAACAAGATACTAAGCAAATACTTGTTTCTAGTCTTTTAGTCTTCATTTAGTATTGAATACTACATTATCACTATTGACCACTAACGAGAAGACAAAAAAAAAATCTTCCAGTTTGGTGAGGAAGAAGGTGAAAGAAAGAATTACAGAAAGAATACTGTAACGTTCCAGCAGTACACAAGGATAATTTACACTAACTCTAGCGATAATAACAATTATAGTAATAATATTGCTTTTTATGTACCACTTTATGTCAGGTTCTCCCACTTCTCAGCACTCTTATATGTACGTGTTATTAGTACCTAAATTGTTGGTGTTAATCTAAGGAACACATTAATATAAAATAGTGCTTTGAAACAGTATTAAATAGTATACAAAAACTTCATAGATACATATGTAAATGGGAACATTGCTATAAATACCTGAAACGACAGCAACAGCAAGATACGTGATTGTGGATATTAGAATTGCCAGCATTGTTCCTTTGGGAATAGAACTTTGGGGATCCTAGAAATGATACAAAATGAAATGGTGTTATACGTACTTACGAGACTTTATTTTTTAGAAATATCCATTTTAAAACTAAAGAAAATATGGTTTACCTGCCAGACTCTCAACGCTATTTTGTAACAAGCAGTCTCCGACTACACACAATGGGTCTGTTTCACAAAGACCGCCACTGCAGTAAATGAGGAGATGCCATGAGATGCCATAAGCATTTCGGATTTGCACCAGTTACTTTATAGAATGTCTGTGATTTCAACAAATCCACTTCACCTAAAGGAGAAATCTTCGAATGTTTATTTCTTCAATTATTTTTAGATTTTGCATGCAGAGACCCCCCACCCTCACCCCTACTTCCCCATACCTTATCCTATCCCCTTACACCACCCCCATCTATGTTTTAAAATGTGCCTACCTACCTAACCAATTCAGTGAAAAATAAATTAGAAGATTTCTGAGTAGGTGAAATTGGATTCGCTAAAATCTAGGGTCTCATACTTTATACCTGTTTCACAAAGCCTAAACCTGGAGCAAATCTGGAGACGTTTGGAGTGTCTTTGTGAATAGCCTGTGCACGTGTGCATCTCAAAGACTTGATGAAGGACATCTTGGAGAGGCTCCAGGCATCTCACGATTTGCTCCAGTTTTACACTTTGTGAATAAGGTGTAAGGTAGCAGGTGCACATGTTTGATGCTCACAGGAATCTGCTGATTTTATTCAGTGAAAACCTTTGTGAATCAGGCCAGAGTCTCCATGCCAGAATGTATGTGATCTACTGTAAACCAAATTCAGCACCAACCTCTTGCTGCTCACTCATTCCATGCTGTTAGGGTACATACTCCAATCTGAACTGTAAATGGCACCTGGGGAAAACTACTGCTACACTCCAGCAGGAGGGTACCCTCAACAGCAGCTGTCTCTTGACTGCTTAAGCAACCAGCCCTACATGGTGGTTGTATTACACAGAACAATGCAACTCAGGTTTCATCCATTGTTTCCACTCATTTAGGGTTTCAAAATGAATGTGCAGTTGCCTAAGTCTTCCAGAGTTTATAAACCCACTAGAAGTGTGCAACAAACTGCAATGTGAACTCTGCTTGATGGAGGCTTTCATTGTGGGATTGTCTCAGAAGGAGTGTGGGAATATCCGTGTAAAACCTAATCTGCTTCTGTATCAGCCATCCTTTAACACACCCTGACCTGAATAGTGCATTGTTTTATAATAATGGTTAACCCAGGAAGAGCTGCATTGAGTCCTATGTGTCCCTGCAGGTTATGTGGGCCCTCTACTGGCAACTTCTCAAACATAATCTTTGAATATAAATATTCAAAGACATTCTGAAAAGTGGGGATTGGAGTATTTTGCAAAAACATTGCTCTAGGCAACCCCCCACTTGATTTCTGTAACATTATCACAGGCCACATCAATGCTAATGACTTATGCGTTTGTGAATCTCAGAGGATATTACAGCTATCTGCGATTATTAAAATAAATGATGATAGCTCTCTCTCTCTACAATGTACTGCATCACATTGGGACTCCTTCAACCAACTACTTGGGATGGTGGACGAAACTAGCGGTTACATTCCTACCTTTCTAAGGGGTTTGGTGATCCATGAACAGATTCCTTGTATTGCATTCCTTTCTTTTTTTGAAATTGCAACAGTTTGCATTGGCAAGTTACCTCATCATCTTGGTGGTGGAAGTTAAAGCAGGCATGAATTTGTTGTTGATGTGACCCATGAACCATTCATTTATTGCTTTTGTTGCGGTTGATGGCTCTGAATAGAATCCCTTATTTAATGTGATATTTGGAAAGTCGTACAACTCACATGACTTTGAATTTGCAATTGCTCTTAACGTTCATTACAAATTTACCAACGTATGATTGAAAGATGAAACAATAACACTTCAAATCCTTAGAGATACACTGCAATATAAAGAGGAAGTCAGATTGCAAAGTTTGTGAATTGCTTAAAAGGATTTGAAATGGTCTTATTCCAAAACTTCTCTAGTGCTGGCACACAAGCTAATGTTACTGCCACCACAAACTATTTAAGGATTCCCAGAAGGCAGACGCAATGTTCACAATGGCAGGCATACGTGCTATGATGTACCACAATGGTGTAGCCACAATTCCACTGCAGGTTGGGCCTCCACCATACACATGTAGGGGGGGTCCCTATATATGACTATTTTCATATATGAGCTCCCGCCAGCGGGCTGAAGTATGATAAAGTATAGACAACCTTCAATGCATACTAAATGACAGTTTTACTGTTATCCAATTAAATGGAACTCATTTGATCAAATATTTAAAGATAAAAAACAGAAATGGAACTGCATGTATCCAGACATATGCAGTTAGGTTCCACAAAGAAACCTAATCCCATGAGATGAACACTCCAAATTGGCTTCTCCTCACCTGGCTCTCTATTGCAGTCTTTTTCTGCATTCACTCACTTTTTGGATCTGGCTACATAGAGTTCTATCTCTATCTCAGAGCTCTTGAAGATCCTTATTACAGTGGCTCTGGTGTCAATCAACTGCTCTGTGACGCTGGACAAATGCACCATGGTGAACGCTCTACTACAATGGCAGTCATTTTGTAGGAGCAGGCTGAACTTTGAAGGCTGGAGAGATGGTACCTGAATGTTGCTTTTAAGAGTTTAATTTCTGTGTCTCTTGTGCATTTTTTTTATTGCGATTATTGCTATTATTTATGTTGCATTATACAATGTTAATTGTTTTTGTTATTAGAGCTTGTCTTTTATTTCTCTATGGTTGGCAGCAGGAAATGCCCTGATTACTGAGTCCTTATGTGTGAGAGTGCCACACCTTCCATATAAAATAAAGGATACCCCTTTTTCTTTTACTCAGGACCCTGTTCATCCTCCTTACACGCATGTTGCTCCCAGCACAACTCTGTCAGGACTGTGATGAGGAAAAGTAGGCATAGGTCTAATGAAGATGACCAGTAAGTAAGCATAGCAATACCACTAGTGCTGGGCGAAATCACAAGGTTCTGCTCCACATGTGTTCCTTCGTGCTTGTAATTTCCACTGTTGCATGCCAGCTTCTCTTACAGCAACCCCCACCAAAAGGGACCACAAGCTTAGTTTCAGCTGTTTCGTCCACATGCACTTCGTATTCCTTTTTTAATGTTTCAGTGTGCCAGGTCACATTTAGTTTCATGCTTGGGAACATGCTTCTGTTTGGCTGTTTCGCCCACACGTATTTTGTGTTCACTCAATTCTCTTTCGGCTGCACACATGCAATGCCCTGTTTCAGTTACAGAGCATGCAGCATGCGGATTTCGTGATTGTGCGCATGTGCAGTTTGTTTTCAAAGTGCTGCATTGACAAACTATGAACATTTGTTATGCGCACATGCACACTACATTATGTGTGGCTGGGTCTTGTACTGTGTGCATGCGCAATACACACAGCAAACACTTTGCACATACGCTTTGTGGGATGTTCCGCTTCGGGCCTGTGTAAGGAAGGCATGGTATCAACAGTAAGACAGACACAAGTGACTACAGTTCAAGGGTGTTTATTGAACTTCAACATTGGTGTGATAAACACCTATCTAACCCTAAATCTACAGATGGGAGCAAGCTACGATCATCAAATAATAATAATGCAGTCCTAGTGGAGTCTTGTCAAAGAAAAAAGGCCTATACTTAAAAAAAAAAGATTGCCAAACCTTACAGCTAAATACTAATAGTGTGGGGTAGTGTTCATGAAAAAGAAAGAAGTGTTCACAAAATCATATGTCACGATGTTCAGGACGTTGGCCTCCCTTTCCCACATTTTTAGCAAGTGGCAAGGCGGTTCACTCGAGCAAAGCACACACCCTGGCTTCTTCGGCACGAGGATTCAGTTCCATTACCAGCATCAGGTCCTTCTATACCCAAATCTCTTTACTTGAAAGTCTCTTGATTTAGAGGGCCTGATGTACCAAAACAAAACACAAAGTCGATTTCCTCTTATATGCACTCAATGCTTGTAATTAATTCACTCTGAATCCCCCTGAGCTGGGCTCCGATCCCTTTTATATCACAATCTTTTACTGTGGATCCCCATATTCTGAGCTCAGATCTCCTTTTTTACAATGTTCAGAGAATATTCTTTCTCGTGTGACTCATTGTTCACCCTGGATCCCCCGCTGTCGGGCTCAGATCCTTCCTCTTACACAATTAGGCTTCCTCACCCGGGCTCAGACCAATTTCAGTTTGCATTAAACTATTAAAGACTTTTGAATGTGCACAGGGTTTAGCTTGACCCGTTGCAGGACTACTTCGATCTCCAATTTCCCTTTTCACAGTTGCCAACTCATTGGATACCTAACAGAGACCTTCGAATGAGCACCCATGTGGCACCGGTCCACCCTGTCTGCGGTATTTGTCTTGGCTTCCAAAATTTCAGTCACTTCTCTGGTTTTCAATTATATTTGTTTTGCTTGTTACATACTTTTCACACACACGTCTCTTTAGATTTCTTCATACAATGTTGCCACTTGCAACCTTGGTTCTAAAAAGTTGGACTGGTATCAGTCTTTCCGACTCACCGGCTGTGCTGTCTTTACTGGCACTGCTTTGGTGTAGGAGCCAAGGACAGTACCACAGTGGCAACAGTTCCTCCTGCCTGGGTTATAGACACGGGAGAGCCCCGGGCACCTCCAACACACAATGCAGGTTTCTTCAGCATTAGTCCCCAGTCTTACGTTTCTTATTTTCCAAGGTTTGCAAAAGTAACGATCTGAAAAGGTCAAAGGCACTTCCCTCTTTGCAAGCCTCTCTGGTCTCGCCGTCTTTCTCCTTGTATTAAACTGCCATCTCGGAACTGCGGCTTCCTCGTGTGCTTTGCCTTGCTCAGAGTGTACGTGCGCTGACTTTTTTCCATGTTGGGAAGTTTGGTTCAAGTCAGGTCTGCGTAAAGATCAGTAATTGCCTGAGCTTGCCTGACCATATTGGGACATGTCAGGCATAAGGCTCTGGTGTTAGTCAATTTTTGCTCATGGTGAACTGTCCCTGAGAAAGTGTTCATGTCAGGAAAGGGGTGGTTGGTTGCTAAGTATCCTACTTGGTAGGATGGGGAAAAGGTGTTACAGAGAAGGGGATAACTTGTCTCACCGTCTGGTGACTCACTCCCCAAAGACCCCTCATCCAAGTGATCCTTCTGCACTGGTCCACCCCCAGGAACTGGCTGCAAAAGCGAAGGCTGTGTCCTGGCCACTTGGATAAGAAATCTGCGGGGACTAGCGGGCGAGACACCTTCATGTTTCTCACACCTGCAAAACATCTGTTCGTAAAATGGATGAGCATGCAAAATGCCATATTGTGATTGGCTACCTGGTTTGTGGCCCTGCTATAAAAATGAAGACTTACCTCCAAGTCCAGCACAACCCTTCTGTTTGGGAGAGTAACAGCACCAGAGCAGCACTGCAGCACCACCTTCTTCATCTTTCCCTTTGTCGTCGTCTTCTTCTTGTAGCACACACAGCCAGCAGCAGCCAGCCAGCCAGAAGGACTACAACCAGGACCACCAGCAGTTGGACAAGCAGAAGTAGCACCATTGTCATGCAGGAACCAGCTTATCATGATGGCGACAGAAGGTGATTCCCCACTGTTTGCAACCAGCAGCAGCAGCAACCCAGCACAGCAGGAGCAAGAACTGCTTCCTACGGTAGTGGCGTCAGCAGCAGATGGAAGCCTTGGCCTCCTACTGTCCGATGTGGGCTTAAGCAAGAGCATGTTTGGCAGCCCAGGACGGCAGCCTGCAGTGCACTCCACCACTAGACTGGGATCAGACTCCGAGAAGGCCAGCATCATTGACAGCAAGATGAAGTGGAGGAGGAGGAGTAGACATACCCGGGTGCCACTCCTTCAACCTCCTACTTTACATCCCTGGAACCTCCATTGCCAGTCAAGGGGACTGAGGACCACTACCACCACCAGCCACCACCTGTCGAGAAGCAGAAAAGGGAAGCCACTAATGCACATGCAGCATTGCCATCACCACACCAGCAGCCAACACCAACACCAAATCCGCCTCTGAGGATGCTACCATCATCACCTGGAGGATGATGAGGATGAGGAGACAGGACTGCACCTTCCTAAGCTAGTCAAGGGACCTGTAAACTTAGTCTGCATCACCAATAGTGAGCAGGAAGAGGAGGAGGACCCAGCCCTGCTACCAGCACAGAAGGAGATCAGCATTTGCCATACCAGCAGTCGCCAACTGCACCACTACCAGATCATCAGCCACCACCACTGCCAGACCATCAGCCACTGCCACCACTACTGCCACCACCACTGCCAGACCCTCAGGCACAGCTACTGCCGGGCCATCATTCACAACCACTGTCGGACCATCAGCCACCACCACTGCTGGACTCTCATGCACAGCCACTGCCGGGCCATCAGCCACGGCCAACACTACTGTCACCACCACTGCTGGACCCTCGGGCACAGCAACTGCGGGGCCAACAGTCACCACCACTGTCGGACCATCAATCACCGAAACTGCCGGATCCTAAGGCACAGCCACTGCTGGGCCATCATCCACCACCACTGCCAGACCATCAGCCACCACCACTGCTGGACCATCAGCCACTGCGACCACCACTGCAGGACCATCAGCCACCGCCAGAACCTCCAGAACAGAATTTAGAAGGGGAGTAGTCTCCAGCACATTTTCGCTTGTCACATCAGCAATGTCCCTACAGCTGGAAAGGTGTCACAAGATCCCCAGATATTCCAAAGACCCAGCACCAGCAGAACCACTGATGATGATGACCACAAGCAGTGCATCCACTACCGCAAGAATGGCACGCATGATGACAATGATTGCTACCACCACAACAACTATGAAATCAGCAATGAAGTAAATCGATTCTCGAAGTGATTCAGTAAGCAGCCTACAATCTCTGGTGGTGCCGACAAGCACACCCCTGAAACACGCTTGTAAGGCTCTGCTGTTTCTGCTTTGTCGGGTTGTGGGATCCTAGTAGTGCCAACAAAGGGCTGCAAGCCATTTCCTTGTGGCTTGATTCAATCATGCTGGCTCTGTGGGTTGATTTTGGGGTGTGGTGAGCTACTGCTTCAAAATGTTTTGGCTATTGCCTACAAAGACATTAAGAAGTACCACCCTGAAAACTACCGTGCTATGCAGAATGAAGAGTGGCGCATCAGGCAGATGATGAGTGCCCTCCCCCCGACAACAGTCAGCAGAGAAGAGGCGAATGACAGGACATGCAGGAGCTGGATCCCCCAACTAACCACCCCTTTGTCTTTGTGTTGTTTTCCCCATGACCAAGTGCTCGGTGCAAGGGAGCAGTGGCATTGGCGGGGCAAGGAATGGCGATGGGGCCCTGCCAGAAGAACAGTGACCTCTTTGCTGTTTTCTGACCCTCTCACTTTGTCCTTTGCACACACACACACGCTCACAATTCCTCAAGTAACCACCCCTGTGTCTTTTTGTTTTTTCCCCCGGTGTGAGGGAACACACACCATACAGACACTGGACAAATAAAATCATATTTATATCAATGCAAAACCACAAATCCACACTACTGCTAAAGCACATTTACTTTGCAGACTTTACTTTTCAATAAAAGAATGTGGTGAGGTGAAGAGGGTGAATCAAAACACACTTCATAGGCGTATTCATATTCATCATTGATCACCACTGTACTGGTCATTATGGTATTACACTAAATGTATTCGAACACAATTGTTCGAATGCACAATTGACTGAATAACAAGGGTCCGAATTGACCTTTGCACAATTGACCGCATATATTACATGGCCTGCGGTAGCGGCCATGTAGTTAAACCCATAGGAAGAGCACTTTTTGGGCGGCTTATAGCTTTGCTCCCCCTGGACGAATCCTCACCAAACTTTGCAAGAAAAGTATATGGCCCACTCTGAATCTGTTTAGTGAGGTTTTGTCAAGGGGGGCAAAGTTATAGGGGGGTCCCAAAATGTCTTTTTTTCCCATAGACATAATGGGAAAAAATGTTGTTCACGCCTACAGCCCAAACCGCTGGATGGATTTTCACCAAATTTGCAGCAGGAGTAGCGGCTTGGTCCAGAAAGCATGCTTTTGTTAATTTGGTGTCAATCCATCCAGTATTTGTTTTTATAAACGACCAACACGTAAGGCAAAAAAATTAGTGATATCTATGTCTGCTCCTTGGACGCCACTTCCCTGTTTGCCCCGCGGACACGACACCGATTGGCTAATAGACTTGCGTCATGTCCGCGGACACAGAACGTGTTCGCTGATTGGTTGGCGTGGAGTGCGTCAGATTTTTGGAAACGCCAACCATCTTGGATTTGCGGACATCAGCCGAAGTCCGCAGACATCGTGGTAAAAACATATTAAAAAACACAACAATGCACTTGTCAAACTTATCAAATAATCTCTCGGGAAGTGAGGGGTGATGAGGATGGGATTGAATATGGCTGCAAGAAGCAAAATAACGGGTGTTTTTTGCTGTGTTACTGGTTTGGTGAAAAGCAGTTCTTGGATGGCTTATAACTTTAGCGCCACTTAATGGAACTGCATGTAATTTGGCCATAAAATTCCTGACCTGCTCCCGAATGAGTTTGCAAAGTTTGGTGGGATTCTGTCAAGAGGGGGCAAAATTAGAGGGGTGTCCCAAAATAATGTAAAGGCTTATAAATGTGGTGCCATTTGACAAATCTACACAAAGGTTTGCAAAAAGATTATAGATCTAGATATAAATGTTTTCGTAAAGTCTGAATGGATTTTGTCAAGTGGGGCTAGGTTATATGACGATTGTATGTGCATAATTTGACACTTTTGAAAAAATAAAACATGAGAGGATTTCCAGCAAACTTGTGTAAGGAGCATTGAGACGGACCTGAAAGCATGGTTTTGCAAATGTGCCCGTGTTTTATTTTTTGACAAGTGTCATAATGTAGGTACAAAAAATAGTGATATACCTTTGGTGACTGAGGTGTAGCCTGCAGCCATGTGCAGTGGCCAGATTGTCCGGGTCATGGAATAAGGTCATGATCTAGACAATCTGGCTACTGGCCATGACCACGAGGGACAAAACATGGGGTTAAAGTGGCCATGCCCACCTGGGATTGGCTTTGTGGTAAAGTTAATCGAAATTGGGATAGATTTGGAAAGGAAGAAAAATGTGCTTGTGGTAATATTGTCATAGAGTTCTCTTTTTGCCTTCTGCAGGCTGCCATGGAAAGCAAAGAGCGGCCCTGTATGGAGCCCCGCCTTCCCTTTCCATGGTGGCCATCTTGGAAAGGGATTTTCCTTCCTACACCGGGACACCGTAGGCGTCCCGGTGTAGGAAGAAAAATCCTTTTTTTTAGCACCCTGGGTTCCCGCTTTGGGAACCTAGTGTGTTAATGGCCTTCATCCCCCATTACAGGGGCTGGAATGGGGGGATAATGGTCCAGAGACCTCGTTATCCACCCTCGCTTCGCTTGGGCTGATAACTTAGGCTGCCGGGCTGGTATTAAACCACAATATCCCCATTAGCATAACACAAAATGCAAATGGAAATGTTGGAAAATCTTATTGAGTCTATGTACTTTACTGAGAAATATAAAGTAGATGGAGTCTATACGTTTTTTTTTTAGTTCTATTTTTTAACTGTGAAAGGTGGTTCCTAAAGGAACATTTCTTTTGTTGTTTTTGGATGTATTTTTCTTTCGGCTGTAGAGTGTAACGCTCACCGGTCTCTGTGGGGGCGTTGGGGCACGGTTGGAGCCCTCCCTTGACTTGGCTCCTCGAAATCACCTTCCCCTTCAGATAGTGTTGGACCTGCGGCTCGGGAGATGGGTGCTGCCCCTGCATGAAGAGGAGAGGCAATGAGAATGGAGTGGGGATATCGTGACTTCCCCCAGCCCTTTTGTGCCAAAATACGGTGGGCAAGCGCTTTCCCATAGAAGCTCACCTGTAGTTTTGTGATGTTGAGCTATCCATCGTGCTTTTCCTGGCAGGGGCGCGTAGAACAGACCAAGTTACTTCACTGGCCCGTGGAAGTGTTGATCCAGACCAGCTGCGACCAATCCACGTATAAGGTAAGTCTTTGTTATGATTATAGTTTGATTAGACTGTCTGTATTCTAATAGTAATCCTTGCAATGTCTCATTCCATTTCCATAGGTACGGAGAAGTAAATCTTAGACCTTAGAGGCTGATGGAGTTTCAAAAGTGACAGGTAAGTTGGTCTTTATAAGGGAACTCTAGTCTCTTGTATAATACGGCCGTGCGATCGATATGCATATGAGTTCTAACCTGTTGTGTTCTTATTGCCTCGTAGGTGCAGGCGGACGAAGAATGGTGTCCGAATTCTCGATGAAGATTCGCGGTTGCAGGAGGACGACTCAGACTCCGACCGTGATGGGATGCCGGTGAGAAGAAGACTTCGGCTCCGACCGTAATGGAATGCAGGTAAGAAGAAGAGTCCGGCACAGGCCGTGACGAGTTGCAGGTAAGATGCACGCTCAGCAATGTGGTGGCTGGTAGCTGCATGCTCAGCGATGTGGTGGCTGGTAGCAGGTAGGATGCGCGCCCAGCGATGTAGCAGTTGACAGAAGGTAAGACGCACACCCAGTGATGTAGTGGTTGACAGCAGGTAAGAAGCGTCCGCAGCAAAGGAGTATTTGGGGTGAAGACGCTCACGGCGTTGTAGCGGTAGAGTGCAGGTAAGAAGCGTTCTCAGGAGTATCTTCAGGATGAGGCTGATGAAATCCAGTGATGCGCAGGTAAGCACAGCGCAGTGCGTTACGCTGCTTGGAAGCAGAATAACGCGAAGCGAGGGCACGTGGATGGGCTGGCCTTATATAGGCTGGTTCAGGCCCCTCCCTTTAGCTCTGCCTACAAACTCCATCTTGATCTTCTTTGGGACGGTAGCACATGCCTTCCAGTTCTGTTCCATGGCCACCCTGCACATGCCCTTGGTCTAGAGTGTGCAGAGCACACTTTAAAATGAGCCTGGCGCCAGAGGCACCAGGACTGGGTCCAATCGGACCCTCGGGATGAGGGAGGACTGGCCCCTTGACTAGTGGCCATGACAGAGAGCTAAGAACGAAAGGTGGGGAGGGAAATGAGGGAAAAGGCACCAAACACTAATATGGAGGAGTAGGTGGACAGGGGAAAATGTTGCACGTGTGTTATTTCTATGGTAGGGGACAGTGTTTCTCATGCTCCTTGATTACAGCAGTGGTGGTGGCTCTTGGGGAGGAGGGATGGCATTAGCTGATGCCATTTTAAAATAAATAGCAGTTTTGCTAAAAGTATGTACTGTGTACTAGATTGTTAATGGATAATGAGTAGGAATAGGTGTTGGAGCTGTGCAATGGAAATTTTGAAGTTGAAAGTTCCTAGATCAGTAGAAAATGCAGTTGCGAACTGTCTGCGAAGCACAGATCTTATCGTGAAGTGCAGACGGATTCCCTGACATGTCAACGTGCCACGCGCCAGCGTATGGTCATGTGGCACTGTCCGGAAGGTCCGCAATGAAGGCAGATGTAAGTAGAAGTCTACGGATGCAACACTAGTTGGTATAGTTGCAAAAAGTGTATAGAAGTGTTAAAAATGATTCTAGAAGGTGGGAAATGGCAGAGTGTTAAGGTGACACTTTGTAAATTGGACACAAATATTGCTGTATTGGGTAAGTATGATATTATTAAGTTGTAGGAAAATAGCATGCACTGGTAAAAACCCATGAAATTCACTGAAAAAACGTTGTTAAAGGGACGTTATGGTTAAGTTGGACTAATAAAAACCTATGAAATTCAATGAAAAAACTTTGTTAAGGGGACGTTATGGTTAAGTTGCACTAATAAAAACCTTTGAAATTCACTGACAAAACTTTGGTAAAGGGACATTATGGGTACAAGTAAAACCGAAAAACCCCAGAAATTCACCAGTTATGGTAAGGTAAGCAAGCATAACTCGTGCCACCACCGTGCACTGCTAAGACTAACACACAGGACATCAAAGATGACAACACAAATGTCATTGATGACGTCACTGATTTGGTCATGGTTTGGTGGCAGAAAAGGGGCTTGGGTATGCGTGCCTTGTTCATTTTTAAAAATGTCAATCGCTGAACACTCTCTGTAGACAAGCATATCCTCTTGTCAGTCACTATCCCCCAAGCAGCCCTGAAAACATGCCCCAATTTTCCACTTGCCGGGAGAACACAAAGGACTTCCACTGCCACTCCTGCCAGTTTGGCCCAGACAACTTTCTTTCCTTCCCGGTACATGAGAGGTTTATCTGGGGGAATGGGTTTATCTTGCAGATATGCTGCAACAGTCTCCACTGCCCTGGCATGAGGGGTGTCCTCAAAGTGAGACAAGTACCCAAAGAGCCCCATACTTGCTAGGTGGCAATAGCATAACATATTGTTGCATCCACCCCCACAGGGAGAACTTCCATCACCATTGACTGCCCTGACAGGGCCATTGCCTGTATTGGGGAAGACTTCATTAGGTTTGTGCTGGAGCGTTTTTGTACACATTGCAAGTATGGAGACAGGCAGCTCTTCACGGAAAAGAACAGACACACGTCCACCTTGATCTGGTGGTGTAGCAGGCAATCTGTGTCCTGGAAGTGGGCCCATGCATTGCGCGTGGTGTAGGAGCGGCTGAAGTGTATGCATATCTTGTGTGCACAATACATTCATTCAGCAAGGGTGGGGTCTTTTAGGAAGCATGCCACCACCACAAGGTTATTCACATGCACAAAACAAGTAACAGGGTTAACACTGTATTGCTCCCACTGTCTGTAGTAACACAGCCAAATTTGAGAGAGTGTGAACCAAGCCATTCTGCAATAAACAAGTCAGGTTTTGCGCAAATATATGATGCTTCGTTTGACATCCGATCAAAGCGCTGCAAAAAAGTCCATGGTGAGGTGAACCTTCTGGCAGGGCCTTGTGCAGCTCTTCCACCACCTTTTTATACTGAGCAGAAAAGCAAGCCTGGAGAAATAATGCTGACTTGGTATCTTCCACCTTGGTACGATGCATGCTATATGTTCTTTGAACCCTTAGTTCTCTACAAGGGATAAGGGCAGCATCTCAACAGCAAGCAACTTTGATGTGTGAGCCTCGAGTTGCTGTGCAATCAGATGTTTGTGGTCGTAAGGCATTTGTTTCTCCCTAGATTTTCTAAGGATCGGCTGCCAAATGTTGCATGCAGTTTGTGTTTCTGTTGTTGCACTGTGTCGGTTGGTTATCAGGCTGGGGCCCATTGCTGGTACCGCTCCTCTTGTGGCCTGCTTGGTTCTATACCCACTTGTGGTGTTTCTTGATGTGGGCTATCTGGACCGATGTGCCGAGATAGAACCCCACCTTTCGCCTATGCACCTTCTTTTTGCATAACTATTAAACTGCAATGTTGATCCTTGCTTTGTCAGTAGTGAAGTAAAACCACACTGCTGCCTTTTTCTGGGGAGAGTTACTACTGGAATCACTTTCTGGGCATGTGGTGGTTGGTGCCAGTGATGGGGGAGTAGAGACAAGCTGCTTCTGTTGCGTGATGTTGTCGGACTCTTCACAAATGACTTCCTTGCCTTGTGTTCTTCAATCGCTGACAATTCTTCAATTCGTCGAGTCATCATAGACCTCATCTGCCAGACACAGTGCGTTTGTCGACCCTTTTTTGTTTTTTGTGAATGCTCTCTGCGCTGGCACTGCCGGCCGCGACGCTGCATCCTGTTGTAATGTTGAGTTTCTCATGGAGAACGTCACTGCTTGCCACAGCCAGTGACACACAGGAAAGTACAGTATCATCATTGTCTGTGTCAATTATATCAGCCAAAGCAAGTGCAGCAGACATATGGCTTGTGGAGTTGGCCATGTTGTTTTATTTGTTTTATTTGGTCTAACCCTGTGAAACAACAACACACACAGACTATTATGGTCCCTGCCTCTCACCCTCGCTCTCCAGCACCAGGAAGCAGGGAGAGGTGTTTGATTGACACCTCTGCCTGCTTCCTTTGTGAATGGTTTACAGGGAGGGCCTTCCAGAGCAGCTGAGCTGGTAGATGGGTAAGCATTCTTTTTTAAAGTGTGTTTGGATTCCTACAAGTATATATGTGAGTGTTTGTGTACACTAATTAATTAATATTTCATAACACACTTAATACCTAATACCGGCGACCAGTCTCTAAGCGCAGACCAGGATTCCAACCTGTGTTGCTCTGCATTGTCTTGCTTCCATATGTATGAGTAAGGATGTCATTCTTAAATGGGTGTATAAATGGAATGAGTGATTGAATGCTGCCGATTGCGTGAGTGTATGAATGGGGAATGTCAATGTTCTTTTTTTTTTTGTAACAGAGCGAATGTTTGAATGTGTGCATGCAAGGGGCTGTATGGCGACTTGGCTGCCTGTGTCATGAAAACACCCTCACTCACACATATCCTTATTGCACTCTAAGTGAAGAATGAATATGTGTGAGTGAGGAGGTAATGCTTTTGAATGTGCGACTCAAAGAATGCAGATGGCTGCTGAATGTGCGACTGCATGGATTCTGCTAATTGTGCGAGTGAATGAAATGCGAATGTGCGAGTGAAAGCATGGGCTACTTACTGCTGATCCCCATTACTCCTAGTCCAACTCTTCCTCGTCAGAGTCCTTACATGAGGTTACCCAGCTCACAAGTAATTACTGGGACGAGGAAGAAGGACATGGAGGTAATTAATGCTGGTTGATATTAGTGTGAGTGTATGAATGGGGAATGTCTTTGTTCTTTTTTGTGTGACTGTTGTTATGAGGGCATCTGAGGGTTGTATGAGGATATGGCTGCTTTTTTGATGAATGGCATGCATGTGAACGTGCAAGTAAATTCTTTGTGGGAATGAGCAAGTGAATGCTTCGTGGGAATGAGCAAGTGCTTTATGGGAATGATCAAGTGAATGCTTTGTGGGAATGAGCAAGTGAATGTGTGTGTGTGTGTGTGTGTATGCTGGGCTGCATTACTGATTTTGATGGGGTGGGAGTGGGGTGAATGGTGTGCATCATTTATTTGCTGTGTATCTATGATAAAGAAAGCTTGATAAGTGCTATTATGTGCCTAGACTGGCCTTTTAGTGCAGCCAGTAGAGCCATTTCCTACTGTGGCATAACATGTTTTACTGGGCTTCTATGATAAAGCAAGCATGATAAATGTTATTATGTGGCTAGATTGGCGTTTTGGTACTGTCTGTCTAGCATTTGTTTACTGTGGCATGATATTTTATACTAGGCATTTATGATTTAAAAAAAGCATAAGTGTTATTATGTGACTAGACTGGCAATTTTGTGCAGCCAGACCATCCACTGCTTACTGTGGTTAGGCATTTGTACTGGGTAGCTAAAATAAAGCAAACATGATAACTTATTACATATCTAGACAGGTCTACATTGTTGTAGCCAGTTTTTACATGCTTTATTGCTGTAATAATCAATAATTGCTAGTTCCCAATATTATTTCATGTATTTGAAATGAAAATTCACATCTTGAACCAATAAAATCAATATTACCACAGAAATGCACATGAAAAGAAAACGTGGTGCATTCTCTGAACAATTAAACATTTGACACTAATATATACAACCTTTATAAAGTGCTAAATATGCAAAATAGTGCATCTTCAAATATGCAGTTCACTACCTTCATTACACTTTGGTCAACGAAAACGTGTAATTCATCAAAAATCCAAAAAGCATCAAATAAGTCAAATTCATTGAAGATTAATCAAGATTCAACTCATTAAACATGTACAGCGTTTAATATGCGTGGCCTTCATCGCACACCCATTTCTTTTCATGTATATTTTTGTGGTTATTACCTCATCATTTCATGTTTAAAATCAATACATACAATTGATTGATATTCAGTGATGTTTAGGGACCATAATATTTCTTTGATTTGTTCAAGATGTGAATTTTCATTTCAAATACATGAAATAATACTGGGCACTAGCAATTACTTTTTTCCTATTTTGGTCCAAGCGTTAACTGCTCATTAGTGGCACACCCTTAGATTCTGCTATGCTTTCTTATTGTGGAACGGCATTTTGAATGCAAAACCAACAGGAGTCTGTTCTTATGCGGGGATACTGGCATATGCTGGCAAAGCCAGCTTTGACATGTTTTCTTATACTGTCATTACTACAATATGCGCAAAGCCAACATGAGCATGTTGTTACATGGGAATATCGGCAAACATCGGTGTAGCCAGGATGGAAACGTATGGGCATAGCCAGCTTGAAAATGTTTGTATACTGGAATATTGTGGGGAAAAGCATTATTAAAATGTGTTGGTTAATGCTTTTGTGCGCTGTTTGGGCCTTGCATCTATTGGTTATTTTCAATGAATTGCAAACTGTCTAGCGTTTTAGCAGATTTTTCACAGAAAGTGTAATGTATAATGCACTATTTTAACCCATTATTCAAAAATGTTCTTGGGACAAACCACTACAAGCCCCGCTTGGATGGTTTAAGCTCCCCTGCAACCCACGGTTGCATATTGTTCGCCAATATTTACGGCCCACCAATAAAAAAATTCACCAGCATCACTGAAGGGTCCTTTCTTTCAACTATGTAAAATGATTCCTCTGGTTGGATTCAATTTTTACTTGGCTGTGGCCCTTTTTTACCTTTTTTACCCCGCGTATCCATTCATAAAAATGTAGGTTGTAGCTGGTTGCCTTGAAGACTTGAGGGGTCACATGACTAGTATGTGTTCCTCTTTGTGTAAGTGGGAGGAAGTGGCAATCGTTGGCCACTGAGTGTGTGAGTCCCAGGTCAGGGGGCTGTAGTCAGTCCAAAACCAGTTGTGACCAGCGTATGCAGATGTCTGTCAGGAGCAGCGTGGATTAATTACTTTCTGTGAGAGTCCTTTCTCTGCGCAGGGATGTGCTTCGAGGGGCGGCTGTCCATTGACAAATAAACCATCTGTTTGAAATATGCTTGTAGTGTTCACATACTGGTTTTATGAGGGGGGTAAACCAGACTGTACTGGCTACTCACCTTGTCTACAGCTGGATCTCTGAACATGCACCCTAGAAGGCGTGCTGCTCCACAAAGTTTCTAAGCACTGTACCAGCATCCTTTTATGTGACCTCTCAATTTTATAAAGTTTTACCTACCTGTTAATGTATTGTTTTTCTCTTTGTGTGTTCTTAATATAAAGATATTTTTGTGGTGTTAAGCCCTGTTCCAAGGGCTGCAATGGGGAGGGGGGTAAGGGCCCGGCAGCCCACGTTAATGGCCCTAGTGAAGCAAGGGCCATTAACAAGGGCTACGGGCCGTTACCCCCATTCCAGTACTTGGAATGGGGGCTTAAGGCCATTAGTACACCCTGTTACCAAAGCGGTAACCAGGGGTGATAATAAAAAAGTATTTTCAGTCTTGCGCGTCCCATTCAATGACTGAAAATACTGTCTTCTGATGGCTGCCATGGAAAGGGAAGGCAGGGCTCCGTACAGAGGCCCACTCTCCTTTCCATGGCAGCCTGTGGGAGCCAAGGCGAAGGAGCATGTAGGACGTCTCGTATTTGTTATCTTTTCTAACTGTTCCTGTGAAGCACCCTACTCCATCTCCTTTGAGTTAGGCCTTTGTTACTCTGTGATGACTACCACTTGGAGAGTCTAGTAAGCTTGAGGGAATGACTAGTAGTCCCTTAGGACGATATATCAGAAAATGTTATCCCAAAATTCCAGATGTTTTATCACTACTGCCGAACTCACAATGAGGCTCTAAGAACTTTTTTTGCAAATGAAAATTCTTATAAATCTTTTTAGGCAAGACTGTAACTGATTTGTTGTCTTTTTGTGGCTAGTACAATACATGTTCCTATGTAGAAAAGTCTTTAGAAATCTTTGATGGCAAGAAAATATTATATTCAGTGGGCCTGATTACAAGTTGGGCAATGCAGGTTAAATGCAGTGGTATTACCGTATACTGTCACAACACTACACCGTCCAACTATGAGTTGTGTTTTTTTCCAAAATTAGTGCAGCCAAATTGCTACCATGCCAGCATGATGCTGGAGGTAAATCCCCCACTCCAGGGCCATACTCATAGTATGGTGTGGTGTGGTAAAAGTGGCATTAATTCCTTTACCACCAGTTTTTTTCCCGCACCTCTATACTTGTAATGAGCCCCTTCGACCTGTTTTTAAGCATCACAATGCATTCAGTGGCAGTAACAGAGCATCAGCTTTTTGTGGAGAGTCCAAATATGTATTACTTGCATAGAAAGATCTTGCAATTCTTTGGCGGCAGAAGGAGATCATTCCCATTGGCTGTAGCTCAGTGCTAGATCTCTTTGAGGCCAGAGTAATTATCTGTTGCTTGAATAGAAATGTCTTAGAAATCTTTGGATGCAGGACGATATTATAGTAAGTGGCTGTAACTGGCTGTGGCTCTGTGCCATCTCAGGACTAGCGAGAAAAGAATCTCAGTGTCCACCCGGCATTATATAAACACGTGTTCCTTTTCTTGAGTAACTGAAGAGAAGAGCATCACAGAATTATTTGGTGGTAGTGGCAGGCAGGAGAGTAGATAGATCGGCTGATTCTGAGGTCCATGTCAAATGTGAAAAGTCTCTTTCCTTAATGGAACAGCACTTTTTTCCGTATTTCCTCTTGATTAAGTGCCTATATTTATATAGAAGAAAGTACAAGTGGAATTTGTGGGATAAATTAAACAAATAAACGTACTATGAATCTACTGTGTTCAACAGATGAACTACCCCATAGTCAAATACAGTGGAAAAAAACATAGTATGCTCCATAGTCCATATAATGTCTAACATTACATAGATCATGTTTAATTAAAATGGCTTATGAACATCTAAGACATACAGTGCAAAAGACACAATAAAGTGCACATTAATTTAAAACAGCATCAAATAATGAACAAGAACATATTGATATAAAATTCATTTGAATCAATTAAGTGAAACAGCACACCATTTAAAACATAGCAAAATATGAACCATGTATTAATATCCCTAAAGTGTATACATATTCTAACATAGCCTGTTATAGGTCTCAAAGAAATCGTCACACAATATCTATGAGAAAACGTCAAATCTTCACACAATATCTATGCGAATAAGTCTACTAGCTGAGCTAGGAATTAATAAGTCTTTGAAATGAGTCTGTCCGTCAATTGTTCTATAAAGACTCCCTAATGCTAGTTTCGACAATTCAGTGGAGCTGAGAGTATGCACACATTGTCTTCCTCAGGACGTATAGTCTGAAACCAACTGCAAGAAAATAATTTTTAAAAAACGTATCTGAGTGTTGAAATCTCCACTGTAATATAATGTATTTAAACCTTAAGTTCCGATGAATGCACCTATGCACAAATTAATCCAGGAGGTATTTAAAGGTGTACGCTTTCGACATTAGGGCGTCACCTTGAAATAAAGTAAGGGTAGTGTAAACACAAGAGTTACATCATGGTAAAAATTGTCACAACACACGTGATCGATAAATACATTATATGAATAATGTATTAAGAAAGTGATCCTATAAAGCTGCAATTATATCTTCCTTGTTTATAGATACCTATGAAGAATATCCACGCTTAAAAAGGGAATAAATCTCAACAATAAATGTGTAGTGAGAGATGTATACATGAACACACCTTTATCATTCTGGCACCTGGAACAGGGTTAAATGACTTATTTGCAAATTTCATGCAAGGTTCTTTTATTTAAAAAATAAAACTGGATGGAGTGATCCTATTCACCTCTCATATTATCATGCTGGCAGAAAACAACATGGAATAGGTATGCAAGAAAGAATTCCCTCATAAGAATGAAGCAAATTTGAAGATAGAAAATGTATTACCTAAAATGGCTACGAGGTCTCTAGGGACCAGCACAGGGACTTTACAAACCTGCTGTTCTGCACGAATGAAAAACAGAGCTGTGATAATGGAGATGAGAACTGGACTGGGCCTCACCTGTTCACAATCATGAACAAAGGTATAGACGGATGAAGGTTCAGTAAAACTGTTAGATAAACGCCAATGCTCATGCAGCCGCCATAAGAGTAGAATAGGTTGTGCGACACAAGCAGGGCACAAAGTAATTTGTGTTCACTTCAGTAGGAGGGCTGCATAATCCCAGGCAGGGTTACACAAGTAGTATAGAGATGAACAGGTAGGGAGAGGCTGCAGCATGGGAATATGCGTGTTTTGCTAAACAGAGGTAGGTGTTCGTTTGCTTTCCTCAGCTGGCTCCCTCCTATGGAACAGCCACCCCTGTCTTCTGTGCTTTGAGCAGGACTTTCTTAAATTCCGGAAGGTTCACACTTTCCTCTTTACCTCCTCCTTCCCTTTCACTCTCCTCTGCTAATCCCATAGTTGCTGTGATTGGTGTCCAGGGCCTTTATGCATCCTTGGTGCCCCTGACCTGCCACACCCAATCGGCCCAGCTCTTGTCAACCCTCAGCACTTTCATTTGCACATCCATCGCCCCAGAGATTCACGCTTACACCCAACATGGCACTCAAGAATCATAGCCCTTCATATGTGACTCACCCATGAGCTCCACTCCCCATCACTTATTCCCTCTGCCCTCTTCCTTGCTGCACTTGCACTTTCTGAATACTCACAGGGCATAGCAGGTTTGTCCTTTTTCCTTTTTCCTCCCACTGCATATTGTGTTTTGTGATGTGTTTCACTCCCTTGTTCCCACCCTGAGCACTTGGAAACAGTTTTTTACCTAACAATCAAACAATAAAAAATAAAACAAATAAGTGAATGGCAGCACGCAATACACAAAGAACACTAACATGGCGGAGAAAGAAGCAAAGTGCTGCCATTACTAAGACCAAACCCATAACCTTTCCCAGAGCACACAACATGCAGTTATAAAGTTAATTAGTTTCAATTTGTAGCAGTGAGAAATGCACATATCCTTGGATGCCATGTGCAAGCAGGTACCATGCCAATCGATCCCATAATGAACGCATACACTGCATCCCAAGTGACCGCCGAAGGAAAGTAAACACACGTTAGAGAAATCAGAAAATCCAAAAAATAAATGAAATTTACCTCTGACCAGTGGTCCTCTACCACATGACTGAAACAATGGTCATTCATTCCAGACCTAACTGGATATTACACCTTCCACTTTGTTAGAGCATCCAGAACCCGAGACGACATGCCAAGGCCATGAACAGACTGGCAGATAAGGCCTCATGCCTGATAACGAGAAGGGAGTAACTTAAACTGGATCATAGCGGTTCGCCTACTTCTCCATCCCCATCACATACCTTGACACAGCATAAGAGTGCTCTAGGTCGGATGAGCAAATGACCGACCAATCAAATTGCGTTCTTCTTATCGACTAGTATATTACAGTGCCAACCAATGGCATGTTAGATTGAAATGTATCAGTTGTAGAAGGATCTACCTATTATTTGTGAAGGAACCAATAGTAAAAAGGCCCACCTATAGGTAACTACACGTTCTATATTCCCCTAACCAATCCAGTACTAGGGTAGAAGTTTTTTGTGATGGTTACTAAATATGACATCAGGTATGATGAATATTTGGTATAAATGTTGTTCCTAGCGCCATTTTGAGATTCTCTATTGTACACTCTCCCAGCAGCCATTTGTATCGGAGTAAAGCTGGTTTTTCTTGTGCAATTGGAGTTACACTGTTATAGCGTTTTTTTGTATTGGTATATTTAGTCCTATCTTAACATTTGGAGGCACTGCTGAGATACCCAGTGTCTAGCGGAGGGTTGAGGACTCCTCGCTGCGTCCCCCTTGGACAGTGGAGACCACCTACAGGGAGCAGTTCAAGTGCGCACTTAAGAGGAGGCTGATACAAGCCCAGTTTTGCTGCAAGTCTTACCTGTCTCGCAGGCGGCACGCTGGGCACAGAGGGCTATGCAGGCAAATATAGCACTTACGCTTAAGCGCTTCATATATAACAAATATACATACAATATCACCCAACCTGTGTTGGTACTCATTTATCAAACTCAGCAGGATGAAAAGCTAAGTTGACCTTGCCGGGAGTCGAACCTGCAAACTGCAGATCACCCACAGTGCAGCAGCAAGTGCTCAACCCAGTGAGCTATCTTACCCACCATAGCTATCAGAAAACCAGCCACTGCAGAAACAAAGAGCCACATACTGCTGGCCACAGTCCAGGAGCCTCAATTAAAAAAAAAAACGTTTTTTATTTCTTTTTTTTAGGGGTAGCAAGGGCGACCACAGGGGTAGCAAGGGAGACCTCAGGGGTCGCAGGTGTGACCCCTGGAGACTCCTAAATTACGTCCCTGCTGATGGCAAGGAAGTTCCAGAGAGCGGGTCTTGACATAATGTTTCTGCAGGAGACTAGATTCTCCAAAGGAGAGGAGAGGAGAGGAGGATCCCGAGTCTGCAGATTGGCAGCCAATATTGGGGACCAGTCCCGCCCAGGAAGGCAGGAGTGGGGATCTTGGTGAACAAAGCGCTAAGAATGGAAATTACTAGGATCTGGGGAGATGTTGAGAGCGGGACCTTGGTGGTCTCGGGAAACATATGGGGAGTGTGGTTCTCGTTTGCAATGGTCTATGCCCCAAACCAGGGCCAGCTCAGATTTCTGAAGAATCCATTAGCAAAGATACTGTTTGAGAGCACAGGTCACCTCATCACTGGGGGAGACTTTAATATATGGGCTGATAAGGAACTAGACAGGCAGACATTACAGGGCATGGATCAGGACACTGTGAATTCCAGGAAGAACTAGTGGGACACGGGTTGAGGGACACATGGAGACACTTCCACACCTGTGAGAGGGGATACACTTTTTACTCACCCCGCACGGTACATATACCCGAATAGATTACATGTATATATCAAGGGAATTATGGGGAGAGGCTAAAGACTCTGAGATTACCCAGATCATGTGGTCAGACCACGACATGGTCACAGTTGAACTCCACTGGCGGGGACTGATGCCCAAGGGGACGAAGTGGAATCACTCTGAAGGACCCCTTATTTCACACTGAGATGATAGAGATTAGGGTATACTTTAAAACAAACCATACTGGGAAGATCGCAAGGGATATTGAATGGGAGGAGGGGAAGGCCACGTGGAGAGGGATCCTAATTAGAGAAGGGGCAAGGAGAAAGAGGGAACGGGTAATAATTGAAGGTAGGTTACGGGAAGAAATCCTAAGGTTGGACAAAAAAGCACATGAGGTGTCAGGCAGACAAGAGGAACATATAGCAGCTGCAAGGGGTAAACGGGAGGAACTGCGATTCCTGGAAGAGGGGGAGATAGCCGAAACCTCCAATACCTGAAGCAAATTTTCTATGAGAAGGGGGACCAAGCGGATGCCCTACTGGCCGCCAGGCTGAGGGAGCAACGGGCTGAAAGGTAGGTTATGGGACTGGACGGGGTGGATGGAGACTCTGATGCACTGGGTGACGGAATAGCAGTCGCTTTTGTGACCTTTTATGCGTCCTTGTACGCCTCAGAGGCGGGCCAGGATGCGGATGACCCTGACCAGTACCTCGCTGAGGCTCACCTACCTTAACTCTCCCACACAGAATCAGAGGTACTAAATGCACCCATAACTGCGGACAAAGTCAGGAGAGCACTGGGTAGACAACAACTGGGTAAAGCCCCAGGGGAGGGCGGGTATACAGCAGGGTTCTATAAGTCCTTTCTCTCAGCCCTGTTACCATTCATGACGGAACTGTTCAATGATATACTAAATACGGGGAAGGCCCCTGAATCTTTCGGGAGAGGACTCATTGCAGTAATACATAAGGATGAGAGGGATCCCCGGAGTTGCGACTCTTATCGCCTGATTTACCTCTTGAACGTAGAGGCGAAAATATACACTAGGATCTTGGCAACTAGACTCAATGGGTATATGCCAGTGCTAATCCACCAGGATCAGGTGGGGTTTAGTAAGGGCAGGCAGGGGGCAGATACACTGCGGAAGACCCTTCACATGATTCAGGCATCCCACGACATGGCGGGAGACCCAACCCTCCTATCACTTGACGCTGAGAAGGCATCGACAGGGTGGAGTGGAGCTTTCTCAAGGCTGTTCATGTCAAATTCAGTATGGGGGGGAGCCTTCTTCGGGGTATATTGGCCCTCGATTAATCCCCCAGCGTGTGTGTCATGGTGAATTGAGGATACTCCTGCTGGTTTGAACTGGGGAGAGGAATGAGGCAGGGCTGCCCTCTGTTGCAGATAATGTACACACTCTCAATAGAACCCTTAGACCAAAGGATCAGGGATGACCCGGGGGTGGTGGGGTTCCAGGTCGGGGGGGGGTGGTGGAATATAAAATGGCATTATATGCTGATGATATGCTTTTGTATGTTAGTACCCGCTGCAACCCATACCAGTGGCACTCAGAGATCGAGCAGTATGGCGGGAGTGCGGGACTAAAAATTAACAAGCCTAAATCAGTGCTTTTCCCCATAGATTGGAGTATGGATGGGGAAAAAGAAAGGTTCACCCTTTTGGGTATGCAGATAAGTCTTGATAAGATGAAATACTTGGGCATACATGTAACAAGAACCTGTGGGGAACTTATTGAGGCTAACCTTCCCCCCCTGATGTACAAAATTAAGGAAGATTTCTCAAAGTGGATTAAGCTAACTATATCCTGGTTGGGCCATCTCAACTCACTCAAAATAGTGGTTCTCTCCAGAGTTCTTTACGCGTTCCAGATGCTCCCCATTCGCATTCCGGAGGGATTCTTTAGAGAGATCTGGGATGCCATCTCACCCTTTATATGGCAGGGAAAGAGGGCACTGATCTCCAGAGTGACTCTGGTATTACCCACAGAAAGGGGGGCGGGGGGTTCCCAGACATGAAGTTATATTACGAGGCGCCGCAGCTCGGAGTCCTCATACCCCATCTTCGAACTTGGCGTGATCTGCAAAGGGTCATGCTGGATAATCTATTGCTGCACCCTACAACGGTTGGAGAGTGGCTATGGGTTACTAAAAAAAGAATTCCGAGGAGGATCCGTGATCACCCAATTGTTGGTACTGTGTGGGACATCTGGTGCCAAAAGTGGGATATGAGGGGGGGCACTACATGGCCCTGCCCACTGGGACATTTATGGGTCCCGGGGGTCCCGGGGGTCCGGGACATGATACCGAACCCTGAAAGGTTTCAGAAATGGTACGAAGCCGGGCTTGAGAGGATAGGTCAACTCTGGAAGAGGGGAAATTTCATCGCCATAACGGATTTGGAGAAGCCATTGGGAATATGCAAGCTCTCCGTATTCACTTACCTACAGTTGAAAGGGGCCCTCACAATTGCTTTTAGATGAAAGAACAGAAATGAGGGGGTTGATCTCAGCCATGTATGGGGCGTTGGTCGGGTGTGGCAAGGGATCCACTTATAAATTGAGGTACCGCTGGGGATGTGACTTGGGGACTAGCATTCAACCTGACCTATGGGACAAACTGTGCAGGGGAGTTGCCGGACATCAATATCATGCCAATATAAACTACACTCCATTAAGCTATTCCATAGATGGCGCTATGATCTAATCAGACTCTCTAGTATGTTCCCTAATACAAGTCCCAAGTGTTGGAGGGGGTGCAGGAGAAATGCTGATTACTGGCATATGTGGTGGGACTGCCCAAGAGTGCATGTCTTTTGGGATGAGGTTCTTGGGGGAATAAAAGACATAGACTGAGTTGCTAGGTTGAAATCTCCTCTTATGGCTCTGTTTGGGATGGAAGAAGAGGAGGGGGAATACACAAGGATCCCCAAAATGGCTGTGTCATTGTTGTTAGTGGCAAGGGCATGCATAGCTACCAAATGGAAAAAATGAGACCCCCCTGGTAAGAGTGAATGGATTAATGTTGCAAGGAACCTGTATGTAATGGAGAGAATCTCTGCGGGCCTTCATGACCTGGTGGGTCCCTTCGAGATGGAATGGGCCGCGTTCATTGAGAAACACATGAATCACTGCAGCCCACAAGTAGAAGATATTGAGTTGCCCCGCGGAGGGAAGGTGGGGAAGTGGCAATTATGGATCTACCTGTGACAAGGTCCACACTATTGGGAAATTAAGGGGGTGCTCAGCTAGGAGACAATCTTAACTTGTGGGCTTAAAGACCTCAATAATCGATGTGTCATGGGACTGGAGGAACAAAACTAGGTGCTAGGTGTATAGGAGCGGGAAGTACCAAAGAAGGGTGCTGGGGGGTTGGGAGGAGGGGGTGGGTAGTTAATCTGTGCTGTTCAAAATTTTGCAGCCTCGGGCGCCAATGAAATCTGGAACTTCTGGAATGTGTGTTAAATAAATGTGATGTGGTTTAAAGCTTCAATAAAATACAAATTTGAGAAATAAAAAACTATTTGATGGCTAACTTACCATCATGACCACAGGGGCAGAAAAGTGGATTTATGAACTGGAGAAAAGGATGGCAGGAATGGCATTAGCAATAGGGAACGTGAAAAGTTTACTTGCTTCGATATTGGGAGAGCAATCAGATGATGTATGGAAAAGAGCAGGTTATCCCAATGTGACAGCACAAAATATTCTAGGTCACAGCATTTGGGGGCCACTAACAGACAAGCTGATGGTACACCACTTAGTCACTAAGTTCATTAAATCTGTCCCATTGTTAGGGTGTTTTTTTCATATAGTGTGAATGTAATCACTTATAAGGACTGCTTACATAGGGTCATTCAATAAAAAAATGTTAAAGCTTTCTGGAGATTGGTTGGAAAGGGATTTGGGGAAAATTAAAAGGGGGGCATCGGCTCTATCCCTCCTGAGAGGTGGATTGCACAGGAGTGCTAAATAACTCAAACGTGGATTAAATTGGTGGAAGATATGTAGTACAGATTACTGTAGAAAAATGAACCTTTACTCAAGAGGAAATCATTAAATTTCCCAATTAAATATAGGTAAAGCTGCAGGCCCAGGTGGGCTAAGACCAAATATATTTGTATGGAGGGCAGAATGGTGGGTGCCAGTTTTGACACAGGTTTTTAATGCAATAGTGGCCACACAAAAATGCCCAAACTCGTGGAACAGGAGCTTATTAGTACCAATTTTCAGAAAGGGTAAAATAGCAGATCCCCACTGTTACTGGCCAATCTTACTGCTCGACATCAGAAAGGATACTTGGCACTGGACAAATGCTGTATTCTACAAACCATTATTGAAAAATATATGACTGTCAGAGGGAGAAACGTTCATGTAGCATTCCTCGATCTAGCCAAATCGTTTGATTCAGTCGACAGACCAGTCACCACGCAACATGCTACCCCGACCCTGACATCATTACTGTAATCCTCTTGAGGAATAGATTTCTCAGATTACACACGCAGCCTTCTGTGCGCGCTCCACACCACACTCTCCAATTATTCTGCCCACCTCAAAGCCACAGTCCAGGATC
The DNA here is from genome assembly GCF_040938575.1 of Ambystoma mexicanum. NCBI lineage: Eukaryota > Metazoa > Chordata > Amphibia > Caudata > Ambystomatidae > Ambystoma > Ambystoma mexicanum. The sequence goes on from NC_090921.1 coordinate 625,993,452, forward strand.
CACGCATCCTGAAATCCCAGACTCTGCCAGCACCATGCCACCTCTGACCAGTATGAGGACTATGTTCCTCAGACTCTGCACTCAGTTCATCCCATGCATACCCCCACTATGTCCCCCAGCCGCTACATTACATGCAAAAATACACACCACAAGACCTACCTATATGTCCATTAACTGTGCTCTAATCAACGCAAGATCAGTCCCGGCCCATGAAGTGGAAATCCTTGACCTTTTATCCTCCAACAACCTCGATCTACTTGCCATCACTGAAACATGGCTCCACCCCGCTGCTGGCCCAGCCCTTTCAATTGCCATCCCCACAGGCTATGAAATACTAAGAGGTGACAGATCCATTAAAACAGGAGGCAGTGTCGCCCTCAACTTTAAAAATGCCCTCACCATGAGAGTCTTGCAAACCAATGCCATGCCCAACTGCAAATCCATACTTGCTAAGCTCTCCTTGTCCCTGAACAACTTCATCGCCATCCTCCAGATCTACCGCCCCCAGGATCCAGCCTTGCATTCAAGGATAATTTGCTGCAAAACATCTTCCCGTCTATCCAGTTCAACTCAAAAATTGTTATCCTTGGGGACCTCAACCTCAGCCTTAACGACCCATCAGATGCAACAACCTCCAGTGTTCCGACAGCACTCAACCACGCTGGCTTCATGTAACGTTCCCTCTAGCCCACCCTCGTTCAAGGCTGCACACTAGACTGATTCAGCGACCTCAACTGCAACATCTCCACCCCGTCACCTCCAATTGGCCATGATCCGACCACCATATCATTGCCTTCAAATTCCTGTGCATAAAAAACCTTAACCCCTCCAACCTTGCCCCGTTACTTCCTAACCTTGCACACCCCCCATCCTCAGTGGCAGATCCAGTAACACTAGTTAACCTCTACAAACAGACCATCGACCTGGCAGTAGACACACTTGCCCCCCTCAAACTCCGGAAAGGCAAACCCTCACTAAACAAGCACTTGGTTTACGCCTGAACTCCTTGAAGCCTGTGCCAAAAAGCACACTTCTGAACTAGCATGGAGAAAAAAACTCACCAGCACCCAAAGCCCTTTTCTCCTCCCTCGCCAAAGACTACAGAAGGGAAATCCATGCTACTAAAGCTAACATCTACAACTCCAGAATCATCAACGCCAATTCCAACTCCCGGAAACTTTTTACAATGCTCCGGAAGCTAGACACTCCCTCCTCACCCCAGCCAGGCATGGCAGCGGACAGCACTTGGTGCGACAAAATCCCAAATTCCCTCATTGGGAAAGTCAACTCCCGCAAAGAAAAAACCTACGCCAAACAACTTGCAAGACTAACCAAACCACCATCGCCCACAGCACCCAGCCCCTTACTGACCCATACCTGCACCCCATTCTACTTCCACCGAGTCTCAGCCATGGACATCTCCAAAATAATCAAAAATCTCAAACCATTGAGGTGCAAAGGTGACACTTGCCCAGCAACAGTCATCAAAGACTGTGCATAGTCACTTATCACACATCACTAAAGCCACTTTTCACAGCAATCACCAATGCCTCCTTCTCCTCCAATTCGGTTCCAACTTCCCTTAAGGAAGCATGGGTCATTCCACTCCTCAAAAAACCCTCCCTTGACGTTTCCATACCCACAAACTATAATCCCATCACTACTGTACCCTACCTCCTGAAGATCCTGAATCGTGTTGCATACATCCAAGTTCAACAATATCCTGGGCATTCGCCAATCAGGCTTCCACCCTAAACACGGAACCGAAACTGCACTACTCGACTTGAAAATGCAAATTTACTTCATTAAGGACACAGGCAAACCCACCCTCCTGATGATGTTGGCCCTATCCGCAGCATTTGATCTGGTTTACCACCATATCCTCTGCTCTCATCTTGACTCACAGCTAACTTCTCTCTATCAGCCACCAATTGGATTAGCTCTTTTCTAGGTGACAGATCCTCACAAGTGTTCATTGATGACTTCTCTGCAGAACCTACCCCATCACTTGTGGAGTTCCCCAAGGATCCTGAATCTCCCCTACCCTTTACAACATTTATATGAAACCCCTCTTCAACCACCTTGACGGACTCAACATATCATACATGAACTATGCTGATGAGATGCAGCTCCTTATCCCCCTTACCGGCTCCTAAAGACTCAGCCACCATAAAATCCATATATGAAGCCATTCAAAACTGGATGGCTTCCCACCTACTGTGCCTCAAGACGATAAAACAGAAATCCTCATGTCAGCTCCCGACTCCACACTGCACATTATCGAACCAGCCTACAAAGAGTTTATCATCGACGGCAACCGAATAACCACCTCTGCTGCCACCAAAACCCTTGGCGTTTACCTAGATGCCAACCTTGACCTCTCGCGACATGTGAACTCAATCACCTCATATGCAGCTTACACTGCTAAACTGCTGCATGCCTGCAGGACATTGCTCTTCACTTCCAACCGCCTTTCCATTGCAAGAGCCATCACAGGAGCAACGCTTGACTATTGCAATGCCCTGTTCACTGGCACTTCTGAACGCAATCTTAAATTCTGGACAATTGAGAACAATGCTCTCTGAGCGGCCATTGGTCTTTAGAAATCTGATCATATATCGAAAGCCAGGAGAGAGGCGCACTGGCTGCCCATCCTGGAAAGGATTACGTTTAAAACACTATCCCTGGTCAATCGCTGTCTCTACAATACTGCCCCCTCTTACCTCTCAGGCTGTGTGGAGAAATACTTACCTGCCCGTCCTCTCAGATCCTCGGACTCACACCTCCTTGAGATCCCCAACTTCAATCGCCTCTCATAGGAGGTAAGAGTTTCTCAGTCATGGCTGCTAAACTCTGGAACAACCTCCCTCACACTCTGAGAGAAGAACAGGCCTACTGGACCTTCCACATAAACCTAAAGACCTGGCTGTTCAACTAACTGTTGCCCATCTAAGACTCTTCGCACCCCCTTCTTCACGATTGTCTTCAACGTAACTAGCGCCTAGATACCTGAGGGTTTTGTACACTGTAATAAATGCAGAAATAAAATAAATAAATAAATAAACAAAATAAAAGCTGTCGGTGCTGGCGGGTCTCCTACAGATGATACAGCTGGTCTATGGTGATACATCAGTAGCGATCCGGTGTGGGGGGGGAACAAATACTCAAAGGATATTATCACAAACAGAAGTGTCAGACAGGTGTGCTCTCCCTCTTTTATTCTCCTCTTTCTATTTGGTTAAATTCACATGCCTCAACTGCTAAAGTCATGCCAGCAACCTTAAATGGTGACTATTATAGTGCCCTTCTCTATGCTAATGATACAGCAGTCATAGACCTCACAGAAGGGGGACTATATGCAGATCATTTTTTAAAGAATCTCAACATGACACTGAACTTCTCAAAAACAAAGATTGTAGCATTCGGTAGAGGTACGTTACGGGATAAGTGGTGCAGTAATCAAGAAAGACTAGAATTGGTGCCATCATATTGACACCTTGGGGTTGTCTTTGCGAAGGAAGGATGATGGTCTGTGTGACAAATTCAACCATTTGCACAGTGGGTGTGCGCTCGTCTGGGCTTTTTTGAAATGTTTTATTAAATGGAATGATGGTAGACCAACCTCAAGAAAATGTGTGGGGCTCTTCCCTATGCTCACAGCATGACAATCACATAGACCTGTGAACTCTGGGTGGCCACAGTCTGCAGGCACAGTTTGCCCTGTCATATTTAGTTGGGCTATGACAGCCAGGATTACACAATGAACATTCAGAAGGGGGAGGACCAAACATCCCCCCTGCCATGGCCAGCCTGATTAACTAACAATGGCTCAATGGATCTGTCCTGCTCTTTTGTTGAGCCCTGCAGCTGGTGACAGTGATTATCTTACAAATAGAGTGTACTTCAAACAGGCCCACATGAGGCCTGGCTGCAGAGTTTAACAAAGGAGGCAGAAAAACCCAACAACCTTTCATTTGTAACTGTCAACCTGAAGCCAGCTCCCACCCTCAGTATCGATGACACTGAGTTGTCATGTCTGGGACTGCTTGTTTACAGAAGTCCACCACGCAGGAGGACACATTCATAAGGTACGAGAATGTGGTTTGCAGGATCCAGAGAGTTTGTTCTTGCCGCACTTCAAGGGAGACCTTCTGCTTTAATCAGGAATCACAGAGAGGCCCATTGGCCAGAGAGACTCTTTGATCCACAACAGACGGGAAGATGGGTGGGGCTTATTATCACATATTTTCACCTCTTTACCTTTCCTGTTGCAAAGCACTCTGGTTATGACCTCTTGTATACAGGAGATTGTTGGCGGGGAACCCAGGATTGGTTCATTAAGGTAGGCTTAGCCTACACCAATCACTGTGGCCCACTTGGCTTTAAAGGAGGGCTGAGCCTATCTTTTGGCAGATCATATAAAGACTATGCAAGGAGTAGCAAGAAGAACTCATCACGGGACCCTGGCTGAAGGTACAGACTGCCTTACATCTTCTGCCAGTGAAGGAAGGCCAGGACCTCCATAGAGTCAAGCAAGATCCCTTCCCTAAACATCTCCCAGGGAACAGAGGGTGATACTGAATCCAGAGGACCCTCCGGCAGCTCCAGAACCGGTACCCAGCCCGCACAAATCTTGCCCTGCTAGGCTCTGCAGCAAGCGTCCTGGGGAGGAAGTGAGCTTTGGGTCGTCCACCTTAAAGGACGATAGGAGCCCATTGAAGAACTTGGGATAAGTGCCTCGATGAGCATTTACTGACATCCGCCTTAAAAGACATTTTCGAACCTGTCGAGTTCCTCAAGCTGCAACTGACTGCAATGCTGGCCGTTGTTAAATCGCAGTCACTTAAAGACATCCAAAACATCTTGAGCAGTGCTTCGAACCACCGACCAGCACTGAGATATTCCTGACTGATATTCACCCCTGAACCACTGGTTCCCCGGAAGTTGATTCATCACAATCGGCCCATGTAAGGACCCCCCTAAATTGTATTACAAAGGTGAACTCTCATGATTGAAGGATAATTATTTTAATGATTAGGTTAAACGTCTTGCCGGTGCGTACCAGGATCCCAAGGTTAGGTGTGGAGAGTAAATGCCCATGTGGGATTGGAATGGCCAGCATTCTTTTACATTTCTGGTTGGTATGTAAAGCTAACATCGGACCAAGAAGAAAATGGTTAGGACCACATTTTTCAAGAATAATATCAAAAACTGTGCGGAGGACATGTTTTTAATAATGTACTCGACAGATGAGAATTTTATGTTTCATATTGTATCATATGTGAAAGAATCTTTGGGGGGCAGACGTGACTTGTGTGACACAATTTATAAGTGTTTATTTTATACTATGTATGCATTTGTTTTATGATGATGTTAATGGTATACAATGAATAAACATTGATTGACAGTGACAGGGAGACAAGGAGGGTCTTAGTGATTCATACAAAATGTATGCCCCTTAAACAATATTGTGGAAGCTGAATTTACAGTTGTGATTAACCTGGCTACAATTTTGTGTAAAGCTTACACAGGCGCGCATCCAAGTGTCGCCAAGTGTGCTGTTTGGCGTTTGGACAGGACTCTGCAGCGAGCCACGACCCTCGACCTTCTTCTGCTCAAGGCTGTATGCACAAGAGGAAGTTTTCATCTTTGCAAATGCGGCGAAACGCTGCCTGGATGGACACTATGTGAAAGGACTTCATCTCCCACAATCCTCTGCAAGCCGTGCACACGCCCCTTTTTGGAACCCGCCTCGGATTCTTTGTTAAAAGCTCCACGCACGCGCATCCTGCGCGCGCATCCAAGTGTCGCCAAGTGTGCTGTTTGGCGTTTGGACAGGACTCTGCAGCGAGCCACGACCCTCGACCTTCTTTTGCTCAAGGCTGTATGCACAAGAGGAAGTTTTCATCTTTGCAAATGCGGCGAAACGCTGCCTGGATGGACACTATGTGAAAGGACTTCATCTCCCACAATCCTCTGCAAGCCGTGCACACGCCCCTTTTTGGAACCCGCCTCGGATTCTTTGTTAAAAGCTCCACGCACGCGCATCCTGCGCGCGCATCCAAGTGTCGCCAAGTGTGCTGTTTGGCGTTTGGACAGGACTCTGCAGCGAGCCACGACCCTCGACCTTCTTCTGCTCAAGGCTGTATGCACAAGAGGAAGTTTTCATCTTTGCAAATGCGGCGAAACGCTGCCTGGATGGACACTATGTGAAAGGACTTCATCTCCCACAGTAAACACTTATTTACTTTAGTGTTTTAAACGTATCTATGGGCTGGGTTGGGCTGGGCCACTGTTTACACCTGTGAATTGGGCTGGGTTGGGCTGGGTTGGGCTGGGCTAGTGTTTCCTAGCGTTTCCTCCCCCCTGACCGCACTGCCTCTCCCTTTAGTCCTCTGGTCTTGGTGCCTGCCTCCTGACACGTGTCTATTCCATTCTCTCTGCAGATCCTCTGCAAGCCGTGCACACGCGACTTTTTGGAACCCGCCTCGGATTCTTTGTTAAAAGCTCCACGCACGCGCCTCCTGCGCGCGCATCCAAGTGTCGCCAAGTGTGCTGTTTGGCTGTTAGGCTGGGGGCTGGGAGTATGGGTAAGGCCATTTACTAAGCCCTCAATTCTATCGTTTAAACTTATATGTTTAGGCTAAATGGTGGCAAGTTTGCGCAGTGGACGGCCATTGGAATCAGGCTCTTTCAAAACCACGAAAAAAAAACGTAAAAATAATTAAAAAATGGCATTGCGAAATGAGAGTGCTAAGGGCAACGGTCCAGTTTCAGTAGCAAGCACCGCATTAGCCGCACATTGGGGACCTGTTACTGATCAGGACTTAATTAAACATGAAGTAGCGTTTGCACACGCGCGGGCTCAGGAACTTGAAAAAACATCACTCGGAGTGCTCCCGATAGTACCTAATATGCCTTGTAGGAAACACTCACCATACACACCTCGTAAAAGTTTCCTGAGTATGCGCATGGATACTGGACCATCTGATCCTCGACACCTTACTGAAGATATCTTTATTTCGCCCTCAGACAACTCGATTCTAGCACCAGTAGTACTTGCTACACTGGAAAAACGGATAAGGTTGTCAGAAGGTCCTTCAACACCAGTCACGTTCCCTGAATTCAAACGGGCTGACGTGCACATTCACTATAAAGAAGCCTCTCATACGGAGGACTTCAATACCTCCCCAGTGCCCTCCATAAAGATACCTCCCTCCACTAATCATCCGGTGACTAGTTCGTGGCCATCTTCTCCTAACCGGCTGTTTCCTCCCCCAGTGCCTTCATCCAGTACTAACCAACTGACAGCTGACCCCTACCACTCCTCTAATAAACAGTCTTCACACAATCCGCTGGGTTTTGATATATTGGAACCAACTGGTGACATACAATCTCTTGAAGCATCATATCCGGTGCTAACAAGAATATTAAACCTATTGGATCGCGGCCATGAATATACACACTACGAACTGAGGGAGTGCAAGGCAGCACTCTCTGAAATCTTAATAAAAATCAACAAATTAGAAGGCTTTATTTTTGCTGACAGCCTTAGACACGAACTGGGACGCCAAAATTCTATACACAAAGTAATCTCAACAAATAATTCCACATCCACTCAAACAGATTCGGCTTATTTTCCAGAGAATGACTCTAAAACCACGATGCCTCCTCAGGTTACATATGCTTTTCCTCAATCTTTTGCACAAGCTGTAACCGCTCCGGCACCTGACACTACATGCTATATTCTTACGCATGCCCAACTATGTAAGACAGTTGCATCCCATGCCGAAAAATTAGAGCAGCTCCTGTTTTTCTTACAACCCAACCAGTGGGAGGAAAAAATGGGGCCCACCTCACCTAGCGTGGATAGGGGTCAGGAGCTTTATCCTGATAGCCCCTCGGTTCTAATCAAATTATTTGAGACTACAAACTCATTGGATGTTGCATCTGCTAATGTTCCAGCTACGCCTCCACGGAACCAACCTGTAGCTGGTAAAAATTCGTCTTCCCAAGTGGAGCGTTCATTCATATCAAGGAAGGAAAAAAGGTTATTCTTGCGGGCTATGAAAAGAAAAGCGGATCGCAAAAAGGTTGATAAAAACTATCAACAGGAACCTAGCATTAAACCAAAACTAACTGTAGGAACTAATCCAAAAACCGAGTTTAGCATTGCAGCTAACTCAAAGAAAAAGTCTGACAGGATGAAAATATCCGCGAATGATCTGGGTAGTGGAGATAAAACAATCAACAAAAAACTCAAGAATTCGCATCTCCATATATCAAAGACTCTCAATGAAGAGATTGTCCACTCCTCATCCCAGACGCAATTATCTAACTTCTTTAAACCTATTGAGAACAAAACACTAAAACTTGAAAAGGAAGTAGAAGATCTTGCTGGCCCCACGGACATAATGAACGACTTGGTGATTGCTGATGGGCCGTCTGTGCCCAACGACAAATTTTTGCTGAAACCACAGTCCGACAACCCTTGTGAATTTGATAAAAAAATCTTACCCCACCAGGATTTACTATGTATAGGGAGTAATCACAATCCTCACGAGCCAGTTCCGGAGGGGCACATGCAGAATTCTGAACTAGTGAGTGAACCGACCAAACATTCCTCTACTATCATAGGTTGGGAAATTATATCCTTTAGTAATGGCACTAAGCGGCTCAATCGCTCGGCCCTAATGCAAGCTTTTAACCGCATTCCGGGTCTGCGTACCCTGCACACAAATGATATTGAATGGATAACATTGCCACCAATCCAAAACCATCGCATGGTGTGCAAGGTTCAATCAGCCATCATAACAAATCTTCTTGTGCAATATATGGAAGAGCTACGCTCCATTGGATTAATGCTTTATCCGTTTGATTCAATTGATGATGCTATTTCATTTAATGAAACGCCTCTTGCGCCCCCGCCAGTTCACTTGCCAAACATGGCTTCTGGGGCTACTTTGTCTGGTATAAACACTGATGTAATTGCACAATTGGTAAGTCTATCTAACTCCAGCAAAGACTGGTCATGGTTATCTGCTCTTCAAAATACTCAAAACTCAGCAATGAATAATACTCCTCATTAAGTAGCCTGTTGATTTATCTATCCTATCTTGGAACTCATGTGGATTCAATAATTTGAAGGCATGGTTCAGCAATCCGCACAAAGGAATCAAATGTGATATTATGATATGTCAGGAGACTATGTGTACACACGAACTTTTGCTGCCTGGATTCACTGTTCTTCAAACTAAGGCGAAACGGGGCACCAATGGTCGGCCGTATGGGGGGTTGGCGATATGTATAAACACCGACTTAAATATATTAGTTTTGGATGTTTTTTATGCAACTGTAATGATGGCGGCTTTAATTATGTTCCGGGGCCTCCCACCAATGCTTATCTTACTGATATCTTTATACCACAACCCAGTAACGCTTAATCAATCTGATGCCTTTCAAGAACTTGGCACACTATTTGATAAGGTTCTGACCCAACATCCCACATGTGAGATTATTCTGGGAGGAGACTTTAATGCCCATTGGATGGAAGTTTACTTACCCTACACAAATCCTGTGATACTTAGTCAAGCACACCACAGAGGGAATTTATGGCATGAATACCTGAAGTCTTGGGAACTAGATATTCTCCCCTTCGTAAATAGTGATTGTTGTAACACCTGGCGAAGAGGGCATAGAGCTACCTGTATTGACTATTTTGCAACCTCACGTGGTATTCAGGGATCTGCTGATACCATCTCAATCTATGATCCAGGGGCCAGCGACCACCATATGATACATCTAAACTTACATCTATACGTAGCCCGCCTCCCAATTAATCCGCAGCATGAGTTTTTAATGGAGGACCGTCCCGGATTGTCACTTCGATGGGATACTAAACTCTGCAACAGGGTAAACGACATGATTGCTGCACGATTACATTCATGCTATGATTCTTGCTTTCTTCAGAACACCCTGACTCAACAGGTTTACATTATAAATAAGCTAATAACTGAGATAATGAAATCGCTGAAGACTAGACCATTATATCCACATGAGTACATGCCTGGGCAACATTCTAGTTTTATTCCTGAAGCAAAAAGAGTTAAAAGGGTAGCTTTGCGGGCACTTCTCAAAACTTCACCGACATGGGGGCAATATATGATCGAGAAAAAAAGTGTCTTGAACAACTATCGTAATAAATGCAGGGATCACAAGCATTTTCTCCATACTCAGGAGAATTTAAAAATGTTTAGCACACTATGTCATCGGGATAGACGCTCTACATGGGGTCTGCTTAGGGCCGGAACCACTCTACTCTCTTCTGTTCAGTCCTTGTCCATTTCGGCCCAGGCCGGGAGAACTTATTTCGAACACAAATTTGCCCTCCCCCTGATATATAACGAAATCGAATTCAAATGGACCTGTCTAGCTCCTGCATCCTTCGCGCCATGGGATCTTGCGCATATTGAAGCTACGATAGCTGCACTTAAATTCTCGAAGGCTGCAGGCCCTGATGGGATCCCCCCGTGTGTCATCAAACAACAGCCAACTATGTGGGCTGGTTACTATGTAAAACTGTTTCATAGCATGCTGACAGACTTCACTTACTCCGCTGTCATGGCTAAACTCTATAGTTGTGCCAATTTATAAAAAAGGGTTAAGATCACAACCATGTAATTACCGTCCAATAGCATTAATTGATACTGCTGCCAAAGTATTTGCCATCTTGCTGTTGGGAGAGTTACAAGCGTTTGTGGAAGAGCGTAACATTTTATCAAAATATCAGATTGGGTTTCGTGCAAGGATGGGTACGCCATTAAATGCAACAATTATGGCGCATATTATAGCAAAACACAAAACTAAAGATTCAGGTCCGTTATACATGGCTTCTATAGACCTCACTTCTGCCTTCGATTCTGTTATCCGTGCATTATTGTGGAAAAAAATGATTGCAATGAATATCCCTCTATATGTTATACAACTGTTATCAAAGCTCCACACAAATACTACCTATTTAGTAAGAGTGAACAACGAAGGTGCAACGACACACCCAATACAGATAAACATTGGTGTTAAGCAGGGATGTAATCTGGCTGCCACGCTGTTTAATATCTATCTATCTGGAATTAATGATATTTGGGAACAACAAATCTCCTATCCAGCAAGGCTCGGTCATCTCAAAATTCAATGGCTGGCATTTGCGGACGATATTGTAATATTTGATCGTACGCCAAAAGGCATGCAAATCAAATTAGACTTATTCTCAGCCTACTGTTTCACGCACAATCTAAAATGTAATGTTGCAAAATCCAATATAGTAGTATTAAGATACTTCAAGAGGAAGAACATCACTCGTAATTGGAGAATTGACAACTTTCCTCTAACCATAGTTCCCCAGATTCGCTATTTGGGCTATAATATAACAGACTCGCAGTCAGTAGCAATGTGGAGGGACGTATTAAATAAAAAAGCTGCTCCACTTGCCACGCAAATGCGGATAGTCTATTTGAAGTTTTGTAAATTTTCCTTGCTTCCTTTACTGCAATTTTACATCCTGAAAGTAGAGTCTATTATTCTTTTTGCCTTAGATATGTGTTTAGTGAATATCAATTGCTACCTTGATCAACTGCAAGGATGTATGTGGAAGGGGGCATTGAGGATAGCCAAGTCCACACCTAATATTGTGATAAGGCAGGAGCTGGGCATCACTGCTTTGTCTGCACGTAGGAATTGGCGTATGCTGGCCAATTTTGCTAGGATGTTATATCCACCCGCTAATTGTCTTTATGAAGACTTGGGACAACTAATGATCACTTCTGAAAGATCGTCCCTTACGACCTACTATGTGAAAATGACTGCTCTCCTTGACAAAATTGCACTGACACCAGCTGATTTAGAACATAGACCTAATTATGTGAAATATCGCATTATTGAGAACGATTGGTGTAAAACGATAACTGGTATGGCGGCGCTTAAGGGCTACAAAGAGGCAGCTTGTTTCTGTTCATCTAGACGGCCGCATAAACCATACTTAATTCAATTCCCTTGTAGCAAGGCAAGAGACATTTATTTGCGCTTCAAAATGAATCAATTCCATACCCTAGAACGTATATATGCTTGGAGCCCGCAATGGAAACAACAAGCAGGGCTAGGATGCAGATTGTGTAAGGATGGTTCGATCCAGGAAACCTTAAAACATATGGTTTTATTCTGTCCTTACTTTGAGGCAGAACGGGCATTAACAATCGCACCTCATTGTATGGAAACTGATACAACAAGAGAATGGTTATGGCTAGCCTGTATGTGGGGGACTCGCACAAGCTTCATTTTAGCCCTTTGTCGTTTTTTGAACTCCATAAATAATCAATTGGAGAAACTGTATAAATTGAAAAACGGATAGGCAACTCATTGATGTGACCCCAACACAATTACATATGACCTGCTGTTCTGAAACCAAGGAGTTTGAAAAACTGTCGTAACACTCTTCTAATGCAAGCACTATGCAGGTCTCTATTATATAACAAAACTTGAAGTCTACAGATGAGCTTATATGGCCCCATTATAATAGCGTACCATTTGTTTTCCTGAAAGTATTAAGTTTGGAAACTGTGGGATACTCCTCTATGGAGGCACCGCGTATGCCTCACCACATAACAAAACTTGAAAGCTATACATGAGTTGCTTGCTCTCTCCATTTGAACCTCTGTTACGAATGATTGTATAACAAGGATTCCACAACTGAATGTAAACGGAAGGATGTCAAACAAAATACAGTTTACGAATTGATGGTTACATGAGTAAAATTATTAAACCAGGAATTAGGTCGACTAGATTTAGCCAATGTATTTAAAGATAAAATGAAATTTATGATCTAGAAAATATTGTTCTTAAATATGCAAAAGGAGGAAAATGTACATATTATAAAAGTTGTAAAAGTTTGTTGATCGAACTAATAAAACAACGGTTTGAAATAAAAAAAAAAAAAAAAGCTTACACAGGGATGGACTGGAAACAAAAAGAGGCCCAGGAAATAATGTTCAAAGTGGCCCCATATTACACATTTATACCAAGTCCAACCCTTTTCCTACGATAACGTTTGAAAATACCACACAAAAGAGGCCCAGGGTGCAGAGGCCTACTGGGGAATCTCCAGAGTTCCCTATAGGGCAGTCCACCCCTTAATATCCCACCTGATTCTGTACATTTTACAATGATTGACCTAAGAAACGCCTTCTTTTCCATTCCTTTGCACACATCCTGTGTGAGGAAACCTGCCTCAATTCCTATTGAGATGGGACTTTACAATTATTCAGAGGCATCCAAGTCATCATGTGCAAATGGCAGACGGAGCAAGAGAGGTTACAAAATGGAGCTCCTCCCAATATCGTGTGTGTGGGGTGTGCGTGAATCATACCCATGGGCATAATTTTAGGGGGGGACAGGGGTATTTGTCCCCCCCGACTTTCTTGGCTCACCATTCTGTTCCCATTCATTTAGCTGGGGCACCTTTTCTACAGCTGTCATGTCCACCCCAACATTTTCAGTAACGTTACTCCACTGATCATACCCTACCCATCAGCTATTAGCAAAACAAACTGCTTGTTTTATATGAATAAATGATTCTTTGACAATGCCATGTGAGTACAATAATTCAATCAGATGCTTTGTTGCACTGGCGTTTGTGGTGGTTTTTGGCCATTTACATTTATAGGAATGAATGCATTTATGTCCTGCCCTCCAGATCATAATTATAGGCCCTCGCGTTAGGGCACTATTATGGTTTACATTCTGGGTTAAAGCATGTGCAGAGCCTGCACAACTCTAACATCTGATAAATGTACCTGGCACATTTATTTTATTCATGTATGCATTTATTGTGATTTGTTATGTGCCACTTGCAAACATACGCTTTCAGGTTCTGCAGGAAAGGCAGCAGTGTGGGGGGGGGGGGGGGGTGAGGTGGGGGTGAGAGGGCACCGGGTGAGAATGATGGGACGGGGAGTGGGGGGAGGTTTCAACAGAGCCCGCCCTAATAGAGATAGAAAGAGTCACTTTAAGAAGTGGAGGTTGACACAAGGGACTATTCAGAGATAGAATTAAGTCATTTTCATTGATCTTGCCCAGTGAGTTATGAAAGTGGTGTTGACACCACAGAGTCCAAGATAAAGTCCCAGTAGGCGATTCCTTGATAGTTAGCAGTGTACCCTGAGGCTATACCTGGTTGGAGTGAGATCAATTTGAGCAGTTGAGGTTTTACATAGCATACGATGGACATTTGATGCTGTATCTCGTATATGATGAACCTGTCTGGCATATGAGGCATCACCTGGAATAAGCTGTACATAATATATTAATATATAACGGCAATACCTGGGCATATGTGTTTTTAGATGGGCAGATGAGGCTGTGCTGGCATATTACTTCTTGTGTTACTTCTTGTGTTACCATCCTGATGTCACTTCCTGCGAGGTTATCTTGGGGGTTCAAAGAGTGAATATTGTCACTTTTGTATCCAAACCTTTCAGTTATTTTACGGTATGGTATTTGAGCAGACTGTTACTAAGTGAGCTGGCGCCAGAGTGGTTTCATCTGCAGGACCCTCACATTTCCTCCATTTCCTTTTTAATTTAGGATTATGTAGTTGTGTCAATGGATTTTATGGATTATGTCAACTGTACTGGGTAGTACACATGTGGATTAAAATGTGAAATTGGATTTCTGTGTCATTTTGCTGCAGTGGCACTACAGTATGGGGGTGGTAAATTTTGCATGCTGAAATTTACATCGAAAGACATCTCTACTTCATGCAGCAAGTAAGACCCAAACGGCTTGTACCAACGTACCCTCCGGGCTGCAGAAAAACAGGCCCTTCATATCTGTAAACAACTTCAGATCTGCTGCCCAAGCATTGGTCCTCTCCCACGTGGATAGTGGCAATGCCCTTCTACAACTTCTCTGGCAACCGTGAGGTGTGTCCTGCATGCTACTGCATGACTCCTCAAAAGACTCCACATTTTCAACCACATCATCCTGACCCTCATCGAATTGCACTTGCTCCCGCTGGAAAGATATCTCAGCTTCAAATCCTGCTGCATCATATACAAGGCTTTCACCCAGAAGTCCCCACGCTACCTCACTGAGGAACTGCATCTCCGGAGGCCTATCACCCACCAGAAGTAGGGACATGTGTGGACCTGAACTCCACCAGTGCAGGAAAGAAAGACAGGCCTTGTGTGTCTACCTACAAGACTCTGTAGCCTCCTTCCCCTAGCCCAGACTCTCCCCCCAAGGTTTTACATTTCAGGAAGGAACTCATGATCCTCCTCTTCAAGGAATCACTCCTTCCTAACTCCTGGTGCGATGTACCCACCAATCTCCACATAACCTGAGACTGTGTGATCTTCCCCCCCCCAGTTTCCCCCATAGTTGCTTGTAGATCTCTTGCTATCAAATTCCACACCTTCCTCACCTGTTGTTCGCTCCCTGCTCTATTATATCTCCACTTCACTCATCGTGCCCCCCCTACAGCATGTACTCCATTACTTCCATAAGCTAGGTCCATGCTCAATAAATACCCTAGTAATAAAATGCTCCAAATGCTCTAGGGGTATGCTTTTACATTTATTTTTAAATCACATCAAGCACACAGTAAAAGGTGTTTGAAAATAGATGATACTAGGAAAAAGAAAAAAAGCTTAATCAACAAGTCTGACTTTTAGATTTATAAGGTGGAAGTTGACAAGCCCTGAGTTAAATGCAGGAACATGAGAAGAGAAAAGGAGAATCATTTATTTTTATCTGTACAGGCATAAGTGGACGTGGCTTAATTCAGGCATCCAATAAATTCAGTTTTCAAAAAGGTTTTTCATTGATGCTGAGAAATGGTCCTCACATACCATTAGCACATCATCCTGTGCTGAGCATGACGTCCTGATAATCTAGCGGAAGGGTGCAATAGAAAATCATGAATGAAGAGTGGGATCTTAATTGCTTTTTGTGAACATGGAATTTAAATGCACTTTATTCGCCTCTATGTATATCCTGTAAGTATACAATTTGAGTTCACCTTATTCACACTTTTAAAACCTAACCTTATAAAAAGAAGGGAGACTTAGAATCACACCACACACAAGCAAGTTAAGGTTCCCAACATGGTAAAACCCACATGAATGAGCAATGCGTGACATGACGTGAGAGTCCTATCGTGTAAGTATGAGAGGGTGTGATCACATCCACAAGATGATAAATAATGTAGACGTTCGACAATTACAACAGAAGTCCAAGTGTAAAAAAGCAGGATTTTATTAGTAAACAATACATTAACCTAAACAGTACCCAGTGATAGCACCTAGAGTCCTGAGGTGTTGCAAGACCCTGACCTAAAATGGCCACCCGTGTCCCAAACTAACGGTCATCTTGTCTCGCATACCGCACCATGATCCCCATAGAAATGGAGTCTACATATAGCAACAAGCCGCTGCAGACGGCTTCATACCCCTAGCACTGTAAGAAGGTAGCAGGGTATCGAACTACACTGAGATCATATCACAAGACACTTGGAGATTATTAATGTAAACGTCTTTTTACAGAAAGAGCACACAAAGACAGAGGTCAGTTATTGCCTTAGTTGATCAGCACTCCATGCTTTCTCCACATATAGTGCATGCTTATGGTGGCGATTTATCATATAGCTGACACTGTTATGTTCTATCTCCATGCGGCGGCGCGTGGGGAGATAGAACTTTGAAGGCCGTGTGTGTGGGCCGTAGTGGCGCAGCTCCGGCAGGAGCGAAATGAGACACGCCACACCTCGTTAATGATTCGCCCGGAACTGCCTCCCTCTCACGGGGGCAGGGCTTTTATTAGGACGCCCTGCGTCACCGCGTTGCGGGACGCAGGGCGGATACAACATTCCTCCTTTATTTTAACTTAACTTAACATTAAACAGACACACAAATGCAGCTCTGCAAATACTTAAACTACAAACCCCCGGGTGCCTGCCCTCTTTATAGTTCTAGTGGGACAGACTACCACACATAGAGGGTAATTCATAGAATTCAGCGCACAAGTGGCGCACGCGGCTGGCGCACAGTGTGCGTGTGCGAATCCCTGTGCCAGCCGCGTGCGCCAAAATACATTTCCGCGCACAGCGTATTCATGGATTCCAGCCACCAAAACCAGCCGTGGCGCACAGTGGCGTAGCGACCCTGCAGCAGCGCCAGTTACGCCCCCAAGAGCGCCCCTTGCGCAGGGAAAAGCCATCAAAATCCCCAATCCAGCGCAAAGGGCTGCGCTAACCCTGTACCAGCACGGCAAGCGGGGTACGTGTATCACTGGGGTGCGCGGGAAGTTCCTCACGTTATTTCAGCTGGGTACGTGTATTTCAGGGGTGCGCGGGAAGTTCCTCACGTTATTTCAGCAGGGTACGTGTATTACTGGGGTGCGTGGGAAGTTTCACACGCGATTGGCTCTGTGCGAGCATGGTACGTGTATTACTGGGGTGCGCGGGAAGTTTCACACGTGAATTCAGCAGGGTACGTGTATTTCAGGGGTGCGCGGGAAGTTTCACACGCGATTTCAGCTGGGTACGTGTATTCCAGGGGTGCGCTGGAAGTTCCACACGTGAATGTCCTGGGTACGTGTATTTCGGGGTGCGCGGGAAGTTACACACGTGAATTCAGCAGGGTACGTGTATTTCAGGGGTGCGCGGAAAGTTCTACACGCGATTCCATCAGGGTACGTGTATATCAGGGGTGCGCTGGAAGTTCCACACGCGAATGTCCTGGGTACGTGTATTTCAGGGTGCGCGGAAAGTTACACACGTGAATTCAGCAGGGTACGTGTATTACTGGGGTGCACGGGAAGTTTCACACGCGATTGGCCCTGTGCGAGATTGGCCCTGTGCGAGCGTGGTACGTGTATTACTGGGGTGCATGGGAAGTTTCACACACAAATTCAGCAGGGTATGTGTATTTCAGGGGTGCGCGGGAAGTTTCACACGCGATTTCAGCAGGGTACGTGTATTCCAGGGGTGCGCTGGAAGTTCCACACGCGAATGTCCTAGGTACATGTATTTTGGGGTGCGCGGGAAGTTTCACACGCGATATCAGCAGGGTACGTGTATTTCAGGGGTTCCGTGGAGTACTACACGTGAATTGGCCGTGTGGGTCCTCCCAGGTGTTCGCTCCACAACCTCCACGGCCCCTGCCGGCAGCCCACACCACGGGGGACTACCCTGCACCCCCACTCATGTCCCCCAGCACCCCCACCCCCCAGCACTGTGGGGCACCCTCCACCAGGCCCCCACACATGTCCCCCTGCACCCTCCAGCAGTGCAGGGCACCCTCCACCAGGCCCCCAACTCATGTCCCCCAGCACCCCCAGCACTGTGGGGCACCCTCCACCAGGCCCCCACACATGTCCCCCTGCACCCCCACCCCCCAGCAGTGCAGGGCACCCTCCACCAGGCCCCCAACTCATGTCCCCCTGCACCCCCACCCCCCAGCACTGTGGGGCACCCTCCACCAGGCCCCCAACTCATGTCCCCCTGCACCCCCACCCCCCAGCAGTGCAGGGCACCCTCCACCAGGACCCCAACTCATGTCCCCCTGCACCCTCACCCCCCAGCACTGTGGGGCACCCTCCACCAGGCCCCCACACATGTCCCCCTGCACCCGCACCCCCCAGCACTGTGGGGCACCTGCCAGCAGGCCCCCACTCATGTCCAACTCATGTCCCCCTGCACCCGCACCCCCCAGCACTGTGGGGCACCTGCCAGCAGGCCCCCACTCATGTCCAACTCATGTCCCCCTGCACTCCCACCCCCCAGCACTGTGGGGCACCCTCCACCAGGCCCCCACACATGTCCCCCTGCACCCGCACCCCACAGCAGTGCAGGGCACCCTCCACCAGGCCCCCAACTCATGTCCCCCTGCACCCCCACCCCCCAGCACTGTGGGGCACCCTCCACCAGGCCCCAACTCATGTCCCCCTGCACCCCCACCCCCCAGCACTGTGGGGCACCCTCCACCAGGCCCCAACTCATGTCCCCCTGCACCCCCACCCCCCAGCACTGAGGGGCACCCTCCACCAGGCCCCCAACTCATGTCCCCCTGCACCCCCACACCCCAGCAGTGCAGGGCACCCTCCACCAGGACCCCAACTCATGTCCCCCTGCACCCCCACCCCCCAGCACTGTGGGGCACCCTCCACCAGGCCCCCACACATGTCCCCCTGCACCCGCACCCCCCAGCACTGTGGGGCACCTGCCAGCAGGCCCCCACTCATGTCCAACTCATGTCCCCCTGCACCCCCACACCCCAGCACTGTGGGGCACCCTCCACCAGGCCCCCAACTCATGTCCCCCTGCACCCCCACCCCCCAGCACTGTGGGGCACCTGCCAGCAGGCCCCCACACATGTCCCCCAGCCAACATGTCATCACAATCTAGATCCCTGGCCCGTATGGTCAGCCTCCACATGCCAAACACCCACCCAAGTATTGCATCCACCCACTCAGAATTGCCAATTACATGATACAACCCCAATGGCAAGTATGCAAATGAACACATGTCCCTCACATACACACAATGGGTGTAAGTGAATGTCAAAACCCATATCATGACATGCATGAAACCAATGATATGATACCACACATTGAAGTTTGATGAAAAAAATGTATTAAAAGCAACATAAATAGCATTAAAAATAAACAAACGACAATGGGAATTAAAATCAAAAAAGCAGCAAGTCCGCAAAATAATGAAAAACCACAAATCATAATCCAAAGGAAAGGTGTCCAAAGTCACAGTTCAAAAACGTACATCTAAGGGAAAAACAAAAACAAAAACCATTGCTCCATGGGTAAATAAAAAAAAAAACATAATCCAACAGTCAACTATATACAGATAAACAATCCAGGGTCCATAATCCCAAATGAAGAAATGAAACCTATCTAAAAATACTACGTAATAAAAAAACTATATACAAAAATGTTGGCCATTGTCCAAAAGGTCCAAAATCAAGAAAAAAGCAAAGGAAACCTAACTATTTACAAGGGCAGCGGGCTAGTCCAACGGCTCACTGGATGTTGTCATGGGCCAGGGCATCATCGAACTCCTGTTCAATGGCTTGGAGGCGGGCAAGTTCCCTGGCCCTGAGGTCTCGCAAGGATAAAGCAGTGTCCAGCTCCAACTCCCTGCAAAGACCCTCGAGGCACTCAGCCCGCCTCAGCGCCCTCCGCATGGAGTTCTCCGCCCTGACCATTGTGAGCCGTTCCTCCTCTGCCCGCTGCCGCTCCGCACCTATCTGCTGGCCCAACCGCTCCCACACGGAAGCCACTCCCATTCTAGGGTTCTCCTGCCCTCCGGCCGATGCCTGCACCCCTGATGTTGATGGCCCCGAGCCATGATGCCTCCCACGTCGAGCCTGCCGCTGCCTCCGACGCAACTGCCTGTGCCAGCACGACGGCATCCAGGCTGATGGAATCCACCGACGCCGTCATGCACGTGCCCTGCCCGATGATGCCGTCACATCCTCCATCTGCTAGGGTCCAGTTGCTGGTGTGTCCACCCCTGCTGGACCTCCGACTCCCGACTGTGGCAGGGATGGGATCCCCACCGAGCTGGTTGCATTGGTCGGGGCAGGTCCAAAAGGGGCCCTGGTGGCATCTGGGCCGGAAGACAGCATGGAGAACGACTGGTGCATAGTCTCCACAGAGGAGGAGAGGGTCGCTAGATTGGCCGACACATGTAGGAAACCCCCGACCATGGCCGATCCCAATTGGGCCACGTCGGCACGGTGCTCTCTGTGATGATGTGCATGCTCCTCCCGGGAAGCACGCACCTCATCACGAATTGCACCTGTGCGCAACGCAACACCAATCAGGACCTTCTCCATACGGCCAGGGGTCCCCTCGTCCACATTCGCGCCTTGAAACACTTGTGTATAGGCGCGTTACAAATACCATATCACATCATATCATATCATATCAGGTGGAGGGGAGTCAGATGACATGGACATCCCCCCTACCTGCGGACGGGCCTGGGATGGGGCATCCCTGCTGGTGCATGGTGGTGCAGTCACAGTGTCAGGGACAGTGACATGTAAAGTCCCCTCCACGGCGACCTGTGCTGCCTCCTGCCCCTGCCCCTGGACTGCAACACTTGCACCAGCAGGGATGCCCCCACCAGGCCCCATGTGCGCCTCAGTAGCGGCCTCCTCCTCCTCTGTGGAAACCACCAACCTCGATGGCTCCACACCGTCTTCTGCCATTGCAAGCCCCAGTGGGGGCTCACCCACCCCCTCCGCTGCAGCCGTGGGAGCCTCCCCGCCGCCTTGCTCCACAGCGCCGTCTCCGCCCTCTTCTTCACTTGGCGCTGTGTAGAGGGAGACATAGAGCACAAGCATCAGGGTACTGTACAATGGTCCCCTAGACAGGAAGCAATAGCAGATGAGTGGCACTGTCAAAGATCACTTCCATCATGTCCCTCCACAACACATGGGTCAGTGCAGGTAAAACACATGCAGTAACAGGCATGGCGCATGCTATGGACATTAGCATACATGTCCAAGGGATTCTTGAAACATACAATGTTGTTTTGGAACTCACATGCATCATGGGCCATGCCTATCACATGCACACACTTCACCCTAGTTTCATCCATCTGGCCTCGTACACCACAGACACAGTGGATACAAGGATGACTAGGCTGCATCAGTGAACCTGAACATTGCGACAGACATGTGTCATGCATCCCTGGCATTCACAAGTCACAGACACGCAGGTCAGACACACAGACATGGACAGCATACATGTACATGGCATCAGCACCCTTCCCTCACCCCCACCCATGTCCAGGAACAGAGACTGGCATGCTCTCATGTGGCCATTCCGCATAGGGCATCCCATGTTGCATTTGAACACATGCACCAACCGTGTGGTTCACACATTACTGGTCTCACATGCATGACGTCCCTGCACACACACATGCATACATGGCCTATGTCACACATACAGGCAAGTATCAGACAACCAGCACACTGCGACATTCCCTGTCTCACACAGCAATGCTTGGCCACTTACCGCTCAACTCCAGACGGGTCTGCCTCTCAAGGATCTGGGTGTGGAGCGCTGGGCCTACGCGTTCCAGGACCCTCATCTGGATGGTACTCATGCGGCCCCAGCCCCCCTCCACGAGGCGCCGGGCCTTCAAGAGGGTCCTGGACCTGCAGTCATCCCAGCGCTTCTTGACATGTTGGTAGTCGCGGATTGCCACCCCCTCCGCGTTGATGGCAGTCACGATGTCCATCCAGATCCGAGTCCATCCTTCCTTGTTGGCGCGCTTACTTCCTAAGAGGGCATCATACTGCCCCAGGACTTGCTCCACCAGGACACCAACTTCGGTGGCAGTGAAGCTGGTGCTCCTCTGCCTCTCTGGCCGGGGGTTGCCAGTGGTGCCAGATGTTGCAGTGCCCGACATGGCAACCCCAGAGGCAGGAGTGGGTGGGCAACTGGGTCCTGGGGCTGGGCTGTGGAGCGATGGTATCCCAGTCGGGAGTCTTCTGTTCCAGCAGGGGTGGACACAGCAAATGGACCCCTGCAGATGGCTGATGTGCAGGCACCAAATGGCAGGGCACGGTGGCAGCAGGCAGGCAGCAGCAGATGGCTCGTGGGAGGCTGCTCGGGGCTCTGGGGGGCAGTAATTCGGCCTTTTGGGCAGGAGCGTGGTCTTCCGTCTGCTTACGCATGGCCAGCTTGATACGGAGTGATTTGGCACGTGAAAATCTTGCACGTCTACGTGTAATTCGAGGAAAGGTCCTTAGCGCGTAAGCGCGTCAGCACGCATACGCGATTTCATTGGACCAAAGGCCCTTAGTGCATAAGCGCGTCAGCACGCATACGTGATTTCATTGGACCAAAGGCCCTTAGCGCGTAAGCGCGTCTGTGACGTTTCGCGCACGGGCGTTTCCCTGGCAGGGCTTGTAGATCCCACGTGCCTTTACATTGCTCTGTACGTGCTTTTCGTGGGGTGCGGTGCGTGTGTTTTCCAGCGTTGGGGTTCACACGCTATTACTTCACAGCGGGTGTTGGCTACGTGTTCTTCTACACGCAAGGCAGACGGTGAGTGGTAGCCCGCTCCCCCAGGCCGATCGCGTGTGAAACTTCCCGCGCACCCCTGCAATACACGTAGCCCGCTCCCCCAGGCCCGATCGCGTGAAAAACTTCACGTGAACCCCCGAAATACACGTAGCCCGCTCACCAAGGCCCGATCGCGTGAAAAACTTCACGCAAACCCATGCAATACACATAGCCCGCTCCCCCAGGCCCGATCGCGTGAAAAACTTCACACGAACCCCTGAAATACACGTAGCCCGCTCCCCCAGGCCCGATCGCGTGAAAAACTTCACGTGAACCCCTACAATACACGTAGCCCGCTCCCCCAGGCCCGATCGCGTGAAAAACTTCACGCAATCCCCTGAAATACACGTAGCCCGCTCCCCCAGGCCCGATCGCGTGAAAAACTTCACGCTAACCCCTGAAATACACGTAGCCCACTCGCACAGGCACAATAGCAGTATGGGACATTCATCACTGCTGTATATTGGCGCTTTTGTGATGCGCAGGGACGCTACCGCCTGCCTTCGTGTGGCGGACGTGTTTAGGCCTGTGCGTGTCTTTGGTCGTGCGCGGCTTTGCCCTATTCGATTCCATGAATACGTGTGGTTCGCGTGCGTGTGGGCGTTCCGTCTGCTTCCCAGCAGTACATCCCAGTTACGCCCTTATTTTCGCGCGTTGTTCCCCATTCCGCACGTTACGCCCAGTGTTCCGCCCCCTTTTTGGTGTGTGCGCTGAGGTTATGCGCTTTCACTGTGCGCGTTGCGCACGCTGTTCGGATGTTTCAGTGACGTGTGCGCCATGCACGGGTTTGGCGCACATCCCGAGGAAAACACGCGCAGGGACTTCTATGAATCACACGCGTGCGGGTGCGCCTGTTTTTTCACGCTTCGCCTGCTTGCGTTACTTTTTTCGGCGCACGTTGGTTCCATGAATCGACCCCATAGTCTTTGAGCCGAACTGGCGGCTTGGTGGTGGTTCTTAAACCATATCGCCCCCCTCTGGGGCTGGGCGCCACCGTCTTGCTGGGTGCCTCACCTTCCATGCCCAGCTCACCCATGTCAGGTTCACTCCACTGCTCCCACGTTCTGTCACCCGCTTCTACCTCATCATGAAAAAGAGCAGGGTCTCCTTCATTTGGCGGGGATTCCTCCTCTTCTTGTGGGCATTCGCTATCAGTCCACAGGTTGCGTGGCACCGCCTTGAACCACGACGCATTTCGTGTTACCTGGCGGTGTCCTCGTTTTACAGTTATCATCGTCCCTTGTATCTCACTGACAGTCCATGGGAGCGACTCGTAGCGGGAGTCCAGTTTGGACCTTGTCGGGTTCCGCAGCATGACCACCTGGTCGCCCACCTGGTGGTTGGATGGTTTCGACCTCCTCTTGGCACTCATGTGTGCATTGGCTCCCTTTCTCCTTCTTTCGGTGTGTTCTTCGTCCAATCTGTCCAGGCTACTGCTGGGGTGGTGCGGAATGGAAGACTTTATGACTGTGCCAAACATGAGATCTGCTGGCGGGACACCAGTTGTGCTGTGAGGGGTGACCCGGTAGTTTCACAGAAAACGGTAGAGGTCGACTTTCCTCAGGTTGGCGTTTGCTCTTGACAACCTCAGCACTTTGTTGAGTGTCCTCATAAACCGTTCTACATCACCATGTGCCTGGGGCCACCTTCGCATGATATGATGGTACCCTATGTTCAGTTCCTGCAGGTATTGTTTGAACTCCTCACCTTGGAATGGGGGGCCCATTATCACTCTTGATTGTTGTGGGCAGTCCATGCGTTGCAAACATCTTCTCCATGGCTGGGATAACTACTTCCGCTGCCGTGGATTCAACTACCTCGACTTCGGGGTATCGGGAGTGATCGTCAATAGCCACCAGGAGGTACAGGCCTTCTTGCAGTGTGCAAAAGTCGATGCTTATTGCATCCCATCTACCACAACCTCGTTCCGCTGACTGGATGGATGGGTTCTGGATCAGGTGGGGCTCCGGTTATCTGGCATAGTAGACAGGTGTTGATTAGTCTTTCGACCTTCTCATCTATCTGTGGAAGCCCCACTCGGTGCCGGATTCGAGCCTTCGTCCGAGCCATCCCTTGGTGGTCTTCATGGGCAAGCGCCACTATTCTGTCCTGCAGGCTCGGCGGGATGATGATGCGATTTCCCCTGAGTAGCAATCATTGCTCATTAATCAACAAGTCCTGTCGTGTGGTAAACATCCCCGTGAGGAATGCATTTGCCTCCTCTGTTCTGTTGTGTGTGTTCTTCACGAAGGACTTCCAGTCGCCTGAGATGATGGCATCCATCACCAGGTCGCAGCACGGGTCTTCGTGTGTTTCATTAGCAATGTCCTCGATGCTGACAGCCTTTGGTCTCAAGGCCCACACTACCTGGCAGATATGTTCCTCAGTCTCCTCAGCTACCTGTACTTCCTGTGGGGTCGCCGCTCGAGGGTGTCTTGAGAGGAAGTCTGCCGGGTTTCCACTTCCCGGCTGATAGACCAGCTCAAAATCGTACTGTTGGAGATGTAACAGCCATTTGGCTATTCTGGCCGGCGGGTGAGAGGATGTGCCCATGAAGGTTGGCAACAGGGGTTTGTGATCCGTGACAGCTGTGAATCTTCTGCCATACAGATAGAGGTGAAAGTGATGACACCCCCAAAGTACAGCAATTGCCTCCTTCTCAATGTGGGAGTATCGCTGCTCTGTCATTGTGAGAGCTCTTGACGCGTATGCAATGGGCCTCTTCTCCCCTTCTCTGGTAACCTGCAGGAGGATGGCCTCTAGGCCAACAGGGCTGGCATCCACAAATAGTTCAGTTGGGAGTGATGTGTCGTAATACGCCATTTTTGTGTCCACGGATAATGACTCCTTGATGTTTTCAAAAGGTTCATGACACGCTTGCCCCCATTCCCACTTTGTGTTGAGCTTGGTAAGCTCCCGAAGGGGTTCAGAGAGAGTGGCCAAGTTCCGGATAAATCTCCCACAGTATGTGGCCATCCCCAGGAAACTGTGCACTTCCGTGGGCGTCATGGGCGGACTCGCAGCCTGTATGTCAGCAACCTTCTGGGGGTCTGGGGAGATGCCAGTGCTGCTGAACTTGTAGCCAAAGAACGATATTTCCGTTTTGAAAAATTCACACTTTTCTCTGTGAATGGTTAGTCCAGCATCTTCTAATCTGTCCAGGAGCATCGGTAGTCTCTTCAAGTGTTCTCCCCTGTCCTGAGCATGGATCAGGATATCATCACTCACATTTAGGACACCTGGTATGCCCCGGATGACTTCCTGAATTGTCTGTTGAAAAACTTCGGCAGCCGAAGAGATCCCAAAGCTTAAGCGCTTGTATCTTCGCAAACCCATGTGTGTCGAAAACGTGGTTATATATCGGGAATCCCTGTGCAGCTTTAGCTGGTGGTATCCTGCTTTCAAATCAACCTTGGAGAAATATTTTGACCCTGTGAGATGGAACAAGTTACTTACCTGTAACTGTTGTTCTCCAGCATGGGTCTGGCATGGATTCACATGCTCATGAATATTCCCCGTCGTCAGGCCGGGAATCCTCGGTAAAGAAAATAAAATCAGTATCAGTTTCGTTTCTGATCTGTCTTTCTTAGTAGTAACCAATCACTGATCTCTGGGTCATACTGCCCCCAGCCAATGACTGCCCTCTACCTAAGCCCCTCCCCTGGCAGCCATCCTCAGATTTGGTAGCACGTAAAGTGGCAGTATAACCAAGTGAAGAGCCGCAGAGGGGAAGGAGGGAGGGTTTGCATGTGAATCCATGCCAGACCCATGCTGGAGAACAACAGTTACAGGTAAGTAACTTGTTCCTTCTCCAGCATGGGGTCTGGCAAGGATTCACATGCTCATGAATATAAGAATACATAGTAGTATACACATGCACAACCACGGGAGGTGGCAACAGGCTCAACATTAAGCAATACAACAACTCAACATTAAGCATCTCTTACCTCCTCACCAGGCTCACCTTAAGCGAACAGGTTGCGCAGCACTGCTTGGCCGACCCTGGAGTCCCGATCGACGCAGTAGAATCTCGTGAAGGTGTGCGTCTACCTCCACGTAGCAGCACTGCAGATGTCCAGCAGGGGCCCACCAGACAGGAACGCCGGGGTAGCAGCGATCGCTCTGGTCGAATGGGGTCTCGGACAGCCGGGCAGCGGTCGGTTTGCCAACCGGTGACAGTGCATGATGCAGCCGGAGAGCCATCTGGAAATGGAAGCCTTCGAGAGAGCCTTCCCTTGATTCACAGGTCCAAAGTTCACAAACAGCTGCGATGTCTTCCGAAAACTCTTCGTGCGGTCCACGTAGAACTTCAGCGCTCTAGCCACATCCAGCGAGTGCAAAGTCCTCTCGGCCGGAGACGAAGGCGACGGGAAGAAAACTGGCAACACCAAGGGCTCATTGAGGTGGAAGTCTGATGGAACCTTGGGCATAAAGGACCGCCCTCAGCACCACCCTCGTGTCATGAAAAGTCTTGTATGGAGGCTTGCAAGATAGGGCCTGGATCTCTCCCACTCATTGTGAGGAGGTGATGGCCACAAGAAATGCTGTCTTCCACGACAGGAACTTCAACGGCGCCAAATGCATAGGCTCGAATGGGGCCCCCATGAGCCTGGTCAGCACCACGTTGAGCTCCCACGCCGGGGCAGGGACTAGTCCCTTCATAAATTCCTTCACCAGGCGATGAGACCACAAGGACGCCCGTCCTGTAGTTCTGGTGTATCGGGAAATGGCAGCCAGATGTATCTTGATGGAGGCGTGACCCAGTCCAGCTTTGGCCAGCGACAGTAGGTACGGCAATACTTGAGGGGCCGTAATCCGCAGAGGGTTAATCTTCTGTGCACGGCACCAGACAGAGAACCTCTTCCGCTTATGTCCATAGCATTTGAGAGTTGAGGACGTCCTGGCTTTTGCAAGAAAGTCTCTGCAGTCAGCCGGGATATCGTATCCTCCAAACTCTAGCGCTGCAGGAGCCAAGCCTGCAAGTTCAGCGACTCCGGGTCGTGATGGAGAATGGCGCCTCCTTCTCTGGAGAGAAGATCCGCGTCCGTCGCCAGCTTGATAGGTGGGGACGCTGACAAGTCCAGAAGGTCCGGGAACCAGATCTGTCTCGGCCACGCCGGTGCGACGAGGATCATCCTGCACCTGGACCTCTTGAGCTGTTTGATGAGGCGGAGCAGCAATGGCAATGGAGGCAACGCATACAGGAACAGGCCGTCCCAAGGGAACGAGAAAGAATCGCCCATGCTCCTCGGCTGGGCGAACCTGTTAGCGAACCTCTGGCACTTGGAGTTCTTCGCCGTCGCGAATAGGTCGATCTGGGGTTTGCCCCACCGTTGAAAGAGCCGATCCACCTGGTCCTGGCGTAGTTCCCACTCGTGGCACGAGCGCAGCTCCCTGCTGAGTGAGTCGGCGATGGTGTTTTTTATTCCTGCCAGGTGGAAGGGAACCAGAAACATCCCCTGGGTGACGGCCCATTGCCACAGATCCTGGGCCTCCTTGGATAGGGCTGGGGATCTGGTGCCTCCATGCTTCCGGATGCAGAACATCGTGGTGGTGTTGTCGGTGAAGATCCTCACCACTTTGTCCTTGAGGGACGGAAGGAACGATTTGAGCGCCCAGAACACGGCTCGTAGCTCCAGGATGTTGATGTGAAGAGACACCTCCTCCGGGAGCCAGAGGCCTCCTGCGTGGAGATCTCCCGTGTGGGCCCCCCATCCCTCGAGGGAGGCGTCCGTCGTTACCGTCTCCTGATACGCTGGGGCCTGAAAGTCCATGCCTGCCGAGAGGTGCGCCCGGGCACCCCACCATAGAATCGCCCGACGGAACTCCTCGTCAAGCAGGATCCTGTCTTTGAAGCTGCCTGACGCTTGAATCCAGCGGGCGTCGGGGAACTCTTGTAGCGGACGCATCCGAAGTCTGCAAAGGGGCACAAGGTAGATGCATGAGGACATCATCCCGAGGAGGGACTTGATGGACCTCACTCTGGCCGCATCCGTGGCTAGCAGGCGCTGCACCTTGCCCAAAATGGCCTTCATCCTTCTTCCCATGGAGATGCCAATCGCTTCACTGTATCGAGCTTAGCTCCCAAAAACAGTGCCACCTGCGACGGGACCAGATGGGATTTGGGGTAGTTGATGGCGAATCCCTGCTCGGTGAACAGGCGGACGGTCCTCGCTGTGTGTTCGACGGAGAGTTCTCTTGACCTTGCACGGATTAGCCAGTCGTCCAGGTAGACGTGGATACCTTGCAGGTGCAGCCGCGCCGCCACAGGTGCGAGGCACTTGGTGAACACCCTGGGTGCCTGTTAGGGAGAATTCTCTGTTTAGGCTGAATTTCCTAACCTAGTGACTCCCCCAGCAGCTTTGCTAGATTTCTGGAGTTTGTTTTTTTCCATCCTGCCAAGAGTGAGACTCTTTTCCTCCCACTCTTGGACATGAATGTGTGTAATTCCTTTGAATGTCAATGTGTTCTATGGGCTATGGGGTCTTTTACTCCATAGGGTCTCATATGTTTTTCTATGTGTGTTACACCGCACCCTACGTGCCGTAACACGGGGGCGTCCTAGCAGACCTCCACCATAGACTCCATACCCGGGGACTGACTACTGTCTCCCCGGGCATGTAAAGTCACCATTGGCTTTACTAGACCTAAATTTACTAACAGAACTAGTACAAACCATCTTAGTGTGGACGTGCTAGTAGGGGTAATTCGATTACTCCTAGGTCTGTTACTCGAGGGGGCACTGTCCCGTCCCCCCTCGTCGAGTTTTGGCTGGTGGCAGTGGAAACTACTTGTTATGTTCGACCCCGAACATAACCCTATGGGATTCGTCCCATTGTTGGAGATTGATACTTTTTCTCGTTAATCTCTAACGTACCACCGGTCTACTTATCTTAAATAAGTTTATCGGATGGTATCTTCTGCCAGAACTCTGTTTTTAAAATGGCGTCTGTGTTCGTCTCTGTGACTCCTAAACCAAAGGTTGAGCCCTTTGTTCCACTTTTGGCGGGCTTCTGTACAGAGACCCTCCAAAGTGGTGCCATTCTGTCTGGGTTACCACAGGGGTGTGGGAGGGGGTTTAGGCACCCTGGACCGAGTTGCCTTGCCAGCTCCAGTCGCACTCTGGTGTGATTGGCCCAAGTGGTGAGCCTCCCCGCTCACCACTTAGTGAGTGTTGATTGACAGCTAGGCTGAATGAATGGGGGTTTTCTGCATAAAAGCAGGGCTTTTGGGACTGGATCTTCAGAAGTCGCCACAGGACCTAAGAATCCGACCAGGGTAACGCTGAGCCGACCTGCACGACGACACCTCCGGTGGAGCCCTGCGGAACCGACTCACCACTTTCCGACGACAGAGGAGATCTCCCTGCCGGAGAGTCTCTTCCCCTGACTGGTGGGAACAACCAGTCCCCTTTGCTTTTTCTTCGCCTCAGGAAGCAGTGGTCGAATTGCCCGTGCAGAGCACCTCGGCAACCGGATAGCCACTACCCCTGTACCGCGACCAAAAGGTGGTGCCTTGTGATGGAGCACTCCGCGGCTGGTCTCTTCCCTGGTGGTGCACCGGACTTCACTTTTCTTCGACGACGAGATCATCTCTACTCTTGGCAAAGACCCGACGTTCATCCACCACCAGGAACAACTGCCCCCGCCGGAGCTGTCTCTCCACAAACAAGGTACCGTGTCCGCCTGGCTTCCCTTTCGATCGGTTTGGATGCGGTGTCTTAATCCTCTCCTTTCCGTTGGGTCGCCTCCAAGCTTTCTCACGTATTGTTCTGAACTGGTTCAATCTGCCGATAACAATTTGCTACAAAGACTCGAACGCATTTCCACTAGAGATCTTTTGGGACACATCGCCTTGCCTCTCTCCGAGTGGGCCTGGCCTCTGAACTTGATGATCTATTGTGGTTCTTGCCTTCTTGCCTTGCATTTTTCCCGTGAAGTATTGAACTGTGTTGATTTCGTAACCTACTTATTTTTCTCTCCCGTCCTAACTACTATTAGAGTGCCATCTAGGTTGAGGCATACACCTCTGTCTGCAAATAAGTGATGCTGGTAGAACCTAGACTTGTCGAAATATTGTTAGGGGCATTGATCGTTTCTTCTGCGTAGAGTAATTGTGATTGAAGTTTTGCCGTGATAGTGCGATAGTGTTTTCCATAGATGGTCCGTTATAAATAAATACCTTAATATCTTTACACTGAGTCTCGTTGCGTGTTTGCTTGTCTTACTGTGAAGAATTGCCCTATCTTGTATACTCCACATACTGCTTAACTCTTCTTGAGGGAAGTCTGACTGCTCAGCCACAGCTACCAAGTGAATCTGTGTGGTACAGACTGCTACCAAGTGGGTTTACTGCCAAACACCTGTAGTCCTAAATCTTTTGCAGTGGTCCCAGAGGGAACTGCACATGTTTCCCCCTAACACTGGTGCACAGCGGTGGGATTTGTATCGAGTATACAGTTTAGAGTGCTTTTCGACACTTTAGGATAACTAACCAAAAAGCTAGCACTAAAAAGCAACTTTCAAAAACATGTCTACGATGGAAATTTACAGTCAAGAATCCTTGTCAGGTGAAAATACTGAGAGTTTGCGAGCTCTCTGTAGGCAAGAGAATCTTTCTGTAAGAGGCAAGAAGTTAGAATTAATAGAGAGATTGCTGGCGAACCAAAGTCTGGGTACTGGTTCAGAGGAACCAATTTCTCCAGAAAATGTAGATAACAGTGATGGTGTTGATCTGAATCGTAATTCTGATGATAGCGATGAAGAGGCTGACGAGGACGGAGCGGCTAACGAAACTGTCTCCCCTGCTCCTCTACCTGCCTTACCAGCTGTGCCTACGGGGCCCATACCAGGTCCCACAAGTAACCCTGCTTATTTTGAACTTGAAAAAATGAAGCTCGAATTAGAATACAAACGGTTCTTGGCTCAGTCTGAACGAAACCAAGAGCTCGAGTTCAGACGGATGAATGCCCAGGCTGAGCAGAAGCACACTGAGTTAAGACTCAGGGAAATAGAACTTAATCACGAGTTAGAGATGAAAAAGTTGTCTATAGAAAATGCTTCTCTCTCCTCTGGTTCCTCTAGGAGCTCCAGTCCCAAAAGACCCCGGATGCCGAAGGAATTAGTGGGTATGTATGAACCGAGATTGGATGTGTTGGATTGGTTAAAACTGTTTGAGTACAATCATGGGCTCCAGGACATCACCGGGAATGATTTACTTCCCTGGTTGTTCTCTAGGCTCCCTCCTGTTGCGACTAATGTGGTAATGGAGTTGGGGGAGGTGGATAAGACGGATTACGAAAGTGTGAAACTAGCTTTAATAGCTAGATTCGGGAAGACCCCTTCCCAGTATCTTAAGAGATTTAGAACCCTCAAAAAGCATGATGGTAACCCTTGGGTTACCTGGGTGAGTGAAGGGTTGAAAAACTTAGAGGGATGGATTAAGGGTTACAAAGTGAACACTTCTAAGGGTATGAAGAATCTTTTTATGTTGGAGTCGATTTATGATGCCTGTTCTCCTGAGCTCAGACAGCACTTGGCTGATTCGAAGGAATTGGATTCCCGGACGCTAGCTAGGGCTGCTGACTTATGGGTTGCCAACAGGGCTACTCATAAGGATTCTGGGGCAACTCAGAAAAAGGATGAGGGAAAACAGCCTAAAAAAGACTCAAAAGAGAATTCGAATAACTCAAATTCCAAAGAGGGCCCCAAACAAAACCAGAAGGGTAAGCCACTGGGAAAACCACAGCAGAATAGTGTGTCTTCTGGTGCCAAACCGGAAGGAGGTCAGAACAAGCCACCATTCCAAAAAGCATTCAGTAAATGCTTTGTTTGTGGCTCGACTGACCATGTGAAAGGAGATCCCAGATGTAAGGGTAAACCTTCAGGGGTCCAGCTCGTCTCCTTAGCCTTCGCTCCAGAGGAGGAAGTCCAAATGGCAAGTGGAAACTTTCTACTGCTAGCTGACGAACCCATTGGAGTCTCAGCCAGCGTTTCTTTAGTATCTCTGGGGTTGTGGGAACAACCGAATTTAGATGTCTATAATTCTATCCCCGATAATACTAAAGAGTATTATAAGGACAATGTCCAGGTGAATGGTCAGGAGACTCCTGCCATTAGGGACACTGGGGCCAGCATAACTGTGGTGGATAAATCGTTTTTTCAGGCCGAGGATGTTTCTAAGGCACCCAAACGCCTCACCAAGTTAGCTGGAGGGCCTGTGCAGATGCTTCCCCAATTACCAGTTCTCATCCAGTGTAACAACATGACTGTGAAGATACCTGTCAGCATACAGAGTGAGGTACCAGGACACGTACTGTTGGGTAACGATTTGAAAACTCTCGGAGTTGTATCGCATACTCCCAGACCTCCTAGTAAACGGTTACAGGAGCTAACCAGACCCGCAAGAGAGAGGACCATGCGCGGTACTCTCCAGGAGATGATGAAGAAAGAAATCAATCCTGCTCCACTGGAATTGTCGGCAGCTGTCTCCAAGAAATCAGAAACGAAAGGGAAACCTAAGACTTCTATCCCGAAACCAGCAGCCAGCATTTCAGTGCAGCCAACACGGACTTCCCCGCGGTTGTCCAAAGTTACACCCGTAACTCCACCTCCAGCTGAGGCTGAGAGGGAGGTACAACCCTGTGTGGTAGAATTAGACTCTGAGGAAGAGCTAATGGAAGGCCAGGAACTCATTGGAGATCTGGATCCTGTTGACCATCCTGAGCTGCAGTCTTTACTGGCAGAAAACACTGCAGGAGCTGCCACACCTGCCAGACCTCTGGTAAGGTTGGCTCCAAGAATGTGGCACCTTTAGTGCCTCTCCCAGTTGTGGGAGTCCCATTTGAGAGAGTAGGGATTGACATTGTTGGTCCCCTTGATCCTCCAACCTCCTCAGGCAACAGGTTTATACTTGTTGTAGTAGACCATGCTACTAGGTATCCTGAGGCAATTCCTATGAGGACTGTTACAGCTCCGGCTGTGGCTAAGGCCCTCCTTGGTATTTTTAGTAGGGTTGGGTTTCCTAAGGAAGTAATCTCTGACAGGGGGTCAAACTTTATGTCCCACTACATGAAAGCCATGTGGAAAACCTGTGGAGTTACTTACAAGTTCTCAACAGCTTACCACCCACAAACCAATGGGTTGGTAGAACGGTTCAACCGAACCATGAAGAGCATGATAGGTGCTTTAGAAGAACCCCTTAAGCGTAAGTGGGACCTTCTACTGCCATGCTTTCTCTTTGTTTATAGAGAAGTCCCTCAGGAGAGAGTAGGTTACTCTCCCTTCGAACTTCTCTATGGTCATCCCGTCAGAGGTCCATTGGCCCTGATTAAGGAGGGGTTGGAGAGTGCTCCTTCCCCCAAGCCAGTCAGAGTGACTGACTACGTGATAGGTCTCCGGAGGAGAATGTCGCACATGATGACGGAAGCAAGCGATAACTTGAAAGCTGGACAAGCATTGGTCAAGCACTGGCACGATCAAAAGGCTAACATGGTTGAGTTCGCTCAAGACCAGCTCGTTCTCGTTATGATCCCAACAAGGCAGAGGGCCTTGCAAGATAAGTGGATGGGACCCTTCAGAGTTGTGGGCAAACTCGGAGAGGTTAACTATCTGGTGGACTTGGGCAATCCCAAGGAGGCTCTGACAGTCTTCCACACCAACCGCCTCAAAGCGTATGACTCACGACCTGATGTAGGAGCGTTGCTTCTAGCATCATCTGAGGAAGAAGAAGAGAGTGAAGCTCTTCCGGATCTCCTCAGAGGCTTACCTCTAGACGAACAAATTGAAGGCGTAAATCTCTCCTCCAATCTGACACCCGAGCAACAAGAAGAGTGCATATCCATGTTGAATCAGTTTGCCTCTCTGTTGTCGCTTTCACCAGGCTTGACCCCTTGGGGCCAGCATGACATACTCACTGGTGACTGTCTGCCAGTCAAAAGCAGAGGATACAGAATGTCAGAAAACGTACGAACCCACATCAAAGGTGAGGTCAGCAATATGCTTGATCTCGGGGTAATAGAGCCCTCTACTAGTCCATGGTCTAGCCCAGTTGTGTTAGTACCAAAGGCCGGATCTAAAGAGCTTAGATTCTGCGTGGATTATAGAGCTCTTAATGCAGTCACCAAGACTGATGCCCACCCTTTGCCAAGAACAGATGAGTTGGTGGATAAACTTGGCGCCGCCAAGTTCCTCAGCACATTTGACTTGACGTCAGGCTATTGGCAAATAGCCCTGACAGACCATGCCAAGGAGAAAACTGCATTTTCTACCCCCGTTGGCTTATACCAGTTTAAGGTAATGCCTTTCGGATTGAAGAATGCACCTGCTACGTTTCAACGGATGGTAAACCAGGTTCTGAATGGGATGGATGACTTCTGCATGGCATACTTGGATGACATCGCAGTGTTCAGTAATTCCTGGGAAGAACATGTAACCCACCTGAGAGATGTTTTGCAGGCTCTTGGACGAGCCAATCTGACCATAAAGGCGAGTAAATGCCAAATTGGACAGAGTAAGGTAGTCTATCTTGGACATGAGGTAGGAGGTGGAGAAATAAGGCCTTTGCTCAGTAAGATTGAAGCTGTGCAAAATTGGACAACACCTACTACTCAGACCCAAGTGAGAGCCTTCCTAGGCCTCACTGGGTATTACAGGAATTTCAAAGAGAACTATGGGACCATAGCTTCTCCACTGAATGTCATCTCCTCGCCCAAATTTCCTAAAAAGGTTAAATGGAACGAGGAGTGCAATCAGGCTTTTGAAAACCTGAAAAAGGCTCTTTGCCAAGCCCCAGTACTAGAGCTCCTGATTACCGCCAACACTTCATTGTGCAGACAGATGCTTCAAATGTAGGGATAGGTGCTGTACTCAGT
Organism: Ambystoma mexicanum; assembly: GCF_040938575.1. Classification (NCBI taxonomy): domain Eukaryota; kingdom Metazoa; phylum Chordata; class Amphibia; order Caudata; family Ambystomatidae; genus Ambystoma; species Ambystoma mexicanum. The sequence goes on from NC_090921.1 coordinate 626,029,465, forward strand.
CAACTGGATGGGAAAGGTAGGGAGCACCCCGTTTGCTTCATCAGCCGCAAAATGAAGGATCCTGAAACAAGGTGGGCAACAATCGAAAGAGAGTGCTTTGCTATCGTGTGGGCTCTGAAGAAGTTTAGGCCGTACTTGTATGGTTCTACTTTTGTCATTCAGACTGACGATCAACCCTTGAGATGGTTAATCCAAATGAAAGGGGAAAACCCAAAACTACTGAGATGGTCGATCTGCCTGCAAGGGTTTGATTTCACCATTGAGCACAGGTCAGGATGTCACCACCAAAATGCTGATGGTCTCTCTAGGATGTATGTCATCGACTAGAGGTATGAGATTCATCCAGGAGTGGATTAAATCCTCCTGTCCCTTAGTCTGGGGGGGGGCGAGTGTTAGGGAGAATTCTCTGTTTAGGCTGAATTTCCTAACCTAGTGAGTCCCCCAGCAGCTTTGCTGGATTTCTGGAGTTTGTTTTTTTCCATCCTGCCAAGAGTGAGACTCTTTTTCTCCCACTCTTGGACATGAATGTGTGTAATTCCTTTGAATGTCAATGTGTTCTATGGGCTCTTTTACTCCATAGGGTCTCATATGTTTTTCTATGTGTGTTACACCGCACCCTACGTGCCGTAACACGGGGGCGTCCTAGCGGACCTCCACCATAGACTCCATACCCGGGGACTGACTACTGTCTCCTCGGGCATGTAAAGTCACCATTGGCTTTACTAGACCTAAATTTACTAACAGAACTAGTACAAACCATCTTAGTGTGGACGTGCTAGTAGGGGTAATTCGATTACTCCTAGGTCTGTTACTCGAGGGGGCACTGTCCCGTCCCCCCTCGTCGAGTTTTGGCTGGTGGCAGTGGAAACTACTTGTTATGTTCGACCCCGAACATAACCCTATGGGATTCGTCCCATTGTTGGAGATTGATACTTTTTCTCGTTAATCTCTAACGTACCACCAGTATACTTATCTTAAATAAGTTTATCGGATGGTATCTTCTGCCAGAACTCGGTTTTTAAAATGGCGTCTGTGTTCGTCTCTGTGACTCCTAAACCAAAGGTTGAGCCCTTTGTTCCACTTTTGGCGGGCCTCTGTACAGAGACCCTCCAAAGTGGTGCCATTCTGTCTGGGTTACCACAGGGGTGTGGGAGGGGGTTTAGGCACCCTGGACCAAGTTGCCTTGCCAACTCCGGTCGCACTCTTGTGTGATTGGCCCAAGTGGTGAGCCTCCCCGCTCACCACTTAGCGAGTGTTGATTGACAGCTAGGCTGAATGAATGGGGGTTTTCTGCATAAAAGCAGGGCTTTTGGGACTGGATCTTCAGAAGTCGCCACAGGACCTAAGAATCCGACGAGGGTAATGCTGAGCCGACCTGCACGACGACACCTCCGGTGGAGCCCTGCGGAACCGACTCACCACTTCCCGACGACAGAGGAGATCTCCCTGCCGGAGAGTCTCTTCCCCTGACTGGTGGGAACAACCAGTCCCCTTTGCTTTTTCTTCGCCTCAGGACGCAGTGGTCGAATTGCCCGTGCAGAGCACCTCGGCAACCGGATAGCCACTACCCCTGTACCGCGACCAAAAGGTGGTGCCTTGTGACGGAGCACTCCGCTGCTGGTCTCTTCCCTGGTGGTGCACCGGACTTCACTTTTCTTCGACGACGAGATCATCTCTACTCTTGGCAAAGACCCGACGTGCATCCACCACCAGGAACAACTGCCCCCGCCAGAGCTGTCTCTCCACAAACAAGGTACCGTGTCTGCCTGGCTTCCCTTTCGATCGGTTCGAGTGAGGTGTCTTAATCCTCTCCTTTCCATTGGGTTGCCTCCAAGCTTTCTCACGTATTGTTCTGAACTGGTTCAATCTGCCGATAACAATTTGCTACAAAGACTCGAACGCATTTCCACTAGAGACTTTTTGGGACACATCGCCTTGCCTCTCTCCGAGTGGGCCTGGCCTCTGAACTTGATGATCTATTGTGGTTCTTGCCTTCTTGCCTTGCATTTTTCCCGTGAAGTATTGAACTGTGTTGATTTCGTAACCTGCTTATTTTTCTCTCCCGTCCTAACTACTATTAGAGTGCCATCTAGGTTGAGGCATACACCTCTGTCTGCAAATAAGTGATGCTGGTAGAACCTAGACTTGTCGAAATATTGTTAGGGGGATTGATCGTTTCTTCTGCGTAGAGTAATTGTGATTGAAGTGTTTGCCGTGATAGTGCCATAGTGTTTTCCATAGATGTTCCGTTATAAATAAATACCTTAATATCTTTACACTGAGTCTCGTTGCGTGTTTGCTTGTCTTACTGTGAAGAATTGCCCTATCTTGTATACTCCACATACTGATTAACTCTTCTTGAGGGAAGTCTGACTGCTCAGCCACAGCTACCAAGTGAATCTGTGTGGTACACACTGCTACCAAGTGGGTTTACTGCCAAACACCTGTAGTCCTAAATCTTTTGCAGTGGTCCCAGAGGGAACTGCACAGGTTTCCGCCTAACAGTGCCGACTTTAATCCAAACGGTAGGGCTCTGAATTGGTAGTGACGCCCCTGGACTACGAATCTGAGGAACTTTCTGTGTCCTTTTAGAATGGGGATGTGGAAGTAAGCATCCTCCAGGTCCAGTGACGATAGGAAGTCGCCCTCCTCCACCTGTCCCAGCACGTGCTGGAGGGTGACCATCCTGAATTTCTGTGCCTTGATGTACTTGTTCAATCGACGCAGGTCCAGGATGGGGCGCCAACCGCCTGTCTTCTTTCTGACGAGGAAGTATCTTGAGTATACTCCGGAGCCCCAGAGCCTCTTGGGGACGAGCTCGATGGCACCCTTCTTGAGAATCGCCCTTACCTCCAACAGCAGTTGAGGGACGTGATTCTCCTTCCTGGCCACGGGAGGAATGTGAGGACACTTCTTTTGAAATTACAGCGAGTGTTCGCGGGCCAGGGTGTCCAGCACCCAACAGTCGGTGGAGATGGACTCCCACACGCTGACGAACGTTGTCAGCCGGCCTCCCACCGGGGTGCTTCAGTGGGGGCCCGACGCTATGGCCAGTTTAGTCCTGCTTGGAAGAGCCCTTGCCGCCTTGGCCTCCTTGCAGATGGCGGCGAGACCCTCCTTGCTTGCCGCGGCCTCTGTAGGCCTCCTGGGACGAGGAGCGGGCCGCCTGGCGGTAAGTAGAAGAGCCGCCGCTGGATCCATTGGAGGCTCCCTGTCTGCCTCCAGAGCTCCGAAAACGCTGCCGTTGGTGAAGGACTCCTAGGGCTCGGGCTGTTTCCATGTCTGTCTTGATGGCCTGGAGGGACTCATCCACCGTCTTTCCAAACAGGTTGTTGCCGTCGGACGGCATGTCCAACTCTCTGGTCTGGACGTCCTGGCGAAAGTCCGTCGCCTTGAGCCATCCTCTTCATCAGAGGCAAACCCCGTTGCCCAGTTGGCAAAATCCGATATCGGCAATGTCCGTTGCCACCGTTTTGGCGTGATCCGATGCCACCTCTCCTTCCTGCAGAATCTGTAGGGCCTCCTCCCTCTTGTCGTCCGGTAGGAAGTCTAGCAGAGGAGCTATCTTGAACCAAAGCTCCCTGTCGTAACGGGCCACAATTGCTAAAGCATTGGCCGCCTTAATCGTCGTCGCCGCCGACGAGATGACTCGTCGTCCCATGGAGTCCAACTTCTTGCCCTCGCTGTCCAGCGGGGAAGTGGAAGTTGAAGCCCCGCACCCGCTGCTTTCTTCTTGGCCGCTGCAGAGACGACAGAGTCCGGTGTGGTCTGGGCCCTGAGGCACAAGGGGGCAGCATCGGGGACCCGGTACTACTTCTCGTACCTGTCCCTCTTGGCGGGTGTCGTGGAAGGGTTCTTGAGGATAGCCAGCCCCTCGTCCCAGATGTCGAGCAATGACACCACGAGGACCGTCTTGCTCTTGGCCTCTCGTCGTTGGTAAAGAAAACCTTCCTTTTTCTGTTCCTCAGGGCAGAGCTGGAAGAACTCAGATGCCCTGGCTATCATGGCGTGAAAAGAGCCAATTTCGTCGGGCAGAGAGGCCTTAGGGGTGTGGGGGGTGATGACGGGATGTCTGTTGTGTCACCCCTGCCGTCGTCGTCCGTCCCCGTCACTGTATCCGTCGCCATATCCTCCCGAGGGTCTGGCGAGGGGGATGAGGGGTCCACAGGCCTCGCGGGCACAAAGGGCAGAGCGGGGTGGACTCTCCTCCGCTTGTTCGGAGGGCTTCCTGACGGGCCTGCTTCTGGATCCTCCGTCGGGTTCCGTGGTAACCTCGTCCTTATCTCAGTACATAAGGATTGGATCACCAACAAAATGGCCGCCGAGCTATCCTGGGGCTCGGGTAATGGCTGCGACGGACGGGATGGCTGCTGCACTAGGCCCTCATCGTCGCCATCATCGCTATCTCCGATTACATCAGCAGGAACCTTCCCCTGGGATCGAACGTTCTCGAACCTCTCGTTGAGGCCTTTCACGGTTTCCACCGGATCCTCCTCAGAGGCTGAATCCGAGTCCGTAATGGCCACCGCCCCCCCTCTTTTTCGGCCAGGGTCTTCACGGGGGTCTTAATGATGGTCTGGAAAGAGGATTCCCTCCGCGGCGGCAGGGAAACTCTGGGCCTGAGGCCGCCTCCACTGGCGTAGCCTTTGCCGGCTTCGCCAGGGCTGCTGCGACAACCTCGATAGAGGCCTTTGCCAGGTGGATCAAGGCCCTCACCACCTTAGGTGCGTCCTGGGCCTTCGCTTTGGGGGGAGGGTCATCGCCTCACTCCCCCTCGGCTCCCTTCGAGATCGACCGGGGCCTCTCCAGAAGCTTACCCGGGTTCTCGGACTTCCTCTTCCCCGAACCAGAGCGCTGGCTCGTGGTTGATCATGCCGGGGAAGTCACGTCCTGCCTGGTAGCCGAGGAGCCCGACCTTTCGGTGCTCCCGGTACCCGCGGACTCGCGGTGCTTCGCCTTCTGTTGGGCCCACGTCGCCGGGGCACCCTCACTGGACTTAGAAGACCGCTCAAACTTTTTCTTCGCCTTCTCACCTGCTGTACCCTTCTCCAGCCAGGCGGCGAGGCGGGAACGACGATCTTGCTTGGTCCGGGATCCTCCTCTGGATCCGGGCGTCGAGCTTTCCTTGTCCTGGGCCATGTCCGTTGAGGTAGACCACAGATCTTCTGGAATCCTCCAAGAAGCGTAACTCGACGAAAACTTCACCCTTGAGGGCCGTAGAAGAATTCCAAAACGGGTCCCCATTATCGGAAGTAGAAATGGTGGAGCTTGAGGCTCGATTAACCGAAAAAATTAGAAAAATCTCCTGAAAAACGTGAAAAAGGACTCCCAACACTTGAATGTGCGGTAAAAATCTGAGGATGGCTGCCAGGGGAGGGGCTTAAGTAGAGGGCAGTCATTGGCTGGGGGCAGTATGACTCAGAGATCAGTGATTGGTTACTACTAAGAAAGACAGATCAGAAACTAAACTGATACTGATTTTTTTTTCTTTACCGAGGATTCCCGGCCTGACGACGGGGAATATTCATGAGCATGTGAATCCATGCCAGACCCCATGCTTGAGAACAGCCACTATTTCGTCAAGGGTAGGCGCGATGTGGCGCTCCCGCTTGATGGCAGTGTTCGGGAGACGCATGTCTATGCAGATATGGACTTTTCCTGGCTGTTTGGGTTTTTTTGTGACCACCATTGGGGAAACCCATGGTGTCGGCCCCGTTACCTCTTCTATTATGCCGGCTTCTTCCAATGCTTTAAGTTCTTTCTCCACTTGTTCCTGCATGTGGAATGGGGTCCTCCTGTGTCTTTGGCTGGACCGACTCATCAATGTGGAGCTTGATTGTCTTTCCTTTCAAACACCCTATCCCTTTTTGCAGGTTGGGATACTGTGCCGGGATCTTCTCAACCTCTTGTGTTTCCTTGACTTGACAGATGAACTTTACTAGGCCTAGGTCTTCAGCCGCATCACCACTCAGAAGGCATTTGATTCCCTCATCTACCATGTAGATTTTCGACCGTGACCTGTTAGCCCCATGGCTGAGGGTTGTGCGGAATCTGCCAACCACCGGTAAGGGTTTCCTACAGGCATACGCAAATAGTAGAGTCTCCATGTTCTTCAGGTCTGGTCGTGGATGCAGTGATTGAAATGTGCTTGTGGGCATAACATTTACAGATGCACCCATGTCTATGGTCATCCATACCTGTTGGTTTTGGAGAGTGACCTGGCATTTGCGCCTCCTGGGCCCTTTTTTCTGTTTTGCATGTCCATGATCCAGGGCTGACACCAGGTAGACTTTTCTCCCTTTTCTCCACTGCTCCTTGCCAGATTCTTGTTGGGTCCCTGTGACGTCATCCCCTTCTTCCTGCACTCGCTTGCTTCTTTTTCTTGGTTCCACTCTTCTCTTGAGGATTTTGTGGCGGCGGTAGTGGGGTTCCCGATGATCACCACACTTTAGCATAGTGGTCCTTTCTGCCACATGCCACGCATGTCGTCCCTTGCGCCGGCAGTTCCGCTGTCCATGTCGCGGTCCACCACACCATCCGCACTACGTGGGTCCTGGGATCCGTGGTTGCCATCTGGCTTGTGCATAGTTGCCGCCAGCCTCATCCCTTGTGGACTGTCTGTTGGCGACATGGGCCACCATTGCTGACGTGAGGGCAGGCTGTAATTTTTGAAGAGTCGCGCCCATATTGGCCAGCTCTCTTTGACGACCCAGTTCCAGGATGTGTGTTAGAGAGATGCCCTTCTCACTCAACACCATCCTTCTCAGTTTCTCCGATTGGATGCCGTTGATGAGCTGTCTCCGGGTTTCTTTCTCGACATCCGTGAACTCATACGATATTGCCAGCTTCCTGAGTCGGGTGTGGTAGGCATCCAGGGTCTCCTCTTCTGCCCGAATTGTGGTGCAGAATATGAAGGTTTCATAATCAGGGTTGAGTTGTGGGGGAAAATGAGCCATCAAAGCATCTCTCGCTTGCTGGTAAATGTCCTGGCCATCATCAATGGTTAGCGAGTTAAAAATGCGTAGTACCTCGTCCCCCACATTTAGCAACAGGTGCGATCTCATTTTCCTGGCAGTGGTCATGTCCTTGCATTCCATTGCCTTTTCAAATTTTTGGATCCATAGCTGCCACCGCGGGCCCACTGATGATGGATCCGTAAATGGGTCAAACGGCTGAATCAATGCAGAGGTGCTCCCTTGTGGGCTAGCTTGCGGTGACGACATTGACAGATTTGCCGTGAGTCTAGAAGGCGTACCGGGCCTGGGGGTGGACGTGCCAGTCGCCATAGCAAAGCCTCACTGTGTCTTGATAGGGTTTGTGTGCCTCACCTTGATGCGTATCCTCAAAGCGTCTGTGTCTTTCTGAAGTTGGCACTCCCAAGCAGTGGTATATGGGCCAGCAGCATCGAGCCAGGTATACACCATGTGCAGTTGCCGTGATTACTTGTCTCTGGAGCGAGCGAGATGTCTTGCCGCAGTGCGCAGTAGTGTCTCTGACCTCTGGAAGGCAGTTGGAGGATGTTGCACTTGCCCTTGGCCCTTCGTTGGGGATGTGTTCCCTCCAATCAGCTGTGGCCCGTGTGAAAGAGTCAGCTCGATGGGCAGGGCAAGATGAGAGAAGAGAAAAAAAAAAGATTTTTATTTTTTTTTAATTTTTTTTTGGGTTCGGGGTCAATGTGCGTCCCCACCCACCGTGTGTCCAAAAATGTTGCGTGTCGCTCTTTATCACAACCAGCTGGCAGAGCGCCGATCACGTGTGCAGGGCTCTGTTCTCCTCGTCGCTACTGTTATGTTCTATCTCCACGCGGCGGCGCATGGGGAGATAGAACGTTGAAGGCCGTTTGTGTGGGCCGTAGTGGTGCAGCTCCGGCAGGAGCGAAATGAGACACGCCACACTTCGTTAATGATTCGCCCGGAACTGCCTCCCTCTCACGGGGGCAGGGCTTTTATTAGGACGCCCTGCGTCACCGCGTTGCGGGACGCAGGGCGGATACAACAGACACCAGCTAAATAAAAGCTTGATCACAAGATAATATATAATGCATTATACACAGTGACCAGCAACATAACTTAGTGACACACTAATCGCACAATTACAATGAACCCTAAGGTGATGGATTCACACGTGCAACTGAACAGGGGAGCATGAATGGTATTTGTCTAGCTAAGCATGGGCTATAATAGGAACGGCAGTTGGGCAGGCGAAAAACGCATTTATAAACGTAATGACAATGTTTAAAGACGGAGCTAACTGACATTCTTTGTGTTTATTTCTGTTCATACATGTCTTCTCTCATTTGTTTGTACGTTTTGTGTGCAACTACATTACGGTCACTGAATGTTTCATCAATACATTATGAAATGCCTGTGTTGATATAATCATGCGTTTAAACAACCTAATCGAAATCTAAAACGGTATGCACATGTGTGTACGCCCTGTCTTCTGGGGATGCAATGTATATCTTACTGAACAATATGTTTGCCTTATATGTATTCATCAAGTTGTTACTGATGGACTATACCACTATTATATCTAATTTATGTGTGATTGACACTGATTCTTGATCAGGCGAGAGTAAGAGGCCCCTACGAAGAGCTGCTATGTCCGAAATGCATAGGCCATGACTCGTATTTGCAATTAGATTTGTATCTACGAAATAAAGATCATATACCTCTTTAATCTAAAAAATCAATTTTTTATGAGGAAAACAAGAAAAAATAAAAGATTCAATGACCTTCAATATTAAACAAGCAAACTCTTAGTGGGATATAGGGTGTGTGGCCCACACCGAATGCTAACTAGCCTAGGTCTCCTTTCCTTGAATACTGCACCCCACACATATTTTGTAAACACACTCTACAGTGTTTCCAGGAAACTAACCATATTGAAGAAAAAAAGCCAGTGGTGCCCACTCACCAATCTGATATTGCATTTGAAGCATGGCCACTACTGTAGATGAAGTGTTGTAGCACACAAATGTTCAAAGTTCTAGATGGCTATGTTTAATGATATGATATGATATGATAGGTTATTTATAACGCGCTTAATACCCAGACGTTTCTAAGCACAGACACAGGGATTGAACCTGTGTTGCTCTGTGTCCTCTTGCTTCTAAGGCGAGCACCTTGCCCCTGAGCTATCCTTCGAAAAGCTTTCTTTAAGCTTTATAGACTTAGCCTGAGGGCTGTACTCGGTTTTTGTAGACCGATCAAAGGCCCAAGAGCAGCAAGGGTGTTTAACAAGGTCTTCAGGGCCCATAACTTATTGTGCAGCCTGTGAGCGTGGTTTATAACACTATTATGTCCCAAATAAAAGATACCACTACCTGGAGTGGTTTCTGGGAACTAACTAGTACCCAGCAATCACATACAAATGTGATGAGGAGGGAAAGGGAGAGGCAGGGTTCAGAAACGAGTCTGCCAGGTGCAGTCTGGCAAAGATTGGAAGCAGTAAGGGGGTGGATGGCGACCCCATATGCTAACAAGGAGTGAGGGCAGGTGATTTATTTGCCCAGACCATGCCTGTCAGCTGCAGCCCAGGCAAGAAGGAAAGCAACACTGGCTGGGAGTCCTCCACTCCCCACCCTAATAAGGTAAGGAGTGGGGATAAGGGGTGGGTTATTTTTGTTACAGTGAAGAGAGGGAGTGCCACGCTGAGAGCTATGTGGCACTTCCAAAAATTGGCCAGTTTCTGGGCTTTAATGATTGTCCAAGCTATACCGGCTCATTTAGACCAGAACTTGGCAAATGGCGGAGTGCCAGGTCACTTCCCTGGAATATAATTAGTTTTATTAATTGATCTCTCCAAGCCCTAACAATATTTTTTGCAACACTGGTAAAATTGAAGACGCAATCTACAAAATAAATGTCAAACCAGGGACTCATTCTTGAGAAATAGGAGCTTTGGTAAATTACAGCCACATCTCCATTACCAGCCTGGTAATAGTATTAGTCTTCAACAGTACCGGCATTGGCAAGGAATATAGTGCAGTGGGAAATACTGTCATTTGAAAATGGCGAGGGTTGCATACATTTCAGTAGCAGACACCTGTAAGGGAAACATGGTATCACAAGTATTACACTGACACAAAAGTTACACGTTTAAAAACCTTTATTAGATTCTTGGGGTTTGGAAAAACTCCTAAGTTGCCCTATAGCTATGATGGGGGTAGTCTCTACCATCAAATAATAAATAAAACACAGTTCTAGGTCTATGTCAAATCAAAATGGCCTATACTAACAAAACCTAATGCCTGCTCTATCTCTTATACATAAAGTGTGTAAAGGGGAATGTGTATGCAAAGGAAAGTCAGTGTTATAACAAAGGATCAAGGTGGCTGAGTCAGATCTCCTCCCCACTTTGGACAGCACAGAGTAAGGCGGCCCCCGTAAACAGGATGATACACTTTAGCTCAGGTTATTTAAAAAATGGCAGTCCAAAACGTGGGTCAAGGCCAGCTTGGCCTTCCACATTAAAATCACTTATTCCAGTTTTCCAAAAGTTCTTTCACAGGTCAACCAAAATTCACATAAGTCTCCCTCTGTCGGGCTCGGACCTTTCAACTAAAAGTACCTGATTCAACGTCGATCTCCCTCAGCCGGGCTCAGACCTCACAATCACAGCACTTGCAGGGGTACCCTTTACAAGCTTTATTAACATTTGTTAGGGGTTTCCTTCCCCTTAATTATTTCACGTTTCCATGCTCGGACCTTTCACTGATGTCGAAGACTTTGGAATATGCAAGGCTTTTACCATAAACCTCTGCAGGACCACTTCGACTTTCCCTTCAGATCTCCCTTATGTTATTTGCCACAGTGTCTCTTGGTATTGGTAGTTCTATACCACAATCAGAAAAGTTCAACGAAATATTCCTCTTCAAGCAATCACCTTTTAACTTCCCCTTTTGTCTGGGTTAATCTTGACCATTTTGCATTTCAGAGTTTGTTCACTTTGCCGCTTTATAACAAGACATCAAACATTTCGCTGAGGCTTCCGAGTGGGCTACTTCCTTTCGCCGGACCACTCTGCTACTCTGTATCATTGGCTTCACAGATATCAGTAACTTAAAAGTTCACTATTTGTTTGCTTTCTTTCGCATCTCATCAGCATGTGTGCAACCTTCAATCATGAGATACACTGTTGTGGCTACAATATTTCCTTGACACAAACCGGCCTGTCATGTCTTTCACTAACTCACCGGTTATGTGCATTCCTTTCTTGTCTCTGCAGCTTTGATTCAGGAGTCAAGGTTTGATACCACCGTCGTTCACCCGGGATGGTTTCTGGCATTGTTAAAACACAATGCAGGTTTCTTCTTGTCTGGGATTTGTCTTTCTCTGCGTATCCTTCACGGTTTCCCAGAGGCAATGACCTCCTGCAGGAAACTTCAGCGTTTCTCTACCCTTCGGTCTCATCCCTCGATCAGTCGTCCTGCTCCAGTGGGTGTGTTTTCACCCCGGAATGTCTGCTCCTTCTCGTGTCTCACATTGCTCACAGTGTGTCTTTTTGTTCCGTCTGTGTGGGGGGAGCTTATGGGTATCAGATGATTAAGATCAAGTGTCTGACTTTGCCTGACCTGAGTAACGTGACATGTCCAATGAGATATGCAAGTCCTCGGCCCAGTGTTCGTGTAGAAAGAGGGGGGAGTTGGGACAGTGGAGAATTCTATAAAATAGGATGGGGTATGGGCACGGGAAAGGGGGGATACAGTGTCTCACCATCGGTTGCCTCACTCCCACTCCCTAAAGATCCCCCACCCAGGTGATCATCCTGCACTGGTCCACCCTAAGGGTCTAGATCCACCTGAGAGAGAGAGAGATCCCCGGGGACTAGCAAATGAGACACTCTTTGGTTTCTCACACACCATAGGTGGTATTACAGAAACTTTGCACCTGTGCATGTGCAATTAGCATTAGGCCAACACGTATTTCAATATATTTTTGCACAACGGCAAAGTAGAAGGACTGGGACAGACATTGCCCGGTGCAAAAATACATTGAAAGGATATGTTTTTTGCACTAAGGGAAGTTTTGCCCTAGTGTTAATTGCTCTTGTACCAGTGAAACATTTCTTCAAATACACCAATGCATATATTTCTACCTTTTCTGGAGAGCCATACAAGGCGCCTGTGGTTAAAAATACAGCTGGCAACAACATGTACATTTTGGGGCAGGGCCTTCAAAAAGAAAAGTAATCTCTATAATGACTTGATTGCCATGAAACAAAGCTAAACATACTCTTTACATTTTGGGAGCTACTTGCTGGTAAGATGAGGTCCCAGCTCATTGAATTTTCTGCCATAATTTAGGACGTCATAATATTTTGTGATGAGGATAGTTGGTGTCAGTTCATTTATCACTACTGCTAATTTTAAACGGTATCTTGCCCTTCTGTAATTGGCAGCAATTTACCACTGGTGATATTTTCAATTTACCACCAGTGGCAGAATTTCAACATAATGCCCTCTAATTCTACCCTCGTCTCACATTTGTGTGTGTGTGTGCTAGGATGCATGAGGTCTTAATGTGTTTCCATCAGAATCTGTGTTCAGATTGCTCTTGCCCTAAGCATCTACCGCTGGCAGTGGGATCTTGGCTGACTGGGAGTGGGAGATGGTGGGTCCTATTCCTGCATACATTGGGCCTCGTTATAAGTTTGCCGGTCTGGAAACAAGGGTGCTGGTAAGCTCACCGGCACCCTTGTTTCCGGACCGGCAAACTACAAGTCTACCTGCCGGAGCCGGTGTGGCCGACAGGTCTGAACCTGCCAGGCGCAGCGGCCACAGTAGGCAGACTTCAGCAGCCACGGTAGGTAGACTTGTCATGGGAGCACCGGCACCATTTTTAATGGTGCCGGTGCTCCCGTGTCCCCACTCCCATAGAGTCCCAGAGGATTCTATGGGAATGGGGATAAACAAAATTACCGGCACCTGACTTCCCGACCGCCAGACTTGCAATAGCCCGGTGGCACCGGGAAGTCAGGCGCCGGTAATTTTGTACAGGTCTGGCGGAAACCCGCCGGTTTCACCACCAGGGTTACCGCCGAACCCGTAATGAGGCCCTTTGCGTTTTACTTCAATAAAAGGACTTACCTAATCAGACCTGAGGCTTTGGAGAACACCACACCATGACTATCTTTCAGGCCCATTCTGGAAGGAGGACCTGTGGTCTCTAACTTGTCTAATTGGTCGCTTCAGCATCTCATCCCTTTATAGACTACATTTGGAGTGGGGTGTTCAAATCTTATGATTAGAGCTAGGAATTCTTCAATGCCTTAGTGCTGTAATGTATGCCGAGCTGGAAAAGAATGTGAGCTCCACAGTTCTTTCCCTTCAGTGGTGCAACATAGCAACAAGATGTTGTGAATACCAGGGTGATAAAAGTTTATACTCAAGGTACAAAAGGCCATTAAACGCTGGTACACTTAGGAAACATTTGACACACCTGTGTCTGCTTTCCTGATGATGTCAATAGGATCACACTAGTACAGTCACAGCAACTTTCCAAGATCTTGCTTTAGGTACAAGTTTCTCCCATGTTGGCATGCAGAATACTATACCTCTAGGTCTCCTGAAATATTGGCTCCTGCCAAAATGCCAGTAGCTGCCGGGAAGAAGATGGAAAAAACTGAAAAGAAACTTTCGCCTTCTCGGAAATCAGGTCCAAAATTTTCCACAAAGATTTCCGCTATAAACAACAAAGGATATGCTGTTGAGAGGCAACCATTGACATAAGAAAGACATAACTCATTGAATGGTTAGAAACAATAGCACAGTATAAAATAAAACAACATGTATTCAGTATGACCACACTGCCTGGTGGCACATGAAATGTCCCTTGTCCTCATACCAATGACAAGAAAGATATTATACGAGTATCCTTTTCAAGGGGTCATCATCGTTTAGGGCACCAGCCTGGTGTCACCAGGTATACCAGCAAACCTGTTCAATGTAAAGATATTTGTCCAGACGTTATCCCGGTTACATGACTGACATGATGTGATTATATGTGACAATTAGCTTTCTTCCTCGAGGTTATCATTAAGAAAGGAATTCAGCAATTAGATATACATTGTAATGAGCCAGAACAATGATTGTCTCTTTGTTACTTGGAATTTGCGGACTAATCTGCCATTGGCATGGCCTCACAACATTGTTATCTGTATGTGCATTGACTGTTGCATGGTTCGAGGTTTCGAACAACACTGCATAGCAGAAGAGTGTGTATTCATATAACGCATTACAATGTTTGTTTGTGTTAGGTTTTAATGATATAGCGATACAATACTCTTGTAAGGCAAGAAGAGAGAGTGACATTTTGTCCGAGCCTGCTATACATTTCAACACAATAGGAGTTTGATTTAATCAGTACTAGGATGTGCATGGAAATATTCCAGAATATTGCATCCGCATACAAGTCTATCCCATTACCTGACAATATAGTACAGTGCCAGTGTATCTATAGAAAAAACAGAATTATATATTAACAAAGGTCTCCCCCCACATTATTAAAAAAACGTGCAAAAACCCAAAAGTAATTTTAGTTTTTCAACTCAAAAAATCTTGGTAATTAAAAAAAAAATTCGGATTATTTCACGGACATCCTAGTGCCAGGGGTTTCCTGTGTGCAGGATTGCATCATAGTGTGTGTTTGGGCTATACCTGCTTCTAGTGTTTGGGGAGTGACTTGGGGTTCCCCATGGAAAAGGAGACTGTGCAGTTGAGAGTGTGGCAGAGTTGATTTAGAGGTTGTGGTCGATCGAGAGACCCAAAAAGGCCTCAATGCTGAGCAAAATGGAATACAAGGGGTGCGCAATGGTCCAGATTTTTACTGCCATTCAAGGTGGCCATCATGCAGGAGCTTGGAGAAAGCTATTCCAATGTTTATGGTTCTGATAGTGATATTTCTGGAATGGTGATGTCAACCATCAAGAGTGCTAACCCACCATTGCTCAGCTGTGGAGCAGATGACCGATTACCAGCTGTAAGGGGATGGACCCAGGCTTAGTTAGACTTCCAGGAGCTCTACTGAATGGATTTTTCACGAATTCTGCAAGAAAGTGGGATCCTCCAAAATATCCTACTTTTATTAAAATAAAATGCTCTTTCCCACAGAGGTTAT